>NC_135049.1:28346530-28971530 GCF_051014685.1 Ptiloglossa arizonensis
CTTATCGTGTTATGAACTCTTATTGTAATTGCTAACATACTAACAGTACTGAGTTGGTTAGATATGGATGTGTGGTGGGACATTGGAAATCGCAACGTGCTCGCACGTTGGTCATGTATTCCGTAAATCAACACCGTATACGTTTCCTGGTGGTACGAGCAAGATAGTGAACCACAACAATGCGCGACTCGCAGAGGTCTGGTTGGACCAATGGAAGTACTTCTATTACAACATTAATCCAGGTAGCACTAACACCAGCATTTGTGGAAAACGAAAAAACTGCAATGTCGCTGAGTTCTTATGTGTCTTTATGTATTCTTTAGCTTGTCTATCTAGCATGTTTTTTTCTATTGGGAGATTGGCATGCTTTTATAAGTTGCATACACTATAAGCTTCTTGCAGCCGGGTACCAGGTACATGTATATCAGATACCCGTTAACACTGTATGTATGGGAAAACGATAAAGATATTCCTTTTATTGTATATATTTTTAAAATAAGAAAATGTTACAATTAATAGATGTAGCCTGAAGAAAGAAGATTATAATATAAAAAAAGAATAATATTTATGTGCAAAACAAAAGCCAATGTACCGAATTTAAAGTTTACAATCTATTTTGAAAGAAATGTAAATTGTTCTTTCTAATTTGAAATTTTAATAGAAATTACTGTATAATAGCACAATTATTTTCAAGGGCAAGCAAACAGCATTAATACACCACACATGGCAATTCCTTTATTTTGGCACATACTTCTGTCACACTCTACTTTCAGTGAATATTCATATATGCAAGCACATTATTGCATTACATAGATTTAAAAAGGTATATTGATTAAATGATATTCAAATGATTATTTTACTTATAGGAGCTCGAAATGTAGCTGTTGGAGATGTCTCTGAACGAGTTAAACTAAGAGAACGTCTCAGATGTAAAAGCTTCAGGTGGTATTTGGAAAATATTTATCCTGAATCTCCAATGCCGCTAGATTATTATTATTTGGGAGATGTACAAAATGTTGACACACAAACTTGTTTGGATACTATGGGTAGAAGAACAGGAGAAAATGTTGGAATTAGCTACTGTCATGGATTGGGTGGTAATCAGGTTGGTAATAAAAGACATCATTTTTTAGCATTGTTCGTGACCATTTTTCTGTGACCAAAGTATTAAATATTTATCGATTTTAACAAAATTTTTGTCTTTAGGTATTTGCTTATACTAAACGGCAGCAAATTATGTCCGATGATATGTGCCTTGATGCAGCTAGTCCCCAAGGTCCTGTCAAAATAGTACGATGCCATGGTATGGGTGGAAATCAAGCATGGGTTTATAATGAGGAGGTATAATGAAATGATTTAAATAGATAATACTTCTATAAACTGTTCTCGTTTTAATAAAACATTTATATCTTTTTATAGACAAAGATGATCAAACATACTAATACAGGATATTGTTTATCGAAACCTCTTTTGAACAATGCAATGCAACCTGTCCTATCACCGTGTGATCCTCATAACATTGGTCAGAAATGGATTATGCGTAGTAAATTTAAATGGCAAGCCAGCTAATACCAACTGAGTCTTAAATGCAACAACTGTATGTAACATTTGTTGACACATTTAACATTTAACAATCAAGAGCTGACTGTTGAGAGACTTCTCTACATGCAAGATCAAGACAGAAAATAGTATTATATTCCATAAAGTCTAATATCACCTAAAACTGAGAGATCGAAGTTAATGCTTTTAGTTATATAGGATTTATTTACTGTTAATAGCAGTATCGTGTATTTACTGCCATTTCTCATGGTATGCCTTGATTAATAATGCACAAGAGTGTTGAAGAAAAAAATATTTCCAACTGTGAGTGGATGTATACAAGTGATACGAAGAGACATGTATGTGAACATTTCTTTTTAGTAAACAGTAGAGAGGAAAGCATATCAGACCACTGTTATAAATAAATAATTGTTAATACAAAAGAAGAAAGACATATTTGATAATATGGGGTGAGTGCAATGCTGGATGACTGGAAGTTATATCAGTACGCTAAACCACAGATATGTTTATGACATAAATGTCACCATTATGACAGTGTGAATGTTAGAATGCAAGTGGAATTATTGTGACACTACTGATTACGATTTAGGACTTATATGTACAAGTTTCTAGCAATTAGGGAAGAGCACTGAATCTTTTTATACTGATATTTCTAACAGTTCCTTGTTGCATCTCGTTCATATAATTTAGTTGTTATTTTTCTTTTTTATTTGTTTCAAAGGATAAATATACTTATACTTGAATTCGCCATAGCAATATGAGATTACGATTACGAAATATCGTTTAAGAATATGAAGAACTATCGACTGTTATTCAATGTAATGTTATATTTTAAATACTTTCTTAAATTCGAGACAGAATGTCTTCCGTATATTCTTAAAAAAAAAAGGTAAATATTTTTATGATACTCCTACCATCTTGCATAGTTACAATTCTTAATGGATTCAGACTCTTTTTACCTTCTATGTACTAGAGGTGTATCGAAAGTTTAGAGTGCAATATACTTGTTGAGTGAGACATAAAGAGAACAGTTTCCTGTAAGTAATGTAAAAATGTTGTTATTAGATTCTGGCGCCCTTCCCTTATATTACAGTAGATTCAGATTGATAATTTTTCCACAGTCCAAAAAAAAGAGACAGTCGACGAAGTAAAACGTTTTTGCTGGAAAATGTTGACTGATAATTAGATTTACATCTGCAGTTGAAGAAAAGCAAAGCTGATTCTACAACTTTAAATAAGAAAACACTGAACTACATTAATAATACTTAAAATATATTATACGCGACTTTAAAATTTCAATTTAGGACAACTTTAATGGCAATGAATATACTCAGTTTTATGTTACTTGAAGGAATGGTGATGGTGCAACAGATTATCATTTACAACATAATTATATATTTAATTATTCATGCAAAACTATAGTATTTATTTTTGTACAGGACTTGATTTCTATTAAATCAATACATTATTTGAATGTACGTTGAATTAAGAATTGTATTAGCAAAATTTGTAGATAGTTGTTAGTTGTTTAAACTGATGAAATTAACTTTAAGTAAGCTCAGAGTAAGTTCATAAACGTAGAAAAAATAAAGTCAATAATAATTTGTAAACACATTTTTAATCTCAAAAGTTATTCGTTGAAACTGCTTGTTATAGTACGTACATATTGTTTCACTGTTTCCATTATAATTCGTCTTATCGAAATATTGCTCCCAGGTATTCATAAAATTAACGTTACCATCGTTAATTAAGATAATTGTAAACATTATATTGGAACATATAAAATTGCTTACTGGTACAAGTTTTTTTAAAAGAAATTCAAATTATAAACTAGCCTTAAAACTTTAATTATCGTATGATTATATACCTGTGTATACAAATACTATTTAGGCATACATTTTTTTTCCCATAATTTATGATAAAAAAATCCACTCTGAAATTAATACAGCTTAAAAGACAATAAAATAGTCGACGTATGTTCCATTAGGTTCTTCTCTATTCATATTAATAATATATATGTATAATATCTAATCTCTATGATTAAATTAATACTTTCACATATTTTCTAAAACCTTAATACGTTTTTAAGCATTAGTTAGCTTAATTAATTTAAACAAGATAATATATGTCCATGTTTCATAAAACTTGCATACAACATAACTCATTATTAACCCAATTCTCTCAAAGAGTGAAATTCACTATAAGAAATTGTAAAGAAGATCATGTATCTACTCCTAGTAAAATTTAATATATACATCAGAACTCTGAGAAAATGTGAATGTAAATAGACATACTGGCTATGGTTTCAATGTGCCTCCAAAATAATCTCTAAATATACTTTCTAATCGAGGTAATAGTAAAATTTTTATTTATGTGCTATAAAATATTGCTTAAAACAATCTGATTCTGATGTATCATATATTGAATTGTCCTGAACCTATTAAATCCACAAAAAATTGTACTTTGTGTTAGTGTCACTCCTGTACTAGAATAATCCTTAAAAAACTCCATGTATATTTCTTGTTTAACTGATTGCAAATTAAACAATAATTAAATAGCTATCAGTTTAACAAAGTTTCAAACAATGAATTAAGGGTTCAAATAAACTGAAGTCCTGAAATATTATTACAAGATATTTATTATATTTACTTATTGTTCTTTAACTTCACGCAATCTCCTAACTGCAGACCTAACAGATGCAGCTGCAGTTGTTGAATAAACCCACGCACCTCCTGCGACTGTCCTTTTGCAGCGTTTGCACGACCAGATACCCACAACACTTCGTTTCATTGCATCCTGTAATGAAATAAAAAAAATCTAATGCATCAATTGGTTTCGAGACATTGTTGATTTTGCATCTATTTTTTTGTGAGCAAATATTAAATAATCAAAACTCATTATTCCTGACCTTGCCACAGAATGTGCAGGTGTATTTGCTGTGTTGGGTAATTTCCATTTTTTTAACCATTTTCCTAAGAGAGGCACCATATCGGGTACCATACTTTCCAGTGATCCCAACCTTCTTCGTGCGTTTTGCCTAAAAATACCAATGAAAGTGAAATGATTTAAACACTATACACTTCTTTAATAATACAGAATGTTAAGTTATAAATAAATAACAATACATACGAAGTTTCCAAATACTTATTTGACATATATAGGTTAAGTGAGATGAGATTTCTATAACATTACTATTTCGATTTCTTTAAATTTTAAAAACAATTAAATATATTACAACATTTCATTTCTGTCAAATAAAATCTTTATTACGTACGAAACAGGTTGATTGTACCGCGAAGGTACAAATATAACCTCAAATCACTATTTCAATAGAAACTATCGTTTAAAACTAAATAATATTGTACAATATGCGTATTAACACCTCGCGGATGATTGTTTTTGACACAATATACACAATTCTATCATTGTTTCAATGAGATTCGTAAAATACTTTTCAATAACGATTCTTACCATTTTGTATAAATATAAGGTACGTTCCAAAAGAACCGGAAAAGGAAAGAGACTCTAAAGTCTGATCTTCACCGCGTACGCCAGTCACCGGAAATCGCAACGCAATGGCGCATTCAGGGAAAGCGCGAATTCAAATCGTACCCTACGGAAAGTAAACCCGCGTTTTCTCGTTCGAATATCCTTAGCGACAAGAAAACGGGACTTTGTCGTTTCATGATTCTGCTCACGATCGCTGATGAATGATTGAATGTTGCCATCGGGACTAAATTGAAATTCACAATGCGTTGAAATCATCCAGCACGAAGAATGAGTAAGCCACGGCGAGTATGCAATCCGGTCTTGTCGAAAAATTTCCACGGACAGGTAGTTGTGCAGGTTGACCTCAATACTGCACCGTTAGATTTCGACGAGGGTGCACCGTGCACGTCAATATCGGGATCGCAGTTCGATCGTAGCCACAGCGTAGAAAGGATTCGCGTGCAGTCGTGCATGAGAACACTCGTTAAACCGGCCTGAAATGACGTAGCCAGTGGATCCCAGACCAGCCAGACCCGTGCGTGTTAAATCAGTGTTGCTCATCGTTGGCGATCTGCGAGACTAACAGCCTATAGCGATTCACTAATCGCTTATCACTCCGCGGAACCGCTAATCGTGGTACACACCGAACAGGAGTGCGAGCGTGTCAATTGGTACGAGGGCGCCGGCTAACGATGGTCGTCAAAATCTACATATCGGGTATCAGCGGCAACAAGGAAGTGAGTGCGAAACACCCTCAGTGACCAACGAACATAACGATATTTTGTGCGAGAGCGGAGAGCCAGGAAGAGAGAGTGTGATGTGCGTGTGCGCGCGTATGTGTGCGACATCGAGGAGAATGCCAGATTTACCGGGCACCTGAATTCTTACGATATTTCACGGCTACGTTGGATCGGGTTACATCGGGAACTTTGTGACCGTGGCGTCGATTGTTAATCAACGCTGTCACCGGCTCTGCGGATCGTTATCCGATTCAACGACGCGCGTTACGATTCACCGTGGAAATAATTCACGCATCTTTCGAGATGCAGTTTTCCTTTGGTCGGGTGCACTCGGTACCGCGGAAACGTATGTTAGACTCTCGGACGTTCACCGAGATCCCGAACGAACGATACGTTTTATGTGAAATCGAACATGAAACGTATGTATGCAAGGATGGAGACGTTCAGGGGTATCGTAGAGCGGAAGTGGAGAAATATTTATGGAAAATAGAGTCGCGGTTCCTGGGTAATTGAACCTTTCGATGAATGTTTATGTTCGTTATGGTAATAGGAACTCGTTGCACTGAATGTCGTCGATTTTTTTCGCTGTTTTCGTTTCGATCTTGCTTTCGCGTCGTTTTACATGCATCGTTTTCAAATACCGTTAATTTTTTGTTTTGAGAATCGTTGATAAAATTAATAACGGTATACGTTCAATGAAATTAATAATTTGTCTTTTGTTACACTAGAGTGTGAAACAGTTGAATTTTTGTCATCAGATTGAGTGTATATTATTAGAACGGTATTCAATTAACATTGTGTCGTTTTTTTTCTATTATTACAAAATTTGTCATTTGTACTTCATTACATTTTTCTAGGTGAAAAAAAGGCAACAACGTGTTTTAATGATATTAGATAGTAAAAATGTAGAATACGAAACCATTGATATAACAGAACCAGGAAAAGAATTAGATAAAGAATTTATGCAGACAAATGGTATTGCAAGAGAGAGTAAATATCCATTACCTCCACAAATTTTTAACGAAGAAGAATATTGCGGGGTAATTATTATAATGTGAATTCTCATAACTAATAATTTAGAATATAGTAAGTGACAACAATAGAAAGAGTAGCAGTAAGTGTGCAAATTTATGCTTGATCTATAAATGCTTATAATGAATCATCTTATAGGATTATGAGGATTTTGATTTGGCAAATGAAATAGATGAATTGGAAGAATTCTTGAAAGTGGCGCCTCCTGCTAGTGCAGCAGAAACTGCTGCTGTTGATTCAAACCAGAGTAAGGACATCCAAGAAAATGGAAATACGACAAGTCGAGAGGTAAATGTTACTACCATTAATTTAGTATTGTTCAATAATACCTTAAGGAAACCTTGAATAAAATTATGATATCTAATTTATATAGCTTTAGGTTTTCTCCATTTTTAATTGTTTTAGTTATGTTTATTTACCTGTGACTTGCCCTTGATACTAAATTTATACTATATATATATATATATATTAATATTAACTACCACATATTTATTTTAGCCTTCCACAGACAAAGATGCAACTGCAGTGCAAGCAGAAAGGTAAGCACTATAGACACACTGATTGCATAATTCTGTAATCATTCATTTAAATTAGGTAATAGCTATAACTATAGATATATATATTAAAAAAAAACATTTGGCTTTGTTTGTGTATAACTATTGCTTTAAAAATAAAAATTTTGCATTGGACAATTCAATCACTTCCTGCTCTTATCTCAGTGTGGAAGAAAGGACAACTCTGCCAAATGAAAGTGTAGAATCAAACGAATCTAAACCTGTAGAACATGTTGGTGAGACAAACATTGCAATTGAAGAAGGCACGGAACATCCAGAGGAAAATGTTGATAAGAACGAAGAAAAATCTGATAACCAAGAGAAAGAAGAGTAGATGTGAAATAAGCCCATGGGACTGTGGGATATTTTATATTTCTTTGGCATCCTTGGTTTTTCACCAATAAGGGTTTTTTATAAAAAGCTATATTTATCACATTTCTAAGGCTGAGTGAATGTACTGCCAAGATAATATTTCTGCGTTGCAGAAGGTATATTGAATGAACAGTATAAATGAAATAAGCGATACTTTTATAGAACTATTTTATATTGCGATCAAGTATGTTTTCACCAAGAAATTTTCTATAGGTCTGGCTAGAAGATATGAATTAATTTCATCCTTCTTCATATCACTAATTAATATAATGTTTTTAATTATGCTGATATTTTGCATTGTTTATATAATATTTTATTTCTTATTTTTAATCGCAATTCTAACAATGTGCTAGGAGTAATAAATTTGCAATATTGAGATTGCTTTCTGTCCTATATTATTCAGAAAAATTATAATAATGAGTTTAGGTAAATTTTTATCATTACATTTGAAATTTTATACTAATTAAGTTTTCAATTGCAATTTCAATTGTTTTTAAGAATTTCTAAAAGTCTTTCTAAAAACATTTATCGATGATTTAAGATGTATATTATTCACTTACTATTTGTACTGAGAAATGACTTCCATAATATCAAATGTAGAATATCATACTTATGTGTTTAAAAATTTTAGCTTCGTTATTTTAGTTTTATATAAAGATTTTAAGATATCTGCTTCCTGTTGTGTATGAAAAATAAGTTCGGACAGTACAACACTCAGTTTTGCATAAAGTGCAATTATTACAAAAGACGACACAAAATTAGTTATAATACATTTTACCAATATTATGCGCACTAACAATTCTTAATTGTCGAGTACATACATCCTGAAATGATTCTTGATATTATTTCTAAGAAAGTTAGGATTAATTTAGGGCAGATTCTTAGTTTTGCATAATGTATCTGAAAAAATTACATATTAATTTGCTACAACTATTTATACCAACCCTATTCTTGTTATTATTAATATAATTCGTACAGATATTCCAGAAGAATTAAAAATAATCATGCTGAAAATATTTACTTACAAGTAATTAAATATGAATTTCCGAACTATTGAATATCTTAAATCCTTTTATCGAAGGCCTACTTATGATGCGAATTAACATCAATGAAACGTATTTTATCGAACCCGGTTAATTGTCGAAACAGCTTTAAATAATTTTAATTGTTTTATACTGCTCATTTGCTGATCAAATAATAGGCGGAAATGAATCACGAACAAATCAAAGCTTTATGCAAGTGTAACAAACTGTTTTTATGTAAGACGAAATAAAATATGAAATGCAAAGTTCACGATATGATAATTGTGCACGAGATAATAAGCCTGACTAATTTTAATATAGTGTACCACAGCTTTTGAATATTAAATATTTGCTATTAGAAACGAATTAGGGAGGAAATTATAAAGCTTTACTGAAGAAAATCGAAACGTCAATCATGTTATCATAGAACACTATATTCATAAGCAATAGGTGTTGGACATGAGCATTAGAGTTAACAAATTTTAACATGATATATTCAAAATATATATTTGCGAGAACAATATTCATTATACATGATCTACATGAATCATGCCAATCATTGTTACATGCATATAAGAATTTACTAATAAATATCATGATAGAAGTTTAAGAATTTATTTAAGTAAACCTGTATATACATCAATCTTGCAATTTAAGAAGCTTTCACGATACTTTCAAAAATTTTATATGAGAGTCAATGTGACTCACTAAACATTGAAATTATGCAAATACGAAGATCAACAAACAGGAATATTTGTTACACAATCTGGTAAGTAATATATTATAAATACATCTAACTCTTAATACACTATAATGTATATATTATACTTTTTTTATGTAGATTTACATTCAAGATTTTGTATTACTTTTAATATTTAATAAATTAATATATTTTTATAACAATTTTTTATATGTACAATATGTATAAACTATGACCATATATAAGCACTTATATTTTACTCTTTTAAAAGAAATATCTATTATTCGTATTGATGACAATTAAAGTACCAACATATTATTAATAAAGATATAAATAAAATATTTACATTTGTAAGTAATGTTAAATTATCACATCAAGGAACAAACTTGTAAATGTACAGAAGATAAATCTCAATTTAATTTAAGGCATAAATTACATGTCAGAATTAAGAGAACACCTTAAATGTATATATAGTATAATTATTCTTAAAAATATATTCTTTATTCTCTTTCTGTGCACGTATTGTCAGTTTGGATTTGTTCACACAAATAAAACAAAGATCGAAGTTGTGTGGACAACACAAATTCTTCAAATATCGTTCACTCGTATATTTGCAGTCTCTCTTACGGTGAAACGAGGACAGCCTGAAAACAATAATTTTCAACGAGTTTTTGATACTTATGTAAACAATCTATAACACAATTAATTATGATCAAATATAAAATTCTAAAATGATTTGAAGAAGTTTTTTGATTCTTAAAAAACAGATTTGTTTTTAATAAACTAAGAACAACTATATTTAAATAGTAAAAAATTGATGTTCTATTGTTTAAAATGAAAAGTTGATTATATCGAATAATTATGAATATTATAGTGAAAATAATGCCATTAAAATAACGTTTGTTTTTATTTATAAATAAAAAAAAAAACAAATGGTATATTATACTGTTTGTATAAAATTCTATTTATTTTAGGTCATATATGTCAGATAATTACCGCTTGATGTGCAAATTTATTCATATTTTTCAATGTATACATATACAATATCTTTACTAAGTATACACATTCATTGTGAATGCAAGAACTATCGTTAAATATTGAAAAGTATTCTGGGATAACT
The DNA here is from genome assembly GCF_051014685.1 of Ptiloglossa arizonensis. NCBI lineage: Eukaryota > Metazoa > Arthropoda > Insecta > Hymenoptera > Colletidae > Ptiloglossa > Ptiloglossa arizonensis. The sequence goes on from NC_135049.1 coordinate 28,357,120, forward strand.
TACAGTATAGTAAGTGTAATAATATATATTTATATACACTAAAATGACATAATATAATGCACATAGTTTATGTATGATTCCTAAAGTCACAATTCTAGATATTGTAATGCAGCTTTTTTAAAGGCACAATGCAAGGTGAATTTTTCATTAACAGAACTATTGAGATTTTAAAATTTGAATTTTGTATACTTTGTGGTGAAAAATGGAAAAGGAAAATGAAATAGACGTAAAATACAAAATATGAAAAGAAATATAGTTTGCAAAATATTAAAATGTTACCAATCTGTATAAATATCAAATTTGCTAAATATAAAAGCTACATAATCAATTCTAGACATCGTTCAAAAGCCACACAAAAGATCTGGTTAATGCAAGTGGAAATAAGCTTCTTTAAATTATGCCTTAACAGTTTTCATAGTTTATAAATTAGTATAGACTTTAGTAACACACAATATTCATGAAGTATTCTTCATTTTATCACAAGTTGCTCTTGCTTTATATTTGTTATTATTCATTGAAAATGACAACAATTAGTATCTGTGTTGATGATATTGTCAGACATCATTTCAATATAGGCACAAAAATGTATGTTTAATTCTGTGTTAAAGTTTATACTAAATTTTATACTTATTCACACACTATTAGAATATATTAAAACAAATATTATAATTAGAGTTATTAATGCATGTGACCAATTGAATAAGAACTAGAAAAAACATTAAAATACTATAACAACTACCAAAAGTGACTTTTGGTAATGCAACTTAAGTTGAATATTCTCATCTTATTCAGTAAATTGTAATGACTTCTATTTACAGTAAAATAAGTATCTTTCCAATTTTAACATTTGATTGTAAGCTTTCAACATAAAAATACTGCTCCTTAAAAAATATACTAATAAATAACATTTTGCAATACTTTGCAATCTAACTATGGAATATACACTTACAAACAAAATATTTGTGGAAATTGGGATATATAATTTTTAATATATACTATTTTCGTATAATTAAGTGTATAGTAATTTTAACAAAAAAATTTATCTTAAGATACCATTTGCACCTGTAAAAGGAGTGCTAAATTAAGCAGAACATATTTTCAAGTAGTGAATAAAAATTGTGCTTTATCACTTGAACAATAAAATATTCTATAATATTTTATGTTTCCCGTTACGATTATACCAAGATATTAGGTATCAATAAAATATTATACATACTTAATTATGCAAATTCATAAGCACTATAGTTCATATTATGCTTATAATTTATCTATTATGTATGACGATAAACAAAATTGACTCAATCACTGTGAATTCTTGTAATATTTGAAAAACTCTATATTAAATTACCCTCGTACCAAGTGCGATCAAAAGTTCCAAGGACAGTATCGTTAGTGAACAAACTGAAAGACATGGACATGCGCGATGCGCAGAGACCTTGCTGTAACCTTCAAGAATCAGAATATCAAATCTTATCGCGCTACCTATATCAGGACTTGTGTTATACATGTTTTTGTGATCAAGTATATGGGTGCATCTGCAATTTGAATAGGGACTTCAAATTTGAACACAAAGCAAATATCAAATTATGCGATTATCATCGGTAATAAAAATTGAGTCCACAACTATAACACAGAGTCCAAATAGCAAAAATTTGCTATTTCACAGTGAGCGAATCCGCGCTTTTCAAGACCGAAGAAGGCGAGGCAGGTGAGGACCGTGACCAATAGTACACTCGACGTTTTTTTCTTTTTAAATTCGAGAAAGTTGTGCACCATGTATTTGTCTCCACGGATTAGACTATATTAGCGCTGAACTCTATTGTGGGGCATTCGGCGCAAACGATCTGTGGCGCGAAGGTAGTCAAATTTTTCATCACAGAGATGAGCAACATTTTTATCTAGATAAAAGTTTCGAATAACAAATAACAAACAAATAACTTCTTATTCTCTATTTGTATAAAATAAAATAAAAATTATAATTTAAATTATAAATTTTTTATTTGTTATTTGTTATTCAAATAAAATTTTGCCCATCTCTGCTTCAACTTGACAACGTGCTTGCACCATTCAAAAGATATAAATTTATCAACCGTACAAATACGAACGTCACTCCTCACCCCCGTCACCTGCTACTCGTCAAATTTGGTCCTCTTTGATTTTTTCCTCTTTCCCAAAATGAATCACACAAAGTGCTTGGCACGCTCACAGCCTAGGGCTTCCAGACAGTGTTCCAAAAGTAACAAAAACATTGGGAAGGTATATTGATGTACAAGAGGACTACTTTGAAGAGGATAGCGGTCAAATCTAAATAAGGCACGTTCCTTTTTTTTATTTGCCCAATCTCGGAACTTTTTGGTCGCACCTCGTAATTCACGAATTCAAACTTTACAAGATTTGAGATTCGTGAAGTTTATATCACATATATATTTTATCTGAAATAAAATGTTGGGAAAAAAGTTACTTAAAGTTTCAGTGTTTCATACCTTTAATAAAACTTATTATATTTTATTGAAAATGTGGTTCTAAAAAATAAGTATATGTGATATACATTTTGAGCAACATCTATTGTTACACCTTGCACTTGATGTAATGCATGTTTTTTTATGGGAATAATCAGTTTACTGCATTTGAAATTCACAGTTTACAATATGTAGAATAAAAAATAGAAAAATTTTTTAACTGGTATATTATGCCAAAAAGATTAATCAGTCAGAATGCAACTGATTTACCTTGGTTAAATAATAATGAACCATATTATTTACACTAAGTGCAGAAAATCAATCACTAGAGGGTTTACATGATTGCAAATCTTAAGTAAAACACAATTTGTATTATAGTACGAAAGTAAACAGAAATTACATTTACATCATACATATTCATATAATAATTGCAATTAAAAACTAAACTGTTATTTATTTTGTATTGTATCATAAAATACAGTAAATACAAAAGTATTCGTTCCTAACATTTAAGAATGTACAATGAATCATAAAGTGAAAAATACACGTTGAAAGGAAGTATAAATGATGGGCTCACATAGATATACATCTCAATAGTAGAATAGAAATTAGGTGTTTGCGCTATCTGGTGCTCAATGTTAGAAAATTTGTTGCATATGATAAACTATATAAATATTTATAACTTTTATAATTACACATTCCACATAGTTAAAAAAAGATGTTATAAAAATAAGTACATAATATGTATGAAAGTAAATGCTTTTATAAAATTGAAAATAATAATTTGATACAGTATTGCCAATGGTACATAGAATGTTTAGAATTTTTATGAGAATGATCTCTTTAATATTTTACTTATAGTATTTACATACTTTTTTTACTGCATTTGTTGTTTTTATTAAGTGCATTAATAAGATATTACCAGTCTTTCAGATATAAACTTGTAAATTCTGTTTGGGTTTTATATAAGTATGTTAAAGCTAAAATTAAACACAAACATTGTACATAATTTGGACATAATAAAACATATCAATAGAGTAATGCTAAGTACATAAAAATCATTTCTATTAATCCTTTTATTTTGGAAATATAAATAAATAAATAAAAAAAAATATTATGCAAAATTATGCTGTTCACTATGTGAAATTAATATTACAATTTTTATTAATCTTTAATATTGTAAGCAAAATTTTATTACCATTAAAAAATATTAAATAAATCACATACTCTATTCTTACATTCCTTATTACAAATAAATATACTAACATTTAAGATTTAGCAATAAACTAAAAATCTAAATAATAAAAACAGAATTTGAATGCAAGATACTAATATAACTAATTTGATGTTGATCACAATTTAATTCCTTTAAATAATTTGCACATGATACTCATTAATTACTGGTAATAACAATTATAATTACATACATAGACAACGTAAAAAATAACAATATAACAATGAATTAATAACATGATAAAATAACAATTATGTATATGTGCAAGATTATATCTGTTGTGTACTAAATTTGGTAACTTATTGAAATCAGCATTGGCAATACTACATATAAAATTTCAGCAGATATCATTTTATAATGTTCCATTCTATATTATATGAATTTCAATGCAACATGTTATCTTTCGCAATTGATTTTCTGTTAGTTTCCTTACTTATAGTAAATGCTAATTTATTATACCATATACTAATAAAATTTAGTTAATCCGTACCAAAGTATTTTTGTCCAAAATGGTTTGGAGCTATGTTATGAATCTCTGACGTCAAAATCTTCATCTGTAAAAGGAAACACAACTTCATACAAAAATTGAGATGTATTTATTATATAAAAATATAGCTTAAATTGCAAACTGCTTACTTCTGTCCTGCTATGATAGTACTACATACATAATAATTTGGTTAATACAATCAATAAAATTATCTAAAAATGATTTGTAAATCATATTATGTGAAATATTGTAAATTATTTATTAAATTAAAAGAATGAAAATGATATGTTGATCAATTATAGTGTAGCTTATATATTCTAATATAAAAATTGAAAGCACTGCAATAATATTATAGTATAATGGTACAAGGTAATTAAATATTTGTGGCACACTTATCATAGCATAACATACAACACAAATTTCAAATATTGGTAATATTCTTTGAAGATAAAATAAATGGTATAAAAAAATATATAGAATTTTAAAAGAAAAATTATAAATATATAACAAATAAATTTATCTTTGAAACGTTTCTTACTTTTTAATGTTATATAAATAAACAAATGTTTATGTAAGAATTATCTTTTTAACTGATATTCTTGTAATTACTATAAAGCTGTATTTACAAACCACAGTAAAATTGACATACATATATCAACTTCATATACAATAAAGAGTGTAGATTTATTTTCTATTACATTGGCTTAGAGAAAAAGTTTTATCTTTAGTAAGTTTTATTAAAACTTGTGGAAAACAATCATATGTGCTGTGCAAGAAAAGAATAAAAATTGATTTAAAAAGCACAAAGTTACTAGTACGTGTTTATATGGCATGTGTTGCAAACATACCTGAGGAAAGGCTGCGACTAGAGTTTTAACAGCAATTGGTGTACAAAATAAATTTGATAAAATAATATTTTCTTCAAGTACACTATGCTCCTTTAAAACTGCTATTGCTTTTATCACAGTATTTCCAGTACCTTTAATTCAAAATAAAACATTATAATTTTACAATGCAGAGTGTTTATAATTAAATATAAAAATTATTTTACTTTAAATAATTATCTAACACTTGAAATAACTTAAATTTGTTTAATAAGTATGATCTATCTTGTACTTACTCATTATAGGATACATTAACAACACTTTTCTGTGAGATATATCATCTGGAAATTTTGCATATACTACCTTGGCTTCGTGTGTATCGGCATCACTTTCGACTAATATCTTTCCAATTCTTATACTTCGACAACAATCTCTTAAACCCTAAAATAAAAAATGCAATTAATATGGTCCATTAATTTAAATTTTCAATGATTGCAAATACCTGTTCCATGGCTTCTCCACTTCTTACTATTGACACACCACAGTTTCCTTTTTGATATTTTAAACCATGATATTCAGCACCCGTTGGTGTAGTTATCACACATTCAGTAAAAGGTAGTTGATTCAAACTTTCTTCTATGACTAGCCTTATCTACAAATTTTAAAGTCAACTTGAAGGAAACTACTTATATTTACATTACAATATTCTTCTTATTTACAATAAAAATATAACTTATGTGCACATTCTTTACTTAATGACAACTTTATTTGCATAATTTATCTGTACCAAAAGTAATATATAATTTTTTTTATGAATATTTATAGTTCTCATGATAATATCTGATTAAAATTTAAATCAATTACGAAATAAATGTTATTCTGACAATAGAATTAATTTTTTTTTTTTGAATGTAAGAAAAGTATTTTTCAAATACAATCAACTACATTTTTCCGATGAAAGTATGTTCAAAAATACAAGGTCATGATAATCGACGTGAGAAAAAGACAAACATTAATGATTTTCTACTCTTTATAAAATACACGTTGCTCTCATGAAATAAGAGACTTCTCATTTAAAAATATTTTAAAAAGGCAAAATATATTTTAAAATTACGTGACATCACATAGAAAAGTACTAATAAACGAAAAACAAAGGGGCTCACCAGTCGATCAGCATAGAACTTGAAGTCGCTCCTCGTGGTGTTTCTGTAAATGAAAATACATTGTATCCATTAATCTGTTTAATCAGAAACACGTAATCCCACGTAACAGCATCTTGCCGGCGTTTTTAATATTAAAAAAAAAAAAGAACACATTGAGTATGAAAAACTGAATGATATTTTTGTGGTCAATTTACTGACTTGTCCCGCAATATAGTCTGTAATTCCTTCACTTGATTGTTAGTCGGAAGAATCTTTAAATTCGGCCCGTACAGATCATTGATTCCGTTACACTCGCTTGATTTTTGTACAACCGTTGTTATATCCGTAGTATTCATGTCAGATTTTTCAGATGAAAGCATCACCTCTTCAGATGTTGATTGAACGATGCACGGCGGCGCACACTCACGAAATCGATAAGCACGATTTTCATCGACGAATTGACTACTAGAGGTATCGTTTCGCCAAGAAACTAACCACGATACCCACGATGCCAGTAGTGAGAAGATTGATTCCAACATCGAGTGATTGAAGTTAACTACTTGCGTCTACAGTGGAGTCGCAACTACGTATCGGTTTAATTTTTACTATTACCGTAATTATATCTTAGACCATATCTACATAAGTATAAATATACATTTAAGTATATATGGTCTAAGATTTAAACTTTAGACTGTATAATTACACATTGCATCAACATGTTTTTGTACTCTACATTCATTTTGTGCAATTTCATCAATATGATGTAATAATAATGGATTTTTAATTACATATTGGAGAATGAAAATCAAAAGCTAGATCGTGATTGGATACTGTATACACCAGTTATATAGCCCTGAGAAGTGAATTTTTGGTGAAAATATCTTACACATGTTTCTAGGTAAAGCGCCGAATGTATCAATATTTAAGCGATTAAAATTTTGTTGTCAAAAATCACAATTCGTTTGTACTTATGCTAGAAAAACGAAGCACAATATAATGTCCCATCCTTACGGAGGGCAGAGAATGTATCTTCGACGAAGCAAACACGGTAAACATCTAAATACTTTTCTATGATGCAGTCAATAAATTTATGTAATTATAATGCTCTAAAATTACGTGTTACATATTTTGTGAAAGTCTATTTTATAGTTTTAAAATACGAGATATTACAGGTAATTTAAAAAACTGAACGTATATAATTGTCGTTCGTATATTCGATAAGCTTTAAACTTTGGTTAGTTTTGATTTTTCGAGTCAACATTAATCAAATGAAATGATTAAGAACGATGATTTTGTATAATTTTCTTTGTAATTCTGTATTTATATCACATATTTTGATGTATGTTTAGGAGATGAAGGTGACAGTTCTCAATCTGGAAGTTCACGGTTCGAACACCATGGTCGAGCAAGAGGCAGAGGACAAGGACATCCCTCTTGGTTAAGGGGCAAAGAAATAGGTCTCTATTACAGAGATAGAGTAAAGATGAAACGTATGGAGAAAGAAACTCGTGTCATTAAATTACCATCAATCATTCAACAGAAGATTGAACATGTATTAGAAAACTCTATGGGATTTTATTATAAATTATATGATAATGAAGCACAAGCAGAAGATACTAATAGTAGATTGGAGAATAAATACACACACATTCATGATTCACAGTTCAAAAGAAAATTTTTAAATATAGTATCTGGTAATATACAAGAAAATTTAGCTAAAGCTATGCTTGTTAAATCAGTTGTGGAAAGAAATAGTGATTTAGATGATAAGTTACTGAGTGAATATAAATTAAAAGCATCTTTGGCAGAATATGAAAGTATGATGAAATTTCGATTAAAGCTACCAACATATCACAAGAGAACAGAGATTTTACAATTAATCAAAGAAAATCAAGTTGTCGTAATAAGTGGAGAGACTGGTGAGTTTGTTATCAACAACTGTAAATAAACAACTGATTTTATCATGTTTAATTATAGACAGAAGTAATATTATATATAATTTATTCTATCTGCATACATGTCATTAAATTAAACATTTACATTATTATTGATTAGATCAGTGAATAGCATAATGTAAATGTTTCCAATTCTTTTTTATAATTTATTGAATATAGTTATTGTATAGATGTATTTTAGGTTGTGGAAAAACAACACAGGTTGCTCAATTTATACTTGATGATCAAATAGAACAAGGTAATGGTAGCATTACTCGAATTATTTGTACTCAACCTAGGAGGATATCTGCAATATCTGTTGCTGAAAGAGTTGCTGCTGAAAGGGGAGAGAAGCTTGGAAAATCTGTTGGTTTTCAAATTCGACTTGAAAAGTATGTTTCTATTTTCCTGTAATTTTCTTATATGACAGAACATTATGTTATTTCTGTTTATATATAGAATACTGCCCAGAGATAGAGGAAGTATACTATTTTGTACTACTGGGATGCTACTACAATTCATGCAAGGCGATCCAGCTTTAAAAGATTATTCTCATATAATATTGGATGAAATTCATGAACGCTCCACTGAAAGTGATTTTATCATTGCTTTGTTGAAACTAATTATTCCTAAAGTATGTTGAATACGATTAATTATAAGTTTGTACATAAAGTTAAATTGAGCTCGTTTTTTTTTATACGTGTACACAATCTGTTTCTTAGAGACCAGATTTGAAAGTCCTTCTCATGAGTGCAACGCTTAATTCTGAAAGCTTTTCAAAATATTACAATGATTGTCCTATGATTCATATCCCAGGCTTTACATTTCCAGTGGAAAAATTTTATTTAGAAGACATTTTATTATTTACACAGTAAGTTTTCTTACTATAGTTTTCATATTAAAAACAGTACGAATAAAGAATTGCAATATAAATTGATTTACAGATTTAAGTTTTCCAAACCACCTTCAGTACCACAAAATTTCAAGAAATATACTAAAAAGTATAAAGAAGTTCAAAAGAAAAGGGATGAGTTTTCTGAGACTATAGGTCCATATGTACGACAACTTATAGCTGATGTAAGTGTCACTTTTATACTTTTACATTTTTATTATTTTTTTTTTAAGATAAATTGATCACATTTATTGTAATACAGAAAAAGTATCCAACACATGTAATTGATCAATTGAGGAATCCTAATAGTGAGGAAATGTCTCTTGATCTTATAGAAGAATTAATCGGATACATTTCTAGAACAAAAGAACTTGGAGCAATTCTAGTATTTCTGCCTGGAATGATGGACATAACAAAACTACACAGACTAATGCTAGACAGTGGACGGTATCCACAAAGTAAGTATACTTAATGTGGTACAGTAAATATAGGTCTTAGTGCTACAATATTTGTTAAAAATAATTCTCTGTATAGGTAAATATATTATTTATCCCCTTCACTCCCGTATGCCAACAGTCGAACAAAAGCTTATATTTAAAGAACCACCTGCAGGAATTCGGAAAATAATAATTTCAACTTCCATTGCGGAGACTTCCATAACTATTGAAGACGTAGTATTTGTTATTGACTGTGGCAAAATGAAATATAAGAAATTTGATTTGGAAAGGAACATCCAAACTTTACTACCTGAATGGGTATCGTTTGCTAATGCTAAACAAAGAAGCGGTCGAGCAGGCAGGTTAGGTTAAGTAATTAACATATTAAGGAATTGATTTATTTATTACTTCCAATATTTTCTTTGATATTCATATGTTTCTTTTAGAGTGAAACCTGGCTATTGTTATCATTTGTATTCAAAAGCTAGAGAAATGACGTTTGATCAATATCCATTACCTGAGATGTTAAGAACTCGTTTAGAAGAAGTAATTTTGCAAATAAAAATTTTGCAATTAGGGAAAGCTAAATCTTTTCTAGCCAGCGTTATGGATCCGCCAAATTTAAAAGCTATAGATTTATCTTTGGACCTACTCAGAACTCTTAATGCATTAGATAATGAAGAACACTTGACTCCTTTGGGATATCATTTAGCGCAATTGCCGCTTGATCCACGAACAGGTAACATCTCTACTTTTAAATATAATACCTTCCTTGATAATTTTTCTTAATAAAATTTATTTTTATCAGGAAAAATGATCATATGGGCAGCGTTATTTTCTTGCGTCGAGCCGGTCTGTGCGATTGCAGCAAGTCTTACGTTCAAGGATGCATTTTATTGCCCTCTAAGAAAAGAGGAGCAAGCAAAACAAAAAAAACTTGAACTTAGTATGAATCAATACAGTGATCACATTGCATTGGCCGAAGCTTTAAGAAGGTTCGAGGTTTCGTACAGAAGAGGAAATGCTGGTTATTTTTGCAGAGAGTATTTCCTCTCTTTAAATACACTCAAACTTCTTTCTGAAATGAAGACTCAATTCGCTCAGCATTTGCATCAAATGAAATTTTTGGAAACTGAAAATCCGAGCGAAAAGAACGCCAACCGGAATTCTGACAATATTGCGTTAGTGAAAGCAATAGTATGTGCTGGATTGTATCCAAATGTTGCTGTTATAAGGTATGTACGCTTTTTAGTGTACCAAATATTTGGTTTCCTGGAATTTGTTGAAATGAAGAATAATCAAAATTTGAACTTTTGATCAATTTCATATATTTTGAATTTTTTCAGGAGAGTTACAAAGAACGGAACAGTTGCATGGACTCCAGAAGATGGTAGTGTTTCCATACATCCGTCAAGTATAAACGATAAAATTAAACCTCTTCCTAGCCCGTTTATTACATATTTTGTAAAACAACGATCGACGCAAACATATTTGCACGACACTACATGTGTTTCTGCACCAATTTTATTATTTGCTGCACCAAACATGTGTATAAGTACGAGAAATTCGCAGTTTTTGACATAACTTATATTATATATACACACATACCAATATTGTTAATTTTACAGAAAAGGAAAAAGGAAATTATTTTATTAGTTTAACAAGTTCTCAAAATTTTTCTTGCGACTTACGAACCGCCCAACTCATTCAGGTATAAAAATTGGGAACTTCCATAGATTAAAATTTAGATTTAAAACATATTTTTATGTACTTATTCATTATAGAAATTACAAGAAGAATTTAATAACATGTTAGAATACAAAGTGACACATCCAGGAACAGTAGTCTGGAATGGCCATGAAGGTGACTTATTAAAGTAAGTTTCGTGCTGTTTAAGCATTTTTTATTTGTTGTTGTTGTATTAACAAACAATAATATTTGTTGATTATAGTGCGATTATAGATTTGGTCTGCCAAAAAGATGAGGAAATGGGATTTTCTGAATCTACTGTTGAAGACAGCGAAGATAATTTTTACAACTGAGGTCTTAAATAATTTAGTAATTTATTTTATGAATAACATAATTATCTCATCTAAAGCTTTAGAATGTAACGAAATAGCTCCAATAACTTAGGCTTTAAAATCTCTGTTTAATTAACTTCATAAAATAAATCACTGAATATATTTAAATAATACTACTTATTATCTAGTTTTGTTTACATAAAATAATAATAATAGATGCAATTAAATGCAAATAAAAATATTATAAAGTTTGTAATATGACTAGAAAATAAATTTTTGAAGAAACATAACTATTCATTAGTAATATCAATCAAATAAAAAGTTAATTAACTAATTCGTCGACAAATAGAAAATAACAATTTTTGATATCTAATATCGAATTTTGATTCAAAGTATAATGCATTCAGAATATCATGATTTATATTATGTTCTCAAAATACGGTTTCAATTTGTAGAACATTATTTATTTTGGGATATATGCCGTATCAATACTTTGACATATTAATATGTATATCGTTGATTATGAAAAGTTAATGATCAGTAGAGGAAATGTTATAATCGGTATTTTTGACATTTTGTATTTCCTTTGGTAAAATCGAAGAACAGTTGAACAGTACGCGTCTCTTTCACGATAGATTTTTATTATTTAATATTGGTTTATTAAACATTATTTTATCTATTTAGAATTAGCATTTCAAAGAGGAAAGGAATAAGGTCACAAGTGTAATTATCAAAGGTGGCGATTAACTATTTAAATATAACTACTTTGTTTCAAGGAAGGAGGTTTTGTCATTTGTCATCGAATAACATACCAAACAAAAGAAGAAAGTTATAATTAAACTTTGCATTCTGAATTTCGAAAATAGTAACTTAGTACCATTTGTAGCATAACTTAGTAATATTTGTAATAATAAGTGATGATAATAATAACAAAAATAATAATAATAATAATAATAATATTAAATTATAATTTAAATACAATATTACTTTATTTCTGTTAAATAGTGGTTGGAAATATTGATTCATTCTTATTTGTGAGAAAATACTATAAGATTTAATTTGATTTAATTTAATCGAAATATTTAATTTTCTATATCCACATTATTCTATTTTTAATCTTGGAATATTTGACATATCTTGTAATAGTTAAAACAAGACAAAAGTAGATTGTAAATTGAAGTTTGGCAAAATTTGAAATTTAAATAATTTCTACATTATCTGATTTGTAGATATTTGAAAACCCTGTTTGATGATTTACACTTGAGTGTTGAAAGGGTTGCCTAGCCCTCAGTTTATTATCCATCGAAGCAGTAGAGCTCAACTGTGCGTGTATAGAATACAGAAGTGCTTTTCAACTTCCATCCTCTAATGAATCGCGTAAACGTGAATAAGAATTATTAAATTGAAGGTGAGCGCGAATTTACTTTTTTTTTTGTATTTTCATTATCGCAAGTGATCCCAGATAATCAAACTACCTAAAGACTCAAAATAAAATATCTCCATTTCATTCGTTTGCTATTGAAATAAAACTATCTCTATTCCTTTAATTACCACGATGCATTTGAAATCTTATTTTATCGTCATTTAAAATCTTATCCAGGTCTGATGACGAAGACCACAATCAGGAAGTTTCTCCGATAAACAATCTTCCTGAATTTAGAGAGAATAAGCTATGCCCCTCCGTTCCAGCTATGCATTCGCGCGTCGTCAGTAAAAATGAGCCTGGGGTCTGGCACGAGCTGATAGCCACCGCGGATAGAAGTAAATAGGGGGAAGCGAAAGAGAACGAACGAGAAAGAGGGAGGGTGGACAGGAGGGACGTTCCGGCAATACACGAGCGGGACATGTAGCGTCCGATTCAGTCTGCATCCGACCGCCGCGAGTGTCGCGTCGCGAAGCAGTGGTCGAATCTCGGGGGGGACACGAGACTCCGGTACGAGTCAGTCGTGCGTGCGAGCGAGTGCGCGTGATACGACACCGCAGTCCCTTATCCCGTGTCTAGCGTGCACCCCTATTCTTTTGTATCTCTCTCTTTCGGCCGGGTCGTAATTACGAGTCGGGAGAGGAAAGCCGGTGAAAAATCGCAGCCGGGGTGCATTGGTGTTAGCAGAGAGCGGGTCACTGAACGACCGTACGAAGGTAGGAAGAGGGAGTAAGAAAAATAAAAGAGAGACAGAGAGGGATTCTCGTCGCGACGTACACATACGTATATACACGTGCGAAAGCAGAGGAGAGACGTGAACACGCGCGTGCGCACCCGCGTATCACACATATACAGAGCCAGAGGGAGAGAGAGACGACGACGACACGGCGCAGGAAGAGGCAAGAGAGCCAGTGACACCGGGAGGGTCGGGTGTTCCTCGTGCAAAACCGCCACCGGAATATATGTCGTGAGTGTGCGGCCGAAGATCCGCGGATAGAGGCCGGCGCGATAGTGCGTGCGGGGCTTTAAGAAGGGAAAAAAAACGCAAAGACTCCGGGTGAAAAGCAATGCGGGTTCATTGACTGCGCGCCGCGCAATGGCCGCATGTTCGTGGCCGGTGCACAGTGCATGTGTGACAGGAGCTACGAGGAGGACGACGCCGAGGACGACGAGGCCGAAGATACCGGCTACGGCCAACATCGAACTCGAGACCTACTGAAGTACTCTTCGGGTTTCTGTGCAATCGAGGACGCGCCTCGATTGGAGCTGCGATAAGAGCGAGGAACACTGGGATCTCTCGTCGTTTTTAGGTAAGTAAAATTTCTCAAATTCTACGCCGGTTTCTTAAGTTATATTTAGTATTCCATTTTTCCCCCGCGAAACTCGTAAATATACGGCGATTAACCCTCTAACGACTCTCGAGTCTCGGCGGATCGACTCGAATCACCGGAGACACACGGTACTTCGAGTTTCCGAATATCTTCGATCTACGATAATTGCGATTCTCGAGAACGGTGACGGTTGTCGCGATATGTACGCGCCTCTTTAAGAATTCTCGTTCGCAAGATTGTACCGATGCATCATGGCAGCAGCATCAAACCGACCTAATTTTTCACTTCCACGGTGTTTAATAATACGTTCCACTTTCGTTCTAGCATACATGCTCGTTTTAAATTTGAGTTTCAAATGGGGTAAACGTGTTTGGAGGATATCAAGGGCGTAGGGTCATTCACTGCGACCGGTGTTTTCTCGTTCGAAGGTTGTTCGTATGTCAGTGTTTTATTCTAGGAAAATATCTTGATTGTGTTTCGGAGAGTATTTAGCAACGTTGAAGAAGTAAAGCTGTTCGACGTGTTTTTCGTTTCGAATGTTTACAGGTTTTTTCTTTTTTTCGTGTATCAAGTATTTCGTCGATAAAATTTTCCCATTTTTCGGGATTCGTCCGCCACACGAGGTACGATATTCACGACATAAATAAATCGACAACGAAAGAAAGTAATTGCGTTGCTCTATATACACAATTTTTTTGCCACAGTCGATAGGTCGATGATTTCCATACGACTTTATCGTTTGAAAATATCTCGAAGCCAAGTTCAATATTTGAGTAAATTGTTTTCGACATTCGGAAAAACATTTGTCACGGAAATGTGTTACTTTCGATCGAAAGCGGCACGAACAAGATTTTACGCGAGATTCGACGATATTATCGGAGCCAGATATTTTCCCGTTACAAAAATTAATTCTTTTACGTTCGAGGACGAGTAACCGAAGGACACGTACGCCATTCTTGTAATGACCTTATCACCAATATGCTGACCTTACCTACCGTAGGTATTATAAACATCGTATTTTCGTAATAATACTTAATTGAGCGTTTGTCCCAGTGCAGCCAATCTTCTCTTTCCGAAAAGCGTTTTCTCTGGTGCTCGTAAAACATTTATCAAATTACATCGATCATGAAAAGTACCATAGTTAACATTTAAAAAAAAGGAGGTTAAGAGTTTGCTCAGTTTTGTATCACGGTGAAATTAATTGCTACGAGAATGTCGAGCGTTACAGGTTGTTGGTATCGGTTTTAAAAGTAAGAATCGTTTAGGTATTTTGGTCGTTAAATTTCTAATTCCATATCTAATCGACGAATGACAGACTTTGCTACGAGTCGACAGCACCTTATCTTCGTGCTCTCTCTATTGCTATGGTTCGCTTCTCGAAATTCGGATAAACTACTCAAACAGGGACGTATCGATAGGAAGAAACTAGGATAAAGATTATACGAACATGCCGACAGAGACTATAACAATACTTTTTTTTAGATTTTCTTATTGATAAAACTAGGCCACTAGACAAGCAGGGGGCGTAACATCGAGGAGAAAAAAATAACCACCAATTGCATGAAATTGTTTTCCCAAAGGTTGGTTACATTCTGTACAAATCGTTGCGTTTCTGTAAACTCGGACTATCGTGTTCGTTGTCTGTTTCACGCGAGACAATGCCCGTAATAGACGACCCAAAGAATTATGACGCGGTCCATTCGGTGGTGGGATATTTCAATTAGGTGTGTATTTGATTTCTGATGGTTGAAAACACCGATTAGGCCGGACGATTGTAGCGTTGAAAGGAACAACTTCGCTTTGGAACAAATCCAACCGGCTGACTTGTGTATTCTAATCAAGTAAATCAGGATAAGTACGTGTTTTTGCCTCGCTCACGCGTCCGATTGCGAGGTAATTAGTCGGCGAGGAAGCAGAAAAATTAAGTCACACGGCCGTAGTCGCACTGTCAAACGGTCGTTTGCATTGTTTATGTAACGTTTCCTTTGTCCGTGCCAAATTAGTTTCTCCCCCTGCATTGTCATTCGTTTTTTTTCTTTTACTCGTACACTCTCTCTCCCTCACTCTCAACGAGCACTTCATTGCTCGACGATCGGTTCATTCGAGGGAACAACAATCGTTTTTCCTGAACAGGGACAATGTTAGCACACAAACGATCCCTTCGAGATAAAGTTTATGCACCGCTGAAACAAATACGAGATTACATTTCTCAGTTGTTTGGAAGAACGAACAAAAGTATTTAAAATAAACCGAATTTGGTAAGAGAATGTAAGTGACCTTGAAACGTTCTCGATGTTATTACTTACCGATTTTTCTGTAAAAATCGTAAAATTCTAACGAGCTTCGTCTACATCTATTGATCCCCTTATGTTCGATGCTTGTTCGATTCGATGTATTTATTGGGTCGTAAGAGGACACTCTATGTTGTGCCGGATCACTGGATAGTTCATGCATCGACACAGTCATTTGATTCGAGTGATCGATTCTCTAATTCTTTAGGACGGTGTGAACTAAGATGGCGACACGTGTTCCCATCGGCTGTAAACAGTTTAGAAATGTAAAAAGGTTATTAGGAACGCGGCGGAATGTTTTGTTTGGATGATCCACGTTCAAACGAGGTGTCGAGGGATTCGTCGAAGCGTATTTATAAATACCAGATGCAAGCGGTGGTAATCGTCGAGTGGACGGTCATCGAAATTCGAAGTCGTAATCTCGTTTGTGGCTATCGAGCGCTGGTGTTCATTGATCTTACGGTTTAATGGACGAGAGCGTTGCACTCGCGATATGAGACGTACTACTCGCGATGAGATAATTGTTCTAAATGATCGTATATTGTCATTGATAAAATACACGTTGCTACAAATATTACCGGCGGCGCGTTAAAAATTCAAAAGGTACCGTGTGTAGCATTTACTCGCTACGAAATATCGATTCGTATCGTACACAAAAGTCTTGTAAACACGCGAAACGTTTACACGTTGCCGGCACATTTTTCAAACGTTCCGTTCTCGGTGTGTAAACAAACCACGAGTGTCGTACGAAAATCATACAGATAGGTAAAACTTCGGTCCAAGTAAAATTCGTTTATCCACATCTCGCGATTACGTGCCGTCGATCAGCGGCTCGAGAGAGACACGGAATTAACGGTACTATTTTCGCAACGAGTGCCATAACCTTCCTCAACGTTCTCGATTTCGATCACAGCGCTACGTCGCGAGAGCCGATATAAACACCGTCGCGCGTAACTCTAGTCACATTGGTACTAATTTCACGTTCGAAGGTTGACACGCTTGACGAAATCGCCCGTCGAACGGAAATGGAAACGTCGTTAGCTACCGAGCGATCGGTGGCGTTCGCTTCGCGCTCGCGATAACCGTGCGCGGCCGTGAAATTAAAATCGCCGCACCACGAACGAGCTAATACCAATCAACTAATTAGGGACACTCGTCGAAATCCTGCGCCGAGATGCCCGGCATCGTATACGCGCCACTCATCCGTGACTAATGCCTAACAGTTGGCGGGTGAAAATTGGCGCGATGTAAATATGGGACGAGTTCTCATGAGCGCGGCGTATATCCGCTCGATTTACTTCGTCAGCTTCAAACGCAACGTACGATCGTTGCACTCGCTGGTGCCCCCCCCCCCTCTCTTCCCTCTCGTCAGCCCAACCAAACCCCACTCCACCCCGCCCGCCATATTCGTTTTCGTTCACGGTGCGCGAACTACGTTAAACGGGTAAGAAAATCCCGTGATAAATAACGGCGATTTAACGTGCGATAGACGGTGATTGTTGGTTATGCGAAGAATTCGGAAGCTGATCAACGCGGGTGTGCAGTATGGGTACGTTGGACGGAAATAGGTGACCTATATATATATGTATTTCTGTTTCGCGAAATCGAACCGGATTTTTCGAAACGGCTCTTTGTCGTCGCGCCTCGGAAGCCGCGAACCGTTGCGCCAGCGAGAATGTTGGCAGCACTTTTTATTTACGTTCGGGAACGGTTGTTTGGAATACCTTTCGGGTACAATAGAACGTCTCGATGGACGAATTTTTACGCTCACGAGGTCCCGGTGGCGTGTAAATCACATTTTTCCGGAACAATAACGGACGCCCGCGTCTTTCTCTTTCGCCTCGGGACAAGGAGACAACAACGCCTCGTAGGTACCGCGCGGAGAGGGTTTGAAACTTCTTCAATGTCACGCGGAGTGATTTTCGATAAGGCGTGTTACGGTAAGCCCGCGAGAGGAATACAGATACCTACGTTCGTGGTTTTCGTATCGTCGTACGCTCGCAATAATAGTTTATCGGCGTACGTACACCGATGTAACGTACACGTATCGATGATCATCGGGGTCCTTCGAGACGGTATACGAAGCCCGTTAACGGTAACGATTTTCCCGGCCATTTTCGGGTTAGAAATAGAAACGGAATCGAGCCGCGTCGTTATTTATTCACCGGTACTCGAAACGGTCCGACTCTCGAATTCAACGAATGAACGTTCACGTTCACGTTAGTCGCGTGACGTTAAAAAATTCGCAAGGAACAAGGAAACACCGATCGTGAAGTTTTCGGATACAAAAAGGACAGAAAGTGTACGGGACATCTGAGCGTTAAAAATAACGCTCCGTTTTTTTAGGCCTCGCGCGGTCGTTACGTCTTCCACCTCGCGCGTTCGCTGTTCGCTGTTCGCGTTCTCGCGAGTGCTCGCGCGCGAAAGCCGCTATTTTCGCGATGGGAAAACTTCGTTCTGTTTTTACTGGCCTCGTCAGTGGTAACGGATTACCTACCCAGACACGATTACCTTCGGCAGTAGTAATAGACGATCATGAATGAACGCGCGAGCGCGATGCTGCGGCTACTCGCGAACACGTATCCGAGGCATTCGTTGCAACCGGCAACGTGCGGCATTCTATGCGAATATCAGATACGCCGCGGCGGAATGAACTGCTCGTAATTCTAAACTTACAACCCGTAGGCCGCATTAAAATTGTCTCTCGGTGCGCCGCGTTGTGCCGCGTCGCGTCGCGCCGCGCGGATTCGCTACTAGCGTTAACGCGCGGAACGCTTCGAAATAGAGACACTTGACATTGCCTCTCGCGACGTGGGCCCTCCATATGCATTCTTTTCACCGATCTTCGATCCTCGTTAGGAACAAGTGCTCCGATTATTTTCGTACCTCTGCGTCCCACTTGGACGTTCTACGTCCAAGTTATTACGTTCGATTCAAGTTTTTTTTTTTTTTAAATTCAACGCGCGATGAACGAAAAGAAGACAAATTTGGACCGAGGCCATTTCAATTTAACGTTTTTTAGTATTTTAGTATTTGCGTCACTCGAGCAATTGATCGAGCATTTTTCGAAAGAGAAATTTAATCATTTTACCACGAATTCGCGTAACGTTTTATTTGGTTCGGAAAGTCATTTTGGGGTTTTTTTTTTTTTTTTTTGGGGTGAAAATTAAATTTAGAGCGTTGAAACATTTTATTAAATTGTGTACGCTCCATTTTGGGAAACGAAATTACTTTCCGAACGATTCGATGTGTTTTATTTCTAATTATCGAATATACCTGTAAAGTTTATACGGGAACTTGATTTATCTATCCGAACGACCCGATGCATCGCGTTTAATTATAAAACGTACCGGTAAAGTTTATACGGGAGTTTGATTTCTTCGAATTAAAAATACGTAAAACGTTCAACGAACTCTCTTCGTTGGGTAAATGTAATTTTATCAGTCGAAAAATTCCACGAAATGAGATAACGCGTTTCTCGAAACGATGTCTACCCGGATGTTAAGTCCTCGGTAACGAGAGGCGTTCCGTTCGATTTGAAATTAAAAAAAAAAAACACACAACGAACGCGCACCTGCCCGTTTCCACAAACCGAAATATTTTTACACCGATATTAATATTCCCGGGTGTTGTCGACGCAGTTCTCGATTCTCGCCTCGATGGAAAAATATTTCCCCTTAAATCGTAAACGAGGAGTGCCCCGATGCTCGAGTAGTAGCAAACCTATCCCCGATATTAATATTCCGTGTGTAGCCGTTCCGCGCGTCGCAGTTCTCGATTTTCGCCCCGATGGGAAAAATATTTCACCCATAAATCGTAAACGAGGAATACCCTGATGCTCGGGTGGAGACGTACACCCGTTGAATAAACCACGCTCCTTTGTTTCTTCTGTAAATAATTTATAACATCGGTCCCGGGTGGACAATTGTTGAAACATAACCGATCGTGTAGCATCGTGTTGAAAAGTTTCGTACCTCTGCCCCTTTTAGATAATCTCGATGGTTACGAAAACTGGGAACAATCACCGTGCGTTCTTATTTTCCAGAGAAACGGGACCCGAGGCCACGGAAGAAGAAGGTTCATCGTCGTCGCGAAATGCTTCGTTTCTGACTCGATCATTCGTCGAGCGAACATTGTCGAGAAATATAAAAAAAAAGAGAAGAAAAGAAAAGAAACATTAGGTGGAATCGTGGTCAGTTTCGATCCGTACGCACCAAAGAGAACTCCGTATAGTCTGGAATCGTTTAGCGAGTTCTCTCGGCTCGGTTCCGCAAAGGTGTAGAAACGATCGTGGTTCGCGTAAGGTCGTGGCACGTCGCGTCTCGTTGGCCCGTGGTAACGCCGCGTACGAGGTAGATCGATCAGCTGTGGCTCGCGAGTCGCCTCGTATTTCGCTCGTGCTTGATGCTCGCGAACAGGTACGGGGATCGCGAGACATCATCGACGTCGAGTCGCGGCAGTCGCGTGCGAAAATGTACCACGGTTGCTGACGCGAGCCAACCGTGCGAGGTTCGTCGTCGTCGTCGTCGCCGCGGTGCACCGTCCTCGTCCTCCTCGTCGTTGTCGTCGTCTACGTCGTCTACGTTGTCACGGATCGCGTCGTACGTGTTCAGGTGGCGGGACAGTGAGGATATTCGCACCGCGTTTCGGGTCGTGTTCGTCGTCGTCGTCGTCGTCGTGGTCGTCGTCGTCGTCGTCGTCGTGCGTTGTTCAGCCAGTGGTGTACGGCAGTGAGAGAAAGATAAGAGGGAGAGGCGGGCAGCTATAACCGGCAACCACACGGTGGACATGATTATTTCAAAGGATCTGTTCCTCTTTGGCGACCAAGATTACCTGCGCCTTCCCAGTAACGAGAAGCGCCAGCAACGGGCAATGGGCCGACCGATCATCAATGCTCCCAGGTGAGTGGCTTTCCCGACGTTTACTCGCGCGGGTACTCTTCCTACTCCCTCTGGGATACGTAGACGATGGCTACTATTCTCGCTCGATACGCTCAACCGAGAGCAATCGATGGACGGGGACGATTTCTCGTTCCGCGGCGAGGAAACCGAGAACCGGAGCTATTTCTCAACCAGGGGGGAAATAATTAAAGGATGGAGGTTGTTTTTGGTACGGGTGAGAGTAATTTTAGAGCGGAGAGTAAAGGTTTTTTTTTTGTAATGTTAGGTGGAGTTCGAGGGTAGAGGTACTTTTTGGTAGCGGTGAGAGTAATTTGAGGATAGAGGTACTTTTCAATAGCGGTGAGAGTAATTTTAGAGCGGAGAGTAGAGAAGTTTTTTTTTTGGTAACGTTAGGTGGAGTTCGAGGATAGAGGTACTTGTTGGTAGCGGTGAGAGTAATTTCAGGATAGAGGTACTTTTTAATAGCAGTGAGAGTAATTTTAGAGCGGAGAGTAGAGAAGTTTTTTTTTTGGTAATGTTAGGTGGAGTTCGAGGATAGAGGTACTTTTTGGTAGCGGTGAGAGTAATTTGAGGATAGAGGTACTTTTTAATAGCGGTGAGAGTAATTTTAGAGCGGAGAGTAGAGAAGTTTTTTTTTTGGTAACGTTAGGTGGAGTTCGAGGATAGAGGTACTTTTTGGTAGCGGTGAGAGTAATTTGAGGATAGAGGTGCTTTTTAAAAGCGATGAGAGTAATTTGAAGATAGAGACAGTTTTTGGTAATCGTTGGTCATCAAATAAAGAAATTTTGGAACCGTTGAGAATAATTTGAGGATAGAGACACTTTTTAGGTATAGAGTAGTATGGTTTGAGGAGAGAGAAAATTTTTGAACCGTTGAGAGTAATTTGAGAATAGAGGTAGGTACTTTTTAATAGCGGTGAGAGTAATTTGAGGATAGAGGTACTTTTTGGTACTGGTGAGAGTAATTTGAGGATAGAGACACTGTTTGAATATAGTGTTGAGTACAGTTCGAGGATAGAGGAAATTTTTGAACCGTTGAGAATAATTTGAGGATAGAGACACTTTTTGGGTATAGAGTAGTATAGTGCGAGGAGAGAGAAAATTTTGGAACCGTTGAGGATAATTTGAGTACAGAGGTAGGTACTTTTTAATAGCGGTGAGAGTAATTTGAGGATAGAGACACTTTTTGAATATAGCGTTGAGTATAGTTCGAGGATAAAGGAAATTTTGGAACCGTTGAGAATAATTTGAGGATAGAGACACTGTTTGAATATAGCGTTGAGTACGGTTCCAGAATAGAGGAAATTTTGGAACCGTTGAGGATAATTTGAGTACAGAGGTAGGTACTTTTTAATAGCGGTGAGAGTAATTTGAGGATAGAGACACTTTTTGGTAATCGTTGGTTACCAAATAAGGGAATTTTGGAACCGTTGAGAATAATTTGAGGATAGAGACACTTTTTAAGTATAGAGTAGTATGGTTTGAGGAGAGAAAAAATTTTTGAACCGTTGAGAGTAATTTGAGGATAGAGACACTGTTTGAATATAGCGTTGAGTACGGTTCGAGGATAGAGGAAATTTTGGAACCGTTGAGGATAATTTGAGTACACAGACAGGTACTTTTTGGTACCGTTGAGAGTAATTTGAGGATAGAGACACTGTTTGAATATAGCGTTGAGTACAGTTCGAGAATAGAGGAAATTTTAGAATTTTACAGTTGAGAATAATTTGAGGGTAAAGTAAATTTGGGAACGGTTGAGAATAATTAGAGAATAGAGATTTTTCTTTTTGGTATCGTCGAGAGGAAGGATAGAGGCATTTTTGACACGGGGAATAATCGGAGGTCACAGGTATCCGAAAGATAATACTTGCAGAGTATTGTGGTAATACGTTACTGAGAAAACTTAGACGATAATTTACAAGAGAATGAAACGAATATCACGGACGTAAGAAATATCGTGTAGTTATTTTCTTCCATTCGTGTTATTATTCTTACGATTCCTCTGGTAGCAGGGAATACCGTAAAAACGAGCTTTTCGCATTAGAATTTTCATATTCTATTAATTATAGATTATACGTAGCTGGATACCCAAACGAGCATGGATATTACTTGTCAAATATTTCAAACGGATAGCGATGGTTTTTGGAATTCCTTTTTTAATGAAAGCAGAATATCGGAGAATCATCAACTATGCTATACTAGATGCGCAAGGTTCTGTTGGCGAGCAGAACCGAGCAAAAAAGGCAAGGAAACGCGAATTGAAATGCGGGAATTAGTCATTCATCGTTATAAAAGTGGGACAAGTTTACGAGACATAAATATTGTAAATAGGAGGTGTTCTGCGATGCGGTACGATGTATAACAAAAAGAGAAGACATAAATTCGATTAATGATTTCTTCTGCTTCTATGCAATCTTCCTGTCCTGGACGTGTGCGAACAATATCGTTAAAAAGTAGCGATATAAATCCTTCTTCTGTGTCGCCAATTCGCGTCATTAAACATAAAGACGTAAAGGCAGTCAGTGCGATAAACCACAAATGAAGAGACACGGTTAAATCGAACGGAGAGTTAAGTTAGCACGATCAATCTCTTTCGTGATTCTGTAATTTACATATTCGAGTGTCTAAATAATATTCGAGTATTCGAGTATTCAAATACTAATACTATTCGAATACTTACACTATTCGAGTACCGCAATACTGTTCGAATACTTACATTATTCAAGTACCGCAATACTATTCGAATACCTACAGATTCTAGTACCCAATACTAACTCACATACTCAAGTATCAAATACTATTCGAATACTTACACATTCGAGCACCCAATACTAACATACACACTCAAGTATCGCAATACTATTCGAATACTTACAGATTCGAGTACCCAATACTAACTCACACACTCAATTACCAAATACTATTCGAATACTTACACATTCGAGTACCCAATAATAACATACATACTTGACTATCGCAATACTATTCGAATACTTAGATATTCGAGTACTCAATACTATTCGAATACTTAGATATTCGAGTACTCAATACTATTCGAATACTTAGAAATTCGAGTACTCAATACTATTCGAATACTTACACACTCGAGTACCCAATACTAACTCACACACTCAAGTACCCAATACTATTCGAATACTTACACATTCGAGCACCCAATACTAACTTACACACTCGAGTACCGCAATACTATTTAAATACTTAGATATTCGAGTATCCAATACTATTCGACTCCTTGCATACTCGAGTACCTAATACAATTCGAGTGCTCGGCTATTCGAGTAATATTTAAATACCAACCTATCCACACTCCCAGCGCTACTCATTTCCTTTCGTCACTATTTCCAAGCGGATTTTGTCCTCCGCGTCGTCGCGTTGTATTAGTCCCGAACGAAGCGTCTACGAAACAACGGGAGAGAAATAAAATTTAAAAAAAAAAAAAAAAAAAGAGAAGAAGAAGAAGAAGAAGAAGCACGACGGTAATTAACGTCGTTCGGCGCACATGACTGTTAAATCCCTTATCGCTACTGATAGTCGATGATCTCTTTCGAAAGAGGCCCGAGGCGACGACGGTTGGTGAGTCCCTTATCATTCGTGTCGTAAAAAAATATATCACAGGGTAATGCGCGTCGCTAAACGAATCCGCGCGAACCGACGTTTACGTTTACGTGTTCGTGTTCGTATTTTAAAATCCCGACGACCTTCGTCGTGTCACCGGATTCGATTGTTCACCGACACGTTGGTTCTCGATTCGACGTCCTCGATGTTCACGCCTTAAATATTATCAGCGGTGTGTTGGCCGTTGCACCGTGTCGCCGTTTTATCGGTGCCCGTCAGACAAATTTATTTATACCGTTCGCGGTTGTTTATCCGCGGCCAGATTCGACGAATGGCGTTTTGCCTGGTTGTTTGCGCACGTGTTTCTTTGCGATCGTCTTCATCGACGTTTAAACAATGACGAGCAGCTTCGTTAAGCCTGACGCGTACAACGTCGTCTTCGTCTTCGTCGTCGTCGTCGTTGTGGCTTTAAAAAATATATTGACCCGTACCGGTGGTGAAGCGTCGGGACGCGTGACGAGGCGATTTTTTCTTTTTTTTCCACTTTCGTGACGCGTGTTTCTCCAACGATCTCGTCGCGACACGTACCATAACTTTCCGCGGAGATATCCAACGATCACTCCGCGTTTCTCTTCAGCCACGGTGCACAGATTTCGTTGCATCGCGGTGCAACGTTGCAACCCGTACGTAGCAATTTTTATTTCGTTCTATAGCACACCACCTTTGTACCTACCCGCGGGGCAATTCTGTAGATTTCCGTGGTTGTTCTTGGAGGATGTTTAACTTGCAACAGGTTTGAACAGGGATTCTATGGCTCTCTGTAGCAGTACCATCGTGAATGGATATTCTTCTGGGCCCGATTCTATAGCTTTACGTAGCTATACGCCAACCATTATGGAGGATTCTGTAGGTGGCCCAGTTGTTCAGCTTCTCGTAGCCTCCAATAGCGATTCTGTAATTTTATATGTCCATTCAATGTCGCTGCGCATTCCCTTGGCGATTCTGTATACCTTTTCATTCTATATTTTTCCGATTGTACACCGAGACATAGAATTCGGTAAATTTCTAGAGTCCTTCACGGCGATCGTTCAGCTTTTTCAACAGAGATAATCGATACGGGCTCAACGCGGTATCTCGTGTTTATTTAACAACTGTATATTATATATATATATATATATATCTTTCCATAGAAATTTCTCAGATATTCCATACCCGTTTCCCTCGATTTTATAGCTTTCTTTCGCTCCCCGGAGCGATTCTACAGCTTTTCACAGCTCTTTGCGATGTTTCTCGAGATTTTCACAGCTCTCGCTGAGAAATCGATAGCTTTCCACGATTCGAATCTCGAATAGACGTTCACCGTGTACGTAATACACTATCGGATGGTACTGGGAGAAATAAATCCAATGAACTGTATTTTTGTTTAGAAAATCTCGGCAAAAATTGAGTCTGCAAAGTTTGAAGGTGTCTTCGTAATATTTCTTTAGATTTTCACAGCTTTCGCTGAGAAATCGATAGCTTTCCACGGTTCGAATCTCGAATAGACGTTCACCACGTGTGTAATACACTATCGGATGGTACTGGGAGAAATAAATCCAATGAACTGTATTTTTGTTTAAAAAATGTCGGTAAAAATTGAGTCTGCAAAGTTTGAAGATTTCTTTAGATTTTCATAGCTCTCGTCGAGAAATCGATAGCTTTCCACGGTTCGAATCTCGAATAGATGTTCACCACGTGTGTAATACACTATAGGATGGTACTGGGAAAAATAAATTCAAAGTGTGAACTGTACTTTTGTTTAAAATATGTCGGCAAAAATTGAGTCTGCAAAGTTTGGAGGTGTCCCCGTAATACTGCTCGCGATCGATAGCGTTTCGTGGTATCGAATCTAAAATAAACAGAGATTTACACCTACTTATAAATAGAGGTTGTACAGTGGTACGAAACGATAGCAGGAGAAACGAATCCGAGCTTGCTCGGACGAATTGCTTTTTCGTGTCGAAAATCGTCGGTAGAATTCAGTGTGGAAAGTCGAGACGCGTCACAGTTCCCCGTAATATATTTCTCTAGATTTTCCGAGCGCTCGCGATCGATGGCGTTTCGTGGCATCGAATCCAAAGTAGAGGTTTCGCTGCGTTATTCGTGGTACGAAACGCTGGAAGAAGAAATAAATCCAACGTTCGCCGGGTGAATTGCTTTTTCGTGTCAAAAATTGGTTGGTAAAATTGCGTCTGGAAAGTTCGGAGGTTTCCCGCGCAATTTTTCCCGCTGCGCAATTGCACGATGTCGTTTTTAAACGACACGGTGGTGTACACCACGGGGTATTTCGACAGAAACGAGCCGCGTTGAATTTGTTGCCGGATATCGTCGCAGTTCGCGGAAATGATAAATCGTATTTCGAGGAGAGCGCATTCCACGGCGAGTCGGCCGTTGGTGTGCGTTTTTCCCCTGATCTTCGTTTCGAAAGCGTTTCGAGGTATCGATTACCTTTCCACGCGTTTCGAAACACGGCTCACCTTACGGAACTGTGTCGGGGGACAAATTGGCGGCCAGAAACGCGACCAGGGGGACGCTAACAAAGCGAGACGTATAAACCGCTCCAACGAATTATTACCGATTACCTACTCGTTCCAATCGAACAATCTTAACGCCTGCAACACTTGCGAACACTTTCAATTGTTTTTACACCGAAATGGAATTACCATCGACGCTCGATCCCAAGATTTATCTTAACGGGTGATCCAAGGTAATTTTGCCGATGCATCTCGAAAAGATGGAAAGATGGTCGGTGCATCCTGAGAGATGGAAAGTTGGTGAGTCTCGAGAGATGAAAAGGTGAGAGGACAGACGATGCATCTTGAGAGACGGAGGATGCATCTCGAAAAGTCGAACGATCTCGGATAAAAAATCATAAATTTCCAAGGAATGAAGATATCGAGGTAATTTCGTTCGTTGCCGATTTGGAGGGAAATTTGAATTGCAGAATATTAGGTTTCACGATCGGATAAACGGAAACTCGGATTTCATCCGTTAGTCGAATGAAATTTTGCCTATCACCGAGCATCTCCTTGCACGGGTTAGTGAATTTTTCTTTTTTTTTCTTGGAACGAAAAGAAAAAGGCCCGTATCGCGCGGTGTATTCACGCGTCGAAAGTCTGTGAGCCGCGGGAGATTAAGCGGTTGTATTCTTTATCGGTGTCAACGCCACGTTTCAGAATTCTTGATATAGACTGTCTCTTGGCGAACGGTAAATAAAATAAACGAAAGCTCGGTCGTTATCGTCGCGGCGGCCGGGATCCGCGGTCTTTGGTCTCTGATTTTTTTTTCGACGAAGAGGTTCGTAAATTAGACGCCCGCTTTGTTTCTGTATAAACTACGCGGCTGATAACTTTCCCCTTATCTACGCTGTGCATTATCAGACCCGCTACCAGCAAATCGATATCCGAACTCGGCTGGAACGCGTCGACACGGAGCTGGTTCCTCGACATTTTACTTTTATAGATTACCTTTCACCCAACGTCGATATTCCTTTTTCTCCTCGATAGATTTCGGTGTTTATTTACACTAGAGGTAATCAAGCTACGAAATTTGGGTGGTTGTTGACACTGGAACTACCAAAGCTACGAAATTTTTGTGTTTGTTGACATTGGAACTACCAAAGCTACGAAATTTGTGTTGATTAAAACTAGAACTACCAAATCTAGGCAGTTTGTGTATTTATTGACATTGGAACTACCAAAGCTACAAAATTTGTGTACTTATTGACACTAGAACTACCAAAGCTACAAAATTTGTGTACTTATTGACACTAGAACTACCAAAGCTACAAAATTTGTGTACTTATTGACACTAGAACTACCAAAGCTACGAAATTTGTGTGTTGATTAACACTAGAACTACCAAAACTAAGAAATTTGTGTATTTATTGACACTAGAACTACCAAAGCTACAAAATTTGTGTACTTATTGACACTAGAACTACCAAAGCTACAAAATTTGTGTACTTATTGACACTAGAACTACCAAAGCTACGAAATTTGTGTTGATTAAAACTAAAACTACCAAATCTAGGCAGTTTGTGTATTTATTGACATTGGAACTACCAAAGCTACAAAATTTGTGTACTTATTGACACTAGAACTACCAAAGCTACAAAATTTGTGTATTTATTGACACTAGAAATACCAAAGCTACAAAATTTGTGTACTTATTGACACTAGAACTACCAAAGCTACAAAATTTGTGTATTTATTTACACTAGAACTACCAAAGCTACGAAATTTGTGTTGATTAAAACTAAAACTACCAAATCTAGGCAGTTTGTGTATTTATTGACACTGGAACTACCAAAGCTACAAAATTTGTGTACTTATTAACACTAGACTTACCAAAGCTACGAAATTTGTGTACTTGTTAACACTGGAACTACCAAAGCTACCAAATTTCGTATTTAATAACACTAGAACTAACGAAGGGGTGAATATGACCTGTTTCAAACTTCTATATAAAATTACTCGATTATTAACGGTGTCTTTGCTTACAATATTCGCGGACAATTACCGAAATAGACAACTAACTTTACTCGTAAATTAATTAGCCCTTTCCCCATCTAACTTAGAAGACACTTACGAGATCCGAGACTAACAAGAACACGTTCAACGTCGGTAGTTCCAGTGTTAAACGGTAACTCAATTTTTCGTTGCAAAAAGTAGAACTGTCTTTTTTAATCGTTTTCGCGTTACCGCGAAGAATACGGTGTCCTCGTGCAATTAACTTGTTTTCATAAGAAAAACAAAGATACCTGATTTAGGTACAGAACCCTTCAATTTTTCCACGGTATCGTTCCCTTCCCAATTAATATCTGCTACAAAGATTTTAAAATTGTTAACAAGATTTCTTTTTGATTCTCGTAACAAGTAGCGCAAACACGATACCCCATCTTAATTAACGTTCGTATAGAGATTCCACGAGAGTGATTAAAAATAATTTATTCCATGTTTTCGATTTATCTCTCGAGCGCAGAATCACCTCGTCGATCGTATTACCGAACACACTGTATAGATGAAAATTTTTCATTCAATAGTGTCGAATATTTTCCTCCAACAAATTCAAAATACATTCGAGTACTCGTTTCGCGCGCGTTAAAATTCCAACCGCGTTAAAATTCTGAAAATATTCATATATATTCGCGAAAACTTCCAATTTCGATCAACCATCTTTCTTCCTCTTCGAAATATTTAAATGTTTTCTTTTAATCTTTCTCCAAAATTCTAAAGAAAATAATTCAGAAACCCTTCCTTTTTTTATCAGTACACTTCATTCGTTACTATTAAACATTTTATCGTTACTATTTTCCCTTCTCTGCGAAACATTCAAATGTTTTTCCCTCCAAAATTCTAAAGAAAATAATTCAGAAAACCTTCCTTTTTTATCAGTACACTTCTTTCGTTACTATTCAACATTTTATCGTTACTATTTTCTCTTCTCTGCGAAACATTCAAATATTTTTCCCTCGAAAATTCTACGGAAAATAATTCAGAAGCCCTTCTTCTTTTATTAATATACTCCATTCGTGTAAATCTTGCGCATAAAGTATTTCACGCAATTTACCTTCTCTCCGAAATACACGTTTGTTTAAATTTCCTCCAAAATTCTAAAGTAAAATAATTCACAAACCTTTCCTTTTTTTAACAATACACTTCATTCGTGTTAACCTTGCACGTAAAGTATTTCACGCAATTTACCTTCTCTCCAAAATACACGTTTGTTTAAATTTCCTCCAAAATTCTAAAGTAAAATAATTCACAAACCTTTTCTTTTTTTAACAATACACTTCATTCGTGTTAACCTTGCACGTAAAGTATATCGTGCAAAGTGTACAACATTTTATCCTTACTATTTTCCCTTGTCTGCGAAATATTCAAATGTTCAGAAGCCCTTCTTCTTTTATTAATACACTCCACTTGTGTTAACCATGCGCATAAAGTATTTCTCGCGAAACGTACACTTTATCGTTACTCACGCGTTATTTTCCCTTCTCTGCGAAACATTCGAATGTTTTTCCCTCCAAAATTCTAAAAAAAATCATTCAAAATCCCTTCCTTTTTTAACAATACACTTCATTCGTGATAACCTTGCACGTAAAGTATATCGTGCAAAGTGTACAACATTTTATCCTTACTATTTTCCCTTCTCTGCGAAATATTCAAATGTTCAGAAGCCCTTCTTCTTTTATTAATACACTCCGCTTGTGTTAACTCTGCGCATAAAGTATTTCTCGCGAAACGTACACTTTATCGTTACTCACGCGTTATTTTCCCTTCTCTCCGAGACATTCGAACGTTTTTCCCAGGAAAATTCCACGGAAAATAATTCAGTAGCCCTTCTTCCTTTATTAATGAACACCGGTCGTGTAAACCTTGAGCGCAAAGTATTTTACCCGTGCGATATTTTCACGTTATTCGCGCGAACAACGTAGTTTTCGTTTCCATCCCTTGGCTGTGCGCGTCGGAACGGAACTCGCGTAAAATAAATAATAATTAGTGGAAATGGAGCCCATCCGGGTTTTCACGGCTCGAAATTACCGTCGCGGAACGTCTCGCGACAAAAGGACGATAGGTGGTCGGTCGTTGCCAAAGCCGCAGAAGCGTTAGCGAGAAGATTTCTAATAGCGCGCGCGTATAGCATCTATTCCATTCCCATTACGCGCGACTATCGCGGGTAAGTGGTATAGACGCGCGATACACCTCTAACCTAGAAAACGGCCGATCGAAAGAAAAATCGGTGGTTTCTCCTCCGGAGAAAAATCGAGTCTTCCGCTTGGAGATGAAACCGTTCCAGTTTCCCATGCGTGACCCACTGGAAGGGACTCGTTGCGCGCGAGCGTGTACCACCGGTGCACACGTTCTCCTTATCGCATCACCGGGCGTGGTGGACTCGCCTGGAAGGAAGAAAAGCGGTGGTCTCGGCCCGTACTTTTTTGCTCCTTTCGTCCATTTTCTAACCTCGATGATACATACATACGTACAATGTATGCGCGCGAGCTGGACTTTCAACGGTTTCTTGCGCGACGACATCATTTCCTCGCGTAGATGCATCCGAACGGGACGACGAGTCCGTGGCGTGAATCGCTACGGTGAACGGATCGTGTCTATCGCGAGTAATATCGACCACTCGGATAGAACCGCATCATTTCTGCTGGTTAATTAGTTTCTTTAACCGTAGCCGAGCGTATTTAGAAACAGCTCGGTTAAAGCTAACCGTCCAAGGGCACCGTGCAAAACGGAGCGCTCGAAGTTTACCTACGGTTCGGGAATATCGTTGTTCTCTTCAACTGTTGCTGAAACAATCGCGATAGTTTCTTTTTTTCGGATGAATTTCTCGAAGAACGGACGAAACGATTTCCTGTCCCGACGATTTCATTCACGGTCGTCGCCGCTAGGTAACACCGAACGAGAACGTCCGAGATAGAGAGATATTTCGATGGCTTCTAACAAAGAGGACCTACTCTATATTCGTGGAACTGCACGGACAAAGCTTATTAAACTTATCTTGTTCACGTGTATTCTCTTTCTCTCTCTCTTTCTCTCTCTTTCAAATCTGGATTCAAGTTCAATTCGTTGCGGTGCGATGCACTTTGGCCGTGTTCCTCCGAGAGCGGATGGAGAATGATTCATACGACGGAATTAGTCAGAGTCGAGATCGAACGATCTCTGAAAACGTCGATTTCGCATCGTCGGTCTGTTTCGCCCTTTCGATGTCGCTGTGTATACGTACGCTCCGTCGAGCGGTACCCAGCGTGCGTCGAACGCCCCTGGGGCGTTCAGCTAGCACGCACGGTAAACGAGACCACGGGAATCCCGCACGTGGCATGTACCGATCCGTGAATTTCGATGTTCGAAGAACCGATTTCGTACGAACGAATTCGCCACGTGGAAACGGTTTATCAGTCGCGTATCGGGCACCGTAGGAGAACCGAGTTTTCACGGTGCACACCAACGAGGAATTCACGTACTTGGAAAGAGACACCTTGCGTTTCGCCGGAGCAGCCACGACCTCTCCATAAAAGTCTCTCGATAACTGGGTTTCTCTCGGCGTTACTTCTTGCGGCGTCGCATTCAAAACACGATCTCCTTTCTTTTTCGCATTCTCAGAAGCGCGCCAGGACCCATCGTGCGCGTTTTATGCAATTCCCGCGCATATGGCCCAGAGCTCTGCACACTTTTCGGCGTTCGCCAACGTGCTTCTAATGTAATCACGTCGTTGCTTATTAATTTACTTCGGTGGATATCGTGCACCACCATGATGGATAATATTAGCGTATTATAAAGGTGAATATTATTTTCAATGATATAAATACGTTTTGCGTAGATTGTGTTTTTGTTTGTAGAAATGGGGGAAAAAAGAACGAGATTGGAAGATCTACATAGGAATTTTGTTGGAAAATCTCGTAAAATTCTCCAAAGATTCCAGAACTAAATTTGTGTTCGCAGGAGTTCGTAAGATTGTGTTTTCTTTGAATGAAAATTTTTCTTTCCCCACTTTCCACAGATAACATTATGATATTATAAAGGTGAATATTATTTTCAATGGTAAAAATATGTTTTGCGTAGATTGTGTTCTTGTTTGTAGAAATGGGGGAAAAAAGAACGAGATTGGAAGATCTACATAGGAATTTTGTTGGAAAATCTCGTAAAATTCTCCAAAGATTCCAGAATCTAATTTCTGTTCGCGGGAGTTCATAAAATTGTGTTTTCTTTGAATGAAAATTTTTCTTTCGCCAATTTACCCAGCTGGATAATATTACGATATTATTTTCAATGGTAAAAATATGTTCTGCGTAGTTTATGTTCTTGTTCGTACAAATGGGAAGAAAAAGAACGAGATACAAAAAGCTACAAAGGAATACCGTTTTCTTGGAAAATCTCATAAAATTCCAGAATCCTTGTATTTCCTTCGAATGAAAATTTTTCTTGCGCCACTTTCCCTAGATGAATAACATTACAATATTCCAAAAGTGAATATAATTTTCAATAATAAAAATATATTTTGCGTAGCTTATGTTCTTACCCGCACAAATGGGAAAAAAAAGAACGAGAGTCGAAAGATCTACATAGAAATACCACTCTTGAAAAATCCCATAAAATTGTCAAAAGACCCCAGAATCCAATTTCTGTTCGCAGACGTTCGTAAGCTTGTGTTTCCTTCGAATGAAAATTTTTCTTGCGCCACTTTCCCCAGATGGATAACATTACAATATTCCAAAAGTGAATATAATTTTCAATAATAAAAATATATTTTGCGTAGCTTATGTTCTTACCCGCACAAATGGGAAAAAAAGAACGAGAATCGAAAGTAATTCGATAGAAATACCACTACATAGAAATACCACTCTGTTGAAAAATCCCATAAAATAGTCCAAAGACCCCAGAATCCAATTTCTGTTCGCAGGAATTCGTAAGCTTGTGTTTCCTTCGAATGAAAAATTTTTCTTTCGCCACTTCGACTCGAGTATTGTTGAACGAGAACGCGAAGTAATTCGTATTGGAAGATCGGGAAACGAAGTACACGTTTCCGGAGCGTTCTTCGTTCACGAACACGACGATCGTCGGTGGGGGAAAAATGCATTTTTTTTTTGTTTTTTTTTTCACCACGGGAGGGTCGAAGCAAGGTTCAGTGGTTGCGCGCGCTTGCGGCTGCGCACGCGTGGCACAACGAGAGTATTTTGCTTAGGCGCAAAAGTGGAACGAAAAAAAGAGCGCCGAGGCCCGGTATTCCAGCGGCTGCCGGTGAGATGAAATCGAGGACGGTGCACGCAGGCAACCGTGCCATTAAGTAGATTGAATATTACCCTATATTCGGTAGACGCAATCAATAGCCTAGAAAAATGCGCTATTCTCCTTCGCGGCTGGCGCGTCCTTGAATCGCCTATCAGCTTCGCCTCTAATTTACCGCGGAATGACGACTCGCTTGTGTGTGCTCCGGCGTGTCGAGTTACGACGTTTCAGATGCTTTCGATTGTTGCCTTTTGCGCGAGTGAGACGATTCTCGAACACGCGCGTCTTCCTTCTATTGAGAAACTCGCAGAAATTTACTTATTTCTCACAATTGGCGGTGAACCCTCCTCGAAACGCTTCAGAGAGGGACGGTAGCGAATTTGAACTTGAAATTAACCTTCCGTGTCTCCGATCCGACCGTTTTCTTCTTTACACTTCGTTTTTAACTTATTTCCTCACAATTGGCGGTGAACCCTCCTCGAAACGCTCGTCAACTCCTCGAAACGCTTCAGAGAGGGACGGTAGCGAATTGGAACTTGAAATCGACCTCCCGTGTCTCCAAACCGACCGTTTTCTTCTTTATTCTTCGTTTTTAACTTATTTCTCACAATTGGCGATGAACTCTCCTCGAAACGCTCGTCAACTCCTCGAAACGCTTCAGAGAGAGACAGTAGCGAATTCGAACTTGAAACCGACCTTCCGTATCTCCAAACCGACCGTTTTCTTCTTTATACTTCGTTTTTCTTCTCTATATATCTCGCACGATGTCCGAAACTCGAGTGCGTTGTTTATCGACACGCGAATCACGAGTAGAGAATTTTTTATTGAAAAAAATAGAAATTTGTTCAAGATTCCTACAAACGTAGAAAATTTCATCCGTGGTGAAATTCTAACCGAAATATTCGTTAGAGGAGGACGAGGAGGTTCACGAACTTCCAGGAAGATCATTTCGGTGAAAGGTTGGCGTATTTGCATGAAACGGACGGTGTATTTTAAACATCCGAAGGGTGCTTCAAATTTTTGAGCGACTCTACATATTCTGGGTCATTCTGACCCGTCCCCGGTACTCGTGGATTGTCCGTGCTACGAGGGTTAAGGAATTCAATGACCCCCCCGATTGTCCCTTGATCGTGGTTAATAGTTCCTTTCGTTTCAAATATTTCGTTTCCCAATGTTTTGTAATTCCGTGGCCGGTTTCCTTTCCAGGAACCGTCCACACCGTGTGTCCCGTTAACGTTTCCTGTTCGCATCTCGTGGCGTATCGATCCAACGTGAACGTTAACCAACCGTTTACATTTGGTCCGCAGTTGAGTCAATCTTTGTATCCGTCTTATCGTGGATTTTCGCGTAACATCGAACACAAGTCGCCTCGAACGTTTCGAGTCCCCGTTCGATCGATTTCTGGAACAGTGTTCCCTTCTAAGTCGACGACGATCGGGAATGCAAACGGCGCGCGTTGATCGCGTTCGAATGGTAATGGGAAAAGTAATTGAATGATTTATGAATAATAAATGCCGGTCGGGCTATAATTTTCCCAGTTATAAATATTCCGAGTTACAAGTTGGCAATTGCCCCGCGTCTGAGATAGCCAACGAGGCTCTCGAAGGCTGGTTCCTTAACAACTCTCGGTCGGTCTGTGTTCCAGTTGCCGGTAAAATGCGATTGCTTGATTTACCGCGTGTTCTACCGCTCGCGTATTAAAATTGCTCGAGCGCGGAACCCGAGATCGATCACGCGCTCTCTCGAATTGTTCGTAATTTGGTCCGAGTTTTCAAGCATCGGGTGCAATTATTCGCGTGAAACGGAGGTTCGTTGATCTCGAGGTCTTTGTGTCCCGTGGTGAACCAACGACGGACGTAAGAGAGTCTCGCCATCGGTCGATCAACCATTTCCGTGCCGTCACTCGCGAACTCCGCACAGAGAGATATTCAGCCGAGCGGTTGATACACCGGGACCGAAAATATCCGTTAAATGGTCTCGGTGCTCCCATCGGAAATCGATTCTGTGTCGCGACACACATTGTCCCCCGCGTCGCGCGTTCGCAAAACTCCGCAGACGCATTGTTTCGTTTCGCGTTGAAAGAACACCGGCTGGATTTTACACGGGCGTGTTTCGTAATTGTCTCCTTCGGGACGTCTGACTGCGAGAATCGCGAACCGTGTGGGTTAGGTATGGGGGGAGACGCGTCGGACGCGTGGATCCGTCGATAAAGGATCGCTCGTCCGTGACGTGGAACGTCCAGAGATCGAAAGTGTTCCAAGTAGGTCCGTACGAGCGAGTAAAACGTTCCACGGATACGCGAATATTCGAATGGTGCAATATTCGAGCACTCGAATAGACACGAATTCCAATATTCGAATATACGGGTACTCGAGTAGACAGGAATTCGAATATTCGAGCATTTGAATAGGCACGAACTCTAATATTTGAATATACGAGTACTCGAGTAGACAGGAATTCGAATATTCGAGCATTTGAATAGGCATTTGGCGGCGCTAAATTGAAGTATGTGAGGAAGGGGCGAACGGAAATATAAGGAAGTGGGGATAAGCGTTTCATCCCGGGCCTGCTAGTGGACTCGTCAGTAAGGCATCCTAGCAGGCCCTGCCTTATACGCCGGGACATTGGAAGATCGGTAAGAGGTCGTATATATAGCGATCGGAGCAGGTACGGGAACTTGCGGGAAACGGTTGGTGGTGAGTTTCCCTCTGGTGGCAAGCGTGGGTAGTGCCGCCACATAACCCCCTTGCCAGTGGTAAACGATACTTTGAAGTTCCGTCCTGATGTCCCAGTGGCGTAGGTATTTGTTCCGTTGTTCGGTGGCACAACAGGCACAGGAGGAGGTGTCCAGAGCGGTGGAAGGGAAGAATGCTTCTTTTTCGTAGTAAGGCCCAGCTGCTGTCGATTGCGGAATACGCGTGGCGAGCATCGTTTGCTCAAGCCGCGTTTTTCGCTTGTTGTCCGACGTTGATGCGTGCGCGTACCAGTATTTATGAAACGCATCGGTGTGGTCGGTGAATAATGTCGACAAAGCTGCCTGCTGTCCTCCTGGGGTTGATCCTGATGGTTAGCCGGGAGTATAGCGTCCGTGTCGTCGCTGGCAGGTTGAGGAGTCAACCCTCGGAGAGGGGGATTTACGAAAAATCGGCCTTTACGTTGCGCGTTCCTTCCATCGTCTTGTGCTGCACCTCTACTGCTGCTGTGCTGTTGTCCAGAAGGTTGCGTGTTGCTAGACGGGGTCACCACTTTGGCGGCGCTAATAAGATGTTTAAGATAGGAGAGAACGGAAATATAAGGAAGTGGGGATAAGCGTTTCATCCCGGGCCTGCTAGTGGACTCGTCAGTAAGGCATCCTAGCAGGCCCTGCCTTATACGCCGGGACATTGGAAGATCGGTAAGAGGTCGTATATATAGCGATCGGAGCAGGTACGGGAACTTGCGGGAAACGGTTGGTGGTGAGTTTCCCTCTGGTGGCAAGCGTGGGTAGTGCCGCCACAGGCACGAACTCCAATATTCGAATATACGAGTACTCGAGTAGACAGGAATTCGAATATTCGAGCATTTGAATAGGCACGAACTCCAATATTCGAATATACGAGTACTCGAGTAGGCAGGAATTCGAATATTCGAGCACTTGAATAGACAGGAATTCGAATATTCGAGTACTTGATTACACTGAAATTCGAATATTCGATTACTTGAAAACACTGAAATTCGAATTTTCGAGTACTGGAATACGCAGAAATTCGAATATTCGAGTATTGAAATACATTGGAATTCGAACATTCGAGTACTCGAGTATATTGGAATTCGAATATTCGGGCACTCGAATAGACAGGAATTCGAATATTGGAGTATTTGAAAACACTGGATTTCGAATATTCGAGTACTCGAGTACACTGGAATTCGAATATTCGATTACTTAAAAACACAGGAATTCGTGTGTCTCGTGTGTGTTATTTGGTTCGAAGATCGAAGCAGAGGTTCGATGCGTGCTCTAGAGTAGAGCTGGGATGCTCGTCGAATTTTGGTATATTCGAATATTCGAGTACTCGAATACACTGGAATTCAAATGTTCGAGTACTCGAATACACTGGAATTTGGATATTCGATTACCCGAAAACACAGGAATTCGAATATTTGAGTACTCGAATGCACTGGAATTCGAATATTCCAGTACTCGAATACACTAGAATTCAAATGTTCAAGTACTCGAATACATTGGAATTCGAATATTCGATTACCCGAAAACAGAAGAATTCGAATATTCGAGTACTCGAATACACTGGAATTCGAATATTCCAGTACTCGAAAACACAGGAATTCGAATATTCGATTACCCGAGAACACAAGAATTCGAACACACGAGTTCCAGAATACACGAGCTTTTCAAGCTCGAGATCGTTTCAAAGTAGAGTTCCGTTCGAGCTATTTATACATTCGACGAACACAATTCGTGTACTATTTGAATACGCGAGTGTTCCAGATCAAAGTAGGGGCCCGTGGCAACGATTCCAATATTTCACGAATACAATTTGAATATCATCTGTACACGCTATCATTCGAGTACGTTCGTGTTCGAACGTTCGACTCCGCGAGTACCATTCGATCTCGTGAACATAATCGTCGCCCCGATCCGAACAAAACTAAAAGCAAACGACCGGTCGCGAACTGATTATACCCCGTGCTATCCCACGCTTCGCTTCCTGGATTCGTAGCAGTCCATTAGAAAGCGGTGTTCTCTGCCCAATACGGGGGACTTTCTCGTATCAAAAACATTAAAAATAGGTAGGCAAACGCCTATTGATCTATTATTGACCTACTCCACTTTCATCCGACCACTAATACTCACGCAAGAATCTCGCTTCAAGTGTTCGGATAATTAGCGCGAAGCGGTTATAGCGCACCGCAAACACACCGTGGCGAACGACAAACTATAGACGACGAGGGCAGTCAGCAATGACGATGGTGGTATTGGTAATGGTGTCCTTTTCGTTCGTTTGTTTCTTCTGTCGGTTCGTGCCGGTCTCGTCGGTTCGAGGAAAACGGAACCGAGAGACCGACT
Organism: Ptiloglossa arizonensis; assembly: GCF_051014685.1. NCBI lineage: Eukaryota > Metazoa > Arthropoda > Insecta > Hymenoptera > Colletidae > Ptiloglossa > Ptiloglossa arizonensis. Next base: position 28,396,912 of record NC_135049.1, read on the forward strand.
CGCGGATCGATCGCCGGTGTTCCGGACGCTTTGTTTACACGGTTCCCATTCACGGCTGCGGCGTTAACGCGTATAAATTCGATGGGATCGGGGCCGTTCTTGAACCTGTACCACCGACGAGTCCGTTTCCATTTACCCGCGGCGCGTATCCAGCCTTATAATCAGCAGTCCGCTCGCGTTCGTACAATGTAACCCGAGCGCGAGTCGGCGTTATTTTCAAGGACCTTGCCTTACACACCGCCCGTCACTATTATCGAAGATCCAGTTTTCGATCAAGATAATCCCTATCCCGGTACGCTTCGAACCGTCCCGATACTCTTCGCGTCCCCCGGGGGCCACCGAGAGTTGATTTTATTTTTACATCGATACCCACCGTGTACACGCGATTCTACATCTCGAAAGATGTTGCGACTGTTTCGCGAGAGAGACGTCTTCAAGCGAACTTATCACTGTTAAAGAAACGTTGTACCGCTGAGTTCGTTGTTCATTTACGTTCGACTGTGGTTGTTCGTCACGCGTACACGGAACGATCGATCACGAGTTGAAAAATTGAAAAGAAAAATTAGACGAGTTTCTTATTTTTTATTGTAACCTCGAGAGGGTTGTCAAAGGATCGGTGAGATCCTCTCGATGAGAACGAGTCCAAACACGAGTTTCTTCGTACTGTTTTTTAATTACGCGTTGTTACGTGTACAGGGTGTCTCGAACGAAGCTCTACCCAACACGAGATACAACGGTTCTTTAACAAGAGTATCAACGATCTTGTAAAAATTCGATAAAGATTTAGCAGAGATATTTAGGTGACCTCGTTCGCTCGAGACTTGAATTATACACGTATAATTGAAAGTAGTCCGATCGGGGTCGTGTATCGATTAATTTTCATCGATCGAGGTAATCTGACCGATCTTCGTCGATAGAGCTCCATGTTGTGAAAAAGTGTGATTTGAATTTTCATCGTTGATCGTTCGTAGCGCGAGAACCGTGTGTACGATGTCCGGGATGTTATCTACGATCGTTCGGATGTATACGGGCGTCACGGCGATGTTATTGGACGTCGTAATTTCGTGACTCGAATCTGGTGTAAAAAATTGTTACCCGCGAGCCGGAATTACCGTATTTCGGAGGGCAGAATTTGCATCGGTTGGTTGCGATCGCTGGTAAATCGAGGCGAGTAAAGTCGGGCTTTCGGTCGCGTCGTCGACTTTCGAGATACGAAATAATGAACGGGTGAGCTGACCGAGCGGCATGCGAGCCCGTATAATAGCCCGTTCTTTCCTTGGTTAGCGTCTTCGCGTTAAACCCGGTTGGTTCGTTCGGTTCGTCGGACCCAACCAGGCGAACAACCCGGCCGATCGACTCCAAGGGCTACCGGAGACGTCAGTGACCTACCTCACTCGATGATCCACCCTACCACGTCTTGGGAGACTTTACCCCTGGGGAGAGATTTATCAGAGAAGCTCTGGGACGAATCGGCTTCTGCTTACCCGCACGGTCCACGGAGATACACCTTTGAACCTCGGCTCGTTCCCGAAGACCTTGAGACATTTTTTGCCAGCCTTTCGGAAGCCGAGTGAATGAAAATTTGCATACGATTAGTCTGGGTTGTAGATCGCGTGGGTCGCCGAAAAAGATCCTAACGAGAAGGTTCGAAACTACTCGAGGGATTTCGCGTTTAACTTTCTTCTTCTTCTTTTTTTCTTTTTTTTTCTTTTTTTTTATACCAGTCGATGATCAATTTTTGGCCGAGTTTCGAGGGAATTGGAAATTGTTGCTCGTTGAAAGGGGAGCGTTTAAGGAATGAATGACTGAGGTTGGTTTCAGAAGTTTTCGTCGAGTTTCGAGGGAACTGAAAATAGTAAGTTTGATCGAAAAGACAACTTTTAAAAAATTGTATTCTTAAAATAGATCGATAATTTTTGCTCGACTTTCGATGGAATTGAAAATAGTAACTTTGATCGAAAAGACAGCTTTTGAAGAATTGTATACTTGAAATAGGTTGATAATTTTTGGCCGATTTTCGATGGAACTGAAAATAGTAACTTTGATGGAAAAGGCAACTTTTGAAGAATTGCATCCTTGAAATAGATTTGAGAAATTTTCCTCGACTTTCGATGGAATTGCAAATAGTAACTTTGATCGAAAAGACAACTTTTAAAATATTGTATTCTTAAAATAGATCGACAATTTTTGCTCGACTTTCGATGGAATTGAAAATAGTAACTTTGATCGAAAAGACAGCTTTTGAACAATTGCATTTTTGAAATAGGTTGATAACTTTTAGTCAACTTTCGATGGAATTGCAAATAGTAACTTTGATCGAAAAGACAGTTTTTAAAAAATTACATCCTTCAAATAGATTTGATAACTTTGAGTCGACTTTGATCGAAAAGACAGCTTTCAAAGAATTGCTTACTTGAAATAGATTTGAGAAATTTTGCTCGACTTTCGATGGAATTGAAAATAGTAACTTTGATCGAAAAGACAACTTTTAAAATATTGTATTCTTAAAATAGATCGATAATTTTTGCTCGACTTTTGATTGAATTGAAAATAGTAACTTTGATCGAAAAGGCAGCTTTTGAAGAATTGCATTTTTGAAATAGGTTGCTAACTTTTGCTCGACTTTCGATGGAATTGCAAATAGTAACTTTGATCGAAAAGACAGTTTTTAAAAAATTACATCCTTCAAATAGATTTGATAACTTTGAGTCGACTTTGATCGAAAAGACAGCTTTCAAAGAATTGCTTACTTGAAATAAATTTGAGAAATTTTGCTCGACTTTCGATGGAATTGAAAATAGTAACTTTGATCGAAACGACACCTTTTAAAGAATTGCATCCTTGAAATAGGTCGATAATTTTTGGTCGATTTTCTATGGAATTGAAAATAGTAACTTTGATCGAAAAGACAGCTTTTGAAGAATTGCATTTTTGAAATAAGTTGCTAACTTTTGCTCGACTTTCGATGGAATTGCAAATAGTAACTTTGATCGAAAAGACAGTTTTTAAAAAATTGCATCCTTCAAATAGATTTGATAACTTTGAGTCGACGTTGATCGAAAAGACAGCTTTCAAAGAATTGCATACTTGAAATAAATTTGAGAAATTTTGCTCGACTTTCGATGGAATTGAAAATAGTAACTTTGATCGAAAAGACACCTTTTAAAGAATTGCATCCTTGAAATAGGTCGATAATTTTTGGTCGATTTTCGAAGGGATTGAAAATAGTAACTTTGATCGAAAGAATAGTTACCAAGGAGTATTTGTAAATATTTCTCGTTATAAGTTCGATCGCTCGTTTCTTTTCGAAACGATTTCGGGCGTTCGAGGGCGATTATCGTTCATTGTTCAATCTCGGCCGCGATAATACATCGAGTTCGGCTCGCGATGAAAATTGCACGCTCGCCGCTAGAAAAGTTTGTTTCGGTGAAGCGGCCGTGGAACGGAGAAGGCCGCACCTTGGATTCGTTTCTCCGATGGTCAGCGCAGATGACACTCGTGATTACGCGGAATTTTAATAGTTTTGTCAAGCGTGGTGCGAGTGAAGGGTACGAGGAATGATTTCTCCCGTGAGAGTGACACTGACCTGCTTCGCGTAATTCGTTCCGTTAGAGAATGATTTTCTTCGCAGAAAACACCTCGCGTCCACACACCCACCCACTCACACGTACACACACATACACGTAAGAGAGATTATTCTATTTTAGAGAACATCGAGAATACAACTGGCACGAAAAATTGGCTAATATCGAGGTTGAAAAAGTTTTATCAAACTGGGCGAACACATCTACTCGATGAGAGGAAAAACGTCTAGGTAAAGTACTTGACCAACTTTGAACGAAAGTGGGATATTTTTCCATTTCCTTTATTTTCCGAAGAAAAGTATACTTACGTGAAAAATTTATCTCGTTCCTCGAATTATCGATTACAGTTTTCCATGGAGAATAATTCGAAACGTGTGGAAACATCGAAAGTCGAGAATATTTCTCCAGAGGGGTATTGAGTTTTGAGTCCAAAATTTCCTCGGTCCCTTTCGTTTATTCTCGAAAGAAAAATTTACCTTGTTTCTCGAATTATTGTTCGAATTATCCTGGGATTATCGCTCGAATTATTTTCGAATTATTGCTTCTCGCGAAGAATAATTTCAAACGTATGGAAACATCGAGAATCGAGAATATTTCTCTCCAGAAGGGTATGGAGTTTTGGTCCCAAAATTTCTTGGGTCCCTTTCGTTTATTCTCGAAAGAAAAATACACTCACGTGAAAAATTTACCTTGTTCTTCGAATTATCGCTCGAATTATTTTCGAATTATCGCTTCTCACAAAGAATAATTTAAAACACATGGAAACACTGAGAGTCGAGAATATTTCTCTCCAGAGTACCGAGTTCCGGGCCCAAAATTTCCTCGGTCCCTTTCGTTTATTTTCGAAAGAAAAATTTACCTTGTTCCTCGAATTATCACTCTAATTATCGCTTGAATTATTTTCAAATTATTGCTTCTCACAAAGAATAATTTAAAACACATGGAAACACCGAGAGTCGAGAATATTTCTCTCCAGAGTACCAAGTTCTGGGCCCAAAATTTCCTCGGTCCCTTTCGTTTATTCTCTAAAGAAAAATTTACTTTGTTCCTCGAATTATCACTCGAATTATCGCTCGAATTATCGCTCGAATTATCTTCGAATTATCTTCGAATTATTTTCGAATCATCGCTTCTCACAAAGAATAATTTAAAACACATGGAAACACCGAGAGTCCAGAATATTTCTCTCCAGAGTACCGAGTTCCGGTCTCCGAATTTCCACGACCCTTCTCCTTTTTATATATACACACATACAAATATATATTTAAAAAAATTCGCGATAAAAGAAGAAGAGGAGTAGAGAGCGAAACGAGTGCGACACAATTCGCGGAGAGTCGAGGGCGAACGTACGAGCCACGAGGCATGCAAATGCCTCGATGAAGCCCATTCTGAAAATGAATCATTCCCCTGTCCGAGGACGCCTGACCTGCCTCACGCGACTCGCTCTACTGTCTCAAAGACTCGTTTCTACGGTGGAAAGCGAGTCGCCGCGGAGAGAACGAGGCAGCGGCGAGAGCACGGAGGCATATTCCCTTCTTAAATCAGACGAGCTCTCGGGCCAAGGGGAGGAATGCGAATGCCTCGTTTAAGACGAATCACGTCACGACGAGTAGCACGAACGAGAGAGGGCCCCGGTCGCCAGAAAATCACAAGGTGCAGCCGAACAATGGCCGGGAGAGTTTGTCTTTTGTTCGAGGCGCTTCTTATTCAGGGGGCAAGATGCTGTCTCCTCTCTCTCTCTCTCTCTCTCTCTCCCCCGTAGCCGTGGAACAAATTTATGGTTAATAACTCGTCCGGTCGGGACACGTTCCTACGGGCCAGCCCGTCGACGAGTACGCCTAGCACGGAATTGCGCCGAGAAATTCCAACGAAATTCGTCCCGTGCGAGCTCCGGGAAACCGTTTCGTTGACTGACGTTTCATCTCGTGCCACGGCGAGTCACTCGATTTGTCGGAGAAAATCGAATTTTTTACCGCTACCTCGAAGCGTTCGGAACTTTCCTTTACGTTTCTTGCGCCCGTAAACAGGGCCAACTGGAAGTTTCGAATTAGTCGGCGGTGGGGAGACCACGGGGAACGGTTTTATGGAAATGGGAAAATTATCTAGGAACTCGATCGCCCTTCTTATGGTAAAATATTCGTTGACTTCCGACGACACACCGTGTGCACGTTTCGTGATTCCTTGGAGGATTTAGAACTTTTTTTTTCTTTTCTGGAGCTTGCACGATTTTTGAGATTTTCGAGACACTTATAGCTTTCGAGATTTCCAGGACTTTTGAACGTGCTAGGAGTTTCGAGATTTTCGTCTTTTAAGGTTTTTGGAGCTTTCACGATTTTTGGGACTCACGAGGTGTTCAGAGTTCTCGAGATTTTCAGGTCTTTTGAGGTTTTTAGAGCTTTCACGATTTTTGGGACTCACGAGGTGTTCAGAGTTCTCGAGATTTTCAGGTCCTTTAAGATTTTTAGAGCTTCCATGATTTTTGGGACTCACGAGGTGTTCAGAGTTCTCGAGATTTTTAGGTCCTTTGAAATTTTTAGAGCTTCCACGATTTTTGAGATTTTCCAGACACTCAAAGCTTTCGAAATTTCTGGGACTTTTGAGAGCGCTAGGAGTTTCGAGATTTTCGTCTTTTGAGGTTTTTGGAGCTTTCACAATTTTTGGGACTATTAAGGTGTTCAAAGTTCTCGAGATTTCCAGGTCCTTTAAGATTCTTAGATCTTTCACGATTTTTGGGACTCACGAGGTGTTCAAAGTTCTCCAGATTTTCAGGTCCTTTAATATTTTTAGAGCTTTCACGATTTTTGGGACTCACGAGGTGTTCAAAGTTCTCGAGATTTCCAGGTCCTTTAATATTTTTAGACCTTTCACGATTTTTGGGCATCACGAGGTGTTTAGAGTTCTCGAGATTTTCAGGTCTCTTGAGGTTTTTAGACCTTTCACAATTTTTGGGACTATTAAGGTGTTCAGAGTTCTCGAGATTTTCAGGTCCTATAACATTTTTAGAGCTTTCACGATTTTTGGGACTCACGAGGTGTTCAAAGTTATCCAGATTTTCAGGTCTTTCAAGATTTTTAGACCTTTCACGATTTTTGGGACTCACGAGGTGTTCAGAGTTCTCGAGATTTTCAGGTCTCTTAAGATTTTTAGCTTTCACGATTTTTGGGACTCTCGAAGTGTTCAGAGTTCTAGAGATTTTCAGGTCTTTCAACATTTTTAGAGCTTCCATAATTTTTGGGACTCACGAGGTGTTCAAAGTTCTCGAAATTTTCAGCTCCTTTAAGATTCTCAGGCGCGAACATTTTTACAAATTTTCGAGAAACTTTTGCCACTTAACATTCTCGAAACTCAAGATTTTCCGAAATTTCAAGCTTCCTAAAACTTTTCCTTCTACCGAGTCCTCCAAGACGCCCCAAACAACACCAAAACTATCCCAAAGTCGATCGACGATCAAAATAGTTCGACTCCCTTTAAAAACGTCCCGTTTCGCGTAATCCTCGCGACGATTAACCATTCGACGATCTCGTTACCGCTACACTCGCTTCTACTCGCAATTCTCCAATCTTAATTCCCTCGCGTTACATCCAACGTTATCCACCTTGCATCTTTTAAACTCAAATCGCTCGAAACTTACCTACGATCGTCCTCCCTTACCTTTTCTCAATCGTTCCCCACCTCTGGTCGAATGTACGTTAAACAAATCGTCTTGTCGTATCCACCCGGAAAATTCACCTAAATGGACAAACCGCGTGCGAGGAAACATAGTCGTCTGGAAGATAGGAGTAACGAGGCTCGCTAGACGCGAGGAAAGTTCTCGCCACGGCGCGGCATTCTGGAAAGAAATAGGAGTGTGCCAGGGATTCCTCCGGCGAGCGGGACGCTGACCTACCTCACGCGAGGCACGCATTGCCACTCTCGAGGCGAGTTTATTATAGTTATCTATCGCCGGTTGTTACACGAGCGGCGCGCGGTGTGTACGCCTTCCGTTTCGAGTTCGCGGGGATCGGATCGGATCGGTGAGATGGGAGGAGAGGGGTAGTGTTGTTGGTTGTGGTGGTGGTTGTGGTGTGGGGGCCCAAGGACGCGTCCCCGCGCGCAGCTTGTGTCACGGAGGAAAACGGAAGTCACGATCCGCGGCTGCCAAATTCGAAAGTGTAACTCCGCCGAATTTAGTCGGTGACTGGCACTCGGATGCGGCCGGCGTGTGCAGTCAGTCGTTCTGTCGTCGATCGTTGACGTGTGTCGTTCGAAGTATTTTAAACGAGACATTCGATCCGCCGGGGATAACCACCGGCTACGCTCGCCCAGCGAGATTCGTGGACAAACGATTCGCCGGGTTAGAAGATTTCGCGAACGTCGTGTCCTCGGGTGAATTTTAACGAATGGAGCGGCCCGCGATCGACGATGCTCGACCCGCGAGCGAAATCGTCCAACTTTCGTTTCTTTCTTCTTCTTTTCTTATTCTTCTTTTCCTTTTTTTCGTTATCCTATTTCGGAGCGGGATAGAATATTCAACGGTCTCCCTTCTCGTCGAGGAGAATGGAGTTTAACCGTTCGCGGGGAAAGGGGGATCGTTAGATTTATGGATAGCGAGTAAAGGAACGCACCCGGAACTCGTTAATGCGTAGGGAAAGGTTCCCCTAGTACGGGCCGCTTTAAGTATTTTTGTCACAACTCGGGCCGGTGGTGGTAAAGCGTAACTTTTAAACGAGCGTTTCGTGGGGGTATACGCGTGTTCTCAAGGAACGGACGCGGGCTTTTTGGGGGATCAATCGTGAGGAACGATTGTTCGTTCAGTATTCGAACGGTCGAGTGTTCGAGGGATCGGATAGTGGAATACTTGAATATTGGAGTATTTGAGTAGTCGAGTATTCGAATAGTGGATACTTGAATATTGAAGTATTTGAGTAGTCGAATATTCGAATAGAGGAATATTTGAATATTGGAGTATTTGAGTAATCGAGTATTCGAATAGTGGAATATTTGAATATTGGAGTAGTCGAATATTCGAATGGTCGAATACTTGAGTATTGGAGTATTTGAGTAGGTCGAGTATTCGAATGGTCGTATACTTGAATATCGAAGTATTTGAATAGTCGAGTATTCAAATACTCGACTACTTTAATATTGAAGTATTTGAATAGTCGAATATTCAAATACTCGAATATTGAAGTATTTGAATGGTCGACTACTTGAATATCGGAATATTTGAATGGTCGAGTATTCGAATGGTCGACTACTTGAATATATGAGTATTTGAACAGTCGAATATTCGAATACTCGAACATTGAAATGTTTGAGTAGTCGAGTATTAGAATGGTCGACTACTTGAATATTAGAATATTTGAATAGTCGAATATTCAAGTACTTGAATATTGAAATGTTTGAATTAGTCGAGTATTAGAATGGTCGACTACTTGAATATTGGAGTATTTGAGTAGTCGAGTATTATAATGGTCGACTACTTGAATATTGGAGTATTTGAATAGTCGAGTATTATAATGGTCGAATACTTGAATAACGGAGTATTTGACTCGTCGAGTATTCGACTACTCGACTACTTGAATATCCGAGAATTCGAATACTCGACGATTCGAATACTCGAATGTTTGAACAATCACCGAATGGTACTCGAATCGTGTTCGAACGTTCGCAGTACAGATTAGTTCGAGCAGGTCCTAAATTTCCGTGTCGATTTTCGGTTCACGCATGGGAAGCTCGGTTTCGGCGCATCGCGATCCGGCTCTCCAATAATTCCGGTCTTGTATAATTATTTACGAGCTGGTCGTCTCGGGGCCCGGGCGTTTCTGCTCGTATTGTATCGGACCGGGAACGAGAATGAAATTATGACGGCGAACTCGTACAGCTACTGAAACGATTTACGATATCATCATACGGCGCCGTTAAATTCGGTCTCGCGTCTAAAATTGTCTCGCCGCGTCCCACACGATTCGCGACGTGTCTTCGAACTTCACACTACGCCCAGATGATGCGCATTACGGCCGTTTGACGCTGCTTTCAATTGCTAATGACGATTAAACTCGCGCAGGGAAGGTCTGCCTGTTAATATTTCGGACGCGTCAATCGTTTAGGTTGTTCGAAAAGATTCGGACAGAACGTTTCGAGACGAAGACGACGAAGACGACGAGGACGATGTAACGCGTTCAACGGGGCATCTCGATGGGAATCTTCCGATTGTTATCGATGTTTCGTGATTTATTCGGGCGGTGATAATTTATTCAGTCCCAAGAATGTTAACACAGTTTCCAAAAACTCGTTTTAAAATCGTCTATTCCGGTCCCACGTGATTTCGATCTTCGTTACCGTTCCTTTTTTATTCAACCTCCTCTCGAGAATCTCGAGACGATTTTAACCCGGTAATCGGTGTCTAAAATCTACTTTCGTGCAGGCGTGAAAATCTCAAAGGTGAAAGCACGAGAGTAAATAATTCCTCTCGCTCGCGATCTGTCCGAAAACATTCTTCGCGTAAAGAAACCCTCCCGCGTAGGCTCGGTTCTTCACCATAGGTGAAGAACGTGGATGAAACGAAAGTAAACGATTCTTTTCTGGGGTTGCGATCTGTCCAAAAACATTCTTCGCGTGAAAAAATCTTCTCGAGCGTATATGGTTTCTTATCACGGGCAAAGAACATTTCACTGAGACGAAAGCACGAAAGTGAACGATTCTTCTTTGAATTTATAGACTATCCAAAACGTTCTTTGCGCGAAGAAAATGTTCCCGGGCATATATGGTTCCTTATCACGAGTAAAGAACGTTTCTTAGACGAAAGCACGCAAGTAAACAATTCTTCCTTTCATTCGCGATCTGTCCAAAAATATTTTCTGCGCGAAGAAAATTTTCCCGCGCATATATGGTTCCTTATCACGGGTAAAGAACATTTTTTGGACGAAAGCACGCAAGTAAACAATTCTTCCTTTCATTCGCAATCTGTCCAAAATTTTCCCGCGCATATACGGTTCCTTATCACGAGTAAAGAACATTTCACTGAGACGAAAGCACGAAAGTGAACGATTCTTCTTTGAATTTGTAGTATATCAAAAAACATTCTCTGCGCGAAGAAAATCTTCTCGGGCATATATGGTTCCTTATCACGAGTAAAGAACATTTCACTGAAATGAAAGCACGCAAGTAAACAATTCTTTTTTTCATTCGCAATCTGTCCAAAAATATTCTCCGCGCGAAGAAAATCTTCTCGGCCATATATGGTTCCTTATCACGAGTAAAGAACATGTTTCTGAGACGAAAGCACAAAAATGAACGATTCGGCCTTGGATTCGTAGACTCTCGAAAACATTCTCTACGGAAAAAAAATCTTCCCACGTATATATGGTTCCTTATCACGAGTAAAGAATATCATTTCATTGAGACGAAAGCACGAAAGTGAACGATTCTTTTTTGATTGCGCGATCCGTCGAAAAGCATTCTCCGCGTGAAAAAAAATCGCGTCCCGCGCATGCGCGGTTCCATACCACGAGGTCGAAGTAGGCCCGTTCTCGGAGTGCGCGCGCAGCTCTCGGTCCCGAGGGTTGATTCTCGGTTCGGAGCTCGGGACAAAGTTCCAATTAACCGATCACCGACAACCACCGGGACCGGCCGTGTCGCGAGGAGGAAAAGAAGCGCCGCGAGAAAAGGAAGAAAGTGAGCGAACGCAGGGAAAGGAAGAGAAGAAGAGAGAGAGAGAGATAGAGAGAGAGAGAGAAGAGTGCGCGCGGTGGAGGTACGCGATGGGAAGAATAATGCGGCTCCGGGCGCAACTCATTACGATTACGCGTAGCGCGAACAGAGGGAAGAATCTACGATCGGTATTGGCTACGGCGGGGACACGGGGCTCTTATATTCCGCGTGCGTATTCGTATGAACGGGCCAACGACAGAGAGCGAATACCAGACGTCAGTGCGGCTCTGGTGCGAACGTAGAGACATCCGATGACCGTATGCAAATCGCATCCTTGACTCGGCGAATGCAAGTACATAACACGGACGTGTACACTCCGTTAGGCGTTGGTGTATATACCTGCGTCAACGGGCCAATGACCGGCGCCGCGGCGGTCGGTCTCCCTCTCTCCCTACTCGTCTCACGGCGGTCGGCCTCTCTCTGGCCGAGTGCTACGAAACGAGGAATGGAAACTTTCTCCCTCGTTCGTGATATATACCGCGTGACCGTGCAGTTCCTCCTAAAACCTCGGGGTTCTTTCGCGGCCGGCCGAGATACGGGCGTCTGCTCGTTTCCTCGAGGATACGAGCCACGGATATTTCCACCGTGACTTTTATGCCTCGTAACTTAGCCACGGGATTAGGAACTCGGTTTCTCGCGATCGTTGCGTTTCTGGCCGTGTTTCACGACGACCTTAGCCGCGCGAGGGCGCGACAAGTGCGCACTCGGGGTCCGTTCCCTTGGGGCTGCCCACCAAAGGGTTCCGTGATCTCCACGGAGTTAGCGGGTGGTCCGAGAACGATTCTACGTCGTACGCGATATCGTATCCCGGACTAACCACTGGAAGCTAAGAAGATTCCCGGGGTTAACCGATCGAGGAACAGTGGCGATTGGAAATCTTGAAATTTTACTAACTCTTGCGTACTAAGTATTTCTAAAAATTGATTTACAAGTGTTCGAAATTGATGGTAAAGTTTAAGCAGAGTAAGAAAGGGGAGATTCGGTGGAAAATTAGGAAAATTTTGCATCTTCCTCGCGCAAAGTATTTGCAAAAATTGATTTGTAAGTGTTTAATATTGATGGTAAAATTTAGATGGACTAAGAGAGAGGGGAGATTCGGTGGAAAATTATGAAAATTTTGCATCTCTCTCGCGCAAAGTATTTGTAAAAATTGATTTACAATTGTTTAAAATTGATGGTAAAGTTTAGATGGACTAAGAAAGACGAAAAAGTTTGCAAGAAACTTTAAAATTTTGTTAGCTCTTGCGCCCTAAGTATTTCTAAAAATTGATTTACGAGTGTTCGAAATTGATGGTAAAATTTAAGCAGACTAAGAAAGGGGAGATTCAGCGAAAAATCATGAAAATTTCACATCTCTCTTGTGCAAAGTATTTGCAAAAATTGATGTATGATAAGTGTTTAAAATTGATGATAAAATTTAAGCCGACTAAGAAAAGAGAGATTCAGCGAAAAATCATGAAAATTTCACATTTCTCTCGTGCAAAATATTTACAAAACTTGATTTGTAAATGTTTAATATTGATGGTAAAGTTTAGATGGACTAAGAGAGAGGGGAGATTCGGCGAAAAATCATGAAAATTTCCTATCCCTCCTGCGCAAAATATTTCCAAAAATTGATATCACTTGCTCATCGACGATAAAATAAACCCCCCGAAGATGAACCACCGTTCCGAAAACTAAAAAAAAAACGTCGCTTCCCTTGTGAAATATTTCCCAAAGATTATCCATCCTCTAAAATTAATAACAAAATTACCATTCATCATTACAACTTCTTCGATAGAATAAACCACCCCAAAGACAACTCCGTTAGAGAAATACATTTATTCGTCCGCGCGAATCGTTCTCTTCGTTTCCTTCGTTGTCGATTGTTAAAAATCCAAGAAAGAATCTACGAAACTACGGCTTGAAACGTTCGAGCACGAACGTTACAATTCACTCGAACGAAAATACTCGGTGTTGTGAAACACGGGTCGATCCCTTTTACACGGAATAATAAAGACGTCATTAGTACCGGTGTTACTCTTATTATTATTATTATTATTACGGGCAGGCTGTATATTTAATACATACATCCGTGCATAAAATATGGTTGCACGCGCATGTTGCAGCGGCTTCTTTGTTATCGCTGTTGTTGCCGTCCCAGTTTCTTCGGTCCGATACACGCGGTGCGTTTCAGTACGAAGCGCGGCGCACAATGCTTGTCGCTTCGAGTCGCGCCCGTTGAAACAATGACACGATTTGTTCGTCGATACCCCGTCGCCGTTAAACCGATTAGTTTAACGTTTTCTTTTCCCTGCTCCGTGTACATTCCTTTTATTTGTTTCTCCTCTTTCCTTCTTTTTTTTTCCCCCTCTCCTACCCTTCCCGTAGTCCCCTCTCTCCTTCGTTCCGTCAGCGATTTCATAACGGCGACCGAGCGACCGGTGGGATATTCTTTTCACGGGGTTCCTCTTTTTGCTACGCGAGTCCGTGGCTCTATCGGAGGGTCCGCGACGGAGCATAAAAAAAGAGCAGACGCGAAATCTCGTCTGGTGGTTGGTCGTTGGCGGGGCACAACACCGTTGTCTTTGTCGGTCGTTGGTGTCGTTGCACGGCACCGTTGTTTACGCGTCGGGCCACGGCTCTCTGTGTCGCCCCGGGTCGTTGCGGGAACGCGGCGGGACGTTCACGGTGTCGCGAGGTTTTTTGCACTCCGATGAGGAAAAAGAGCGGATGAAATCGGTCGTTGAGTTTCACACTTTTTGCGCGGACTAGAACGGACGTGCTTCATCGGTCGTAGCTGCGATTCTACGCGGTTGTTAGGAATAGTACTTTTTCTTTTTTTTTTTTTCTTTGTTTTTTTTTCTTTGTTTTAAATAGCACACCGGTGGAAGAGGGGCGGACGGATCGCCATCGTCAAAGGAATTTCGCGTTGCTTCGACTTATGCGCGATCATTCATCCACAATGCAACGCGATTGTACCTGACGCGCTACGATTCCCTATTGGAGGAGTTGCCTTTATTTTTCGATAAGTGCTATATGGATGCAAATATTACTGAAAAAAGGAAACATTCGCACCGTTCGTTCGTCTGTAATTAAAAGCACAAACAGGACAATTTTTTGTATTTCTCTACTGTAGCCTTGTAAAGTTTGCTGTAGAGTAATAGGTTTGTTCAATAAGTTTTGTCGTTTGATAGAATACTGTTCAATAAGTACTGTTGAACAGTACTGTATTAGGTAATTACAACTAGAACAGTACAACTAGTTCTGTCGTTCGACAATACTTATTGAACAGTACTGTTCAATGTAGTACTGTTCAACAATACTTATTGAACAGTACTGTTTATCGAACGACAAAACTTATTGAACAACCTATTACTACAGTAAACTACATACTAGTTCTGTCGTTCGATAAAACTTATTGAATAGTACTGTTCGATATAGTACTGTTCAAGAGTATTTATTGAACAGTACTGTTTATCGAACGACAAAACTTATTGAACAACCTAGTACTACAGTAAACTACATACTAGGTTGTCCAATAAGTTCTGTCGTTTGATGTAGTACTGTTGAACAGTACTATATTGAACAGTACTCTTCAATAAGTTTTGTCTGTTCAAGTATCGTTGAACAGTACCATATGAGTACTGCTGTATAGTTCAGAACTTATTGAACAACCTAGTATGTAGTTTACTGTAATAATAGGTTGACCAGTACTGTTGAATAGTACTATATTGAACAATACTGTTTGTACAGTACTATATTGAACAGTACTGTTTGTACAGTACTATATTGAACAGTACTGCTTGTACAGTACTATATTGAACAGTACTGTTTGTACAGTACTATATTGAACAGTACTGTTGGTACAGTACTATATTGAACAATACTGTTTGTACAGTACTATATTGAACAGTACTATTTGTACAGTACTATATTGAACAGTACTATATTGAACAGTACTATATTGAACAGTACTGTTCGTACAGTACTATATAGAACGGCTTCTGTCGTTCGACAAAACTTATCGAACAACCTAGTATATAGTTTACTGTAATATACAGGGATCTCGCGTATCCACTGGTACAATAATTGCACATATGAGAATATCAATCCGAGATAAAGTAAACACGAACATAATTCGGTGCGATTCACTCTCAGCCTGGAACTGCACGAAAAAACCGAAAAAGTAAACTAGCCTAACCGCGACGACCCTTCAGCGCCACTGTGAAAACACTCCTTAAAACTTAACGACCGTTTCACCATAGACATCCGTCACTCTCTGGATCATCGTTGCGTTTGTTCCGTCAAAATCCTACAACGCAAAAGCACAATCTCTACAAAGAATCTCCACAATCTCTACAAATTACAGTTAAAATACTCCACCACCTAACAACCGACTTCCTTTCCCCTGACTCAAGATCCTCCGACTCATCGAACCCCATCGACTCTCTTGTGTTTCGCGATGGGTTTCCCCTGTTTATCAAGTATTTTTCAACGCTCATTCGTTATCTTATCCGAAATTAAACAGAGTCCACGAATAAGGAATCGAGTGAACACGCTCGTTTTCAAATTGTTTCGAAAGTCGTGGTTCGAGTTTGTAATCGCGAAAATCTACCGTCGCTGGTGGACACGAGTAGGCGTGCGCACGTGTCCGCGCGCGAAGATCGTGCACGAGGACGCAGGATCGCGGGAAAAGCAAGCTCGTCGAGCTCGTCGAGCGAGCGAGCTCGTCGAGCAACGCCGGCACGGCGATACACCGCATAACACGTCTCGGCATCGGGCTCTAAGGCTATTTCTGTACGGGCGCGAGGCGGTCTCCGGCATGTAAGAGCCTCTATATAGATATATAGACGCGGTAACGGCAGCAGCCAAGTGTCTCGTCCGCCCGAAAGAACTATAGATTCGTTACGGGGCGCACCAAAGCGGACGAACGTGCATCCTCTAACGCGCACCGTACCGTTCGGCCGCGGAACGTTTTTATTTCGGCCCGCGTCATCGCGGGACAGCGTCATCGCGGACTCTGGATCACGATCCTGATTATTCACACGCGGGAGACACCACCCGCTCGTAAACCCGGCGCTGCCGCTATCACTCTCCCCGACTCCTACTCCAAATTCCCTAAGCGGGTCCACCTTGTCCCAAGCACGAAAATTTCGACGATCTTTCGAGAATCGTTCTCGGCTGCACGCCGATGCGATGGGAATTTCGAACTTTCTCAGCGTATATTTACCTATGTTTTTGGCGAGCCGCAAGAATGTTTTCGAGTATCTCGAACAAAGAGACGCGGAGATTCTTATCGCGCTGAGAAACGTCTCGAAAGGAATTGATGAAATGTTCGATGAAATTTTTTAAGTAGAATCACTTGGATCGATGTGGCCCTTGAGACGTCAAGACACGGGGGAGGGGGTTGTTACAGATTTGGATAGTTTCTGGTTGGTGTCCCGACGTGATCGTTAAGGTGTAGTCTTTCGTTCGTCGCCATGTCTGGCCGCATCGCTCTATTATCTTCTATTATTTAAATAATAGAAGCTAATAGCTACTAGAGCCATACAAAACTACTGACCACCGTACAAAAGCTTGTGGATCCATATAAAAATTATTAGACCCATACAAGAGCTATTGGAACTACACAAGAGCTACTAGAGCCATACAAAAGCTACTGAATCCACACTAAAACTACTGACCACCGTACAAAAGCTTCCGGACCCATACAAAAACTACCGAGCACCGTACAAAAACTACTGGACCTGTACAAAAACTTGTGAATCCATATAAAAACTAGTAAACCCATACAAGAGCCATTGGAACTATACAAGAGCTACTAGAGCCATACAAAAGCTACTGAATCCACACTAAAACTACTGACCACCGTACAAAAGCTTCCGGACCCATACAAAAACTACCGAGCACCGTACAAAAACTACTGGACCTGTACAAAAACTTGTGAATCCATATAAAAACTAGTAAACCCATACAAGAGCCATTGGAACTATACAAGAGCTACTAGAGCCATACAAAAGCTACTGAATCCACACTAAAACTACTGACCACCGTACAAAAGCTTCCGGACCCATACAAAAACTACCGAGCACCGTACAAAAACTACTGGACCTGTACAAAAACTTGTGAATCCATATAAAAACTAGTAAACCCATACAAGAGCCATTGGAACTATACAAGAGCTACTAGAGCCATACAAAAGCTACTGAATCCACACTAAAACTACTGACCACCGTACAAAAGCTTCCGGATCCATACAAAAACTACCGAGCTCCGTACAAAAACTACTGGACCTGTACAAAAACTTGTGAATCCATATAAAAACTAGTAAACCCATACAAGAGCCATTGGAACTATACAAGAGCTACTAGAGCCATACAAAAGCTACTGAATCCACACTAAAACTACTGACCACCGTACAAAAGCTTCCGGATCCATACAAAAACTACCGAGCTCCGTACAAAAACTACTGGACCTGTACAAAAACTTGTGAATCCATATAAAAACTAGTAAACCCATACAAGAGCCATTGGAACTATACAAGAGCTACTAGAGCCATACAAAAGCTACTGAATCCACACTAAAACTACTGACCACCGTACAAAAGCTTCCGGACCCATACAAAAACTACCGAGCACCGTACAAAAACTACTGGACCTATACAAAAACTTGTGAATCCCTATAAAAACTAGTAAACCCATACAAGAGCCATTGGAACTATACAAGAGCTACTAGAGCCATACAAAAGCTACTGAATCCACACTAAAACTACTGACCACCGTACAAAAGCTTCCGGACCCATACAAAACCTACCGAGCACCGTACAAAAACTACCGTACCCATACTGGAACCTGTGGACCCATGTACGAACCATTGGCCACCGTACAACAGATACCGAACCCAGAAGAGAGAACTCTCTTGATGAGCTACTAGTAGCTAGTAGCTTCTATTTACTTTTCTCTCTTGTTCAACAATCCCATTATTTCAAATTTTCAATCGGAGCGATTCGTTAAATGTTCGTAATAATATGCTCTTGTATCAGTCGCGAGGAACTTTTCCTACAGATGATCCGATACGTTTCAGAGCGGGTTCAATTCGGTACTCATTAGACTCTGAACGTTTGAGCGTGTAGGTAGCCAGGAAACCGAACGAGCGACAAAAATTTCATCGATTCGTAAATCATTCCGGAAACTCGGCCGTGTTGCGCAACGAACTTTCCCATTGAGCTTCGTCGACGTATTTTAAACAAATTCGCCGTAGCTCTGGCGTGTGACGCTCGCGAGTAGCGTCGCGGAGACTTTTCGAAAACCATGAATCCGTTCGCGCGGCTCGTTAGCATCGGATACGGGTCGCGAGCCCGTCGAGCAAAGGACGCTAAACAGCTCGCGTAAAACGCTTACGTCAGCGTGGAAAACGCGTTTTGAAATGTCCCGGGGAAAACGCGGCCGCGTTACCAGCAGTCCGTTCGTTCGGCCGCGTAAAAGAGACGAAGGAACGAGCGCCGGAACCGATTGGTCGGCACCGTGCGTGGTGGCGTCGTGACGGACGTCTCCATGTGGCGTGGTGCTCACGACTGCGTCGTATAGTTTCCAAAAGCTGCCCAGCTGGAGGCAATAAACGTTCCCGCTGACACGATTATTGCAACGACGCCGACGGGCAACTATTAAAAGTTTCCGTCCGTGATGCATGCGCCCGGCCAGATCGTAAAACGTTTGTTTACGAGAGCGTAGATACGATGTTCCTGCGATCCCAGACTCATTAGCCCCGACAGAGCCTACGCCTCGTTACAGGATTTATTTCTGCCGGATAAACGGTCGTCCGTAATCGATCGGGGGGCAATAAAGGCTCGATAATACCCCGAGCAGCGATCCGGGGTCTCGAGCTTCGATCCGCGAGCTCGGTTTCCGGGACGTTTAATTCGTCGTACGGAAAGAGGAATACGGAGAGATCGTTACTTCGCCGATGGTACCACCTGCGTCCGTTAGGAGATTTTCGTTGGTGACGCGGGTCTTTTGTTTCTCGATAGTTTTCCAATCGGGGTTTCGGGTACTGGAGTTCTCTTCTGGGTTCGGTAGCTGTTGTACGGTGGACAACGGTTCGTATATGGGTACACAGGTTCCAGTGTGGGTATGGTAGTTTTTGTACGGAGGTCGGTAGGTTTTGTATGGGTCCAGAAGCTTTTGTACGGTGGTCAGTAGTTTTAGCGTGGGTCCAGTAGCTTTTATATGGTTCTAGTAGCTCTTGTATAGTTCGAATGGCTCTTGTGTGGGTCCAGTAGTCTTTATATGGATCCATAAGTTTTTGTATAGATCCAGTAGTTTTTGTACGGTGCTCGGTAGTTTTTGTATGGGTCCAGAAGCTTTTGTACGATGGTCAGTAGTTTTAGCGTGGGTCTAGTAACTTTTGTATGGCTCTAGTAGCTCTTGTATAGTTCCAATAGCTCTTGTATGGGTCCAGTAGTCTTTATAGGGATCCACAAGTTTTTATAAAGGTCCAGTAGTTTTTGTACGGTGCCCAGTACCTTTTACGCTGCCTAGTAGTTTTTGCAGAGTCCACAAGTTCTTGTGTAAGTCCAATGGTTCTTGTACGGTGTCCAGTAGTTTTTCTACGAGCCCAGAAGCTTTTATATGGCGATCAATAATATTCATGTGAGTCCAGTAGCTTTTGTCTGGTTCCAGTAGCTTTTGTGTGGTTCCAGTAGTTTTTGTGTGGTTCCAGTAACATTTGTGTGGTTCCAGTAACTTTTGTGTGAATCCAGTAGCTTTTGTGTGGTTCTAGTAATCATCTTCATGTGAGTCCAGTAGTTTTTGTATGGTTCCAGCTTTTGTATGGTTCTAGTAATAATCTTCATGTGAGTCCAGTAGCTTTTGGATGGTTCCAGTAGCTTTTATGTGATTCCAGTAGCTTTTGTAGCATTCCAGCTTTTGTATTGTTCTAATAATAATCTTCATGTGAGTCCAGTAGTTTTTGTGGATCCAGTAGCTTTTGTGTGGTTCTAGTAATCATCTTCATGTGAGTTCAGTAGTTTTTGTATGGTTCCAGCTTTTGTATTGTTCTAACAATAATCTTCATGTGAGTCCAGTAGCTTTTGAGTGCTTCCAGTACCTTTGGTATGGATCCAGTAGCTTTTCTATGGTTCCAGTACCTTCTGTATGGTTCCAGTAGCTCTTGTCCGAGTCCAGTAGTTTTTGTACAGTACCCACTGGTTCTTGACTAGATCCGGTAGCTCCCGAGTTCAATCGAGTCGAGCCCGATCGCGTCGAGAAATAATTGCCTCGCCCTCAGCTTTCGGCCCGCTCGTTCATCACATTCCAAGGATACATACATATATTTCCCGCAATAAGTATCTCCGCGCGTCCCAATCCGAATATTCTTTCCAATTTCTCGCACGTGTACACCTGTCGTCACTTCCCGACGACTCGATTACTTAGCAGTGCTCGAACTTCGCTCGAACGATATATCTTCTTTTTGCCGCGATCAAGGGAAAACGGTCTGACAGGATAAACGGTGGTCGCGGGCACACGATTAGAAAGTGGCGAACGCTGTGTCAACGCGCGGCTAATTATTTACAGCGCCACCTTGATAAATCAAACCGTGGATGGGATCGTGTGTGTCTCTGTGTGTGTGTGTGGGCCCGTGTTTCTCGCAGTCGGGACCCACCGGTGGGCCCGGTCTCGCGATTGTTTTCAATGAAAAGAATCGGCTCGATTTACGAGGTCGATTACCAACCGAGAAATTTAGGGTTACAACGGCGAGGACGGCCGATCGACGCGCGACGTCTCGACGGAGGAACGGGCGCGGCGCTCCGGGAGGAATTTTCATTCCGGTTATCGCGCGCGACCGGCCCGCTCGACTTATCGCCCGGTTAAAATTCTGCACACAAGGCCACGCCTTGCCCCGATGTGGGACGAAAAACGTGCGCGAAAAATGGAAATAACTTCGGTGCCGTACGGTGTTGCAATTTTATTGGGCTGTAACGCGTGAAATGTGTGCTCGAAGATAGCCTGTAACGCGCTTATGTACGCCTAGATAAAGATATCGTTGTATTTGCCTATAATGTTTTGCTTTCCAGTGGATCATGAAATTCGCGCGGGTTTTTCGTTTTCACCGTGCGGTGAACAATTCTGAAATTAAGTACCAAACTTACGGGTGGAAGTGTCTCAACGGGAATGGTAAATGTACAGCTTCGAATTTTGCTCCGAAAGTGAGTCAAATACCATTCGAATACCATTCGAATACCGTTCGAATACCGTTCGAATGTTCGCGGTACTCGAACAGTGCGACGTGTATTGCGAATTGTTCGAATTTTGCTTCGATTACATCCCGTTAGAATATTCGAGTAACTATAGTAGAGTACCACAGTATTCGAAATTTATTCGCAGCATTCGAGTACCTACAAAATCCTTGAATATCAAGTTATTCGAATAGTCCGAGCCCTATGTTACGACCGAATATATTTCACACCGGGGAGACCAGCGGAGGCGTTGGTCGCGATGGAAGCTGCCACGGTACGCTAATTTGCATTTATTCGAAGTTTTCGTTCGAATTCGTTGGCCAGGTTATTTTCGGAGCCGATTCCCGCGTCTATATTCTTAGGATTCTGTATTAATACGCGAGGAGAGTAGAACGGCTACGTCGTAACGACGAGTTTTACGGCCGGATTTGGGAACACGGTTGCGATCGAGAGCTGTTACTCGGTTTACTCGAAACTCGGTTGAAACCTCCCGAGTCTTACTTCCGCGATAAGGGAGAGGAGTTTCGCGATAAAAAAAAAAAAAAAAAAAGAAAGCCAAAGCACGAACTTACGAGTCGCGTTTCAGCGCCGATTGCTTACTTAACGAAGGCCGATCCCCGGGGTGCATCGAACTCGTAAAAACGCCTCCCCGACGACGCTTGATATTATTTCAAAGAAGCGGCACTTTCGGGCCCACTTTTTCCCTTCGATGTCCATTTTTTTACGAGGCGAGTCCTTCGATTTTATATTCCGCGTGTCGACGAGAAAAAGAAAAAAGAAAAATAAAAAATCGATCGTCGTCGTTCACTGCGTACGTCGTCGTTGCGACGCGATCGACGGAGACGACGACGACGTCGACGACGACGGAGCGAAAGAGTCGAGCAGCACCGAAGGGGGAAAGCGATAGAATTTAATGCCAGCGACGCGCCGTTTGATAAGATGGGCAATATATGTACAATCATGGTGGTTATCGAGTCGTTACCACCGCGTCGCACTGACCTTTAAGCGCGGGGGTCAATTCTGGCTGTTCCTCCGGGCCGTGTCACGTACGAACATAGTTATTTTCTCATAACGCGCGGCAATTGACGCGCCTGCCTCAATTCCGTCACACTTTCGTCCGTCGCGATTTTCGATCGGGCAGCCCGACGAGGGGCTGCTTGCTTCTCTTGCCTCGTAGCGGCGTCGGGACGCTTCTGGGAACGTGTTTTCGCGTTTGGTTTACGAAAACGGGACGTGGAATGCGTTCGTCGTTTAACGTCTGGTCTCTCGCCGCGGTGAAATCGTGTCGATTCGGGAAACTCGAGGAGAGTTTAACGCCGTTCGCGAGAAAAAAAACGGCGATCGGGACGCGAGAAATGCTCCGAGACGCTCGTCGAACGAGAGACATCGATTTCTGGGTCGAAATAAAATTATTTCTCGTACGGATGCTACGCTCGTGATTACTTTGTCGGGATCTCGAGGAATTTCCACACTGGTACGACGTTTCTATTTTTATGAGGAGAAATTCATTTTGTAACTGTAAACAGCTCCGTTTTGCACTTCAAGTACCGATATACGAGTACTCTGATATTCGAGTACTCTGATATTCGAGTACTCTGATATTCGAGTACTCTGATATTCGAGTACTCTGATATTCGAGTACTCTGATATTCGAGTACTCCGATATTCGAGTACTCTGATATTCGAGTACTCCGATATTTGACTATTCCGGTATTCGACTACTCCGATACTCGAATGCCGATATTTGACTACTCCGATATTTGACTACTCCGATATTTGACTACTCCGACATTCGAATACTCCGACATTCGAATACTCCGATATTCTACTACTCAGATATTCTACTACTCAGATATTCTACTACTCCGAAATTCTATTACTCCGATATTCTACTACTCCGATATTTGACAACTCCGATACACGAATACCGATATTCAACTATTCGAACATTCGACTACTCGGATATTCGACTACTCCAATACTCAACTACTCCAATACTCAACTACTCCAATACTCAACTACTCCGATACTCGAATACCGATATTCGACCACTCGAACATTCGATTACTCCGATACTCGTGTACCCGAATATCCGAACACCGATATACAATTATTCGGACACCCGGACAATCCAATACTCGAGTTCCGCGACTCGGTGATCGTTACTCGATTACCCGAGTACGCGTACGGCGGTGTTCGCGGGCGTTCGAGCGGGCGTAAAATATTCCGCGGCTAGCGCGAAAACGAGAACGAAAACGGAATGAAAACGAAAACGAAAACGGAAACGCGCCGCGGCGTTCCCGAAAAGCAACGAGCGCGACGAAAGGGTGCAACGACAGGTCTAGCGTTACTAGGACAGCGTGACAGTGTTTAGCATACCGGTAACTCCCACGTCGTTTCGAATCTGATACACGATCAGCTGCGATAAAGTTGCACCGGACATTCCAGCCGGCGAAACTGCATCGATGCATCGGCCGCATCCGCGCCGCCTCCTCGTGGCTTTGCAGTCGGTCGATTGCGTACGTGTGCACCCACATGTCCCGTACGGTGTTGCGCGCGCCCGCGCCCGCGCAACTCGCTCGCTGGCGTACACCAGCGCGTGTACGCGCTCGCTCGCGGCCCGACCACAACCGCGCCGCCCTAAATCCGTATACGGGACGACGTGCTCGTTTCTTTGTGTGCGGGGAAGCGTGTGGAGTACTGTATCTCGTCTCGAACTCTCACTTTCGACGGTGTTCGTGCGACCACACGCGCTCGCGCGGACCGTGCACGCTTCGCGTTTATGGCGTACGCGGCGTCACATTAAGGCCCGGGTTCTGTCTCCTTCGAATAATACTTTATTGCTCGTTAAGACGATTAGCATACGACGTCTATCGAACGTGGCTCGTGAAACGGAATGAGGACGTTCCGACAGATAAGTCGCGTTGGCCCTTATCTCGCTCGAAAATACAGGAGCTTCGTTTACTG
Organism: Ptiloglossa arizonensis; assembly: GCF_051014685.1. NCBI lineage: Eukaryota > Metazoa > Arthropoda > Insecta > Hymenoptera > Colletidae > Ptiloglossa > Ptiloglossa arizonensis. The sequence continues at coordinate 28,421,371 of NC_135049.1, forward strand.
TGCCAGTTACAGCCGAGAGGAATCGTGGCCGAGCGATTGTTCGCGCTGTTGCAATTTCGCGTGCCACCAAACGCTCACCGTTCGCGCGGAAAACGATTCTTCACGCGCGGCAGGTGCACGTACCGGAAAACGTTAACGAATCTTCGATATCGGCCTCCGTTTTTTTTTGTTTTAACGGAGATATCGAATTTTGCGAGTAACATTTGAAACATCTCCGGAATGTTAAAAGAAGGGAGGAGTAAATTGTGGCTCTCAAATTATGGAAAATGTCTAACAGTGATTTAAATATATTTCAATTGAATTTCCACCGTTTCTGTATTGTCAGAAGAAGAATTAATTTTGTCCGTTGTTGTTCTCCTAGACCGGGTTAAATAAGTCGTTAATATCGTAGATTTTACCGTAGAGCGATTCGTTTGCACCGTGCAACGATTCAAGTTTTCGTTACGGGAAAGCATTCGGTTCGATGCTTGGATTCCGTTCGGGGCGTCAAACTTTCCCGCGGTTGACTCCGGCGTGGAACGAGGCCTGCCGCTAACGCGACGGAATTTCGGCGGCCCCGAGTTTCCCGGAGCGGCGGCGGCGGGGTACGAGAAACGGCGGCGGGCGCTCGGGGGGCTTAGCGAGCACGAAAAGGTCCCATTATCGGTCCTCGATATCCCATTCCGTGTTACGACTAAAGACCTGCGGGAACTGTCGGCAGGGGACTGTAGAGGGTTGGGGTGGGGGGGATCTTGCCGGTTCTCAGACGTTGCACTGTCCAAATGCACTCCCGTTCGACTGCACCGAGCGTTGCGCGCTCGCGTGAAAGATGGTGAAAGAAGAAGGAAAGGAACGAGAGTAGCCACGGAGCGGCGAACGGCCGCTGGTACGGGAATGGGGGAACGTTGGACGTTGCGGGACGCACGGGGGTGGCGGGGCGGGAAGGAGGCCAGAAGGAAAGGACGAGAGGCAGGAAGAGACAGAACGAGATACACACCGGGGCAACGGAGGACCGAAGGGGAAACCGTGTGCCAAAAGAAGGAAGGAGAGACGAGTCTAGAAGAACCGACGAAAAGAAGGGCAAAGGGGGACAGACCGAGAGATATATCCAGGCGATAGAAAGAGAAAGGGGGAACGGTGGCGCGGCGACGGGATAAGGAGAGAAACCGAAAGAGGCACGAAAACTTGGCTAGAGAGAGAAAGAGTGGGGTGCGGGGTGGAGCGGGCTCGAAGCGAGAGGAGCGCGAGAGGGTGGGGGAAGGGCGCGGGACGCGGATAGCGGCCGGGTGGTGGGGGGCCGAGAGAGGGACGAGTCGAGGGATCGTTGAACTCGGCAGTGATCGCAGTCTGTGCTCAATGCGCGGCTGCGTGAATGTGCGCGCGCGAGACTGCATCGGTGTGCGCGGTGGCCGAACGCACGTCCGTGTACGTTGCACCGCGCTCTCCGTGGTGAACGAGCCGCCGGAGAGAGAGAGAGACGGAGACAGACTGAGAGAGAGAGAGAGAAAGAGAGAAAAAGAGAGAGGAGGAGAGGGAGAGAGAGTGAGCGAGGCCGCGGGAGCGAGAGGGCAGCATAAGGCCAGGCCAGTCAGTAACGATGTCATTAGTTTAGTCAGTCAGCGAGTCAACAACTACGCTGTTTCGCGGCCGTTTCGTGTGGGTCCCTGCGGTCCCCGGGCTTTTTACCCGCGCCCCCTTCCCCCCGGCGACCCGTTCCTCCTCGACCCTCCGTTGCACCGACCCGTGGACCGCAAATCTCTCGAAAATCGTGACAGGCATTGTCACTCGCCGTGGTCCGAGTTTCGTGGCACACGGGCTCGCTCCGTGCCGCGCCGCGCCGCGCGGATCTCAACGCTCGCGAGCGTAAAGTTAATCTCGCGCGAGCGCCGGCTAGAAATTGTTCGCGCGAGCAACGAGAAGAAGACTTCGACCGACGACGCGACGTCGGCCCGTTGGACACCGCGATTGGCGGCTGTCTAGCTCGTTAGAGGAGCTTTTTTAGACTCATGATTCCTCGTTTCTTGCAGGATTTGATAGGGGGCGTGTCGATGCAACGTGGTAGGGGAACGAAGTGTATCTCGTTACTGATCCTGTACGGATCGGATCCTACCGAGTTGCTCGAGTTCTCTATCGTAGGAATTAATTCTCTTGTTCGTCTCGGGGGAAAAGTTGCCAGTTCGAGGGGTGGTTGCTCGACCCTCGAGAAAGTAATATTTTCGTAAATTATCATCGTCGAGCCGACGAGACGTAATTTTCTATTTCATGGTATTTTGTATATCGGGTTGTTCGGAAAGTCGTTTCGTTTTACAAAATGGAGTATGTACGATTTAGTAAAATGTTTACACACTTTAAGAAAATCGTTCATTTTCTCCGAAAAAAAAAACGAAATAACTTTCCCAACGACCCAATATTTTGAAGAAGAACAATATTACGAAGAACAACGTCGATAGAAACCGTAGACAAAACGAGGGTCTCTGTCGCGTCTCAAACACCTTGACTACGTATCTTCGACTCGATTGGACGAAGCGCAGGAAAATGATTCTAAACGACACGTTTTAAAATTTCTTTTTTTCTTCGGGGAGGGGTGGTTTTTGCAGAGACAGGTTTCCCGGTGGATGTTGAGGTAGGTCCGCGAATCTCGTCGGAGGAGAACGTCTGGTAGGATTCTCCGTGGCGCGCAATAGATATCGAAATAATAGAGTTAGAGCACTACAGAAGCGTTACGTTCACCACCAATTAAAGCTGAGTCGCCGCGGTTAACCCCGCCGCGCAATTCCTTAATCGGCCACGTTTTCGCAAATGGGACACATGGTACATTCGCGACGACAATTTATACGTTATTGTTGTCGATCCCCCGGCGGGAGTCGGTACAACCCCACCCATAACCGCTGCTCTGAACAACCCTTGACTGCCAAGAGGTCTTGCGGAACGATATCGTGTATGCGCCGCAAATAGAAACAAAATACGATCCTTAAACCAATTAAAGGGTCGCGTACTCGAACGACCATGTTGTTCGTTCACGTATCGAATGTTTTAACATCGAGTGGACGATGCACTGTAAATTTACAATGTACGATGCACTTGTCATATACAATGCACTTGCAAAGAAATACATCAAAAGTTTCCACGCGTTGCAAAGCTCGTATTTTTTTTTTCAATCGTGAGCGTCTCTATGGTAATTCCCGCTTTCGAGCGACACTTTGCATCGGATTCAAGTAAAGGAACTAACTTAGCTACGGCCCGGGATAAGAATCGCTACCGACCCCGCTTCGAAGCATCTCCCGGTCTTCGAGGTGCATCGAATCGAACGAACGTGGCGTACGAGAGTAGCCGGATCGAGGAGAATCTTATTACTTACCTTTTCTTACCTTTCACTAATCTTTCCTTAAACAGAGCCTTCCTTTCCTCGGCGCGGGCGTGATGTACACAAAGCGTGTTACGAGTTAAACATTCGGTAAAGCGATCCGTACGGTGTTTATTTTATTTCTGAAATTCGAGTCGCTCTTGTAAATCGTCCAGAAACATGATTCCCTAACTGATGTGTAGTAAGACTATTACTGTCTCGGACACACAATATTCTTTCCATCCCGGATACTGGATACATTCTCAAAATTGACCAAGAACGCAATACTCCAATTGCATCGTGCAGTATATACTATTTCCTGGTACTCCAATTTTTGCCAAACGGAACGCAAGGTACCGAGTCGCTCTCTGAAGCGTCTAATTCCAAAAATCGGGAACATCCTCGATTAAAGTACCTAAAGTACCTCGATTGAACGATATCGTTCATCAAACTCGGGTTTCTTGGTACTTCAATTTTTACCAAACGGAACGCAAGGTACCGCGTGGCTCTTTAAAGCGACTAATTCCAAAAACCCGGAACATCCCCGATTAAAGTACCTAAAGTACCTCGATTGAACGATATCGTTCCTCGAACTCGGGTTTCCTGATACTCTCATTTTTACCAAATGGAACGCAAGGTACCGTATCGCTCTCTGAAGCGCCTAATTCCAAAAAACGGGAACATCCCCGATTAAAGTACCTAAAGTGCCTCGATAAAACGATATCGTTCCTCGAACTCGGGTTTCTTGGTACTCTCATTTCTACCAAACGGAACGCAAGGTACCTCGTCGCTCTCCGAAGCGACTAATTCCAAAAACCGGGAACATCCCCGATTAAAGTACCTAAAGTACCTCAATTGAACGATATCGTTCCTCGAACTCGGGTTTCCTGGTACTCCCATTTTTACCAAACGGAACGCAAGGTACCGCGTCACTCTTAAAGCGTCTAATTCCAAAAACCCGGAACATCCTCGATTAAAGTACCTAAAGTGCCTCGATAAAACGATATCGTTCCTCGAACTCGGGTTTCTTGGTACTCTCATTTCTACCAAACGGAACGCAAGGTACCTCGTCGCTCTCCGAAGCGACTAATTCCAAAAACCGGGAACATCCCCGATTAAAGTACCTAAAGTACCTCAATTGAACGATATCGTTCCTCGAACTCGGGTTTCCTGGTACTCCCATTTTTACCAAACGGAACGCAAGGTACCGCGTCACTCTTAAAGCGCCTAATTCCAAAAAACGGGAACATCCTCGATTAAAGTACCCAAAGTACCTCGATTAAACGATATCGTTCCTGGAACTCGGGTTTTCCACTTTCTTCGAGCACCTGGATCTCCGGAACGTTCGCGATTCGGCACACCTGGAACCTGGTGAAAAATCGAAGCATCGACGATCGAGTAACGCGTCGAAAAATGAATATCCCCTCGCTAGAATGTCGAGCGGGTTACAGGGCGAGGAAACGACTACCGAGAGTCGAACGAAACAATTCGATTCGAAGGTTAAAATATCGATCGGCGTGGAGGCCGACGACAAACGAAGAAGAAGAGGACGAAGAAGCGGGTGTACGACCTGTCCCCGAGTCTTTAAACTTCATCCTCGTGGTAGAGTTTCCCAACCCCGGCGCGCTTTTCGCGTTCCCCCCTCTCCTCTCCCTCCCCGCGTCTCTCCCGTAATAATAATAACTGGCGAGGAACACAATCCCTGCGAACACACGATCCCGCGTTGTGCAATGCTGCAACTGCAGTGCACTGCACCGCCGCCGCCGCCGCCGCCGCCGCCGCCACCACCGCCACCACCGCCGCCGCTACCACCGCCGCCGCCGCTACCGCCGCCCCCCAAGCCCCAACCGACCGACCGAGCGGCCTGCGCGCGTTGCACCCGTGTGTAGGTGCTAACACGTACGTGTGAGTGTTTTATACGCGGGTCAATGACTCGTCGAGTGCATAGTTTGCGCATGCGTTCTCGGTGTGTGCGTGTGCATATCGCCGTCGCGGCGACGTGCACGTGCACGGCTCGGGATCCGCGCGAGCGCGAGCGCGCACGGCCGCGCGAGCGAGCTTGGTGTACGCCGCGCGAGCGCACGCTCGCCGCATTAAATATGTTAATGCATGGTGGCTCTGACTCAATAGTACGGCCAATATTCCATTGGCGTATCGACCCGGCGATATGCGCGCGTATTTTTGCCTCAGGACCTCTCCTCCCTACCTCGATGCACCTGTGAAAATGAGACAGAGAGAGAGAGAGAGAGAGAAGGGAGGAAGGTGGCACCGATCGCGAGGATACATCGAGTAGCTGGAGATCGGACCGATAAACGAGTGGACAGGATATTATTCTTGGATGTATCGTATGTTCCATCGTGGATCGGATTCGAGACAATAGAGGAATTGATAAAGATAGGCAGGAGTTGCGATCTGGACTGTGTAATGGAGTAGGTGACGAAGTAGGTGAATCGTTCGACTTGTTTAGATGATGTCCAGGTTCAGAGGTCTGCAGAGTTCGGAGGTATCGTTCGAGCTGTTTCGTGGAAACGTTTCGGAGGATCCAGTGAGAAGCTTTCAGGTGTCTTTGGTGTACCGGTATCGCGACAGCGGATCGACGATTCTGGATTTTCAATTTAGGAGAAGACTGTTGCGTTCGACTCGTCTCGCCGGGATGACGCTTCGCGATAGAACGGGAGGCTTCTGTGGACTAGGTTTGAAGTACTGTTCCTCGAAGTAGATAGATTGCTCGAAGGAGAAGGTTTCAAGAGTTAACTCTCATCAGTTAAGTGACCGTCTGCTGTACCGGGCTATTGAGGTTGCGATGTTCAAGTTGGAAAACTGAGAATGTTGGACCTAGAGACGGACCGGTCGAGGACTTGGGATTCTATACGAGCCGTGGCTCCGGAAGGTTGATTTCGAGTATGTTGAAACGGAGTTGATAATTTTTATCGATATCTGTAGATTAGCCGAGGAAAAAAAGGGTTAACCGAGTTAACACCGATCTAAACTTAGCTCCGATCGACGGTTTAGATTCGATCTCGTATCTCGTCGATCTAGATCTCTCTGCTCGGTTATCGATGTAGGAGTTCGAGAACGAGACGAGATACCACGATCGAATCGAGCGAATTTAAGGAGCCGTACGAGTGTCGAACGAACGTTACCGTCCAAGAAACTGCATTCAAACTTGAGACACTTCGAGCGGGATATTTCGAACTGCACGGGCCTTTTGGCAAGAAAACCAACGGCGATGGTCGCGAGACGTTGAAGACTGCTGGTTGTTAGCGGGTCGGCGTTGCTTCGAAATCGTCGTTGAGAGTCGTTGAAGAAACGAGGATCGCAATTGCATCTTATGTAAAACGGGACGACAAATTACATGCGTTTTGTAACGCAATCTTTTCTTTCGTCTAATGACGTTGCGTTACCTCTGGAAAACGGTGACGCTCGAAAGGTACGGACTCGTTACGGTCACGTGGGGCGCGGAGTGGCGCCATTTGGGAATCGTTACGTGCTCGTCGCGAAAAATATTGGTCAAAATCTGTCTTCGAGGAGGAAGGTGAAGGGACAACCGATGAAAATAAAAGCAGAAGTGGAAGAAGGTTACGTGTTTGTGTAGAGTAGACATGTACTATTCGAATATCGTTGGTGTATTCAAGTATTCGAATATCGTTAGAGCAGTCGAGTATTCGAATGTCGTCAGACTACTCAAGTATTTGAATATCGTCAGAATAATCAAGACTTTGAATAGCATTCGAGTAGTCAAGTATTCGAATAGCGTCAGAGTAGTCAAGTATTCGAATATCGTCAGTGCAGTCGAGTATTCGAATATCATCAGAGTAGTCGAGACTTTGAATATCGTTCGAGTAGTCGGTTATTCGAATATCGTCAGGGCAGTCAAGTATTCGAATATCGTCAGAGCAGTCGAGTATTCGAATATTGTCAGAGCAGTCAAGTATTCGAATATCGTCAGAGCAGTCAAGTATTCGAATATCGTCAGACTACTCAAGTATTTGAATATCGTCAGAATAATCAAGACTTTGAATAGCATTCGAGTAGTCAAGTATTCGAATAGCGTCAGAGTAGTCAAGTATTCGAATATCGTCAGTGCAGTCGAGTATTCGAATATCATCAGAGTAGTCGAGACTTTGAATATCGTTCGAGTAGTCGGTTATTCGAATATCGTCAGGGCAGTCAAGTATTCGAATATCGTCAGAGCAGTCGAGTATTCGAATATTGTCAGAGCAGTCAAGTATTCGAATAGCGTCAGAACAGTCAAGTATTCGAATATCGTCAGAGTAGTCAAGACTTTGAATATCGTCAGAACAGTCAAGTATTCGAATATCGTCAGAGCAGTCAAGTATTCGAATATCGTCAGACTACTCAAGTATTTGAATATCGTCAGAATAATCAAGACTTTGAATAGCATTCGAGTAGTCAAGTATTCGAATAGCGTCAGAATAGTCGAGACTTTGAACAGCGTTCGAGTGGGCAGTTATTCGAATAGTATTTGCATTAAATCCGCAAAATATTCGTGCGTACGAAATCTGTAGGAAAGCTCGACGAGTAGTTCCAGCCCTAGTTTCAAGTGCCACGAAACTCGGCGCACTCCGGAGCAATGTTTTTGTGCAATTAGTGCGTAACGTGTTATCTCGGTAAATGGGTACCGTTAGACGTAATTGAGCATCGTCATTGCACCGGTATGAAAAATCGACGGGGTTTCTTGCCAAAGGTTTTCTGTCCGTTTCCTCGACGCATTAACGACACAAGGTACGCATTACCCCCTTCGGGCACGCGATACATATCGAGCGTGCGACCGCCGTGCGTACGTTTGCCTCTTATATCACGGTTCATTAACGTGGTTAATTAGTTTACTGGTACAACCGTAACCGCGGACTGTACAACTCGATTCACGTCGTAGTACGTTTCATTGGGAATTTATAGCGGACTCTTGTGAATAAAGTTCCCGAGCCAGGATTCGTCGGATTCCTTTCGGCGGTGTTTCTGATTTCTTGCTCCCACGACAAAGGCGTTCTCGTTGCATTTGCTCGTAACCACACCGATACACATTGCATAGGTTCACGTCGGTAGAAACTGCCGTTTAAAACGATCTCTTTGTACGATCGAGTTCGGAGAAATAAATTTTCCACGAGGTTCGTTCGTACACCTAATATCCACAGTCGAAAGATCGTTGTTAAATGTCCATGTACCAAAAGGTACTAAATCGTCTTTTGAACGATATATTTCACGAATCATTATTCGAGAAAGTGATACTCGTGAAACACAACGGACGATGTTAATAATTATATGAAAAAAATGTCGATAGAATTTCTTTAGAAAGTATTGTAAAACGAACAGGTATTTCGTTTTGCAACGTGTAAATTTTACATTCAACGCTGGAGGTTTTCGTTAGGAAACGAGGATTTACGGTTGAGTTTTCTAGTCCCTGGTTGCGCAATTTGGACAATGTTCGAATTTGATGAAGTAACAGTAACCTCGCCGTGACTGTTAGACGGAAGAATCGCGTCGCCGAGTGTCCAAGTATTATGGAGGTCAATCACCTTCCTTGAAATATTCGAGCAGAAGGGTTCATTAGACGGTCTACGGCGAAGCGAGCGCGCCTCAATAATCTTTAAGGGAAACCGGCTGCAGCGCGCGAATAGCAACATCGATCGACACTGTGTGCAACTATAAACAGCAATTCCTTCCGGCGAGAAGGATTTCGTACGGAAATTCAAACGGTACAAGCTGAGAACCGGTGTTGAGTTTGTGCTCGATAAATTGTTCGAAATAATTGAGGGATCCAGTGTCTGGCGAATGAAATATCAGAGACGGTGGTAATACAACGCGTTGAGGCTTTTAGAATTGTACACGGAAATCTTGTTGGTTGATGCAGCTTACGAAAACGGGGATTGCGTCAAATTGTACGAAATTCAAGTATCATTCGTTTGTTCGAGTGTTGGAATGCTTTATGTACCGATCGAGTGTCTGAATTATTCGTAATAATCGAATACTTACAGAACGATTGAATATTCGTAGCATTCGAGTACGTATAAAATACTCGAATATTCGTGGAATTCGAATAACTACAAAGTACTCGAGTATTCGTAATATTCGAATACGTACAAGATATTCGAATATTCGTAACATTAGAATACTTACAGAACACTCAAATATTCGTAGCATTCGAATACATACAAAGTACTCGAGTATTTGCACAATTCGAATACCTAGAAAATATTGGAGTATTCGTAGTATTTGAATACGTACAAAATACTCGAATATTTGTAACATTCGAATACTTACAGAACACTCGAACACTCGAATACTTACAGAACACTCAAATATTCGTAGCATTCGAATACGTACAAAATACTCGAATATTTGTAACATTCGAATACTTACAGAACATTCGAATACTCGAATACCTATAAAATACTCGAATATTCGTAGTGTTCGAATACATACAAAATACTCGAATATTCGTAGAATTCGAATACTTACAAAATAGGAATATTCGTAGTATTCAAATACGTACAAAATACCCGAATATTCGTAACATTCGAATACTTACAGAACACTCGAACACTCGAATACTTACAGAACACTCAAATATTCGTAGCATTCGAATACGTACAAAATACTCGAATATTCGTAGAATTCGAATACCTACAAAATATTGGAATATTCGTAGTATTCGAATACCTACAAAATATTGGAATATTCGTAGTATTCGAATACGTACAAAATACTCGAATATTCGTAACATTCGAATACTTACAGAACACTCGAACACTCGAATACTTACAGAACACTCAAATATTCGTAGCATTCGAATACGTACAAAATACTCGAATATTCGTAGCATTCGAATACCTACAAAATATTGGAGTATTCGTAGTATTCGAATACGTACAAAATACTCGAATATTCGTAGAATTCGAATACCTACAAAATATTGGAATATTCGTAGTATTCGAATACGTACAAAATACTCGAATATTCGTAGCATTCGAATACCTACAAAATATTGGAGTATTCGTAGTATTCGAATACCTACAAAATATTGGAATATTCGTAGTATTCGAATACGTACAAAATACTCGAATATTCGTAACATTCGAATACTTACAGAACACTCGAACACTCGAATACTTACAGAACACTCAAATATTCGTAGCATTCGAATACGTACAAAATACTCGAATATTCGTAGCATTCGAATACCTACAAAATATTGGAGTATTCGTAGTATTCGAATACGTACAAAATACTCGAATATTCGTAACATTCGAATATTTACAAAACACTCGAATACTCGAATATTCGTAGTGTTCGAATACGTAAGAAATACACGAATATTCGTAACATTCGAATACACGTAAAATATTGCCAATCTCCGACTGTTCGAGCGGTATCGGGTTTGGCGCGGTCCCGATCAAACATCGTTACGATTATTGCGCGTGCGCGCGCGACGTCGAAAAAGCTGACGTCGAATCGGAAGCAGTAAATCGGATCGAAAGTAAACGGTTGGCTCGAGATCGATTTGTCTTGCCGGCGGCAATAATCAAGATCGAAAAAACACCGCGCGTCGACTGGCGTCTCGGCGAGAACGACACGAGCGAACAGAAGCTTAGCGTAATCCCTGCCCGACTGGTATGTGTACCTAACGATACAAACGCTGCTAACAAAACCTGCTGCGGAAGGTCAGTGACCCCTTCAAACACTTCAAGGCACCGCCTGATCACTGGAATCACCGCGATGGGATCAATTACGGGCCCCGAGGCAATTAAATCACGACGAGGGGAAGGAGTAAAACAATTACCGCCGATCTATTCGCGCGCCATTCGGAATGATAACAGGCCATGGGGGAAAAAATTTATTGCTCGATACTGTGTTTCGCAATTGTTTTTATTCGTCGCGGCGCCAGCCTGGAAATATCGCGTGGACTTTTAATTCATCGTTGAAGTTACAACGCGGAGACTCGTTCTCTATCCGTACCGAAAAAATATTTAGATCCCGCTCGAATACACAATATCCACGTCGTTATTCTTAAAAAATTCTTACATTATTTTTCGATAGAGTTGTCCAGATGAAATCACTGTAATTACACCGTTAAATTTCCTAACAGGTTCGTTGCACAAATTTTACATCGTGAAAGAAATTTGTATTATTCTTCTTATTATACCTTCGTGAATTAATACTCCGATCGAACAATAAGTATTATAGTTGAAGCTTAGCAGAAGAAAGAGAATATCTTTGAGTAAACGATCACATGGGGTTATATTTCTACGGTGAATTTTCCCGGGATTGTTTTTATCGAGTTCTCGATGGGCTGCATTATGCAATGCAGAGTGAAAATAGACGAGGGAACGTTGAATCATTCATCAAATTTCACGAAGTCGAGCGATAATGGAATAATATCTATATCGTGGCTGCATAAAATTGACGCTGGAGTTCCGTTAGGGAATTTCTCCGATGATATTTACAAGAATTTCCATCTGGCTTTGAGAAGATTTCGTGGAAATTACAAAAACCCGTATCGAATCGGTTGTCGCAAAATTATTTCTTTCCAATCTCTCGTTTTCACGATTGAAAACTTCTTTTTTTTTTATTTTTGAGAAATTTCTCGTTCAATTTCTCTGGTGTCGGGATAAATGTTTCGGTATAAATGACACAGAACCGACACAGAATTTTCAACAAGACCGATCGATCCGCGACGCAGACTCGCGGTGCAAGTGCAGCGAGTGCAAGACGAGTGCAGCGCGAGTTCCCTCGGTGTTTTCGCGAGACGGCGCGAAGAGCTTTCTTTCCGGAAAGTGTCGGCCACAATATCTCGAGAGTGAGAGCGACTGGCTCGTTCGAGTGTTAATACTAATTTCACTAAGTATCCGGCGCCTAATGAAATGAACGTTGCGGCTCCAACTTCGTCGCGACAGGTCAGTGACCCGTTAGAGTTTAGACCGCAGTGGCCACCGTGTGCGTTGTGTGCGCTGGTTCAATAGTCATTGGTGTTGAACACGGCGCAGTTAGCGAGGCTCGCGTTGTTACAGCCGACCGAATCGAATCTGAATTTCAAAAGCCGAATAAACGCTCGATCGGCTCCGCGGTGAATGTAAAAACGATCCTCGTTGCGCGAGAAATATCGGAATTCGTTAGAGTAATTTCTTGATAATCGTTGCTGTTTGCTGTTGGACCTGGTACAGCGATAGTGTACCGTTACGGTGGGCTCGATCAGTCTAGATTTCACGACGAGGATGTGTATACGTATGTATGTATATATGTATGTATGCGAGTTTATTTTGGGTGTAAGAATAAGTGGAGAGAAAAATCAGAGTTTGTTTGTCGGAGTAATTTCTTGATAGTCATTGGTGTTGGACATGGTGCGAGCGATAGTGTACCGTTACAGTAGCCACGATTAATCTGGATTTCAGGATGGGGATAAACATGATTGACTCCGTTCAGGGCAAAAAAACAACCCTCGTACGAGATAAGAATACTTTATGTACAAAATGTATAAGTTATCGTTTTTCGATACACTCTGTTATACAATATTCATTGCAGGTTTTGAACTTATCCGAACGATACCGGCTACGGAACGATATAAAATTTACTTTTAATAATGCAACAATTTCTCGCGTAAACTCTACGGTTCGATTTAACGAGCGAACTTTTAACGAAAATTTTTATTCATCGATGTTCATCGTTGTAATGGAAAAAAAATCTCTTGCGCAACATTTTCGTCAATATTCCATGTATATTTAATTATCCGAATTAAGTCTTCACGCTCTTAATTTCCTGCCGATGTTGCTAATTAAATTGAGCACGTTCGAGCCGTTATGCCATTGGGCATAATTTTCCTCGCGATAATAACAAATATTTGGTTATCGAAAAAATGTCTACGCATCGATGTACGCGTAGCGTTGGAAATAATTGTTGAGTAATAATTCGGCTCGAAGTATCGCGCAGAATTAATTATCCGAATTGAATCTCTAAACGTACGTGATTCTCCACGCAAATAATTAATCGTATTTTATTCCTGGAAATTTTTGGAACAATTGGTAAATGTTCCGTTTCGATGTTACATTCAAATGGGAAAACGAAAAATTGCTGTTATTTTTATTAACGTTCATATTTTATTGCGTTTTGGAATCCTCTATGGGAAGTTATTTTGTAATTTACGTCCTCCGTTAAATTTCGATGCATTGTTTGGCCGGGCTGTGCAGAGTACTGGTGATACGAGTTCTCCATCGATTTATCGCATATTTATAGAACGTTGATAATGGGTATCGGAGACAGAAGGAATAGGTTCACGAAACGAACGTTAATGTACGAACTTCTGCGGCAGGTCAGTGACCCCATCGGCCTCTTGGAGGCCCGTTCTCCTGTCTAATGGTCACGCTACGAACGTTAGTCATACGAACAGCTTCCATTTAATTTCTTTTCCCCGCTTATTACGCCGTCCACGTCATTAAGAGCCTTTTTCGCGCGCCGGTTTGCGCAAAAACCGTGAACGTGAATTTTTGCCCAGCAACTGACTCGCAACTAGGGCTGGGACTCCTGGTCCTATATATTTATGTTCGATTATTAAAACGCCTCGATGATTCCACTATTCGGAGAACTTAATTCCAATACTGCTCAAATACTTGACTACACGAATAACATTTTAAGATTTGATTATTCAAGTACTATTCGAATACCACTCGAATACTACTCGAACAGAATTCGAACATTATTCGAATACTACTCGAACAGAATTCGAACACTACTTGAATACCATTCGAACAGAATTCGAATACTACTCGAACAGAATTCGAACGCTACTTGAATACTACTCGAACAGAATTAGAACACTATTCGAATACTACTCGAACAGAATTCGAACACTATTCGAATACTACTCGAACAGAATTAGAACACTATTCGAATACTACTCGAAGAGAATTCGAACACTACTTGAATACTACTCGAACAGAGTTCGAACACTACTCGAATACTACTCCAACAGAATTCGAACACTATTCGAACACAGTTCAAATACTTGACCATTGGAATATTATTCGAATACTACTGTAATACTTGGTTATACGAATACTTGTGTGTATCCAATAACTGATCGATTTCTTAAGAATTATTATTCCACGTCCGTCATGAGCAAAATTGACTGGATCGTTCGTCTCGTGAAGGCGAGTCCGATGGAAGAAAGGCTCGCGAAGGTTTTGGAGCGCGGAAAAACGGCGCCGAATCGCGAGCGTGTGAAAGCCGCGCGCGTAAGCTTCGAGGAGCTTGTCTCTGTCGCGCACGGGGCTCGCACACACGCGCGACGTGGCGGCGACATCGATCGGAGAACTACTTTCACCAAGGGTGAATGCCTTTCGACTTTATTCTCGCCTTTATCCGCCTTCGTGGGCCTTCAAGAACAGAGAAAGATACACGGGACCGTATAGAGAGTTGGCGTACGTCACGGCTCTCTTGATTCTCGAAGTCTTTAGAGAGCAGCGAAACCTGTTGCTCTTTAATGGCTCGAACTCGGTCGTTGAACGTACGCCGATTTTTCCGCGAGACCGGAGATACTGGATTAGAGACAGTGACAGAAGTCTGGCCGCGCCGATCGCGATTTCTGGCGGGCGAAATGGGCCACGAGTCGCCGCCCGTGACTCGTTCTCTTCGGTTAGGGCTGGAACAGGCTCGAATATTTTAATACGCGAATATTTTCAGGTGTTCGAATACCACGAACAAACTTCAAACTTTCGAGTAGTCGAATACGATGAATAAACTTCGAATACTCGAGTAATCGAATACGATGAATAAACTTCGAACTTTCGAGTATTCGAATACGATGAATAAACTTCGAATACTCGAATAATTGAATACGATGAATAAACTTCGAACTTTCGAGAATTCGAATACCATGAGTAAACTTTGAATAGTCGAGTAATCGAATATCACGAATAAACTTCGAACTTTCGAGTATTACTATGAATAAACTTCGAATACGATGAATAAACTTCGAACTTTCGAGTATTCGAATACGATGAATAAACTTCGAATACTCGAATAATCGAATACGATAAATAAACTTCGAACTTTCGAGTATTCGAATACCATGAGTAAACTTTGAATAATCGAGTAATCAAATACCACGAATAAACTTCGAACTTTCGAGTATTACTGTGAATAAACTTCGAATACTCGAGTAATCGAATACGATGAATAAACTTCGAACTTTAGAGTATTCTAATACGCTGAATAAACTTCGAACTTTCGAGTATTCGAATACCACGAGTAAACTTCGAACTTTCGAGTATTACCATGAATAAACTTCGAATACTCGAGTAATCGAATACGATGAATAAACTTCGAACTCCCGAGTCTTCGAATACCATGAATAAACTTTGAATAGTCGAGTAATCGAATACCACGAATAAACTCCATCAATTTGAATATTCGAATACCCCGAATAATCTTCGAATATTCGAACAACGTCTTCGAACATTAAACGAAATTGAACACGCAGTCTGGTACCTAATTAAATAGAATTCAGACCTCGTGCTCCGAAGGAAACCACCGTATAATTCCGCTCTCGACCATCGAACACGGAAAACGTATCTCGTTAAAATTACATCGAAGAATAATAGGAAGATTTCTAGCGAAAGAGGGTAAGCGCCGTTGTTAAATCGAAAGAAAGCAGAAACCACGGGAAACATCGTAGAAACAATTTCAATAACGTAAATGGAATTTTCATGGTTTTCAAGATTTACACTTGGGGACCCACCGTAACATTAAATCACAAAAACTGCACCGGGCGTATCGTGTCGTTAATGGGCAGTATCCGCCGACCGTTCCGATATAAAACCCCTAATTAAAAAATAAGTCGAAGAAAAGGGGAGAAATTACAGGCGAACTCTCAGTTCCCCGATCATCGGCTCGGTGGCAATAAATACGTATCCGCGTCTAGCCGGTACGAAGGATGTTCTTACCGGATGTTCCATTTTTGGAGTCGCGCGAGATTACACGACACAATCCGCGAACGAATTCAGACTACGTCGCGCGGCGAACGTTGATGAAAATCAGAGGTCTCGACGGATATACCTTAATAAGGGAATCGTACCTTGACGGACGCAAACCGGTGCTACAATGGCGCAGAGCCGGCGAAGTGGGTGAGCCAAGGATAACAGAGTACGAAAACAAGCGTCGAACTGGTCGGCGTTTAGCCAGATCGTTTAGAGAACTCGTACAGTCGAATGCGGGAACTCCACTTTGCATCTCCACCAATTAACAAATATTAATATACACAAGAATAACACCGACCTGAATTTATCAAAAAATATTTAGATTCTTTTGAATTTTCTCGAAAAGAACATAGTAACATTCTCAGTTGCATCTCTACGAATTAACAAATATTAATATACACAAGAATAATACCGATCTGAATTTATCAAAAAATATTTAGATTCTTTTGAATTTTCTCGAAAAGAATATAGTAATGTTCTCAGTTGCATCTCCACCAATTAATAAATATTAATATACGCACGAATAACAATATTTAGATTCTTTTGAATTTTCTTGCAAAGAACATAGTAACGTTGTTAGTTGCATCTCCACCAATTAACAAATATTAATTTACACAAGAATAACACCGACCTGAATTTATCAAAAAATATTTATATTCTTTTGAATTTTCTCTCAAAGAATATAATAATGTTCTCAGTTGCATCTCCACGAATTAACAAATATTAATATACACACGAATAACAGCGACCTGAATTTATCAAAAAATATTTAGATTCTTTTGAATTTTCTCCTAAATAACATAGTAACGTTCTCAGTTGCATCTTCACGAATTAGAAAATATTAATATACAAGAATAATACCGACCTGAATTTATCAAAAAATATTTAGATTCTTTTGAATTTTCTCCCAAAAGACATAGTAATACTTATGGATACTTCAATTGACAAAATATGAAACTGTACAAATTAAACCTCCCCTGGAATTATTATTGTATCGAAAATACATTAAGTTTTGTATTTTCGATCGGGTGGTTCCCGCTTTCAAGTGACAATATTTACCCCGGATACGAGTAACGGTATCATTCTACTGTTCGAGTTTACGTGGTGCCTATAAGCCTCGCTTGGATATCAAAATACCTACCCCGTTTGCCAGCCAACCGGTGAATTTGTCACTCCAAAGCGGGTACTCTTCAATTTTTCAGAAAACATCAATGTAGAAATCCATGGATCTGTAATCCACGGATCTGGATTAAACTATTGGTTAATCTTCGTTGGTTCATTGCTCTGATTCGAGTCGAGTTCGTTTTAATGGCTCACACGATTCGACGAAAAGTGAATCAATCGTCCAGTGTGAATAATAACGAGGCGACGCGGGAACAGGGGTACCATGAGTGAGCGAGTGAGTGAGTAGCATGCCGGGCTAACGGGTCCTCGATATTTCTTCTGTTGACCTTCGATGTCATAGTCGGAAGCGGCATAGTTGGCCGAAAGAGAATAACCGTATCCCGTTCTGCCTGGAGGCATCGTTTACGCTCAACCTTCGCCTAGGTCGCTCGAATTTAAACGTATGTACAAACATGCACGGGTACAAGGACGATGAAAATTCGCGCGTCAATGGAACAAACACAGGTAGCATTCGTTAATTAATATACCGTAAACAACACCGATCGAGAATCGTACCGACCCGAGATCGACGGTGAATGGAATGCAAGTTTCTCGTCGAGGAAAAAAGGTACAGAAGGTTTACCAATTTATTCTCCAAACACTACAGGGTGTTTCTCAATACGCGACACCTAAGAACGTACCTAACCCCCCAAGGTAGCGAAACAGGTACCATATAAAAAAAGGTTGATCTTCTTTTCGAATTACCAGCTTCACCGTGTTTTATCGAGCACCAAGTGTCTTTTAAATTGTTAGAAATAATCCCTTCGAGTGAGTTAATACGAAATTGCAGCTATCGCCTCGAACGAAGAGTTCGAAAGACGATGCTTTCGGACCGTAAAGACTGCCGTGCCTAAAAAACACTTTCATAATTTTCGTACGTTGAGAAACACGCTGGGTTTGAAAAAATAAAAATCGAGAGAGAGAGAGAGAGAGAGAAAAAAAAAGAACACGAGCAGAATTCTCGTTATGTAAACTATGCACAGAGTTTAAGTACCTCCGCCGACCTTCCATTGAGTAGCCGTGAAATCAGCTCTGTTAAATGGCCTCTCAAAACGTTTCATCCTTTTCATTAAAATTTGAATAATTACGGCGTCTCCAGGAATTTGCATACCGCTGCTGCAACCGTACATCTCGTTGGAAACCGCGCAAAACAAGGCAAAACGCGCGTAACGTTTCCGCTGCAATTTCATAGAAACCTGCACAGTTCGTTGTATCAAACGAACGGCCGGTGAGCCGGTGGTTGGCGATTTCGATCGTTCGAGATTAGTTTCTAGGGAACATGGATCTCGGTGGATTCGTCTCGGTGTTGTTTTTCCAGGAATTGAAGTTACGTTAAAAATTTTGGTCAGTTCTGTACGAAAATTCTGTAGAATGAAATTAAAGGGATTATTTGTCGCTCGTCGTTCTCCTGACATCGTGTTGCACAAAAGTGTACGAGGGATAGGAAAGAGTTTCTTGGATGAAAAGTAGAATTTCTCAGAGTTTCTCAAGAGGCAATGATTTGACATTAAATTCCACGAGGGATGGAAAAGAGTTCCTTGGATGAAAATTAGAATTTCTCAGAGTTTCTCAATAGGCAATGATTTGACATTAAATTCCACGAGGGATGGAAAAGAGTTCCTTGGATGAAAATTAGAATTCTTTAGAGTTCCTCAGTAGGCAATGATTTGACACAAAATTGCACAAGGAATTTAAGAAAGAAAGGAAGTAGAAAAGAATTCTTTGGATGAAAATTAGAATTCTTTAGAGTTCCTCAGTAGGCAATGATTTGACACAAAATTGCACAAGGAATTTAGGAAAGAAAGGAAGTAGAAAAGAATTCTTTGGATGAAAATTAGAATTCCTTAGAGTTCCTTGGCGATCGATTGAGTCTCACAAAATTCCACAAGGGGTAGAAAAGAGTTCCTTGGATGAAAATTAGAATTTCTCAGAGTTTCTCAATAGGCAATGATTTGACATTAAATTCCACGAGGGATGGAAAAGAGTTCCTTGGATGAAAATTAGAATTCTTTAGAGTTCCTCAGTAGGCAATGACTTGACACAAAATTGCACAAGGAATTTAGGAAAGAAAGGAAGTAGAAAAGAATTCTTTGGATGAAAATTAGAATTCGTTAGAATTCCTTGGCGATCAATTGAGTTTCATAAAATTCCACAAGGGATAGGAAAGAGTTCCTTGGATGAAAATTAGAATTTCTCAGAGTTTCTCAATAGGCAATGATTTGACATTAAATTCCACGAGGGATGGAAAAGAGTTCCTTGGATGAAAATTAGAATTCTTTAGAGTTCCTCAGTAGGCAATGATTTGACACAAAATTGCACAAGGAATTTAAGAAAGAAAGGAAGTAGAAAAGAATTCTTTGGATGAAAATTAGAATTCTTTAGAGTTCTTTGGCGATCGATTGAGTCTCATAAAATTCCACAAGGGATAGAAAAGAGTTCCTCGGATGAAAATTTGAATTCCCCAGAGTTCCTCAGTAGGCAATGATTTGACACGAAATTTCACAAGGGGTGGAAAAGAATTCTTTGGATAAAAATTAGAATTCCTTAGAGTTCCTTGGCGATCGATTGAGTCTCACAAAATTCCACAAGGGGTAGAAAAGAGTTCCTTGGATGAAAATTAGAATTTCTCAGAGTTTCTCAATAGGCAATGATTTGACATTAAATTCCACGAGGGATGGAAAAGAGTTCCTTGGATGAAAATTAGAATTCTTTAGAGTTCCTCAGTAGGCAATGACTTGACACAAAATTGCACAAGGAATTTAGGAAAGAAAGGAAGTAGAAAAGAATTCTTTGGATGAAAATTAGAATTCGTTAGAATTCCTTGGCGATCAATTGAGTTTCATAAAATTCCACAAGGGATAGGAAAGAGTTCCTTGGATGAAAATTAGAATTTCTCAGAGTTTCTCAATAGGCAATGATTTGACATTAAATTCCAGAAGGGATGGAAAAGTGTTCCTTGGATGAAAATTAGAATTCTTTAGAGTTCCTCAGTAGGCAATGACTTGACACAAAATTGCACAAGGAATTTAGGAAAGAAAGGAAGTAGAAAAGAATTCTTTGGATGAAAATTAGAATTCGTTAGAATTCCTTGGCGATCAATTGAGTTTCATAAAATTCCACAAGGGATAGGAAAGAGTTCCTTGGATGAAAATTTGAATTCCCCAGAGTTCCTCAATAGGCAATGATTTGACATTAAATTCCACGAGGGATGGAAAAGAGTTCCTTGGATGAAAATTAGAATTCTTTAGAGTTCCTCAGTAGGCAATGATTTGACACAAAATTGCACAAGGAATTTAAGAAAGAAAGGAAGTAGAAAAGAATTCTTTGGATGAAAATTAGAATTCTTTAGAGTTCTTTGGCGATCGATTGAGTCTCACAAAATTCCACAAGGGATAGAAAAGAGTTCCTCGGATGAAAATTTGAATTCCCCAGAGTTCCTCAGTAGGCAATGATTTGACACGAAATTTCACAAGGGGTGGAAAAGAATTCTTTGGATAAAAATTAGAATTCCTCAGAGTTCCTTAGCGGTCAATCGAGTCTCACAAAATCCCACGAGGGATAGAAAAGAGTTCCTTGGATGAAAATTAAAATTCCCCAGTGTTCCTCAGTGGTCAATCGAGTCTCACAAAATTCCACAAGGGATAGGAAAGAGTTCCTCGGATGAAAATTAAAATTCCCCAGAGTTCTTCAGCAGTCAATAGAGTCACAAATTTCCACAAGGGATAGGAAAGAGTTCCTCGAATGAAAATTAAAATTCCTCAGAGTTCCTCAGCAGTCAATCGAGTCACAAATTTCCACAAGGGATAGGAAAGAATTCTTCGGAAGAAATTTAAAATTCTCCACAGTTCCAGATTGGGAAATTAAGTCTCACAAAATTCCACAAGTGATAGAAAAGAGTTCCTTGGATGAAAATTAAAATTCCCCAGAGTTCCTTAGCGGTCAATCGAGTCTCACAAAATTCCACAAGGGACAGAAAGGAGTTCCTCGTATGAAAATTATAATTCCCCAGAGTTCCTCAGTAGTCAATCGAGTCACAAATTTCTAC
The DNA here is from genome assembly GCF_051014685.1 of Ptiloglossa arizonensis. Classification (NCBI taxonomy): domain Eukaryota; kingdom Metazoa; phylum Arthropoda; class Insecta; order Hymenoptera; family Colletidae; genus Ptiloglossa; species Ptiloglossa arizonensis. The sequence continues at coordinate 28,442,891 of NC_135049.1, forward strand.
AATGAATAGAAAAGAGTTCCTCGGATGAAAATTAAAATTTCCCCAGAGTTCCTCAGCAGTCAATCGAGTCACAAATTTCCACAAAGAATAGAAGACTTCCTCGAATAAAAATTAAAATTCTCTAGAGTTCTGGATTGGAAAATTAAATTTCACAAAATTCCACAAGTGATAGAAAAGAGTTCCTCGTAAGAAAATTAAAATTTCCCCAGAGTTCCTCGGCGGTGAATCGAGTCACACAAAATCCCACAACAGATACAAAAGATTTCCTCGGATGAAAATCCTTCGAGCTCGATTCGGTCGAAATTCCGTAAGAGCTACAAAAAGGTCCCCGAGCTCGAGGTGGAAACCACCGTCCGAACCTTCACCGATACGTGGTCGACATTCGTCGTCGATCTCGATCGGTCGAAAAGTCCGGATTCGCCGCGGTTTCGCGGTCCACGATCCGAGAAAGATTGCACGATCCTGGGAAAAAAGCGGAGGCTCGGTCCGGGCAGGGAGATTTCAAGAGTGGAGTGTGCAAACGGCTCGTAGACGGCCGGTGACGATGCAGATCGTCGCGATTCGATCTCCAGCCGGAGGGAACGGACTTTTTTCCCTCGCCCCGTTACGTAAACCGATCGAAGAAAACGGTTCCCGGCTTTTTCGTCGATGGAACCCCGTTGCGGCCGTGGTTTCACCCGTTGCGCTTGAAAAAAACCACGACGAGCCACACGAGTCGGAGGACGATGATGGTGGTGGTGGTGATGGTGGTGGTACACGAGGTCCCCCGATCGATGTCCGATCGGTTCGCGATTTCCATCGTACGGGATCCGGCGTTCGAGCGGGATGATCTACGAGCGTTTTCTGGAAGGTATCGCGCGACGCTTCGAACGAGACGAGAGCAACAACGTCGTGGACGGAGAGGGAGAGTGAACGAACGAACGAGAGAGAGAGAGAGAGAGAGAGAGAGCGCGCGAAGAGAGAGGGCCACGTGGCGAAAAGAGAGGCGCCAACCGTGGTTCGGATTAGTTCGAGAGAGTCCTTGACTTTTGGAATGCGGACCACTGGGATCCCAGGTACATCCAGGTAGTCCAGTGTGCCGCGTCTCTCCTCCGTGTGCCCTCGTGCGTGCACACGCGTGCACGTGCACGTCCACGACACGGTGGGCCCGGGACGCGACCGTGTGCGTAGACCCACACGTCTACCTCCGTTATTCTCGGGCCGACAAACCGAGATAAAAGGACCTCGTGCTCCTTCGGCGTGTGTAACTCCGTTGCACCGCACCTGCTCTTTCTCCGGGGCTTAATTATTACCGTGCCCATCGTGGAAGAGGATTCGCGGCCGACGCGCAACGTCTCTACGCCGCGCGACGCCGGCAGGACGTTCCACGGGACGTCCTCCTTCTCTAGGTGCTTCGATACGACGCACCGCGCCGTTAGACGAACGAGAAGTGGGATTCGACGTTCGAGGAAGCTGGGACCAAAGGGATGATCGACGAGCGCTTTTCGGCGAACTACGACCGCCTCACGGGGAATTGGGGGAAATGTGAGTCCTGAAATTCCGAGACGAGGAATCATGGGGAAACGGGTATTTGAGAAAGGTTTCTTGCAGTACTGGAAATAGTCGCTGAGAGTAGAATTCGAAGGAATCATGGGACGAGGGATCGGAGAATGGGGTAGTATCGTGAGTACTCGCTGAGAGTATAGTCCGAGGAATCACGGAATAGAAAATTTGGACAAAGTTTGTTGCAGTAGCGTGAATAGTTACTGAGAGTATAGTCCGAGGAATCATGACACGGGGCATTAGAGAATGTTGCACTATCGTGAGTACTCGCTGAGAGTATAGTCCGAGGAATCACGCCATGGAAAATTTGGACGAAGTTTGTTCCAGTACCGTGAATAGTTACTGAGAGTATAGTCTGAGGAATCATTGATCGGGGCATTAGAGAATATTGCAGTATCGTGAGTACTTGCTGAGAGTATAGTACAAGGAATCACAAAATGGAACATTTGGACGAAGTTCGTTACAGTATCGTGAGTACTCGCTGAGAGTATAGCCCGAGGAATTACAGAATAGAACATTTGGACCAAGTTTGTTGCAGTAGCGTGAGTACTTGCTGAGAGTATAGTCCGAGGAATTACGGCATGGAAAATTTGGACAAAGTTTGTTCCAGTACCGTGAATAGTTACTGAGAGTATAGTCCGAGGAATCATAGAACGGGGCATTAGAGAATGTTGCAGTACTCGCTGAGAGTATAGTCCAAGGAATCATTGATCGGGGCATTAGAGAATATTGCAGTATCGTGAGTACTTGCTGAGAGTATAGTACAAGGAATCACAGAATGGAACATTTGGACGAAGTTCGTTACAGTATCGTGAGTACTCGCTGAGAGTATATTCTGAGGAATCATGCAACGGAGCATTAGAGAATGTTGCAGTATCGTGAGTACTCGCTGAGAGTATAGTCCGATGAATCACGGAATGGAAAATTTGGACAAAGTTTGTTCCAGTACCGTGAATAGTTACTGAGAGTATAGTCCGAGGAATCATGGAACGGGGCATTCGAGAATGTTGCAGTACTTGCTGAGAGTATAGTCCAAGGAATCACGAAACTGGGGATTTGAACAACGTTTGTAGCAGTACCGTGAATAGTCACTGAAAGTATAGTCTGAGGAATCATGCAACGAGACATTAGAGAATGTTGCAGTATCGTGAGTACTCGCTGAGAGGATAGTCCGAGGAATCACGGCATGGAAAATTTGGACAAAGTTTGTTCCAGTACCGTGAATAGTTGCTGAGAGTATAGTCTGAGGAATCATTGATCGGGGCATTAGAGAATATTGCAGTATCGTGAGTACTCGCTGAGAGTATAGTCCAAGGAATCACGGAATAGTCGTGAATACTCGCGGACGATTTTTAACCGTGTTTCTTGAAATGTGGATCTCTGAACCCTTGAGATCATCGTCGATAATACATTTTGCGAAAATACGATCAATATTAAAATTGTCATTCTTCTCGAGCGTTCCATGAATTTTGAGTACTTTTGAAAACCGATCTAAAAAATTTCACTCCTCGATTGTTTTCAAATTCACGAATCACTCGAATTAAATACGCGTTTCTAATCTATGGCCGTTCTCGGCTAAATGCACCTTCCATACGATGGGATTCTTACGTACCATCGAGTATGATTTATCTGGCAATCTAACACGAGGATAAATTATTGGACGGTGCATAACGAGATTCGCGATTAATTACGTAGGCGATCACTGGTTAGTTGAGTAATTATGGTTGATACAGTACGACGCCACGCGTTTTGCAATAAAGACGCGGAGTTACGAGACCGAATCGACGATATTTCTTTTTCGAGCTCGAAAATTTCGGAACACCTTACCGACGAGTCGCCGCCGACGAGTGCGCGTGCACGTTTTTACATAACGAGCGTATAAATACTTAGGAGATTGTATTTGCTTAGCTGGCCCGCAAAAAAAGGCGAGCGAACGAGGTGCACGTATGGTTTTTACTTCCCATATTTTTACGTTCGATTCGTCCTCGTACCTATCGAAGCGTTTTAACAAATTCTCTCCGTTTGTTTCAGGTAAGAACGAGAACGTAGCAACCTTGTTCACCGTCGATAACGAGTGAGTCCGTGAAACGAAAAATTCATTTATTTCCACCGAAATAACGCTTCTCGAACGATGAATCGATCGCTCGCGTAACACTCGTCGTCGTATCGATACGTGACTCCATCGACCGCAAAAACCAATTTTTTTTTTTAAAATGTCACAGTTTTTTCTTCTTCTCTTCCCGCGCAGTTTACACGATTTTTAATCGCGGGGTGCGTATTTCCGACAGACGTTTCGACGTTTTGAAATTTCGAATTTTTGTTAATTGAAATTCAGACATCGTTCGCGAATAACGTGGCTTTCGGTATAAATTGAAATTTATGTATCGTTCTCGAGCGAGTGAGATGGTATCGCGTCGTTGAAACGTGATTTTATACAGTTTTTAATGTCTCGAAGGAATCCTCTTATCGCTACTTTACGAAACGTTTACCAAAGCGTTTAATGGTGCACAGAAGTCCGCGAAATTAATTTGTAACGTCGTATCTGTCCGCTTTGGACTCTGCTATATATCACCAGCGGAGCTGGGGAGTGCAACTATACCTAGAACGCGAAGATTGTTGAATCTCGATGGAATTGAAAGAAATTTACGTTAGGTTTCGTTAACTTTTCGTTCGAATAATTGCGTGCAATGTGGTTCGATTGGAGCTAGGATTATTCGAATAATTCAAGGTATTCGAATACAATGAGTAACCTTCGAATACTCGAGTACTCGAATACAATGAGTAACCTTCGAATACAATGAGTAACCTTCGAATACAATGAGCAACCTTCGAATACAATGAGTAACCTTCGAATACTCGAGTACTCGAATACAATGAGTAACCTTCGAATACTCAAGTACTCGAATACAATGAGTAACCTTCGAATACTCGAGTACTCGAGTACACGAGTATCGTGATTCGATTTGTTCGCAAAATTTCTTTCGTGTCGTCGACAAAATGAATTACACACTAAAAATATACACTAAAAAGATAACTCTTGTACACAGGGTGTCCAAAAATTCTTAAAACTCAATTCGTATCTCATCATTGATACTCTGTTGCACGTTTTCTTTCCAAAAACTCAAACTAATTGGAATCGTAGTACCCGAAAAAAAGCATTCTCGTTGAATTTCGTTAACGACCTATCAGCAGCGTTCGTCTCCCTCGAATTAAATCGAGAAACGCGGGAAACGTACCGGCGAAGAAATTCGATTTTCGACACGCTCTCCCGTGCGCGAAACGGTAAATGAACGAAAACTCGGGATCGTTGCTTATAATGAATCAGCTATTTGTGAATCTAGTATGCAGAACAGGTCAGTAAATACCGTTGAAGGTCGAGTATTTACAGCTTACGCGGATTCGAAACGCGAGGTGCTCGAAGTTTCTCGTCGTCTGCGTTTTAAACCGAGAACGCGAGGAAACGTTTGTTCGGGGATTCCTTCCTTCCTCCTCCCTCTCTTTCACCATCTTTCTTTTTTTTCGTCGAAAAAAATTCAATCGCGACTACAGCGCGCGTGAAAAAAAGATTTCTCCGGCGCGATGTTTCGCGAGCACGGTCTCCGGTACGAATTCCAGTATTCGAATAGTTCAGAATTCAAATAATTCAATATTCAAATAATTCAGTATTTGAATAGTTCAGTATTCGAATATTTCAGTATTCGAATATTTCAGTATTCGAATATTTCAGTATTCGAATATTTCAGTATTCGAATATTTCAGTATTCGAATATTTCAGTATTCGAATATTTCAGTATTCGAATATTTCAGTATTCGAATATTTCAGTATTCGAATATTTCAGTATTCGAATATTTCAGTATTCGAATATTTCAGTATTCGAATATTTCAGTATTCGAATATTTTAGAATACTTGAATACGTTTCGTATTTATGGAATACTAACGATTGAATTATCCGACCTGTATTCGAACGTTCGAATACAGAAAACATTCGATGTTTCGCGAGTTCGGTCCCCGGTACGCGCGTCGAACAGCGCGAAATAAATTTCGTTTTACGCGCGACGTGTTGCCAGACTTCGTTAACGGTCGAATCGGATGAAATCCATTTCTGTTTTCGAGCCGCTGACATTGAGGCCCGAGCGGAGAGAATCGCGAGTAGTTCGGCGCGCGCGGTGTTGTCGGAGATTAATGGTTTAAACGAAGCGTTATGAATTGCGGTTTGGTCGCTTTGAAGTTTCGAGGCCCCAGTCACGCGGCGTGCCCCGCGCGAAAAATAGTCCCGCTTTAACTGCTCTTCGCCGAATGCGAGAAACGTATCCTCCTCTCAGCTCCGTTCGAGCGATCGCGCGGAATCGCAACCCGTGATATAAGTAACGTTCTTCCGATGGTTACCTCCTTCGCTGGGGATCGGAGTCCTGAATTATTCAAGCGACGATCAACCGAACGGGGAACAATCGTTTCCATCGGGATCCCATCCCCGATAAATCATATTCGATTCCGTGATGTAAAATTTTATTGTTCGAACAAATTGAACATCCCCCGAAATCGAAGAACCGACGTACGTAGTCTCTTGGAATCGTTTTCAGAGACGTTCGACTTAAAATTTCAGAAGGTAGTTTCATCGTCGAATCTCGACTGGGCGGGTTCAGGGATCGTACGAGAATCGAAATTGTAGTTGAGTTTCTTCACGGTAAGAGTTTAGATACAATTGAGAACCTTTGAAGTGTCTAGTATTCGTAGCGAATTAACGCGTTGTTGAATAGTCGAGTATTCGAGAAACATTCGAATAATCGTTCGAAATGTATTTGAGTAGTTCAGTATTCGAATAATTCAATATTCTAATAATTCAGTATTCGAGTAGTTCAGTATTCAAATAATTTAATATTCAAATAATTCAGTATTCGAATAGTTCAGTATTCGAATAATTTAATATTCAAATAATTCAGTATTCGAATAGTTCAGTATTCAAATAATTTAATATTCAAATAATTCACTATTCGAATAGTTCAGTATTCGAGTAGTTCAGTATTCCAATAGTTCAGTATTCCAATAGTTCAGTATTCGAGTAGTTCAGTATTCCAATAGTTCAGTATTCCAATAGTTCAGTATTCGAATAGTTCAGTATTCGAGTAATTCAATATTCAAATAATCCAGTATTCGAATAGTTCAATATTCATATAATTCAATATTCAAATAATTCAGTATTCGAATAGTTCAATATTCAAATAATTCAATATTCAAATAATCCAGTATTCGAATAGTTCAGTATTCAAATAATTCAATATTTAAATAATTCAATATTCAAATAATTCAATGTTCAAATAATTCAATATTCGAATAATTCAATATTCGAATAATTCAATATTCAAATAATTCAATATTCAAATAATTCAGTATTCGAATATTTCAGTATTCGAATACTTGATCGATTCAAACATTCCGCGACTACAACTCGAGTACTCGAATACGTTTCGTACTTACGGAATACCAACGATTGAATTATCCGACCTGTATCCGAACGTTCGAATACCGAAAACATTCGACACCCCGGCACTCGACCGTAAAATACAATCATCTCGAATCGACGTACCCTTGCGGTGCGTCGAGAAACGATACGAAATTGAATTCGCGGCGACGTGTGATCGCGACTCCGTAGCCCCCTCTCGAAATCGTTCTCACGGGAAAAGAGTAGTCCACGAGAGTCGCGAAATTTGGCCAGGAGGACGGTGGGCCACGCGCTGATGAGACTTCAAGGTCCGGGTGTCGTCGTTCACCCCGGGGCCCGGTGCAGTCGAGATCACCGCGGAGGCGTTCGGGATTTTTACGGAGCCACCGTTTCGGGCCACGTCATTGCCTGGTTACATGCACGACCGTGCCGGAGCTCGGTTCGTCGGTGTTTGCGTGCAAAGAGGCACCCGTGTGCACGCACGGACACAGCCACGCGTTCGCCATAGACATGGCAGAGACACGCGCGGCCGACCTTGCATTTGCTTTGCATATATACGACATGGCTTTGGGCATGGTCACACGGAACACAACCTTGGCGAGAGCATAAACGAACTCACCGCGAGAGAAGGGAGAGAGAGAGAGAGAGAAAAGAGAGAATCAGAGAAAGAGAGAGAGAGAATGAGAGAACGAGCAAGGGTGGGGGGGGACGGCAAGAGGGACGACGGGCCCACGTCACGCCACTTTCGGTTTTATCGTCGTATATCCGGCCGCGGTGCGATTTCCTCGGCGTCGAGATCTTCGGCCAAGCTGCTGCATTCTCTGACTCTACTCGCGGACGATGGAATTACCGGATTGCCGGCGATACGTCAAGGAAGTGGAGGGTCGCCTCGTTCCTCGTCGCGCGGGACTGATGCATTTTTTTGACGAGGGGAGGGAGAAGAAAATTTTGTAAATTCTTCCATGCGATTTTTCGTGGACAGCTTTTTCGCGATGGTCGCGTGCTTACGCAAGGAAAATCGAGAATCTTCGAGGTGGATCGAGACTCCGCTTCCGATGTTGCAACACTTGTGTATTATACAAGCGCGAGAACTCCGATCCGTGAATTTTAATACCCGCGTTGAAGGAACTCCGCTCGAAACGCGAAAGATCGCTAGAAGAACGCGCGGCCGTTTCGTGTATCTGGAAATCTAGCCGGCACGTTCATAGTTGCATTCTCCGCGTCAAGGACGATGCCCAAATTTACTAGCAACCGGAACTGGGTAATAACGTTTGCCCATTTTTGACACTTTGCTTACTCAAGTCTATTTATATCGCGCCTCGGGTGTTCCAGCTACGAGATCATTTATATTACACATTTTCGTAACCTTCGACTAAATTTTGTAAATCTACGACTCCTCGTCTCGGCTCGATCGGTCGGGTATCGTCATTATTTTTGACAATGTTTCGCAACTGTTGCCGAATCTTCGGATAGTCGATCGGTGTACAAAATAGTCGGGTAGCAGTGGACCAATCGAGTATTCGAATTGTATTGGAATAGTCGAGTGTTCGGTCAATTATTCGAATGGTATTCGAATTATATTGGAATAGTAGAGCGTTCGAGTGATCAAGTATTTGAATGATATTCGAATTGTATTGGAATAGTCGAGTGTTCGAGTGATCAAGTATTTGAATGAGTTTCGAATTGTATTGGAGTAGTCGAGTGTTCGAGTGATCAAGTATTTGAATGATATTCGAATTGTATTGGAACAGTCGCGTGTTCGAATGGTCAAGTATTTGAATGAGTTTCGAATTGTATTGGAATAGTCGAGTGTTCGAATATTAAAATATTTGAACGGTATTCGAATTGTATTGGAATAGTCGAGTGTTCGAGTAGTCAAGTATTTGAATGGTATTCAGATTATATTAGAATAGTCAAGTGTTTAAGTGATCAAGTATTTGAATGATATTCGAATTGTATTGGAGCAGTCGAGTGTCCCAATAGTCAAGTATTTGAATAGTATTCGAATTATATTAGAATAGTCGAGTGTTCGAGTGATCAAGTATTTGAATAACATTCGAATTGTATTGGAATAGTCGAGTGTTCGAATGGTAAAATATTTGAATGGTATTCGAATTATATTAAAATAGTCGAGTGTTCGAGTGATCTAGTACTTCACATGTATTCGAATTGTATTCACCGAGTATCGAATGGAGAAATAATTCGACAAATGATCCCAGTGTCCTCGCGGTAATTTCCAATTGTGTTTCTCAATCGTATTTTCGACACTCGACTCTCCAGGTATCTACTGTTTACATCACTTCGGTGGTCTTATCTCTGACACGAATCGAAATCTACTCAGACTTCGCAAAGTTCGTCGAGGCCCGCCGATTCTACCGCGATGCTACACCATTCGATTTTCCAGCCATCGGGTTAATCCTCCGTGGTGTTCCCTGGATCGAGTATTGCACAAAGTATTGCCAAGCATCTTGTAAATCGTGCGCGTTCGTGGTAGCGAAACTGGTAGCGAACGTTGGCCAGTAATCGGTGTAAAGCGACTATTTAAAGCCGCGAGTTACGGGGGTGGTACAATTCAAGATCGTCCCGGTAATTGCGTACTTGTATTGCCGGCTGCTATCTTTGAAACGCGCCGGGATTCCGCGGATTCTTCTCGGCTACGGTTGGCTATTCGCGTCTTTGAAAACGCGAGCTTCGAACGGCCGCGTTCGTTCGCGTAATTGGTAGGAAACTCACCAATAATCGGGCTAAGCGGCTATTGAGGGCGATGAGAGTTATAGGGACGGTATAATTTAGAAGCCAGTCATTGATAATTCCACGCTGGCGTTACGTTAATGTTTCTTTAGATGCGGCTGGAATCCTCGCGAGTATACTCCTCGGTGCTGATAATCCCGACTTCAGCGACGAGTTATCTCAATCTACCGCTGCGATCGTTTCTGGTGAATCGTTTAACAAGTGTTACGGTTCGTTATTTGCCTCGATTCCGACTGGGGACTACTCGTCGAATTTCACTGTACTCGAGTACTCGAACACTCGATTCTCGAGTGATTCGAATATTCAGTGAACGGAGTACCATTTGCCTCGATTCCGTGCGGGGACTACTCGTCGAATTTCACTGCACTCGAGTATTCGAACACTCGAGTATTCGAACACTCGAGTACTCAAACACTCGAATTCTCGAGTGATTCGAATATTCAGTCAACGGAGTACCATTTGCCTCGATTCGGAGCGGGGACTACTCGTCGAATTTCACTGCACTCGAGTATTCGAACAGTCGAGTACTTGAACACTCGAATTCTCGAGTGATTCGAATATTCAGTCAACGGAGTACCATTTGCCTCGATTCGAACCGGGGACTACTCGTCGAATTTTACTGCACTCAAGTACTCGAACACTCGAATGCTCGAGTGATTCGAATATTCAGTGAACGGAGTACCATTTGCCTCGATTCCGACCGGGGACTACTCGTCGAATTTCACTGTATTGGAGTACTCGAACACTCGAATTCTCGAGTGATTCAAATATTCAGTGAATGGAGTATCATTTGCCACGATTCGGAGCGGAGACTACTCGTCGAATTTCACTGCACTCAAGTATTCGAACACTCGAGTACTCGAACACTCGAATTCTCGAGTGATTCGAATACTCAATGAACGGAGTACCATTTGCCTCGATTCGGAGTAGAGACTACTCGTCGAATTTCACTGCACTCGAGTACTCGAACACTCGAATTCTCGAGTGATTCGAATGTTCAGCGGACGGAGTACCATTCGAGTCCTACTCGAGTATTCGAACAGTGTCGAATAGTATCTGAATACGGGATTAGAAATCAAGTTGTTCGAGCTAACGATTTTTCAATCGTTCTCAATTCATTCGGTCCGTTTGTCTCGAACATTTTCCTTAATTGTTTGAAAAAAAAAGAAAATCAAGAACACGCCGCCATACGAATTACATTGTTCGGATTTCTCGTAACTCGTGTGTCTCGGAGTGTATTTTTTCAGCTCGTGGAGAATTTCAGAGCGTTCGAGAAATATTTCTAGAAAGATGCTCGCGGTTACTCTTTTCCAAGCTGTTTATTTTCCCAAAGAAATATTTTATCTCAAACCTCTGCTATCTGCAACCTTCACATTGAGTTATCTAGTCCTTTTTGTTAGCGATAGCGTATCACACACGTGCTTAAGTTTCGTTGCTCGGTGGACATTTAAACCGTATTTTTTATCTAACCTTCGAGGAAACCTTTGCTATTGGTAAAAAACACCGTTATCTACGAGCAGTAACAACAACGTGCATTAACGGGGAAAACGATTCCTTACGTCGATTCAAATTCAGTTCTATAAAAGTTTCCGCTAGAAACGACGTAAAAATTATTTTCAACTTACCGTTTCGACGCTCGAGCTATTTCGGTTACACTCGTTGCTTCTCGCGATAACAAATTACCCTAGAAGTTTACGTTGTTAAATTTTATACAAAATTTCGATCCGAAAAATTCGGAAAAGAGTTATTACAACGAACAGAGCGGCCCAGAAATAATCTCGGAAACGCTTAGTAAAATTAACCGATGTTTTTCTTCTTAATCGTAAATTTCACAGAAACGCGAAATCGATTCGATCGATTCGATGAAACGCGATTGAAAAAAAGGCGTGCATCGCGAAACGATTAACTCGGGAAACATCGAAGTCTGTTCGTTGGTTCTGGTTAGTGCTTGGGCGTTCGGGATTGGTGTATCGTACGGTTTATTTTCGAATCGTGGCGCAAAGTTCTCGTCGATAAAATTTCACGTTGAAAGAGCGCCCGGTGTCTTGAATGACCTATCCCAAACCGTCCGTTTATCGCCTAGGTTCGAGCCTTTCTACTGAATAGTTGGGTAAACGTGCCCGGTGCGCGAGTCCGCCAAAATACACACAGCGACGTACGTCTACGACGAATCAATGCCGGTGGGACCGTCTGGCGACGATTACGTGACGATTAGTAGTTGTTTTTCACGCAGGTGACCGACGCAATCGCGAAAAGAACATTCGGAGACGCTGCCATTTTACAAGTTTAACTACCTACCGAATTATTGCCTTCGAAAATTATCAAATACTCCTTAGAATCTACCACGAATCGAATGTTCGTTCGAGAATCGAAAATTCGTAAATAACAAAATTTAATTTCACATCGAATATAAAGATCGTAGAAAATGGAAAATTCGTAAATAACAAGATTTAATTTCACATCGAATATAAAGATGGTAGAAAATCGAAAATTCGTAAATAACAAAATTTAATTTCACATCGAATATAAAGATGGTAGAAAATCGAAAATTCGTAAATAACAAAATTTAATTTCACATCGAATATAAAGATCGTAGAAAATGGAAAATTCGTAAATAACAAAATTGAATTTCACATCGAATATAAAGATCGTAGAAAATGGAAAATTCGTAAATAACAAAATTTAATTTCACATCGAATATAAAGATGGTAGAAAATGGAAAATTCGTAAATAACAAAATTGAATTTCACATCGAATATAAAGATCGTAGAAAATGGAAAATTCGTAAATAACAAAATTTAATTTCACATCGAATATAAAGATGGTAGAAAATGGAAAATTCGTAAATAACAAAATTTAATTTCACATCGAATATAAAGATGGTAGAAAATGGAAAATTCGTAAATAACAAAATTTAATTTCACATCGAATATAAAGATGGTAGAAAATCGAAAATTCGTAAATAACAAAATTTAATTTCACATCGAATATAAAGATGGTAGAAAATGGAAAATTCGTAAATAACAAAATTTAATTTCACATCGAATATAAAGATCGTAGAAACTAGATAATTCGTAAATAACAAAATTGAATTTCACATCGAATATAAAGATCGTAGAAAATCGAAAATTGGTAAATAACAAAATTTAATTTCACATCGAATATAAAGATCGTAGAAAATCGAAAATTCGTAAATAACAAAATTTAATTTCACATCGAATATAAAGATCGTAGAGAATCGAAAATTCGTAAATAACAAAATTTAATTTCACATCAAATATAAAGATGGTAGAAAATGGAAAATTCGTAAATAACAAAATTTAATTTCACATCGAATATAAAGATGGTAGAAAATCGAAAATTCGTAAATAACAAGATTTAATTTCACATCGAATATAAAGATCGTAGAAAATGGAAAATTCGTAAATAACAAAATTTAATTTCACATCGAATATAAAGATGGTAGAAAATGGAAAATTCGTAAATAACAAAATTTAATTTCACATCGAATATAAAGATGGTAGAAAATCGATAATTGGTAAATAACAAGATTTAATTTCACATCGAATATAAAGATCGTAGAAAATGGAAAATTCGTAAATAACAAAATTTAATTTCACATCGAATATAAAGATGGTAGAAAATGGAAAATTCGTAAATAACAAAATTTAATTTCACATCGAATATAAAGATGGTAGAAAATCGATAATTGGTAAATAACAAAATTTAATTTCACATCGAATATAAAGATCGTAGAAATTAAATAATTCTTTGCTCTCGAAAGTATCCAATCCAAATTTATATATACGGTATACGAAGATACTTGTATAAATCGAACGGAAGAAATAATTTTTTCTTGCACGAGTTCGTGTCGAAACGGACAGTGGCTGGAAATCGCGCGTACGTGACAACAATTGATAACGATGTACCGGTCGAAGTCACGCGCGTGTGAGAACGGCCGTTAACGAACGAACTGTTGTAAGTCACGCGAGCGTGAGAGCGGCCGGTGAGAGTGGCGCGGTAGCCGAGAACGCGGTCAAAGGGCGTGCAGTACGGGCCCCAGTTGATGATCGGTGTTGGAATCGTCGTTGATTCGCGGCTCGCGCTCGAGTCCTGATTTCGGGTGAATCAGCGGCCGGAATTTCGGCGAGCAGACGGGCCGACCTCAACGAGACCGAAAGTGAGAATTTTAGCGCCTACCAAGGCTGCCTGAAACTCCGTTGCTCGGATAAACACACGGCTGGGTGGCTCGTCATTGACATTCGGCCGCGCAGCAACACACCACGCGCGAGTCGTCAGCGTTGGAAAAAGAGCGAGAGGACGCCCGAACGGAGGAGGAAGAGAACAAAGGGAAAGGAGAAAAGGAGGAGGAAAGCAAAGGTCGTCGTCGATGCTGGCTGGACAGGAAAGCAAAAGAGCGAACGAAAGAGAAACCGAAACGGAGTGAGAGATCGAGAGAGAGGTTCGCCGATTTCCGACCTTGAGGGGAAGAAGTGGCGAACTAAGGATTCTTCGGACGGGATTACTTGCAATTTTTTTCGCAGAACGCGCCAGATAAGACACTGGGACTGGCCAAGAATCGGTGGAGACGGAAAAGAGTCGGTGAGCGCGAGAGTGAGAGAGAAGAGAGAGAGAAAAAGAGAGAAAGAGAGACCGGGTTCCCTTGTTTTTCGAATGCGTCGGTGCACACCGCTCGAGAATAAGCATCGTAAAGATCGAAATTGCTTCTCGGAACGTTCCGGCCCCGCCAGATGAATCTCTTAAAATATACCCGAAATTCCACGTCCGTCCAATATTTGCACGGACGAGCCGACAGGATATATATCCGCGCGATGCACCGCGGTCTTCCGAGCCTTGCGACCGTCTACTCCCCCGGGGGCCATGTGGACTTCGTTTCTATTGTTGGAAAGAGCTCTCTCTTCCCTGGACCTGGTGAAAAAAACCATCGTCAGCGGAGACGCTCGGACCACCTCGTATCGGAGAAATCTTCATCGCGGCGGGCAATTTACTTTTGCGCGCGGAGAAAATCCGTGAGAGGTGTCCTCTCTTCGGGCCACGGGCGCGCCAAGTCCCGTGGCTCGATTCGTTTCGAGTTTATCCGTTTCGTGGAATCAAATTCGGTATACACATTTAATGTCCGTACGAGGAAACGAGGGCCGCCGTAAATATTTCAAACGTTACTCAAATATTTCGGACACTTCGTATCCAGGTTTGAGATTATTCGTCGAGTACTCGAGCGGTTCGAATATATTCGAATAGTATTTGAATAGTCGAGTACTCGAGTGGTTTGAATACATTTGAATAGTATTTAAATAGTCGAGTACTCGAGTGGTTCGAATATATTCGAATATTATTTAAATAGTCGAGTACTCAAGTGGTTCGAATATATTCGAATATATTCGAATACTATTTGAATAGTCGAGTACTGAAGTGGTTCGAATATATTCGAATACTCGAGTCCTCCTGTTCGTTCGAAAGCAACTTCTTCGATAAAAGTTTCACTTTCGATACGATCGTACAGAAGCAACCTTTAAATAACAACTGGTCGATATTCGACTCAGTTCACCCAGAAATAAATAGAAGTAAATTTCCATTTGAAAAAGATGGCGTATTCGTCACGTTTATTTTTTTTTTATTCAACGGGGATCGGCTTCACGAATCGTAGAAAATATTCCCGTAGTTTCGTAACATCTCGCAGCGGTTTAGTTATGCAAATCTCGCATCGAGCGAACAATAAACGAGCGTCTTACCATGGCAAACAGCGCTCTGCCCGGTGCAATTGGACGCATACGGATAATTAGTAAGTCGCCGGTAACTACTTTAACAAACGTGTCAAAGGAGCGGTCAACTTTATATCAGGACAAAGACGAATGAACTGTTATTGATGGCACTTAACGCGTCAGTTGGCAAACCCCGATGCTGCTTTACGTTCAGATCCTATTGCTCCGCGAGAGTAAAATTATCTATGCGTCATTGATACTTCACGGAATTCGACGGTTGCAATTCGCGCGAATCTTCGTTGGCGTTCTCTATTTTTTTTCGTTTTTACTCGGTCAGTGTCGAGATCGAATCGACTCTTCAGAGGCTGCTTTGATTCCGTACTGCCCGCCTCGAAGCTTTCCATACTACTCTTCTGTCAAGCCTAAGAACCTTTAATCTCGAAGTGTTAACTTCTAGACGAGTTTAAATCCCTTCGAAGTTGGAACAGTTGATTCTTTATACCTTTGTTCCGAGTTCGAGAAAATTGAATTTTTCCACTCCTCGATCACCGACAAGAAAAATACTAAATCGAGCAGTGTTCTTCCAACGTTTCTCATTTAGGAAAAATACAAATTTTCTTTCAGAGAAAAAAACTCGACATTAATTTTAATCTTAAAAAACAAATTAAATTTTTTCCCGTTCGTACGTATTCTACGCGAAAAGAAGATACAAAATTCAAAAGGAACCATATTTCGCAAACGTCTGGTTCTCCCACAAAAGGTTGTTAAAGTTCTAGCCAATCGGAGCGCCGGTAGGCGTGGCGCGATACGTTCCCTCCCACTCCTGCGCGTCACCTGTGCTGTTCACGTATCGTCTTCGACCCCCACTCCGCGCTGCACCGTGTTCCCGCGCGGGAGCGCGCGTCTCATTGGCCGAAACTTTAACAATCATTTGCGAGGAAACCATTTATTTGCCGCGTATAGTTCCTTTTGAACTTTTGACCCTCTCGTCGCGTCAAATACGCAGGAACGACAAAAAGAGAACACCACTTGGAATTTTACGATCGAAGTAAATTTTGGCGGTAGATTTTCTAAACGGATCTACGGGGACAAATATTTATTCCAATTGGAGAGAAATGTTCAGCGTCTTCTTGTTCTGTTTCTCGCGAGTACTCGACTATCGTAGCGCGCGAATTCATCGTTGAAACTGCGGTTCCATGGAATCCGGAGCTTTCAGGTCGCGGTCGTGATCACGAGGTTTTACTACTTCGCTCCGTTGAATCTTAAATATGCGCGCGATCTTATCGGCTCGCATCAAAATGCAATTCTCAATGCATAAACTGGCGCGATTTCTTTGGGGACGCGGTTTTTTTCACTCCCGTCGCGTTTCACGTTTTTTCGTAGCCGTGTAAGAAATAAAAAAGAGGGGGAAAAAAAAGACACGCGCGCACAGAAACGCGGAGGGAGGGGGGCAAAAAAGGAAAAAAGAAAAAAGAAAAAGAAAAAGAAAGCGAAGGCTCGTTGATATTTCTACTTGAATGGCATTTCAGCTTCGAGCCGGGTCGGGTGGTTCGACGCGTCGTAAAGAGTCGAAATTTACGTCCCGGAATGTCAATACCACCTCCGTAAGTATATTTAACTTGCTAATTATCGGAACAAGTATATTAATACACTCGCGGCGAACGATTTGAAGTTTACAACGTCTCGTGGCGATGGTGCTCGTCAGTGGAACATCGACCAGGAAGGAACGACGGTTATGGCGGGAATCCTGGAACTCGAAGTCGAATTAAAAATTTTAAACACGGTCAAAGTTTAATAGTCTCCAAGCGAAAAATGTTTGCTCAACGTGGTTGTCTACGGGTTCCTCGAATACGTTGAGAAAATTTAAATGTTTATTTCTTTCTTTCTTCCTTTTTTCTTTTTTTACAATCACTCGAACCGTTGCTTTTCCGCGTAACGCATTCTCCTCATATTTTGGCTCCTCAAGGTCACGCGCTCGTCCGTGAGCGACCTCAGCAACTACACGCAGAGGTTCGAACCCGCGAGAGGGCGCCACTGTTTGTCTTCGAACGGCCAACCAGACCCTCTCGCTTTTATACGTATATATTCACTTTCTCGTTCCTCTCCGGCAGGTGTTCCTTATCTCGTGTCTTCGTTTCTTTCTCGTCTCGAGGAGAAAAGCGTCCTTGAGGGGCCAATATATTTCTACAATTCTCTCAGGATCCAAGAACGAGGACCAGTGTCGCGAAAGTTTGGGTAATCGAGTTGCCCGGGGAGCACCGTCCCTATTCATCGACACCGGTACCAGATCCCCGGACGAAGTCCATTTGTTCTCTTCCAGAATGTTGGTAAACCCTGTCGCGAGTGAAAGAGACGAAAAGTATCTACGTTTGGGTCACGACGAAACAAAAAGTTCTCTCCGAGAAAGTTCGAAGATCGATTCTTCCATCTAACCGATAAAAAAATTCGCACGAACAAGATTCGACACGGAGGATCTAAGAATCTCGAATCCAAGCGCAAGAGTGGTGAATAGTATTTGGTATCTTAGTATCTACTATCTAGTATCCCTTGAATAATGCACAGAGTAGTGAATACTGTCCACTATCTTAGTGTCTGCTATCTAGTATCCCCTGAATAGTGTACAGAGTAGTGAATACTATATAGTGTCTTAGTATCTACTATCTAGTATCCGTTGAATAGTGCACAGAGTAGTGAATACTTTCTAGTTTCCCGGAATAGTGCACAGAGTAGTGAATGCTAGCTACTATCCCCTGAATAGTACACATAGTAGTGAATACTATCTACTATTCCCTGAATAATGCACAGAGTAGTGAATACTATCTAGTATCCCCTGAATAGTGCACAGAGTAGTGAATACTATCTAATATTTTCTGAATAATACACGGAGTAGTGACTACTGTCTAGTATCCCCTGAATAGTGCACAGAGTAGAGAATACTATCTACTATCCCCTGAATAGTGCACTGAGTAGTGAATATTATCTACTATCCCCTGAATGGTACACAGAGTAGTGAATACTATGCCCTGAATAGTGCACACAGTAGTGAATACTATCTACTATCCCCTGAATAGTACACAGAGTATTGAATACTATCTACTATCCCCTGAATAGTACACAGAGTAGTGAATACTATCCCCTGAATAGTGCACAGAGTAGTGAATACTATCTACTATCCCCTGAATTGTACACAGAGTAGTGAATACTATCTACTATCCCCTGAATAGTACACAGAGTATTGAATACTATCCAATATCCCCTGAATAATGCACAGAGCAGTGTCTACCATCTAGTATCCCCGATACTGTTCCAAAGTCGTGAACAATGCGTCCACGTTGAAATAACAACGTACTGCACAGTATTTCACCGTGCATCATCGAGCCGTTGAACAAAGGAGCTGTTCGATCCGCACACGCGTCTCGCGATTTCTTTCCGATCGATCCGTGGACAATCTATCGTCCCGGTGTCCCACGAGAGCCGACCGATGCGATTCTAATTCGTCGACGTCGTTGAAACGTCGTTCTCCGGACCGCGCGTTCGATTCCTCGGTCGCGTGGGCTCCCGGTTCGTGTTTTTGCGTGGACGCGTCACGATTGCACCAAGTATTGCGTGTAAACCTCGCCGGGGCCCTGAATCGTGCATCGATTTAAAAATAGGCGCGTTTATTGTTGGACGTCTTGCTGCTACTTGTTTCGCGGCGCGGCGAACGCCGGAGCCGGCTGATGAGACGTTGTTGGAGGAAGGAGATCTCCGAGAGGCGAACGTTCAAAGTGTTTTTCCCTTGTAGTCTGTGGTTACTCGAGCCTGTTAATCGTTTTCTCTGAATACCGGTCGACAAAGACGATTGGAGGGCAAATGAAAAAAAAAAAAAAAAGATTTGTCCACGCCGGAACGTCCTTAAACAACTCTGGACGGTGTTGTTTAACCGTACGGGATCGTCACTCTTCATTCTGGTATTATCGAGAATTTATTTCCTCTTGTCGGGAATATTTATTCTCGATCCTTCTTCGTCGAACGATACTCAATTAACAGATTTCACGAATTGAAGACCATGAGGATCGACACCGTCGATGTTGATCGACTCTAACGACTTTTCAATCGTTGTCGAGAACTTCAGTCACGAATCTTCTTCGTCGAACAGTATTCGATCAACAGGTCCAATTGAAGATTAACGATCGAATCACTCGCGATCTGTCGATTCTTTCACCCGAGATGTGATCGAAAGACGACCGAAAGATTGTCAGAGTGACGAGAATCCTCGAACGATCGACATTGACGTCGATTCATAGTCTTCGATCGAATATGTTGATCGATTACTGTTCAACGAAGAAGATTCGTGAACAAATATTCCTAACGGAAGTAATTTCACACTAGCGATTGAAAAGTCGTTGGAACCGATCAACATCGACGGGTGTTGATCCTTGTAGTCTTCAATTAACGGGACTTGTTAATTGGGCACTATTCAACGAAGACAATTGGCCAGAATACAAAGATCGTCTTCGGTATATGAAGATACTCAGTAGGTCAACGTTTGAAGTGTTAATCGCTTATAGTCTTCCAACCGCTCTATATCTTCACTTCTTTGCTCTAGATACCTTTCGCTAAATACGATCTTAAGGTAATCAAAATATACTTATCGAGAGGAGAATCCACGAGCGAGTAACGTTTACCATTTCACTCTCACTGATCTCTGCTGATTACGAATGTTCAAACACTTACTCTGTGGATCGAGGCTGAGTCTAAGACTTTCTTCACAAGAGAAGTCTCTCCAAAAGTCTCCAAAAGTTAAAATCCTTCATTTCTCTCCAAAAGTCTCCAAAAGTCGAAATCCACCGTCATTTCTCTCCAAAAGTCTCCAAGAGTCTCCAAAACTCGAAATACTCTGTTATTTCTCTCCAAAAGTCACCAAAAGTCCCCAAAAGTCCCCAAAAGTCCCCAAAAGTCGAAATCCTTCGTTATTTCTCTCCAAAAGTCTCTAAAAGTCTCAAAAACTCAAAATCTTCTATTATTTCTCTTCAAAAGTCACCAAAAGTCACCAAAAGTCGAAATCCTTTGTCATTTCTCTCCAAAAGTCTCCAAAAGTCTCAAAAACTCGAAATCTTCTGTCATTTCTTTTCAAAAGTCACCAAAAGTCACCAAAAGTCACCAAAAGTCACCAAAAGTCCCCAAAAGTCGAAATCCTTCGTCATTTCTCTCCAAAAGTCTCCAAAATTCTCCAAAATTCACCAAAAGTCTCCAAAAGTCACCAAAAGTCACCAAAAGTCCCTAAAAGTCCCCAAAAGTCGAAATCCTTCGTCATTTCTCTCCAAAAGTCTCCAAAAGTTAAAATCCTTCGTCATTTCTCTCCAAAAGTCTCCAAAAGTCGAAATCCTCCGTCATTTCTCTCCAAAAGTCTCCAAAACTGGAAATCCTCCATCATTTCTCTCCAAAAGTCTCCAAAAGTTGAAATCCTCCGTCATTTCTCTCCAAAAGTTTCCAAAAGTGGAAATCCTCCATCATTTCTCTCCAAAAGTCTCCAAAAGTGGAAATCCTCCATCATTTCTCTCCAAAAGTCTCCAAAAGTCTCCAAAAGTCAAAATTCTCCGTCATTTCTCTCCAAAAGTCTCCAAACGTCGAAATCCTCCGTCATTTCTCTCCAAAAGTCACCAAAAGTCGAAATCCTTCGTCAATTCTCTCCAAAAGTCTCCAAAAGTCGAAATCCTTCGTCATTTCTCTCCAAAAGTCTCCAAAAGTCGAAATCCTCCGTCATTTCTCTCCAAAAGTCGAAATCCTCCGTCATTTCTCTCCAAAAATCTCCAAAAGTTGAAATACTCCATCATTTCTCTCCAAAAGTCACCAAAAGTCGAAATCCTCCGTCATTTCTCTCCAAAAGTCGAAATCCACTGTCATTTCTCTCCAAAACTCTCCAAAAGTCTAAATCCTTCGTCACATCCGATTCCCAAACGTCCGTAACTCCCACGTGTGGATTGTTCATCCCCGATCGAGGAGGGCGGTTCGTCTTGGTAAACGACACCGGAGAGGATCGTCGCTCGTTCGCTCGACGGAGAGCGTAAACGTAGCCCGGTCCGATAAGAAGAAAAAATTGGAGACCTCGATCGACCCCGGTGGACTCGATGAAAGGGGAAAGGCCGTAGTTGGCAACGTCCTACCGTGAGGAGGAGGCGTTATGTTCGCCAACTGTGCCGTAGCCACTCACGGATGCAGGTCTTGAATGAACCGGAAGGAACATTTGCCACACTGGCGGACGTAAGATGTGGAAGGCGGTAAATAATAGAAGAACCGTTGAGCCGCGCACCGTCAGCGGAACGACTTGGCACCGGGACAATGTTTCTTCGTCCTCGGCGACCTACTTCCGGCCAAGGAATTCTAATCCGTACGCGACATTACCGTGTGTTTCTAACATCGTACACAGAAACGAGACCTACGTGCCCCGGCCACCGTAGGGCCAATTACGCGTAATCGCGAGCAGTCACGAGGTGGTCCCTTCGTCCGCGCGTTTCCCTTGGCTCGTGGAACCGAAGCAAACTGTCCGATTGCACGTTGCTTTTTCTACACGCGTGAAATTCTTTCCACGAATCTCCGCGTGCACTGTACTGAGAAATTCTCGTCGATGGTTCGGAGTTTAATCTCACCGACCTGGATCTAAGGTCCCCGTTCATATTCCAGCGTAATATCACCACGATCGGAACCTCCCGCTGTCAGAGATTTCAATTCACGATGAAAGAATTCGCGCGATCTATGGTTCGATAGGTGAGTCAGGAGTACGGAGAAATATCGTTGGGAGTAACTTGGGACGAATCGATGGGATATAATTTATCCACTCAAGAATGGAATGTTTCTTCGGAAGAGTACCGTAGGTGTATCCAGAGTGCTAGGGTTGGTAATGATTTTGCACAGAAAGTAAGTCGAGATGTTGAGGTCTAAGAGCTAGTAACGAATCGTTGGCGGTAGCCTGGTAGAGGTTGCTCGAATATTTATTTCCTCGGAAGAACATCCAGAGTGTAAACATTCGAGACAATCAATCACCGAAAGTAACTTGCGACGAGGTCCAAGTTGACTTTGGTTATTAGGGTAAATTGTGTATTCTCCGAAGGAGGTCAGTGCGTTTAATTTGGAGCCGAGCATCCACGGTTTATTAACGGTGAAATTTCTGACACGTTGCGCGAGTTGGACGCGCGTTGGAAATATTATACATCGAGTACGGAGTATTCCATTCGATGGAAGATTCACTTTTCCAGGTAGCTATAAAGTAAACGTCCGAACGCAATCGTTGTCTCTCTTTATTCACATTCCATCGATTTTCTTGAAGTGTTCTGGTTATACCAGCTTTCGACCGAACATTTTCTCAAACGTATATTGTAATCAATCCCTGGCAGTAACACGCACGGACACCCATACGGGCACAAATATATGAAACCACCTGACTCGCGTTGCCCTTTATGGCAGGCAGGTAATGATTAAACTCGAGACAATCGGTCTCTGCCTGCATTGAAAGTGACTACTTACTAGTGATTATTTTACGATGATGTCTCGGTGACGTATCAGGTGCTTCATTCCGATATAACTACATAATCATCGACGTGTCCTCAATTGCCTAATTACTAGCCCAGTTAGTCGTTTCTAATAGCTAATACGAACGCAATTTCTTGTACGTACGTCTTGGATAATCGCCATACAGCATTTTATGCAGAGTTCTTCGTCGAACTAAGTGCTCGGGATGTTAAAGGTTAGTTCAACCGGAGCTTCGAATACCGAACGTTTTAATATAATTCTTCGTTTTATATTCGTAGCAGTCCGTAATCTTTCGTTCGCAAGTGTTTTCCCTCCGAGAGACTCGACGCAAGTCTCACGTCGTCGTTAAGACCTCGTATTCTCACCGGGACACTCGAGATGTGAAATCTAATTATCCACAACCGTCGCTACTTTACCTGGGGTCGCATTCAATTATCCACCGCCTTATATTTTTAATTTGCCACGAATACTTGTGCGAACCAACGCAGACTCTCCCCAAGCAACTCAAGTTTCCGAAACACTTTTGCTTTCGGAATATCTCTAACCCAGACCTGATGTCTTTCTTCCCAATAGTAAAAATCTTTCTTGTCTCACCTATCAAAAATACAGAGGTTATCTACTATCTGATACTTTCAAACATTGACCAATGGTTCTTCAAACCAAAATAGACCCTCTCGAAGCTACCTAAGATTTCTAAATACTTTTGGGCTCTAGAGCATTCAATCTAACTCAATTTCCTTTCTGAATACTGTATCAAGAGCTCAGCAAATCAAAGTAGATCAAGTTATCATTCATTTACACCGAAAGCTCAGTAAATCAAAGCGGATCAAATTATCACCCCAGCCTTCAAAACACTTTTGGGTTCCAGAGTATCCCACCCAACTCAATCTTCTTTTTGAATACTACACCAAGTGCTCAGCAAATCAAAGAAGATCAAGTTATCACCCAAGCCTCCAAACTACTTTTGGGCTCCTGAGCATCTCACCTAACTAAATCTCTTTGTCAACTCTACACCAGAGTTAAATCTCCTTTCTCAACTCTACATCAGAGTTAAATCTCCTTTCTCAACTCTACATCAGAGTTAAATCTACTTTCTCAACTCTACATCGAAAGCTTAATAAATCAAAGGGGATCAAGTTATCACCCCAGCCACCAAATTACTTTTGGACTCCAGAGTATCTTACCTAACTAAATCTCTTTGTCAACTCTACACCAGAGATAAATCTTCTTTGTCAACTCTACACCAAAGTCAAATATCCTTTGTCAACCCTACACCAAAGTCAAATCTCCTTTCTCAATTCTACACCAGAGTCAAATCTCCTTTCTCAACTCTACACCGAAAGCTCAGTAAATGAAAGAAGCTCAAATCATCACCCAAGTCTCTAAAATACTTTTGATCTCCGAAGCACTTCACGTGACATCTCTCTTCCCAAACATTGTCCACCGCCGGAAAACTCTTTCCTCCGCAGAGATCCCGCAGCATCCGTTCGTCCCGTCAAAGAGACGGTCATTCCGACCTCAGTTGCGTCCAACCGGTACGTTGCGAAACACCGAAGACAGAAGTGTGATCGACGAGGCTTGATTCCGTGTTTGACGTCGACGTCACGCGTCGGTTCCGAAATAGAACGGCAGCAGGCAGGCAGGCAGGCAGGCAGGCAGGCAGGCAGGCAGGCAGGTAAGCAGGCAGGCAGGACGAGGCGCGGCGGTGTGTTCCTCCCTCGTCCTTCCATCTCCCCGGAGGAGGCTGCGCTGTGCTCGAATAGGTGGGGAGACGGTCGTGTCACGATCGGAAAGAAGCGTTCCAGTCTTGTTGGTCCGGCGGAGACTCACCGGGAGGGCAAAATTAACTGCATGCAAGTGCTCTAAACGAGCTATTACCATTGCCAGGACGTTTACATGGGAGGTGGTGATTACACGGCCGAGTCAACGACGCGGAGTCTCCCCCGAGTCTGACCGCGGTCCATGAACGTGCCGGCACACGCACGGTTGCCGCGTTCGTTCGTTCGTTCGTTCGTTGGTTGGTTTGCTCGCTCGCTCGTTCGTCTACCGAGCGTTGTCCACACACGCGCACACACGGAACGAGCACTCAATTATGCTCGACCAGTTGTTCGACGTGTGCATGCACGTTCATCCGTCTCCAGGGGTCCGGATGTTCCGCTCTTCTCTCCTTCTCGGCGGTCTCGGGGGCTCCTCGTCGCTCATTCGGCAGCGTCCACCTATCGCGAGAGCCAGTGACGAAGAATTAATTGCGCCGGAGTCCTTGGCGCTCCTCACGGACGCAACGTGGGGCGATCCTCTTTGTTCGGCTGGACGTGCTTCCCGTATCAGCATGCGTGCCGCGTCTCCGTGTGGGTTCATCGGGTGCAGGAATGCACGCGCGAGCGCTACCTCCGCGAGCACGGGGCTGCTGCGAGATCCGCGGACCTCGAACCACCACCAACGACCCGAGTTTGCGAAACATCGATGGATCTCGCTCGAGAGGGGCCCTCTTCCCTGGAAAATCCTCCGTTCGTCCCGTCTCGGGGCTCCCTAGACCTCTCGCCGTCTCGAGGTGCCGATGGAAGCGTCAGGCCCATCGGGGGGCTGAGGAACCGATCGTAAACGTCACCGTGCTACGAGGAATTTATGGAACGGTCCGTGGAATGGGAATCGAGGAACACCATGCCCGGTAACGCGAGCTGGAGTTACCTGGATCTAAGTTCTACGCTCGCTCGAACGATACGAACGAAGAACGCTCGCGAGCAGATTAGATTGTCCAGATGTAGGTAGGGTGTCATTGGATACTGTTCGGGGGAAGTGCGGTGGGGATGACAGGGACTGATGCTGAACCAGGAATCTTGTTTAACTCGTTGAGCTAAATGTGTCGTCTCCATCGACTATCGTCCGGGTCTACGGCCTAGCAGGTGATACTGCACCAAGAAGGTAGGCTACAGAAGGACGAGGAGGACTGTTGTTGAATCGAGTCCAGGTATCTTGTTCGACTCGTTGGGTCGAGGGTGTCTCCGTCGAATATCGTCCAGGTCTATGGCCTAGCAGGTGATACTGTTCGAAAGAGGACTACGGAAAGACGCAAAGGACTGTTATCGAGTCTGGGGATTTCGTTTCGTCGTATCTCCATCGTCGTCCAGCTCTGTCGTATCGTTTAGAAGAAGACTCGAAGAATCTTATCCCTGACCAATACCTATGCTCAATACTGTCCAAGAAAGAAGATCACGTAAAGACGACAAGGACCTTCTCCAACCTTAAGTGTCTCGCTCGACACGAGTCGCGTTCAAAACTTTCAAAAATTCCTCACCAATTGTCTCTCCACGAGGTATCGAATCTCGAACATCCCGACCAGCTACCTGCATCCTGTTGCACTTGCTGCATCGTCGACTTTCCCCGCGGTACGATTTATATCCCGATGTGAAACGGATTTGCCTCGGTTACTCCGTTACAAGGTCGGAGCCGGTGCGCGCGGGCGCGCGCGCGCCAAAAATCCGCCGACGACCCTGGCGCGCGCATCATCAAAGCTGGAACCGCGCTGGAAACACCTTCGAGCACCAGAAAGGGGGATCGGGGCGATCCATTGCAAGGCCCCTCTCCATTATACCCGAACAATGTAACAAATAACCTCATCAGACTATCTCGGACCGCATTGTGCGGCGTCGTTCAACGTTCGTCGGAGAATGCACCTTCGCCGCCCTGTTCCTCGCTGTTCCGTTGCTCATTTTTTCTTTTAATTTCGTTCGAGAAAAGAAACCTCGGCTAGAAGAGTTTCGCGTGGACGAGAAAAAGAAACGGAAAGAGAAAAAAAAACGAGAGGTCCCTTGCACCCTGGGCCAGCCTCGCGGAGTTTCATAATTCCCTCTTCCCCAACCGGGACTCGTCAAGTGTCCTTGCGCCCGGAGTCAAAGGAAAGAGAGAGAGAGAGGAGAGGAGAGGAGAGGAGGGAGCCTCTTTTGAAGCCAGACAGGATTTTCTTTCCTCCGAGATTAATCCGAAGGACGGTCATTAGGAAAGTCTGCGAGACGAAGGCTCGGGGAAATGGCCGCCGGTGGTTCCTTTAAGTTTCTCGGGGTACGGGTTCAATTTCACTCGGTCTCGATTCTTAACCCCTTTATTCTTTTGATCAGCGACCAAGCCAGCGGAGGAATTATCCATCCCTACCCTCGGCGCCGCGTTCAGGATTCCCTTGTTGCGGTGAGTTCTTGCGCTCCGTTGGAGTGGAATTCTTTAGCTTGATCGCGTCCTTGCAGACAGCTTGGCTTTTGGACCTGGCAGATTTTGAACACCGCTACGAGCTTCGTTCATTCACCATAGTCATTGTTCCTCCGTTTCCCGGGGGCACTTCTCTGTCCACGGTTCCGCCACAGTACCACCCTACATTTTGCTACTCCCCTGTCAGAGTTCATCGGGTTCGTATTAATCATGTTTCACAATGCAATAAGACGGTGCGTGCAGAGATCTCGTCCTTTCATCCGTTACGGAACGTTTTCGATATTTTCTTTCGGTTCGATAAACGCAACCAGTACCCGAACTGTATTTTCATTTCTCGACGGTGAGTCTTCGTTTCGTATCAACGACACACGATGGGAAAAAAAACCTTGTTCGCGCGATGATTTCAAGGATCTCGTACGGTACACAGTCGCGCCTCGTATATTTCGAGCTCGCGATCGTAGTATCGCCGAGATCGTGTTCGAATCGCGTCTACGAGAATTTATTCAAGTGCGTTTAAAGTGTCGGGAGTTTTTAAAGTGTCTTGATTGCGGTTCAAGATTGTTGAGTGACTTGTAACGTTAACCGACGAGCTTCCACCGTGGAATTCGATCGAAGGACGCCCGAATGCATCTATTGACCCAGGATTGTGATTTCATTGAACGGAAATTTTCCAAGTACTTCAACCGCTGTATAACAACGGAGGTACTAAATCAGGAATGATCAAGGATGACTTTCGAGTGGATCAATTGCTTCATCTTCGAACACATGACCGTGTCAAGAGTCAATTGTTCGTTGCACGTAACGTCTGAAAACTAGCTTAGAAAATCGTTGGTCCGAGCTCGTGTTCACCATTTACGGGTATTCCATGGGAGAGCAACGTGGTGGCAGGTTGTCGATCGTTGAAAGAAGCGTAATCGAACGTGGTTCGCGGAGCTGCGAAGAATCCTCTCGATCGATGAGAACTGTACGAGGAAGACACTTGAGTGTCGAGTTCGTTGCACAGTAATCCTTTCTCGCGAAGTCTAAGAGACAAAGTAACCTTTTTTGACGAAATTCTAATCGCTACTTTTGCGTCTTCTGCGCAAAGGAATATTCTATCTTCGAGATAAATCCCGAATTGGTTTCGTCAAACGGAACGCGTTCCTCTCGCGAAGCTGCAGTGGCATCTCGAACGTTAAAACTCGGTGTTTCTTCTCCGCAGCCCGCGTGCGACTCCGAGGAATTAATAACTCTCTCCGTCTCTTCTCTCGGGCGTAATCTGATACACCCGGAGAAAAAGCGAGGGAAACGCGCGGGAACGAAAATCGAGGGAAAAAAAATTGGGAGAATCCGCACGGCTCGCGCGAACTCGAACGTTTTTATTCGCCGATAGCCGATAGCCGGCCAGCCTTAAACTCTAAGATCGGGAGGGGCATAAAAAGAGGACACGGCTGTAAAACGCTGTTAGTCGATCGGATAGGCGCCGAAGGACGCATAACGAGGGTCGTAAAGAACGAAAAATAGGGAAAGGGAAAAAATAAGAAAATCTATTCGGAATTCCAACGGTCGGCCGGGGTTGGAGAAGAAGCCACCCCGCGATCGTACACCTGATCCTCGACGAATTCGAGACTCTTGGTGGACTCCTAGGGCTTGGACTAGAATCGTTTAATATATTTGAATATTTTATTGCCGGACGAATGCTTGCGAATACGCCTCGGATGTTTGCGTATTCGAATATCTGATTATTCGTGTGTCGTTGTTCGTGTATTTGAACGTCGAATGGTTAAACTGTTCGAGTAATGTTCGAATATTCGAGTACTCGAGCGCTACGAGTAATGTTCGAATACCCAGGTATTCGAGTGCTGTGAGTAAGTTTCGAATATCCAGGTATTCGAATGCTACGAGTAATCTACGAATATCCAAGTATTCGAATGCTACGAGTAATGTTCGAATACCCAGGTATTCGAGTGCTGTGAGTAAGCTTCGAATATCCAGGTATTCGAATGCTACGAGTAATCTACGAATATCCAAGTATTCAAATGCTACGAGTAATGTTCGAATACTCGAATACTCGAGTGCTACGAGTAATCTTCGAATATTCATGTATTCGAGTGCTACGAGTAATCTTCGAATACTCAAATATTCGATTGCTGCGAGTAATCTTCGAATATCCAGGTATTCGAATGCTACGAGTAATCTACGAATATCCAAGTATTCGAGAGCTACGAGTAATCTTCGAGTACCCAAGTATTGGAGTATTGCGAGTAATGTTCGAATACTCGAGTACTCGAGTGCTACGAGTAATCTTGGAATACCCAGATATTCGAGTGCTACGAGTAATCTTCAAATACCCAAATATTCGAGTGCTGCGAATAATTTTCAAATATGCAAGTTTTCGACTGCTCCAAATTATCTTCGAACGCCCAAGTATTCGAATGCTACGAGTAATCTTCGAATATCCAAGTATTCAAGTGATACGAGTAATCTTCGAATACCGAAGTATTCGAGTGCTACGAGTAATCTTCGAATACACAGGTATTCTACTGCACCGAATTATCTTCGAATACCCAAGTATTCAAGTGATACGAGTAATCTTCGAATACCTAAGTATTCAAGTACTACGAGTAATCTTCGAATATCCAAGTATTCAAGTGCTACGAGTAATCTTCGAATACCGAAGTATTCAAATACTACGAGTAATCTTCGAATACCGAAGTATTCTACTGCACCGAATGATCTTCGAACGCCCAAGTATTCGAATACTATTCCCCGAGTATTATTATCCGAGGAACGAAGCGTTGGCACGTTCGTGCTGTTCGAATAACGCGGATACCTGGCGAGATGTATCCGAACGATGAAAATACCGGGAGAACTATAACCGGGATAAGAGCCGCGCGGATGCTCGAAGAGGAGGATCGCGCCGGTGCGTGGGCGTTTGTGGATTCGAACGGACTAGTCCGCTTGGCTAGTCAGTCCACGTTCGTGGACCCGAGCCAAAAAGCCGGCCCAAGTTCTTGTTCCTGGCCGAACGTCGCCTTCCAAGTGGCCGGCGACCTAAACAATGTCGGTGTCAACAAAGTAGACGAGCCCACACGCCGCGCGTTGTCTTCGCTCGACCGTTTCGAAATTTTCTACCGAGTAATCTCCGCTAACATTCGATTTCTAAACATAGAGAGCACACGATAGTTTAGCTTCATTCGCGACTCGGTAGAGATCTCTTGCAACGTTATCGAAACAATCTCATCGATGAATCGCTAAGTGTTCAATTTCACAATCTTTGGACGAGTTTTGAGATTCTCGGTTCGAAGATATCGTGACTCTGGTATCGTCCAGTTTGCGCGAGACACCCGTTGCACAGTTCCAAAGGAAGCTAAACTTCAGGCTATGCAAGTGTCCCTGAAACTGGCTGAAAATTTTCTACCAAGTCTTCGCTAACATTCGATTTCTAAACATAGAGAGTACACGATGGTTTAACTCGATTCGCGACTCGGTAGAGATATCTTGCGATGTTATCGAAACAATCTCATCGATGAATCGTTAAGTGTTCAATTTCACAATCCTTGGACGAGTTTTGCGATTCTTTGTTCGAGGACACTGTGACTTTGGTATCGTCCAGTTCGCGCTAGATCGTGCGAGACACCCGTTGCACAGTTCCAACGGAAGCTAAACCCCAGGTCGTGCAAGTGTCCCTGAAACTGACCAAAAATTTTCTACCAAGTCTTCGCTAACATTCGATTTCCAAAGATAGAGAGTCCACGATGGTTTAGCTCGACTCACGACTCGGCAGAGATCTCTTGCAACCTTATCGAAACAATCTCATCGATGAATCGCTAAGTGTTCAATTTCACAGGATATCGTGACTTCAGTATCGTCCAGTTTGCGCTAGTTTGCACGAGACACCCGTTGCACAGCTCCAACGGAAGCTTAAACGCCAGGCCGCGCAAGTGTCCCTGAAACCGGCCGAAAAGCGGCAGAGCTCGCATCTTCGCGGATTGTGAGCGCCGCGGTTATGCAAATCACGCGTCGGTGTTTACGATAGCGCGCACGCAGATTGTTTCCCCGCGTTCCTCGTTACGTGAAAGGAATAAATTTGTCGTACGGATCGATCCCCGCGAACGCGGCTCTAAAATTAGCCGTAGCCCGGACACCGATGATTTTGCCTCGTTAGTGGCAACCCGCGCGTGACGAATTTTCGGAAGTACGGCTACTCCAGAAGAACCGGACACCGAGGAACTGTCCTTCGAGTCTGTTACGATCGTTTTGCGAAAATATTCCGGCTCGTGGCCAACGTTGACACAGGATCGCGTTGGATCGGTCGATCGAGGCGTTTCGTGAGATTTTGGAAACGGTCACGTTCGGACTTTGGAATCTCAACCTCTTCAAGGATACTTGCACCGGTTTCGATCCCCAGTTTCGTACAATTCGGGATCGCTCGTAGAGTTGCCTCGTTGCAGATCCACGGAGAATTCTGGAGAGACGATTGTTCGCGACGAGCGAAGAATCCTCGTCGAAATCCTTTCGTACGTCCCTCGAGGAGAACCTGTATCCAGCTGCCAGAATCTTTCGCAACGTGGCACTAAAACCGATCCCAGCCATTAACACTTATCTCATCGAATCGGCGCGAAACAATGACGAGGAGGAAAATCAACTACAGCGACCATCCTCCTAGCGTTGGAACGTGGCGTATTTCCATCGATGACGACAGCATCGGCCGCGTCTCGGGCGGGGAGAAAGAAACACTTCCGCGGAGAATCCATCTTCATTGATCCGCTTGTTAGCGGGGTAACGGCGATTCGCTGTCCAACCTACCGAGATCTTACAACCGATCGACCGATTCACCCTAATTTCGCGGACTCGACGTAATTCCACGCGCCACACGAACTGAGGTGATTCCGAGATCAGAAGTAAGTCGTCACCGGGGAATGCACTTCTCTTTTTTTCGTACGATGCTTCCTCAGTGATAGAAATTGGTTCTGGGTTGGGGCTGGAAGTATTCATCGAGTAGTATGATCATTCAAATGTACTCGGCTGCTCGAAAGTTGGCTATTCAAATACTTGGCAATTCGAATTCTTGCCTGTTCGAATACTTGACTACTCCGACACTTGGCTATTGCTATATTCGATTATTCAAATGATATTCAAATACATGGCTGTTCGAATAGTATTCGAAGGGGGGAATATTCGAGTATTATTTGAATAGCCACGCATTTGAATATCATTTGAACATCATTTGAATAATCGAATATAGAAACAGCCAAGTATCGGAGTAGTTAAGTTTATTTTTACTCGATAGGGATGAATACTCGAATATTATTCGAATAGCCACGTATTTGAATATCATTTGAATAATCGAATATAGAAATAGCCAAGTATCGGAGTAGTTAGGTTTATTTTTATTCGAAGAGGCGAATACTTGAATATTATTCGAATAGCCACGCATTTGAATATCATTTGAATAATCGAATATAGAAATAGCCAAGCATTGGAGTAGCTGAGTATTCGAACAGCCAAGAATTCAAATTACCAAGTATTTGAATAGCCAACTTTCGAGTAGCCGAATACATTTCGAGAGCCGAATACTATTCAAGTGCTCACCTCTTCCGATACTATTCGAGTACTCACCTCTTCTAATACTATTCGAATACTACTCAAGTGCTCACCTCTTTCGATACTATTCGAGTACTCACCTCTTCTAATACTATTCGAATACTATTCAAGTGCTCACCTCTTTCGATACTATTCGAGTACTCACCTCTTCTAATACTATTCGAATACTATTCGAGTACTCACCTCTTCTAATACTATTCGAATACTGTTCTCGAGTGCTCATCTGTTTCGATACTGTTCGAATTACATTCGTCGACTCCTCGAAGCCAGGAAAGTGTCGGTCCGTTAGAACGGAGAAAAGTTGTACGAGCGGTCCCAGGCCCGCGTGAAAGCATCGATTCGAATCCTAAGGGGTATCGACGGTATCTCGGGACAACGGAGCCTCGGTCCCGTCGCTATCGGCGCGCAACTTGGGGTCAGAAGTCGGGCCCGGGGACCATAAATATCACCGATTGCGAAACGATCGCGTTTTCTCACAGTGTCCGCGCGACGTCTACGATGATGGTTGCCCAATCGTGGTTTTATCCTTGCTGGTCGATGCTTCCTCAATAGCTCCGACAGATCCGAATGAAAATAAACGAGTCGCGGCCATCGTCAGGAAGAGAGGGAGAAGGGTGGGGCGGGGTGTGGGGTGGGGACGTTCAAGCGTTGACACCGTGACTGGCATTGTCCCGCTGGTACCGGCCCGTTTCAGCGTGGACGACGTTAAAAGACAATTAATCTGAATAACTCAGCCTAGACCCGAGTGTCCCACATTTCGCGACGCAAACGCGCGCTCGCGCACGCCTCCGCTTACTAGAGAATCGCCGCGAGCCACGAATAACCGGCCGCAATGAGACCGCGGACCCGCTGGCTAGAGAATTCCCTAACAAGCGGATCAATGAAGATGGATTCTTTCTCGCCGCGGAAGTGTTCCTTCTCGCGCGAGATAATACGCGCCGTTCGATGCAAATACGCCGCTACGCGGAGCCGACTAGCGGGAAGAAAGTTGTGGCCGCTCAAGGTCGCTCGACCGGCATCCCCACCACTCTGTCTGGGTGGTCGACCGCAGCACCATCTCTCGGTGCGTTCGAGAAGCTTAGGGGCTACACGAGCTCTCTCTGGAAGAGATCGCGCGAGAATTGTAAAGAAAGATGAATAGCAACAGGCTTGGAGGCTTTTCGAGAGAACGATGGATTATTAAACAGGGATTCTCAACCTTTTGAGAGAGGAATAGTTCTAGAGGGCGTTCTAAAGGGACAGGGTTGACATTATGGAGGAAACTTTTTTGAACGAAAAGTAGCCCAAACGTAGGGGAAGTTAGTCGTTTAGAAGAAGTGGGGAGAGTCTAGGAACATTTAATTAAATCTGAAGTGTTGATCAGTTTCGTGTATCGGTCCCATCGCTGCGCGTCGATTCTTTTTCCTCGTCGCCCGGACAATTGAGAAGGCGAATCAACGAACGCGATTGGAACGAGGAAATATTACAAGACGTTGGTCTTTGGCGGTGCTCGAGGGAGTTTTCGAAGGGTGAAAGCGAAGCTATCAGGTTGGAACGATGTTAAGGCTCTCGCAGAGTTCACGGGGTCGTTTATTTACCGAACAATAACATTTGATTGCGTAATGAGGACTTCACAGTCCGTTGAGCCCGTCGGTTCGAATATTCCTCGGGCTTAAAAGTTACGGAATTCACGAGGCTTGAAATCATCCGAGTTGCGTCTGGGTTTAAACATCTATGTAGGGGAGAATCTTTGAGGGGACCGAAATGTACAATTTTCGAGCGAAAGCAAAGTTTCGTTAGTTACTTTGGAATATATATTTCGTTCGTGTATCTTTGCGGATTATTCGAAGAATGTGTTGTTATTTTTCGTTGCACATTTGCAAGGTGTGCATAGACTTTTATGATGAAAAAAGAAACGAAAAGGAAAGTAAAAAAGAGAATAATCTACAAAAGTCTTCGTTTTTGTTTCGTTGAAGTTTGCAGGTGAATCGGAACAGTTTCTCCGGTGCCCTACAATCGCGAAGAACACGAGAGAGTCTTCTTTTCGACGAGACGAGCACAAGCAATCGTTGAGTCGGTTTTCGATCCCGAAACTTGTCATCTGGTGATTCGTTGGATCGATCCAGTTTTCCCGGAACATCCGACCGCCCACGACGAGAAGTTACGGAAGTTTCGCGACGTTGCAGAATTATTTCTGCGCATCGCGCGGGACACGGTGTATGTAATTTAATGAATCAAAGCGAAGTAACGGTCGCGCTCGAATTGCAAATGCTGATTTTTGACATTCCTGCGCGGTGGACACGTCTGACCCACTTTTTGCCTCGCGCGCCGCCGATATCCGAGCTTGGCTGATTCGAGCCGAAATTTATTACCGTGTCGGCGGTAATATTTAGATTATCGCGCGCGAATCGTATGCGTATCGATATGAATTAATCTCACGCTTATCTAGCGGAAACATCGCGAGCCGATCGTTCGATCGAAGAATGGAATTTTCAGAACGTAACTTCGAGCACCGTTCTCTAGAAAAGCTTCAATTTTGGACTGTCTTCGATATCTTTTTTTTTAGTAAAAAACCGGAATTGTATAATATAGTATTGCGGTACAATGGAAAGAAACATTTTGTATTTGTAATTGTTCTTTTATATGAGTGTTAGCGATGGATTGGCGAGGTTTTCCCGAAAAAAATGAGTGTAAACATGACCTTGTTTGAATTATTTTTCATCCCTCGTAAAACGAATTGAACTCGTTTTCGTCGGGATAATCTTGTCGTTAATACTCGTACAAAAATATGTATGTTTTCATTTTCATTCGTGAACGAATTATCTATGGAGCGGTGTAATGCGAGACTCGTCGGCTGTTGTTCCCTCTCGCTCACTCTCGTTACACTCCGTTCACTTTCACCGGTGGCCGATACACGCGAGCCTCGAGCTCTTTCGTCTTTGTATTACATTTTCAATCAATCTGACTTTCGAGTGTTCGAATATTTGAACACCCGAATACTCATATACTTAACTATTCGAGCAATCTGGTATTCAAATACTCGACTATTCGAGAAATTAAATACTCAAATACTCAACTATTCTAGCAATCAAGTACTCAATTATTCGAGCAATCAAATACTCAACTATTCTAGCAATAAAGAACTCAAATATTCAACTATTCGAGCAAGCAAGTATTCAAATATTCAACACTATTATTCGAGCAATCAAATACTCAATTATTCTAGCAACCAAGTACTCAAATACTCAACTATTCGAGCAATCAAATACTCAAATACTCAACAGTACTATTCCAGCAATCAAATACTCAAATATTCGACACTACTATTCGAGAAATCAGATACTTTCATAGAATCAAATACTCGACTATTCGAGCAATCAAATACTCAAATACTCGACTATTCGAATTCTTTCCAATCAAGTATTCGAGTATTCGAGTTTTCGAGTATTCAAAGTTTCTTCGACCGGTAAGAAAATATTCGAAAATCCGTAATCCTCAGTCGTTATTCGCGCGCGGACGGTGCACACGCGCGCGCGCGCGCGCGCACGTGGGAGGGCGATCGAACCGCGCAGCCGGAACTCCGTTGTCCTTCCAGGTCGCCGTAATATCATAACGCGTGCGGAGGACTAGGAAGAGTGGCGCTCTGATATATTGCGGACACCGGCCGAGGCGTAGAGGCTGGACGATCGAGAGAAACGGAGAAAGAGAGTAAGAAAGTAAGAGAAAGAGAGAGAGAGAGAGAGAGAGAGTAAGAGGGAGAGAAAGAGGAGGGTGGCGGCAGTAGCAGTTATAAAGATTTGTAGGGACAGGTTTCCGACTACCTACGAGCAGCTGTTGCGTCCGCGGACCTAGCTAGAAGGAGATTGCAGTAGATCTTCTCCTCGCGGTCCTTTTCCTCGTCCTCGTCCTCGTCGTGCTCGTCGTCGTCGTCTTCGTCGCGCGTTCCTCGCCCCAGCACGTTCACCGTACACCTACACCCGCAGCACGTCGCGCGCTGCCTACCCGCCAACCTACCTACCTACGTGATCCTGCCCGGCTAACACACTGCCACACTAACAACCGCCATTCTGCCTTGTAACGGTACATCAGTCCGCTCCTATGCGGTCCTTTCGGTCGTGTCGCGGCCGCCGTCGTCGCCCGACCGCGGAGAACGGCCACGAAAAACCGCGCAAGGAAACGAGAGGGACCGGCAAACGGAGGATCGGGAATCGGGGAGAACGGCTCGCGCTTACGTCAAACCGCCTAACGAAATTTCGTAACCGATACGGAATCGATCGAACCCGAGACGGTAATTAACGCGGCGCTGCGGTTCGATCTAGAGCCAACGCTGCACCACTCTCTGGGAATACTCGCGAGCCGATGAACTCCCTCATCCTCGGGACTCTGCCTTTTGGGTTTTGTTCACCCGTTTCAACGAGTGTCGTACCGTGCCTGTCTCTACTGTCGTCGTTCAGGCGATCCTGTGACCGAGCAAGGTGTGCGGAATAGTTGGACTACTTGTCGAATCATATTCGAGTACTATTCGAGTACTATTCGAGTAGTGTTCAAATTATATTCGAATGCTATTCGAGTACTATTCGAATACTACTTGAGTATTATTCGAGTACTATTCGAGTAGTGTTCAAATTATATTCGAATGCTATTCGAGTACTATTCAGCACTATTTGAGTACTATTCGAGTAATATTCAAGTACTATTCGAGTGTATTCTAGTATTACTCAAGTACTATTCCAGTGTATTCTAGTATTATTTGAGCACTATTTGAGCACTATTCGAGTAGTATTCAAGTGCTATTCAAATTATATTCGAATGCTATTCGAGTACTATTCAGCACTATTTGAGCACTATTCGAGTAGTATTCAAGTGCTATTCAAATTATATTCGAATGCTATTCGAGTACTATTCAGCACTATTTGAGCACTATTCGAGTAGTATTCAAGTACTATTCGAGTGTATTCTAATATTATTCGAGCACTATTTGAGCACTACTTGAGCACTATTCGAGCACTATTCGAGTAGTATTCAAGTGCTATTCAAATTATATTCGAATGCTATTCGAGTACTATTCAGCACTATTTGAGCACTATTCGAGCACTATTCAAGTAGTATTTAAGTGCTATTCGAGCACTATTCAAGTACTATTCGAGCACTATTCGAGCACCATTCGAATAGTACCATCCCTAGTGTGTTCCAGACTATACAGAGCGATGTAGTTTCTCGATCAGGTCGGACCATCGCGATTATTCTCGGGTCGTCGGCGATCCTTGCGCAAGGAACGTTCACAGGGGGTTGAAAACGTGCAACGGGTGGAAAGCTATCAAAGCCAGGCACAGCAAATGTCCCGGTATTTTTCCATCTCGTTCTTACGTGTCCCTTGCTGCGCTTCGCTGGCTGGAGATCGGTGTTCGCGCGAGCGAGCGAGCGCTCGTACACGCATTCGTGTTCGTGTCACGTTATGACGTACCACACGACACAACTGCCCACACTTCGCGGACGTTGCTCCGCGTCGCGTCGCCACGGTGTTGCGTGCCTCCCGTGCGGCCACGGCACGCGTGTGCATGCGCGAACACGGCTGCAGCTGGCGAGAGGGGAGGATTTAGAGAGCGAGACAAGAGGCAAAAATAAGCACCAGAGCGAACAGAGAGAGAGAGAGAGAGAGTGTAGACCGGTGGAGGAACCGAAAGAAAGTAGAAGAGCGGGGAAAGCGTGGACCAGAGACGAGAAATAAATGCAACGCTGGAATGGAAGAAAGGAGCAACGAGTGCAACGAGTGGACACCAGACGACCAACTAGAAGATGAGGAGAAAGTAGCGAACACCCGAAGAAAAATAACAGGAGACGACAGGGAAATGGAAACGAAAAGCCACGAGAGAAGAACCGCGGAATATCTAGCGATGATACGAAGAAAAGTAACTGGGGACCACCGGTCGGTGAACTAGAGGCGCAATGCGAACTGAAGACGTGATCGGCTAGGAAAGAAGTGGAAAAAACGTAACAGGGCCGAGTCTGGGAAGTAGAAACGTGGTAGCTAGTAGAGACCAGAGGAACAAGTATCGAGACAAGGAGGGAAACATCGAAAGAAAATGGGAATGGAAAGAGAGTGGAAGAAAGTGATATCGGAGTAACGAGTAGAGAGTAGAAAGTGAAGGAGGGGACTGAAGCTGAGAGAGAGTGGAGAGAGTAGGGACAAAAAACGAGCGATAAGAAGCTATAGGCTAGAAGAATGAGCAAAGTGGGAAAAGTGGTGATACTCGCTATTGTGGCTCCACTAACGAGTAACACTGACCACGAGTGTGTTAATCGAACGTTTAAAAATACGGTAGACCGTAAAGGACAATAGCGACGGAAAATAGAAAGTAGCGACAGAGTATCGGAAAGAGTGGCGAGTAGTTGGGATTCGTGCAAGAGGAAAGTGGATCGACTCGTAACGCAACAATGTGATACACTAGGTTGGTAGTTTCTTGCAAAACGGGGAATTGACAACTATGTACTGGAAATGGTGACTACGAGCGACACCAAGTGCCGAAGATTAACTTCTCGGATAACAGACATTGTAGACTTCTCGCGCAAATGTAGACTTTGGAAAATAGGAAGTGAGAACAGCGACGTCTAATGATTCTGTTAGAACGGAGGTATCGGCTGGGTAAATACGGAGATTACGACTGAAAGAAGGTAGATCGTTCAACGCTTGAGAATAGTACGCAGTAGTAGCAAAGAGGTAGAAAATAGAAGTAGATCGAAAAGGATCGAGTGGACTCGAGCGGATACGAGAAAGGACTATTTCGTAAATAGAGTACAGAGGGAAAGACTCTGTACTCTATTCGGTATCTACCGAATGTAGATACCGAGTAAGAAGTAGAATCGAAACAGACGAGTACAACAAAGATAATCGAGACCGTTCTCCCTATAAACGAACAGTCTGGTAAGGAGTAAAGTCGCGACGTCCCGCTCTCTCCGATTTCAAGAATCGATCGTTAATCCAACGCAGCCGTCAATACAACAGCGGGTGTGGATTTCGTCCGGACCACGAAGCTACGTGCTGCCGTTGCAAAAACAATTGAGAAAATTTCCTAAGCACGATTCCCGGTAAAACCAGCGGCGACGGTCGGTCCGCCTCGAACGACCAAACACGCGTTACGGGACCGCGTCATCGAGTAATATCGAATGTCCAAAAATATTTTCGAGGGCCAGACGTATCCCCCGGAAGCGTCATCATCCGTCTCGTGGTTGACGAATGCCGAGCCGACGAGTTCTGCCAACGCGACGACGACGACGGCGCGTCTACGCGCGAAAAGAAACGACACTCCTGACGCACGCGAGAGAGCGAGCGAGAGAGAGAGAGAGCGAGAGAACGAAACGCACACGCGTGCAAACGCGGAGAGACAAGAGGAGATAGACAAAAAGAGCGAAATAAGGAGAGACCGGGAGGACCGAGACACCCAAGCGAGCGTGGAAGAGGGACGCCGAGACGGCGCAAGATAGAAGCTGCACGCGTGTGGGGAAACGATGCACGAGTCTGCGTGTCGCGTAGCGGCGCGAGCGTCTCGC
Source organism: Ptiloglossa arizonensis (assembly GCF_051014685.1). Taxonomy (NCBI): domain Eukaryota; kingdom Metazoa; phylum Arthropoda; class Insecta; order Hymenoptera; family Colletidae; genus Ptiloglossa; species Ptiloglossa arizonensis. Next base: position 28,483,168 of record NC_135049.1, read on the forward strand.
GTGTGCGTGCCGCGAGTACTTTCACACGGAGGTGAACAACACGCCGCGGTATCCAGGCCAGGGGTGGCCAACCACTCCTGCCCGACCGAAGATACCAACGCTCGCTCGCTCGCTCGCTCGCTCGCTTGCTCGCTGGCTGGCTGACGGGCTCTCCTCTCGCGCGCGCGATCGCGAGCGCGCTACGCCTCTCACGAAGACCGCGCATTGCGTGGCCTCTCCTCTTCCATTTTCTCCTACCGTCGCTTTTTCTCCGCCACCGATGACGCGACCGACTCGCGAACCGACCGATTCGGTCCCGAGACACGCGTAACGAGCAAATTTCGACCAGAATACGTTCAACGAAGTCTCTACGTTCGTTCGGGCGACAATTAAAGCTGAGAGTAGTTTCCGTGTTCGAGTACTCCAACATTTTCACTAAGGCTATTCGAATACTCGAATATTCGAAGAGTATTCGAGTGACAAATACGGTTGAAAGTACTTTCTCTGTTCGAGTACTCCAGCATTTCGACGAATACTATTCGAATAGTGTACTCGAATATTTGAACAGTATTTGAGTAACAAATAGGGCTGAGAGTAGTTTCTGTGTTTGAGTATTCCACCATTTCGACCAATAGTATTCGAATACTCGAATATTCGAACAGCATTCGAGTGATAAATACGGCTGAAAGTACTCTCCGTGTTCGAGTATTTCCAGCATTTCGACGAATACTATTCGAATAGTGTACCCGAATATTTGAACAGTATTCGAGTGACAAATAGGGTAGAGAGTACTCTCCGCGTTCGAGTATTCCACCATTTCGACCAATACTATTCGAATACTCGAATATTCGAACAGTATTCGAGTGACAAATAGGGCTGAGTACTTTCAGTGTTCGAGTATTCCATCATTTTGACCAATACTATTTGAATACTCGATTATTCGAATAGTATTCGAGTGATAAATAGGGCTCAGTACTCTCCGTGTTTGAATATTCCATCATTTCGACCAATACTATTCGAATACTCGAATATTTGAACAGTATTCGAGTGACAAATAGGGCTGAGTACTCTCCGTGTTCGAGTATTCCAGCATTTCGACGAATACTATTCGAATAATACACTCAAATATTCGAACAGTATTCGAGTACTCGACCACTCAAATACTAGTCGAATGTTTGAATATTCGACTACCATTAGAACATAGTTCGAACATTCTGTGCAACGATCCGGACCGCTACTCGATTCAACCACTCGTATTTCCATTTGAAAATGTAATTTTTCTTCAACCGGAGTCCGTCGAATCGCTCGGAACGTACCGCTGAACGCAACTCCTTTTTCCAAACTCTGTTGGAAACGTTGGACGTAGACTCATTAAATTCGCAATTGGCTGCATTCCTCGCAGGCCATTTTCCTCGAGCATATCGCAGCGTCTACCTCGACCTTTCGCAACGATAAAGAACGCATCGCCGTATCTTTCACAATTCCCGCCAGTGTTCGGACTCTTTTCACCTGGACACGCTCCTCCGTGCCGCCTTATCGCGGTACGTCGAGATACGAGCTTTCGTTCGTGGATTAAAATGGGACGCAGCGTGCACGTACGGGACAGAGGCGGCCACGCATCGTTGCAATTCCCTCGATGTTAACGCGCCGAGAGATCCTTGGGATCGAGCACGATAACCTTCCTTCCTTGGCAGCGACTGCTGCTCTGCCTATTGGACGTTCCTCGTATGGAACGTCATGTCGAGACCGGGCTCGGCCGTCGCGATCGTGCCGCTACCACGCCGGAGGACTTCGGATTGATCGTGCGCCCGGAATTACCGAGATTGCTGCGATCCTCCTTCGTGATCCATGGCTGTGGAGTTTCGCGCTGAACCTCGCGACACGAACCTCCTCTGCAAATGGCCCGTTTCCCTTGTGTGTACACTCGGCACTAGGCCCATTTGAATAATTTCATATTCGAGTGTTTGAGTATTCGAATATTTGAGTGTACGAATGATTTAATATTCGAATATTCGCGATACGAACTTCGTCTACAAATTGGTTGTTTCTCTTGTGTGTACAGTTGACACTAGGTCCATTTGAATAATTTCATATTCAAGTGTTTGAGTATTCGAATAATTTAGCATTCGAATATTTGAGTGTGCGAATGATTTAATATTCGAATATTCGCGACACGAACTTCGTCTACAAATGGGTTGTTTCTCTTGTGTGTACAGTCGGTACTAGGCCCATTTGAATAATTTCATATTCGAGTGTTTGAGTATTCGAATAATTCTGTATTCGAATATTTGAGTGTGCGAATGATTTAATATTTGAATATTCGCAACACGAACTTCGTCTATAAATAGGTTGTTTCCCTTATGTGTACAGTTGGTACTAGGCCCAGTTGAATAATTCGGTATTCGAATATTTGAATGATATTTGAACGAATATTGTGCGAATGATTTAATATTCGAATATTCGCTACCAGAACCTGGTCTGCAAATGGGTTGTCTCCCTTGTGTCTACAGTTGGTACTATGTCCATTTGAATAATTTCATATTCGAGTATTTGAGTATTCGAGTATTTGAGTATTCGAGTATTTGAGTATTCGAATAATTTAGCATTCGAATATTTGAGTATGCGAATGATTCAATATTCGAATATGTATTTGAGTATTCGAGTAGACAAGAATTCAAATAGTACTCGAATAGTGAATCATTCAAACAGTATTCGAATAGTCGAGTATTCCCATAGAATTCGAATGATCAAGTATGTCAACGGTATTTGAATACTCTGGTATCGAAGCGTAACATCGGTTTCTAAATTATAGACGATTGTAAAAATTCCCGAAGGAACAAATTTGTTGCTTGTCGGTGGCCGAGAAAGGGAGTCGTCCAGTCGTCGATCTCTCCAAGATGGCTAACGTGCCGAATTTTTCCGCGATCGTGGCAGAAGCCGTGAACCGAGACGTTTTATCGAGGAACACAATGAACGGCTTATTCCTCGATCGGTTGCTCAACTTTCCTCCGCCGCGCGCGGCAAATATTGAAGCTCCCTTCGATAAGACTTTCGCAGATTGCGGCCGTGCAAGCAAAACGTGCAAAAACGCGCGACGACTTTTAGCTATTGCCTATCTTGATCTTGTCGCGGTCCGTGTCACGGTGTACGTTGAACCTTCGCGTGAAAATAGTTGGAAAACAGATAAACGAAACGATAAACGGGAGCATGAAACTGAACATTGTACCCGGCTCGAATTGCACTTAATCTGCCAGCGAAATTACTTTTAATATTCAACGGAAGAATTTCGATAATCGAGTGCCGTGTAAACGAATCAGATTAGAAGTCTCTGTAACGATAATTTTATTTTTCTTATCTATTTAAACTCTTTATTCGGAGTAAGAAACAAAATACAAGTTCGGAAAGATATAGCTACGATTCTTGAATACTATTCGAAGCGCGAGTATTCGAATAATGGAATTCGAATAATGGAATTCGAATAGTCGGGTATTCGAATAATGGAATTCGAATAGTCGAGTATTGGAGTAACGGTATTCGAATAGTCGAGTATTCGAATAATGGAATTCGAATAGTCGAGTATTCGAGTAACGGTATTCGAATACTTCTTCGGCGATTAAATGTATCCAGTTTCTTGTACCACCGCGATTGAATCTCGTTTCAAATTCGAATTATGGTAGTTTTATCTTCCACCGATGAATTTCCATCGAGAAAAGGATGCATCACTTTTCGTTATATTATCATCGAAATCTGAATTTCCTGGCGAGAGAACGTCCCTTATAATGCAAGAACAACAGCTTCCTCAAAATTTGCATAACTCTTGCGGTTAAAGGGTGAACGTACACACACACACCTACACACACTTACACACATACACACACACACACCGACATGCGATTTCGTCCACCTGACCCCAATCCCTTTTAGTTTCGCCCCCCGGATGCTCGCTCCGCCCGCGCCGAAATATTAATATCCGGTTATCGATCAGCGAGATTCTTGCGAGGCCGCTCCGTAACGACGGGGAAGTTCTTGGCAGCCGTTTCAGCCCCATAAAGCCCGCTATAAAAGTTGCCGGTGTAACGAGTTACGTTGCTTCGGAGCATAACCTGTCCCACTGACGCAGAAGTTGTTCCCAATTACGCGGCCGTCGGCCGCGGTCTCGTGAACGGTTCGCCTCGAAGCTTCGGGACCGAAGATTCGGGGAGAATTATACGGAACAGCTGCCCCTTTCCGTTCGTGACCGATGTCGGTGATTTCTGCAACACGTTCGTCGACGAATTGCGGCCGATGACTCGGGGCAGCCCGCGTCCGCGTCAATTAGGATCGGGCGATATTAATATCGGAAACGAACGACCAGTTTGACCTCGGAAACAGGGATCCTGAGATCGAACGATGCAGGAACGATGGAAAAGTTTTATCTCGATCTTTAGGTTAGCTCGTTATTCGATTCGGAACGGGTAGATTCGTCCCTGATGATCGTCACAGATATCATTTTTCTACCTTGTATACGTGCTTCAATTTTGCCAAGATCGAACTAAATCACATTTGAGAGATGTCTAAATACGAGTCGATTGTTCTAGAGAGTTGGAAATTAGGAACTTGGGTGAAATTCGGAGTAGTTCGTTTCGGGTATTCGATCGGTGAAGTTGGGAACACATCTGTGCAAAGACACTGACGTGCTCGTTCCTTTTTCGAAGATGTTTCTCGAAAGGTTACAGATGGAGAGGGTGTCAGAACACCCGAGGATCTTTTGGAGGAGTTCCAGAAGTCTACGCCTTGCTCGATCATACTTCAAGAAGATATGCAGATGTGCAATTAGCGCTGAGTGTATTCGAGTATACTATACGAACTTATTCGAACGATATTCGAGAGGTGTTTGAGTAGTATTCGAATATTTCGTAAATATTCGAACAATGGTTACTTATTCGAACGATATTTGAGAAGTATTTGAGTAGTATTCGAATATTACGAATACATTCAAATATTCGAGCACATCTGTCCGTGAATAACGGACAGTAGTATTGAATAGCATTCGAATATTTCGTAGATATTCGAACAATGCTCGAATATTTCGTAGATATTCGAATATTACGAATACATTCGACTATTCGAGTACATCTCTCCATGAATAACGGACAGTAGCATTGAGTAGTATTCGAATATTTCCTAGATATTCGAACAATACTCGAATATTTCCTAGTTATTCGAATATTACGAATACATTCGAATATTCGAGTACATCTCTCCGTGAATAACGGACAGTAGCATTGAGTAGCATTCGAATATTTCGTAGATATTCGAACGATGCTCGAATATTTCCTAGTTATTCGAATATCACGAATACATTCGACTATTCGAGTACACCTATCCTAGAACAACTGAATCGAGAACCAAGGCCGCGGATTTAAAATTTCCGTAATACCGAAGAAGTCGATCGAACCAGCCAACAAATGTTTCGTCCAATCGAGAAGTTCATCGTAGAGCCTCCGTTCAAGGTTCGGAGCTTTATCTTCGAAATCTCCAATTTGTCGAGCGTGGTGTACGTTCGACTCGACTCGCATTCGGACGTCCGAGCCGAAGCGTAAACTGTGGGAAAAAGTTTCGCGGCGTTCGACGCTCGCAGGCCTCCGACGCGCAACGCTCGCGGATCGGCGCAGGTGCGGACGTCAATTTAGCGACGCCGCGTACGGCGTCAGCATACCGAAGAAGACCGGGGGAGCCTTAAGGAGCGAGCTAAGTGATGCAAGTCTCTCCCCGTTCGTCGTGCATGCACGGTGCATTGCCCTCGTACTTAGATAGAATCGTCTACACCCACACCGCGGCGCGCGTTCGCGCCCCTTTATGTCACTCTCGGCTCTTTTGCGCGATAACGCCTTCGGAATCGGCTTTCCGGCGACTTAGAGGCGGCTTCGGCGAGCGGGGGAAAAAAGTGGACGGGGAAAAGTTTCAACCGTCGCGAGCAGACCAAGCAGAGAGATTCGTCACCAGAAGAATTTTCTTGTGGGTGGAACTGGAGGTCAGCGTTAGAGGAACATTATGTTGCCGCTGCCAGGATAACGAGCATCGTTGGTCCTTTGTTTCTTTGTAGAGTACTTTTAGCGAAGATTGCAACGCGGACGGGACTGGTGGAACGCGCGTTGCCTGACTATACGTGGGCCGGTGTCCGAGAGTAGCCACGGTATTGAGAGCACTTGGTAGGAGGATCTTGTAAAACCGATCTCTCGGCTCTCGTGGAACTTGGGAATCTATAAGAGCAACCTAGGTCAACATTAGTGGCACACTTGATGGTATCATGGGAGTCGGAAGCACCTCCTATAAGAGAAAGGTAGCTTAATGTCGGATGACTATTTCGGAGCGTTATAGGATTGGAAACTCCTTCCATATGATAGCGCGGTAGAGACTCGGTAACGCAAGGTTTATTAAATTTAATTGCCTAACCGAGAGTTTGCTCCGATCGAAAGCATCTCCCGTAGAAAAAATGTGCGCGCGTCGAATCACACCGCATCGTGTCAACTTGTCTACTTTTTTTGCGAGACGAAGAGCCACTTATAGATTTTTTTGAAGGTACGAGAGACAGAACAACACGGCTGCTAAACGGTACAGTGGGCGTAGCCAAGCGTCGTAGTGGGAGCAGCCGAGCGACGTAGTGGGAGTGACCGACCGATCTGGTGGGGGTAGCTCCGCCTCTGTGGCCTTGAGCGATCAATTGATTCTACAGCAGCGTCGTCCACCGGTGGAGCACTCTACACGGTTTTGTTCCCTTCTATGCAACGTACAATACTTATAGCCAGCGTTCCTATTCCATGATAGTATAGACACTGTGCGCTCCAGATGTTGCACAACTCTAGTCCACAGTTTTCAATCCGTTGCTCCGCAGTTATCCTGGTCACTTGTGGCACGATGTTAGAACCTAACCAGTTCTACCGTAGAGATTACCAATTTGGGAATTTCTTCGGCTCCGACTGCACGGAGTAGACGATCAGGAATGATTCGACGTAGCCTCCCGAAAGGAATTTTCAATTTGTGGGCGGCGAAGTAAATAAAGTAGTTAAAATCCCGCGAGTGGCTAGCACGAATCGCTGTACGCGCGCCAGCAGCGCACGCATCGGCACGGGTGACGTATGGTTATTGAGAGATGCAAATGTGTAGTTTCTGCGGCCGTTCGCCGGCCAGCGGCGCGCGTCCTACTTTTCTTCGCGGTCGGAATTTTATTCGCGGCCTTTTGCGCGCAGAGGTGAGACACCGAGCCTCGGAGACGGTATGTCGCGTCCCCTTGATACGGTAAACCGAGTGAACTCTGCCGCACGCCGACACAGTATTTGCGGTGAAACGCAACACGCGACACTCGACGCCGCGGAACACGACGCCCCTGTCCGCCCCGTCGAAGACGCTCGACGTCGAAACACTTATCGCCCGCCGGATCGAACGCGACCCGAATCGAAGTCGGGGTTTCACGTCGACGGTTTCCGTACCGTCGTTTTCACGGCGTTTGGGCATTCGATGGACGGGGTTGGAAATAATCTTCAAATTGTTCCGAACACGTGTTCGATTCAGGGCCACGACTACTCGTCGAATTTTCCTCCACTCGAATACCACTCGAATTTTCCGGTATTCGAGTACGATTCGAATATTCGAACATTCGAATAAGATTCGAATTTTCCTGTATTCCAATACGATTCAAATATTCAATCATTTGAATACGATTCGAATTTTCCTGTACTCGAATACCATTCGAATTTTCCGGTATTCGAATACGATTCGAATGTTCCAATATTCGAATACGATTCGAATTTTTCTGTATTCTAATACGATTCAAATATTCAATCATTTGAATACGATTCGAATTTTCTTGTACTTAAATACCATTCGAATTTTCCTGTATTCGAGTAAGATTCGAATATTCGAACATTCTAATACGATTCGAATTTTCCGGTATTCCAATACGATTCAAATATTCAAGCATATGAATACGATTCGAATATTCCAGCATTCGAATACGATTCGAAAAATCCTGTATTTGAATACGATTCGAGTATTCGAGCATTCGAATATGATTCGAATATTTAAGCATTCAAATACGATCCGAATATTCCAGCAATACGATTCAATTTTGTTTTCTATTCGAATACAATTGAAATGCTCGAGTATTTAAATATTGTGTACATTGATCGAGTACATTGATATTTTTCGCATCCTGAAGAAATTGTTCGCTTGGGAAGGTTAGTAGAAGGATATTTTCTCCAGGTTCCAAGGTTGCGAACACTTTTTTTTTCACTCGTAACGACAGCGATTTTATCGTCCAAGGTCATCTGAAAGTTAACATTTCATACACAGTCGAATTCGTGTTTCTGTCAGTTACAACATTGCGGTAATAAAAATGTGTCGTTACGAGTGCAGAACATGTCGACGACCTTGAGTACCCTGAAAAAGTGCCCTTCGGAAGAAAGACATCGTTAATCATTATATTTATCCTTTCGAAATAATATCTTCCTTGCACTCGAAAGTAGAGCAGACGGCACAAGTATTAAGGTATTCGAACAGTATTCGAGTACTGCTCGAATACTCAAATATTTGAACAGTATTCGAGTACTGCTCGTATACTCAAGTATTCGAACAATATTCGAGTACTGCTCGTATAGTCGAGTATTCGAATAGTGTTCGAACAGTATTCGAATTACATTCGCCGATTATTCGAATACATGGCAAATGATTCGAATACACCGGTTCGTTGACTACAGCCACGAAATTTTATCGGTGCAAAGGTGATCTCAGGGCAGGGAAATCCTCTCGGTGATGTAAACAGTTTTCCACTAGCTTCCGTTCGTTTCGTGCTCGCGTAAACTTTCCGCTGTCTGAGCAATCGACGAGAGTCCAGAAGTTTCAAGCGCGGAACTCGTAACAAAAAAAAAAGTCGCTTTTAATCGGGCCGTCGATATTACCTGAATATCATTCCGCGCCGATGATTTAGTAACTTTCCTCTTTAATATTAAAAAGCTCGGTATTACGGGTGAATAATTTCCGCGGTTAATGATGCATTGAAAGCGTGTTTTCACGAGCCGATTAAAACGGTACCGCGATATAATTTAATTACATTTTCTAATAACTCCGATATCGAACCCAGATATACCTGTTCCCTTGGTTCGAGAGTCGCGTCTGATACCCCAGTTGACGGATGATTTACCGCGTATCGCGTCGCGACGTTACGAGGCGAGCAGCGAATCAATGTTGCACTTTGAATCTGACAGTCTAATGAGACGGTCGCGTCCGTTATGGCGATGCTGGATTATTGATTTGCCAGGGGCGTTGGTGTTTTTAATTACGCGTTACGGACTATATACACCGGTGCCAAGAAGTCCCGATCTGGAAATAATCTCGAATCACACGAATTTCGAAATTCGACTCTACAGTACTTTTTTTCTGTTTTATTTTTCTTTTTCGTCGAAATGAGCAAATTTACAAAAGTAAAGCTTCTTCGAGGGGAGAATAAAAATCTGGGATAATTTAATTTCGGTCACGATCGGGATAAATTAATTTCTTCTACGCACGGAATCTTTTTTCAAATCGTACGCAAACATTTACAGAAGTCAGGAAAAGCATCCACGAAGGAGGATTAAAATTCACGGAATAAATTGATGTTTTTTTTTTTCTTCTTTTTTTCTCATTTGGAATAATTTAATTTCTTCCACTCGGAGTACATATATTTCTTCCGTCGTCGATTGGTCGGCGGATCGAAGCGTGACATTTGATTGGTCGCCCGCGGACCTGTGCGCGCACCAATCGAATTCGAGCCGTGACGCGCCGGTTCGACCCGCGAATTCCCAGACTTTCCAAAGCTGGAAATGTCAGGAGGCTGCGAAACGGGCAACCTTTGTCGCGAGACGCGGATATGCCAGTGACAGAGATAATTGGTGGGTTGATCGGTCCTCGGGTCGTTGGCTTTCATCGTTTCGAGTCTGTAGCTTCGATCCGACTACTGGTGTGTGCTAAGAACCGAATCGGTGAAATAGTTGGCTACTCGAAAACTGTAATAATATAGCGAACAAAATGACAAGACACGATACTTGGAAGCAGAGTTGAACAATCGGTGAAATAATTGGCTTCTCGAAAACTGTAATAATATATGGAACAAATTGATAAAACTAGATACTTGGAAGTAGAGTTGAACATTCGAATCATATTCGAATGCTGGAATATTCGAATCGTGTTTGAATACAGAAAAATTCGAATCGTATTCGAATATAGGATTTTTGAATCGTATTCGAATGCTCGAATATTCGAATCGTACTCGAATACAGAAAAATTCGAATCGTACTCGAATACAGAAAAATTCGAATCGTACTCGAATACAGAAAAATCCGAATCGTATTCGAATATAGGAATATTCGAATCGTATTCGAATACAGGATTTTCGAATCGTATTCGAATGCTCGAATATTCGAATCGTACTCGAATACAGTAAAATCCGAATCGTACTCGAATAGAGAATTTTTCGAATCGTATTCAAATGCTCGAATATTCGAATCGTACTCGAATACAGGAAAATCCGAATCGTACTCGAATACAGGAAAATCCGAATCGTACTCGAATACAGTAAAATCTGAATCGTATTCGAATACAGGATTTTTCGAATCGTATTCGAATGCTCGAATATTCGAATCGTACTCGAATACAGGAAAATTCGAATGGTATTCGAGTAGAGGAAAATTCAACTAGTTGAGATGCAGATATACAGCCTTGTGTTATTATTGTAATTTAGAATGAAATAAAGTAACGAGGAAAAATGCTCGAGAGTAGAGGTTGAAGATAAACGTAACGAGGAGAAGAGTACAACAAATTGCAACAATATAAGGAAAAATAATACAGATAATGGACCAGGTAAGCAGCAAAATATAAAGTACAGGGACAGAATGAAAAGAGACAGTGAGTAATATATAGCAAATATGTCTCGCTCTTAGCTCAGCTGAGTAAATGATGAGTAATTCGTCTGCCAGGAGATGGAGACAGTACGAGACTTGTTCATTTCGGAAAATATATTGGGCGAGACAATCAATCGGACACGTGTATTGTGTTTAGTGGCATTGTTTAGAGATCGTGTCGATACATTCTGATATCGAACGTACGGCTTGGTCAATAAAAGTTTTCCTTGTACTATTTTTAGGACGATTGAGGTTTCACGTACGCTTAAATTGAATTAAGAAACGCGGTCATGCGGTTTTTCCGGAAAATTACACACGCCGAACACGGTCAATCCGAATCCAGTGTTAAAATTTCAGTTCTTTGCTCGAGGAGAAAGAAACTTTCAATTTAAATACAAGCTTTTCTTCTTACCGTTGAAAGAAATGAATACTGAAACACACTTTGGAAATATTTCTGATAATAGTGCTTTAAACAATTGTGCTTTTAATAACGTTAAAATATTTTTCCAAAAATACATGGAAATGGTATATACCGCAGCTCGATTCCTTTGGAATATCGTGAAAAAATCGAATGAAACAAGGTGCTTTAATTCTACATAAAAAGACACGTTTATTTTACAATAATGTACTTACTGATTACAAGCGTTTGCGTCTCAAGTGCAAATAAAATAGTTCTCGTACGTTGGATGTTTTCGAAAATTGTGTGAAAATCCCGGCGAAGAAAGATATCGTTGTATAATCACCGAAAGCCTCTTCTTTCTCTCGGACCAGTCTGCAGCAGTCTCCTTCGAGGCAGCGTGTAGGAGAATATAGAATAAAAAAAAAGGATCAGTTGGGTGACATTCCATTTCGATTACCTTGGCACAGATCCTTTCTTCGGAATCGCAGGCCAGACTGTCGCATCGCATTAAAATTTACCTCGTGCGCGAACTCGGTTATGCATAAATAAAAGGCGCAACACATTCTTTAAGGTCAGTAACTCGTTGATCGTCTAATGCACCCGGCCGACGAAGTTTTTCGTTGTTTGGCGCGGTTTGACGTTTAATGTCGTTTTCCCGCCTGAACCGCTCCGAAACGAAACAAGCGTGCACGAGATCGATTCCTGGCGTAAAAATGAATCGAAAACGTGGAATAGAATTTTTACCCAGCGAGTTTCGTTTTCGAGAAAATCGTCGTTGAAATTGTTCGGGGCACGCTCGGTAGCTTCAAAGTCGATTCTCTCGCGAACGAAGCGTCGTGGGAAAAAATTTTATTCTACATTTTCGATTCATTTTTGTACCTAGAATATTATATATTTTTCAGCCGTTTGTTCGTGATACGTAGAAAAAGTTTCGCGTCAATGTTCACGGAGTCGTGTCATCGGTTTCGATCTACAATGATCTCGCGCGTGTAGAAATGCTCCGAATTGTTCGACCTATTTCCACGGCGGCGAGATTTTTATTAAAGAGAGGAGAGAGCTCTTTAAAGAGAGGAGATATCGCTGTGTGTGCGTACAACGACCAGCCTCGTAAATACTTCGCTCGTTCGTCGCGATTAGCTGGCCCTTCTTTGAAGTATAAATATTACCCGTAATCTCGCGCAGCACCGTAACTCAGCACGCTTTTAATGGATGCAACATTTTGTCCCAAATTGTTGTCGGCTGATTAACGAGCCGCTCGCGGGAATGCTCGCTTTTACGGGACATTACGGTTTTATTATGCGGGGGAAGACGCCTCGTTGCGCGCGCACTCGCTCGCTCGCTCGCGGAAACCTTCGGTTTCTAGTTTCCACGAAAAATTGCAATTTATATCCCCGCGATCGGTTCCCCGAGACTTGGTTCAAATTGCACGATTTCTCGTTCGCGAGGAGCCTTATAACCGAGAAGCGTCGGTTCGTGACCCTTGGAGAAGTTTCAGACTCTCGAAAGCTTTTGCAAATAATTCCCACGGTAGTTTCTATTTTCGATGTGAATTGTTAAATAAAAAATCCGAGTACACGCGCGAACAATTCTAAATTGTCGGAAAAAGAAACCGTACACACGATTTTTCCCGAAAAAACCGAACGCAATAATTTCAAATTGTTAGAAAATGCTTGAAGATACAAGCTTACTATTGAGTTGTTCGAAACGTGTCATTCTTTTTTCGGTGAAAATGAGACGATTTTTCTATTAAATTACATATTCTCCATTTTGGAAAACGAAATCACTTTCCGAACAATCCAATACAAATTTCAAATTGTTAGAAAATAGAAAAAAATCGGAACGCACATCCGAGTAATTCCGAATCGCTGGCGAACGTCGATCCGAGCAACTCACGAACAGGGAACTTGGAAACGGGTCGAAATGGTCGGTAAAGATTAACAAAAATCCGAGTGCAACTGTCAATAATAAAGTGGCACTCGCGTGTAAATATCTGGCGCGGTGTTCGTTAAAACGTTTACCATTACAACGAAACTCTGGCGAAACTAACGATTCGTTTGCGTCTGGGCTATAGCAGCTCGCGTTTCCATTGGCGTAGCGAAAGTTTCCCGCATAGGTATAATCGTCTGAAAAGATCGCAACGTTCCCGAACGGCGATTCGCCGAGCTAGGGGAACTCCCAGCCGGCGGTCTGCCGGCGCGATCCACAATCCCTGGACGTCGATAATTACAAAATGCATGGCATAAGTTGCACGAGCGACCGCGCTCCAGATCCGAATTTCTGCCCGCGGGGGGCAACGACCCCGCGGTCGAGGCGATGAGCGAATTCGAGAGATCGAGGGGGGTTCTCCCGGCGTCCGCCGAGGTTGCGGAGAAGGGTGATGGGTGGTAGGCAGAGGTTGATGCCCGGGTTTACTTCCTAGTCTGGTTGCCTGTATCGACCGGATAGCGTCCCGACGTCTATAGCACCGCGCGGTGTCCGAGTCGACCCTCTCCACTGCTCTAGCCGACGAGCTCCTCCATACAGACGCGAGACGAGAAGCGCCTCCCGGCAGGGAAAACGTAGGTCAGCATTGGGGGATTGCTTGGAAAAATTGAAGGATCCGAACGAGCAAGTGGCACGTCCGGTTGCTCGATTGCGAAGATCAGGGCTCGTTCTGGAAGCCGCTCGAAACTCGATGAGTACGCGAGCAATGAGATAGATTACCGAGCGTTGTTGACGCTGTCGACGCAATGAGATCGGACCGTTTGTGTCGAGAAACTTGGATCAGGTTCGAGGAATGTTCGAAATAACCACGATCGACGGGTGTTGAGTAGGTGCAGGAGAGATAAATTGGAAAGTTTGAGAAAGAAGAACGTAGGGTAGAGTCGGAGGTGTTTTTGGTTAGAAGATTCGAGTGGTTCATCTCCGTGCGATTTAGGAATGTTTAGCGAATGTTGAGTCTCCGAGATTTGAGGAATATTCGAAATAAGCACAATCGATGGGTGTCGATTAGGTGCAGGAGAGATAAATTGGAAAGTTTGAGAAAGAAGAACGTAGGGTAGTGTTGGAGGTGTTTTTGGTTAGAAGATTCGAGTGATCCATCTCTGTGTGATGTAGGAATGTTAAGCGAATGTTGAGTCTCCGAAGTTTGAGGAATTTTCGAAATAATCCTGGGAGCACGATCGACAAGTGACGACTAGGTCCAGGAACGATAAATTGTAAAGTTTGAGAAAGAAGAACATAGAGTAGAGTTGGAGGTATTTTTGGTTAGAAGATTCGAGTGGTCCATCTCTGTGCGATTTAGGAAAGTTTAAAAAATGTCGAGTCTCCGAGTAGCCTTGTCTTTCGAGAGATTTCCCGTTAATTGATACTTTTGTACACCAGGTGTTCGATGTTGGCGCATAGACGATCCCATCGGCCTGTCTCCGTTTCCTAGGGATTCGGAGTTGGCATTAGGTTCGGAACATTTAGAAAAAGTGAACGATACACTCACGATCGGGGTCACCGGTCTTTGAAAGGCCTTTGAAGAACCTGGAACATCGTCCGAAGTACAGCGCCCAGAAAGTTACTGTGACCTAAAATTCGTGAAAACAGCCACCCTTTCGTGGAAGTCGTGCACGTGACGTAACATCAATGAAACACCACCGGGCGAGACGTGTACATCCATTTCCGCATCCGCTGGCACGTATAATTTGGAGAGCCGCTCGATCCCGCGACATAAAGGAAAACCGTTCTCTGTACGTGCTGCAAAAAGCGACAGTACCGTCAATCATCGGCGTAACCCGAAGAGAAACTTTGGAGAAGATTGACACTCGTCGGCACCGACTTTCCACGAATCCCAAGCTTTCACGTCGTTCCGGCGGTTTTTAAAAAGCGGGGAACGGTTACGGTCTCGTCGATGGATGGTCCACGGAACGGGTTAAACAATAATCGGGACCGTGGGAGTGGTAGTTGGTAGGGCGAGGCGGGTTTTAAGCGTTAGCCTGTCAAAGAGTGTGCGGCGCGGGACGATTGACTGGCAGAGCCGTTCGGGGCGACGTACACGGTTTCGGCCAACTTTTTTACCCGGCTAACCACATTGTTGTGGTCATCCGGTAAGGCTGCCTTTCGGTAAATTACCGTATTTGTTGGCAATGTTGCACGGTTGCGGCTATATTATTATAGGGGGAACGAAGGTGGGTCCGTGGCTCGCTTTTGGTTGTTGGTTCTCACGCGAACCGGTAGATTATCTTGGAGATCGACGCGACTGGAACGTACCGGATCGGATCACCGGTCGATGTCGTCGGTGTCACGTCGAGACGGGGTTGCACGCGACGGAGGTCGAGGAAAATCCAATGCGGAGCGTTTAGGATCGTTGTTCGGTTTGTCGAATGTTCGAGTAACGTTCGAGTAGTCGTGTAGTCGAATAATAATACAGTAGGCGAGTACTCGAATAATAGTATTCCGATAGGCAAGCATTCGAATGGTACTTGAATTATACTCGAATGATATTTGATAATATTTGAATTATATTCGAATGGTATTTGAGGGATATTCGAATAGTATTTGAATGATATTCGAGTGGTATTCGATAGTATTTGAATGATATTCGAGTGGTATTCGATAGTATTTGAATGATATTCGAATAGTATTTGATTAGTATTTGAATTATATTCGAATGGTATTGGAATAGTATTTGAACAATATTTGAATATATTCGAATAGTATTTGAACGATATTTGAATATATTCGATTAGTATTTGAATTATATTCGAATAGTATTTGAATGATATTCGAATGGTATTCTAATAGTATTTGAATTATATTCGAATTGTATTCGAATAGTATTTGAACGATATTCGACAAGTATCCGAATGATTTGAGTGTTCGAAGATTCGAGTGTAGACGAATTCGACGAGTAGCTCCACAGCCCTAATCTCAACTCGCGGGACAGTATCGTAATCGCGCGCTCCTAATTCCCGGCGATTGCGCTTGGCCGCGCGGTTAGAAGCGGGGAACGTTCTCGCGAATCGTTCCTCGACCGACCGATTAAAATATCTCGCAACGAGCACGAGATAGTCTCGTGCCGCGGAAAGGGAACGCCGATTTCGTAGCCGCGGGGCGGCGGGAGCGAGATCGCGCGAAATTCGCGGCTTATTAGAGGTTAAGCTCGTTACGAAACGTCTCAATGTTTCTCACGTTTGCCACGGCTGCGGTGCAACGAACAATTACGTAACAACGCGGCTGGCGAACGCGGCCGAACGAGAACCCGGCCGCGAACCGGCAACCCTGGTTCTCCTTTAAAACGCGCGCGCCTCCAGTATTTACATATATTTACATGCTAATATATAGGGTGCACCACTTAACGCCGTGAACGACTCTTTTGTTATTAGTTGTATCGGAAAGTGATTCAGGAAAAACGTCGCTGCCGAGCCGCTCCGTGGCTCATGAATGGGACTATCGTGTTTCGAGTTCTCGGTATCGCTTCGCGACGTTTCTCGCGATTTTTAAACACTGGAACCACATTTGGAGCAACGTTGCGACCGATTCGAGCGATTCACGATTCGAATGATTTATAAGTACTCGAATGTTACAAATGAACTTCGAATATTCGAGTATTCGAATGGTATTCGAATTATGCTTGCCGAATGTTCGAGTCATTCGAGTGTTCGAATATTCAAATACAGAAGAATTCGATGAGTAGTCTCGGTATTATTTCAGAGTCTCGACTGACCTGATCAATTTTACGATCAATTGTAAGTTATTTTCACCTACCACTGTCCAAGTACGATTATCAATGGTTTATTTATTTAAGGCGGTCTCGTTGCACCGTAACAGAATCGGAAGAAAATAAGGTACATCGTAAAAATGGCGAAGCTAAAAGGAAATATACTTTTGTGCCTAAGGTACATTGACGCTGTATATTGGCCACGATGTGCAACGTAAAAACTGCATTATCTTCGATTTTCGAACGGTGCGCGCTGATTTGTTGCGCAACCGGCGTATCGTATAATTGAATCAAGCTTAATGCAGCTGTAATGAGAATGCATATGCGTCGCAGACAGTATCGCTAACTGATATCGTGTTTCAATTTACATGCGCTCGATAATATTACCCGCCGGGCGATATCGACGGTGTATTTTAATTACCTGTCGGCGTCTGCCCCGAACGCGACTATTTCTCGCAGTTTTTAATAAGCTGGCCGGCTACGTTTCTCGCAATTCCGCGTGCACCGACCGAGCACCGATAAACGTGGTAATTTGTAACAATTTCTCCCTACCGTTCAACGTAAAGTTTCACGAAGAACGATGAACTTAAAGAACTCGATTTGTAGCCACACATCGCGTTATTCAAACACTACGAACATTTAAATGGTTGAGCGGTGTACAAAATACCACTGTTCGAATACTCGAATATTCGAACCGTCGAAGTACTGAAATACTTGAATCATCGAAGCGTTCGAATTATATTCGAATACTCGAATCATTGTAGTATTTGAGTGGTATTCGAATACTCGAACCATTGTAGTATTCGAGTGTTATTCGAATACTCGAACCATTGTGGTATTCGAATATTCGAATCGTTGAAGTGTTCGAGTTATATTCGAATACTCGAATAATTGTAGTATTCGAGTGTTATACGAATATTCGAACTTTTGTAGTCTTCGAGTGGTATTTGAATATTCGAATCGCCGTAGTGTTCGAGTTATATTCGAATACTCGAATAATCGTAGTAGAGCAGTGTACAAAATACGACCACTATTCGAATACTCGGATACTCGAAGCATCGAAGTATTGAAATACTCGAATCATCGAAGCGTTCGAATTATATTCGAATATTCGAATCATTGTAGTATTCTAGTGGTATTCGAATATTCGAATCGTCGTAGTGTTCCAGTTATATACGAATACTCGAATCATCGTAGTATTCGAGTGTTATTCGAATACTCGAACCATTCTGATATTCAAGTGGTATTCGAATACTCGAACCATTCTGATATTCGAGTGGTATTCGAATACTCGAACCATTGTGATATTCGAGTGGTATTCGAATATTCGAATAGTCGTAGTGTTCGAGTTATATACGAATACTCGAACCATTCTGATATTCGAGTGGTATTCGAATACTCGAATAGTCGTAGTGTTCGAGTTATATTCGAACACTCGAATCATCGTAGTATTCGAGTATTATTCGAATACTCGAACCATTGTGGTATTCGAATATTCGAACGATCGTAGTGTTCGAGTGGTATTCGAAGATTCGAACGCGTAAAAATTCGCGAACACTCGTGCCCCGATGTCGATCCGGCGTCGTTACGCCGCGCGGTATGAAAACCGCGCGCGCTCGAGCATGCAGAGGCTGGAAAACGGTCGGCGGACGATAACCGTACGGTTTAGCTTTCGTAACAGTGTCCCGTCTCGCGTTTGGCAAGTGGATACGCGCGCTCGTAAAACTTTATTGCGCGACGCGAGCTTTAAAAGATGCGAACCCGGTAAATGAAACGGACACGCCCCGGGAACGATTTCGCTTTTACGTATTTCGCCGGCGGCCGCGCGGAGTGAGACCAGCTATTAGCACTTAAACGCGAGCCGGAGCGTGTTTCGAGCGAGTGCTCGTGAGCATTTGCAAACTGCTGTCCTAACGAGTAGCGAAACAATCCGCGCCCAGCCCGATTACCGTAAACCGACTCCTTAAAATTCGACTGACCGCTGGTTTGCCTTCCGTTGGCTACTCGTTGCACTTTCGGACGACTTTCGTGGTCCAGAGACGATGTTTCGACCGAATTAACGATGGTTCGATCGAGGATGTCCGAAATAAACCCACGAGAAAGGAGCCAAGCGCGAGACACTTATGGTATCGAGTCAAATAAGCTCACTTTTCGCAATTTATTTCCAAATTGGATAATTTTCTTCCATTTATCGCATTTGTTCCCGTGTCGGTGGGAAAAAGTTGGTATTGTTGGTTAATCTTGTTCAAGTATTTCAATATCGTGATTATTTATAGACAGGTGTGCAGAAAATTGGCGGAGGAAATCGGCGGTAGCGAAACAATGCAACGAAGTTTACGAACTTGTCGAGCATTCTGTTCTCGTGCGGCGGTTGGGCTCGTAAAAGTTATAACTTTTATGTACCTATTGGACGAAATTGGTAACGCAAATTTACATCGGAGCTGCGCCACGAAGTTTCAAAGTTTGCCGAGTATTTTCTCGCTCGGTGGTGAATATACTCGCGTGCGATACCAGCCTTTTCTCGTAGCTCGCGCGGGAAGAAATGTGGGACTCCGTATCTCGCGACCGATCCAATAGTTTCGGTCCGTTTATACCGAGGAGTTAAGTGATTGGTTCGAATTAGCGAGATCGCTCGTATCGAATATTTCCCTTTTTTTCTTTCCGTTCCCGATTCACCCGTGCCCGAGAAATATGAAATAAAAACGGAATCTGTTCAAAATTTATTCGAGACTTGTCACGTTGGATGCGTGTACTGAATTCCATTATCGTGGTTTTCCTTTTCCTTTTTTTTCTTTTTTTTTTTTTTAAACGCGTCCGCTGCATTTTAGAAATTGCCGTCGCGAGTTACTTCATTACCCTCATTGCCTATTCACCCGATAACGTGCATTGTAATAGCTGATACGGTCGTTATGAATATTAAAAATAGACTCGAGACTCGCGTTCCATTGGTGTTTCTTAATAACGAGAAGCAATATCTCGATTCTGACGTTGCTCAACTAGTGACTAACGACAAAGTTATTACGGAATTCGAACTATCAATTATTTCATAAGAAGGGGATATTTGGACTCGGGCCACTTCCCGATAAAATAGTCCGAACGACGTGGTATTAGGACCCGAGTCTCGCAAGGACCTTTCTAATCCGCTCTGTCTGAAACTTGAGGATGCACTTTACGGAAGAAACACGGTGAACTGCGTTTCCAGGCCAAAGGAATATTAACCGTTCGTTGTGTAAAGTTTCACGTGGCTCGCCGCAGCTTCTCGCGTTCCGCTTCGAAAGTTGCGCGTCTTCGATCGATGCTCGTGCTCGCGGGATTCGGTCGGTCGGTATCCGGCGAGAAACGCTTTACGAATCGAGACACTTGATCCTTTCTCCGCGTCGAACAGTTCGGCTAATACCGCTCGTAACTAGCCGCGACTTCGTTCGATTGAATTTACGAGAATAACACAACGGTTGGTATTTGATCGTTGATTTCAAAATGTGTGTTAGCTGGCCGCAGGTATGTTGAAATTCAGCGAGAACTGGGTTAGCTTCGATGCTTGATCGGGCCATTGAATATTGTAATTCTTGGTACTCGGTTCGCGGAGAATTTGCTCTAGGGAGAAAAGAAAATTGCTATTGGATATACTCGTCAATGTGGAGCGAGCGATCGATCTGGTTCGGTCGGTGATTCGATTCATAACAGCGAAGTTTTGTCCTTTTGCAGCGAATATAGACAACTATTTGACTCTTCCAATGCACGATGAAAAACGACAGGAAGGTTCGTCGACGCGTGGTGCCTTTTAAAATCGATTTTTAGAAAGTGTTTTAATCATCGGTGGGATAGTGGCTTTAGTCTCTGATACCTACCGTGCGGGAGTCTTCTTCGCGCGTAAGGTACGCGTTCTCTACGAACGCCCATGGGCGTTCAACGCACGCGAGGTACTGTCCAATTTTGTAAATACTCAAAAAACATCACTGATCCGCTGTCCAACGTTAAGCACAATTAACGTTGATACTAATTCGTCAGCGACGCGTTTCGATGAAACTTTGGCGAGCAAGTCTTGGCGCGAGGATTGTTGGCAACGTTGAATCGTGCTTCTCGAATCCTGGAACGAAAGATTCGAAACTTCCGTTCGTTTATTTCCTCTCCTTTCCTTTCTCGGGCCGAGACCACTAGATTTTGCGCGAGTTGAAAAATTTGTGGAAAGCTGGCGAACGTTTACGTAAACGGGAGAATTATCTCCGTGATTAATTGCTTCCCACTTGTGCAAACTTGTTTCCATCGCGGGTCGAAAAGGAATGAACAAAACTTTCGTTCCAACCTGATACTTCGGTTATTTAAAATTAGCAAATCGTGGGCAGAAAAGATAGCGTCCCGATTTTTATACTGTACGCTTTAAATGCAAGTTAACGAGACGAAATAACGCGATTTCGTTTCGTTTTTGCGAACGAGACGAGAGAGATTCCATATTGTTCGCGTTACGTGTCAAATATTGATAATTCATTGGCAAAAGTGGAGGACCGGTTGACAACAATGCGACCACACCCTCGAACATCGATATTTATCGACATCCCCAATTTCGTTACACCAATTTACCACAATTCGTGTGCAAACGTTAACCTATACTCGGTCAACCATATAGTATACCTAGAACTTCGTGAAAAAACAGATAATTAAGAAATTTTTTATCTACTATGGGTGTGGAGAAAAATTGCAAGAAATTCCCTAATTCTTTCAGTGATAATTCTTAACAGACCACGCCTTCGAAGTATCGAGTTAAAAATTTCACGTTCCACCTGTGCCAGGCCAAGTTTGTTGGCTGCTACGACCCAAAAAACCATTAGAAATTCACCCAAAACACAATTTAACCCATAGTAGGATGGACTACCCCAAAGAAAATTTAGCAAATTTTTAGCAAAAAACTTTAGAAAAAATTGCTAAAAATTTATCGTTTCGTCCAAACTACGCCTATCCAGGACGAAGAATCAAATTCTACGTTCCACCTGTATTAGGCCACGTTTGTTGGGTACTACTACGACCCAGAAAACCATTAGAAATTCACCCAAAACACAATTTAACAGATAGTTGGATGAACTACCCCAAAGAAAATTGATAGAAGTCTACTGTTTCGTCCAAACCACGCCTCTCGAAAACGAAGAATCAAATTCGATATTCCACCTGTCCCAGGCCACGACTTGGAAGCATCCCTACGATCCCTAAAACCATTAGAAACCAACAGAAAATTTTAAGTACACTTGGATGATGGACCACCTCAAAGAAAATTAACAAAAATCTACAGTTTCTTTCAAACCACACCTTTCAAAGACGAAGAATCAAACTCCACGTTCCAGCTGTCCCAAACCACGACTTGGAGGCATCCCTACCATCTCTAAAACCATTAGAAATCCACTAAAAAATTTAAGCACACTTGGACGATGAACCACCTCAAAGAAAATTAACAAAAATCTACCGCTCCTTTCAAACCATATCTTTCAAAGACGAAGAATCAAACCCCACGTTCCAGCTGTCCCAAACCACGACTTGGAAGCATCCCTACCATCTCTAAAACCATTAGAAATCCACTAAAAAATTTAAGCACACTAGGACGATGAACCACCTCAAAGAAAATTAACAAAAATCTACCGTTCGTTTCAAACGACGTCTCTGGAGAACGAAGAATCAAATTCCAGGTTCCACTCGCAGCAAGGCGGTCTTTCCTTTCGTGTCTTGGTTCATCCCTGTTGGTCGCTGGCCCGTGTAAATCCAGTGAAAAAAAATCGCGTCTTTAAAGAGTTAAAGTTCAATTAACGTCGAACTCGGGGATCGATTAAGGGTGCCAGGGTTGAGGACATCTGGCAGGGTTGAGAGCTGCTGGCAGGCCAGGGTGGCAGAGAGTGAAAGAAGAAGGCTGCGGGAGAGGGAGGATTGGCGGCGGGGGCCGGATGGAGGGAGGACTGGCCGCCGAGGGATGGCGAGAGGTTCAGGTGGAGGGGTCGATGGTGGCGGAGAAAGGTCGGTGAACCCGGGGTCGATATCCGCGGTGCGACCGACCAACCTAACATCCACCCCAGACTCCCTGCCTCCGCCAGCTGATCTACCTGATCTCCCCGATTAAATTGCGCGGAGGTATACGTTTTTTCTTTCCGGCAACCGCGCGCCACGTCCTTGTCCATGGCTAAATCGAGCCACGTGTCTCCGGTGACATTTCGCCAGGGCCCCGTTCCACGTTCCCCCTTTGATTCCCTTCATTCGTTGGCTCCATTAGGATCCCGCAGCAGACCGCCAAGGGTTTTTCGAACTTTCGCGCCCGCTGTTCAAGCATCCGCGATCGCTTTCAGAGACGGTACGGGCTCGAGGTTCTTTTTACAACTTTTCCGCGCGAACTCGTGTTTCGACGATTCCTTTTCAACGCACGGATATTCACCGAACTTTCCCGCAACCCGAGGAGCTCCGAGTTGCGGTCTGTTTTACAGCGGGGACGGTGGACGGTGGACGACAACCTTACCGGAGGAGTTTGATCAATTTCTTGCGGTGGGAATCGCTTCCTTTTTTCTTTCTTTCTTTTCTTTTTTCTTTTTCAACGTAAGATTCTGGTTGCTGTTCTTTCGCGATACTGGGGAATTCGATAGTCGGAATTACTTTCGGTATAGTATCCTCGGATCGGTTGCTGGATTCGATTGCTTTCGGTGATGGTTCTTCGGATGGTTAGATGCTTTTGAATGCTCTACTCAAAGCAATTTGAGTAGTTTATTCGGATGATTAGGTGTCTTTGAATACTCTACTGAAATTACTTTGAGCAGTTCCTTTGGATGATTAGGTGTCTTTGAATGCTCTACTGAAATTACTTTGAGTAATTTATTCGAATGATTAGGTGTCTTTGAATGATCTACTCAAATTACTTTGAGTAGTTTCTTCGAATGATTAGGTGTCTTTGAATGCTCTACTGAAATTACTTTGAGTAGTTTATTCAAATGATTAGGTGTCTTTGAATGTCCTACTCAAATTACTTTGAGTAGTTTATTCGAATGATTAGGTGTCTTTGAATGCTCTACTCAAATTGCTTTGGATAAATTCGTTTTGGATGGTCGAGTATCCTCACCTGCTCTATATAAATTGCTTTGAGTAGTTTATTCGAATGACTACGTGTCTTTGAATGCTCTACTCAAATTACTTTGAGTAGTTTATTCGAATGATTAGGTGTCTTTGAATGCTCTACTCAAATTGCTTTGGATAAATTCGTTTTGGATGGTCGAGTATCCTCACCTGCTCTATATAAATTGCTTTGAGTAGTTTATTCGAATGATTAGGTGTTTTTGAAGGCTCTACTCAAATTACTTTGAGTAGTTTATTCGGATGATTCGGTGTCTTTGAATGCTCTACTCAAATTGCTTTGGATAAATTCTTTTTGGATGGTCGAGTGTCTTCACCTGCTCTATATAAATTGCTTTGAGTAGTTTATTCGAATGATTAGGTGTTTTTGAAGGCTCTACTCAAATTACTTTGAGTAGTTTATTCGGATGATTCGGTGTCTTTGAATGCTCTACTCAAATTGCTTTGGATAAATTCTTTTTGGATGGTCGAGTGTCTTCACCTGCTCTATATAAATTGCTTTGAGTAGTTTATTCGAATGATTAGGTGTCTTTGAATGCTCTATTCAAATTACTTTGAGTAGTTCATTCGAATGATTAGGTGTCTTTAAATGCTCTACTCAAATTGCTTTGGATAAATTCTTTTTGGATGGTCGAGTGTCTTCAACTGCTCTATATAATTGCTTTCGATATAATTTATTCGAATGGTTAAGTGTATTTGATTGTTCTACTCAAATTACTTTGGATACAATTGTTCCAGATAATTAGGTATCTGACTATTCTACTCAAATTGCTTCGGATACAATTCTTCCAGATAATTCGGTATCTGACTATTCTACTCAAATTGTTTTGGATACAATTTTTCAAGATAATTAGGTATCTGACTATTCTACTCAAATTGTTTTGGATACAATTTTTCAAGGTAATTAGGTATCTGACTGTCCTACTCAAATTGCTTTCGATACAGTTTTTTTAGATACTTGAGTGTGTTCAACTGCTCTACTCAAATTGTTTTGGATACAGTTTTGTTGAATGTTTGAGTGTGTTCAACTGCTCTACACAAATTGTTTCAGATACATTTTTCTTAAATCTTTGATTGTTTTCAACTGCTCTATACAAATTGCTTTCGGTACACTGTCCTCGGTTGGGTGTCTGATCAGTAAATTTTTCTCTACTCCTACAAATATTTCTAACCCCTTGGCACGTCTCTGGAACCGTTGTTACCTTCCTCAAGAGACTTCTTCATTAATTTCCTGCCAAGAAAAAGATTCCAGTCCCGACGTCCGTTTTTCTTTTATCATTGAAAACTTAGATAAACCTCTGCAATTACCTTCGACGTAGTTTCTTTAGATTGTTAAACGTCTTCGAATACTCTATAAATTTCCCTCTAATACCACGAATGTTTGTAATCAACCAGATAAAGTTGCGTCAGGACTGGTCTGACTAGAAATTTGAATAACGGCTAAATATTCAACGATTTACGTATATTGGCCGGAATCCTGCCGAGAAGTCATAATTTCATCCTCGCTGATTAACTTCCATCGATTTTATGCATTACCCTCGTGTCGCGTTTCCCTCGATTGGATTAGCGGGCCGGGTTCGCCTTAAGCTCCCGTGTTCCCACCAGCTGATCTGGCTGATCCTCCGCGATTAAACCTCGTGCATACCCGCGTGCATGCATCTGCGCCCAGATTATGATAAACGCGGGTACTTTCGAGGTGAAAAACGCTCGCGAGCCCGCCAAATCGTTAAAAACGTCGATCTGTCCACCCTGCGCCCTATTTCGCGTTATTCGTATTTAATTTCTATCGCAACAACGCATTAATAATAATTCGTAACGATTCTCCGTTGGAACACGCTCAACAGTCGTCGATGTTATTCACAAAGGCAACTTTCTCCCCCCTTCGAGTAACAATGAGCGTCGATGAAACGATGCGAGAAAAAAAAATGAAAAAAAAAAAAAATTCCACGGGTTACTAAATATATACTTAGGATCTACTGTATCTAACTTCTGATAACACGATCCCTATGCGAGTTGAAACGATAAAGTCGCGAGCAAACAGTCTAAGTTTGAATAAGATGGAATGTTATTTCGCGATCCGTGGCTCTCGGATCGTTCTCGTTTCCCATTCGCGGTATCTGTCCTATTTTCGGTTAAATCGTGTGTGGACGTTTTGTAATACCGATCTCATCTTCGTCGTGGTACGACTATATAAATTTAAACGTTTACAGCGTCTCGTCCCCCGTTCGTATACATACATAACTTTGAAAGAAATGTTCACCTGTAAGAAGTACCAT
Source organism: Ptiloglossa arizonensis (assembly GCF_051014685.1). NCBI lineage: Eukaryota > Metazoa > Arthropoda > Insecta > Hymenoptera > Colletidae > Ptiloglossa > Ptiloglossa arizonensis. The sequence continues at coordinate 28,509,514 of NC_135049.1, forward strand.
TCTACCGAGAAACAATCGAACAACCAAACACGAAATCGTACGATCCACCGTGTCTTCTTCTCTTCTAAAATAAACCATAACATCGACTTGCTGATAACTTTGAGACTTATACCGATCCTCGTCTTCACGATTCGTTCGAACACAACGAATTGAATCGAAGAATCTTCTCTCCTCTTCCTAGGTTCCATTTTTCCAATTTGGACGTTTCCTTCCCGAGACAAAGTTTCGAAAATTTCACCACGATTCGCGAGAGACCCGCTCCGAATTAGGTTGGCGACTCTCGGTCGCCTCTCGAGCGCGAAGGGGTTGAAGAACTGGAACGACTCGGTCGATTCGCGGAGAAAGTTCCCTCGCTCGAAAGAGACTATTTAGACATCAGACGAGGCGCATTACGCCCACGCGATCCGAGCCAACTACACGTACAACTTTCCCGGCCACCACCGTGGTGAACCATGGCCGGCCGGGTAACCCCATGGAAAACCAAAAGACACTTATCCAGTCGTCGACCGCGACGAAAGTCCCCGCGCACCTTGCCCCGTCGCGGCATTACGTTTCATTATCGGTAATTGTGAGAATAAATCTTTGTCGACAGCTGCCTCCTCCTCCACCGTCTCCGCCCCCCACCACCCCCGCGGTCCCTCTTCCGACTGGTCTGCCCCCGCCGCGCGTAATTTCCTCCATGGAGCGCGGTTTAAACGCTTCCTCCCCTGCTGTCTCAGCTTCCAATTCAGTCCGGAACGTCGCTAAAAATATCGATACAACCGAGCCCGCTCGACCGAACCGTCGTTTTCATTTCAACGGGACTTCACGGGACACGAGATGCCTTTGGTTTCCGTTCTAACAGGGCACAGGGAACTTTTTAACTTTGTTATCACGGGGAATGTGGACTGGTCGAGGTTGCTACGGCCCTTCGTACACCCTTTTCGATAGGGACGTAGCTGTGTCGGGGAATGGGGCTTCGAAGACTCGAGGAACGATAGAAAAATGGGGAATTTTCGAGATGTTCGATGGATCTTAGAGGCTCTATGGTAGAATGGTAGGAAAAGGAGAGGGGAGAACGTTTTATCCTGGGTCTGATAGTAGATTTTTGTCAGTAAGGCATTCTAGCAGGCCCTGCCTTATTGGGATTATTGACATTGGGAGATCGGTAAGGACCGTATGTATATACTGATCAGAGCAGGTACGGGAACTTGGGAGAAAAGGTTGGTGGTGAGTTTCCCTCTGGTGGCAAGCGTGGGTAGCTCCGCCACAGATCTTTAGAGACCTAACCTAATTCGGCTCGGTTCTCTTGCGAATCATTGAAAATTTGCGACGCTACGTCTGGGAAAGGAAATATTGAAATTGGAAAAATGGTACCTGCGAAGAGGAGAGAAGATTCATGTGTTCGAACGAATCGAGGAAACGAAGATTGGTTAGTTAAAAGTAGGGAAAGGAGAGGGGAGAGCATTTCATCCTGGGCCTGCTAGTAGATTTTCGTCAGTAAGGCATCCTAGCAGGCCCTGCCTTATACGCCGGGACATTGGGAGATCGGTAAGGGCCTGTTGTAAAGTTCAGATTATAATATCTAGTTTATTATAATATGCAGGGATCTCGCGTATCTAGTAGTATAGTTATTGTATATATAAGAATACAAAGTTCGAAGAAATGCGTATACAATGATATGTCTTGATGTGAACGACGACAGTGTCGTGTGGTCTTTCTGACTCTGGACTTGGAACTCGACTAAAAAGAAAAACCAAAAGGAAAACGGCCAAACTGTTGATCGCGTGGCGGACGACCCTTCCGCGCCAATACGGAGACAGTTCTTTAAACTGACATCAACATCTGGCACCCTTAAGATCGTTGTTGCATTCATTCCAACAGGGTCGTATATATGTACCGATCGGAACAGGTACAGAACACTTGCGGGAGAAGGTTGGTGGTGTCCCTCTGGTGGCAAGCGTGAGTAGCGCCGCCACAGATCTTTAGAGACCTAACCTAATTCGGCGCAGTTCTCTTGCGAATCGTTGGAAATTTGCAAAGGAAAGGAAACATCGAAATTGGAAAAATGGAACCTACGAAGAGGAGGGAAGATTCTTACGTTACGCTCGAACGAATCGAGGAGACGAAGATTCGGTAGGGTAGGCAGGGTAGGATTCGGTCAAAGGTAGGGAAAAGGAGAGGGGAGAGAGTTTCATCTCTGGCCCTGCTAGTGGGACTCGTTTGTAAGGTATCATAGCAGGCCCTGCCTTATTGGGATTATTGACATTGGGAGATCGATAAGAGACATTGATTGTCTACCAGCTTCCCGGGCGCCAAGTGCGCAAGCTGTGTCGTACCAAGGCTTTCGCCTAAACCGAACGGTGTTGGGGCTAGCTTGCAACCGCTGCCAGGGGTCACGCACGTAGATGTTTTGTGCGGCGGGGCTCGGAAAAACCCCTCCTTCACCGCTCAGGATCATCAGGAGTCATCGATAAGAGACAGTATATATACCGATCGGAGCAGGTACGAGACACTTGCGAGAAAAGGTTGGTGGTCAGTTTCCCTCTGGTGGCAAGCGTGCGAAGCGCCGACACAGATCGTAGAAAGCAACGGAAACTCGGTGCAACTTGTCGAGAAACAGCCGCCATTTTCTGATTGTATTTATTTTGGGAGTATTTATAAAGAAAATATCGTGTTCGATGTTTGTTCGCAACGAACCAACGTCGTGAGACGAGCTTGGAATTGCGAGGAATTATGGATATTCGAAATTTTGTCGACCCTCGGTTAATGATACAGCATTGGGTGCGTCGAGTATCTTTAACCGAGGGTAGAGAACATATTCTGGGAACTTTTCGAAGGTTTTACGGAAAAGAGACGTCGAGAGAGTAGTACAGATCGATCGATGAGGTTTTTCTGATGAAAATGAGTACGGAACACGACTGTGTAACGAGTAAATAGTTTGGAATATTTTTAATTGTAATTTACACGGTTTGTTTTCGAAGAATTTTGAACCAAGAGTCGAAGAATTTTCATCGAGAGAATATCTCAGCGTGTATCGATGATACACTCGCGAAGATAGTATGAGAAATGTAAAAGTGTTCGGTTTGCACTGGCCAGTTATCGTACTGATACGCGCGGGCGGTATCGCTTTGAAGTTCGACCGAAGTGGTTTTTAAATCCACGTTCGCCGGTCGTGTAAACCGAGCAGATGCAAATAATGTTATGATACTTGATCGTGTATCCCTAACACGGATTTGATCAATAAGCGAGGAACTGCTCGCATTCATTCGATAGAAATTATCTCTTCGTAATCAACGCATCATTTATCCATTTTCTCCTGAAGCAGTTGCCATAGTTGTCGCAACTATATCGTTTCAATAAAACGGGTAGTTGGTGGAAATGGTCGTCTTCGATTGTTTTTTGTGATGCCAGCGGCGATTTCTTGCTCAAAGAGTTTGTTTTTTCGTAAAACGGTATAGTAGTTACAACTATACCAATTTACCGAAACGTATAATCGATGAAAACTATCGTCTTTTATCTAAAACATCGATTCTCTTCCTAACGCAACTTCACACGTAAGGTGTCTTCATCTTTTCACAAAACGGTCGCCATGATTGTTCCAACTATATTTATTTAATGAACAGTATAGTTTACTAAAAGGTATAATAGATGAAAACTATTGTCTTCTATCCAAAACATCCTCAACTCTCTTCCAAACACATCCTAGCGTATAAAAACTCTCCATTTTCTCGCGAAACTATCGCCATGGTTGTCGCAACTATACCCATCGAACAAAACGGTCATTTGTTGAAAATGGTCATCTTCGATTCGTCCACGGTCTCCACTGGTCCTTTCCGTGACACCATGGTCGATCTCTCACTCAAATAATAAGTCTTTTCTTAAAACACTATAATAATTACAACTATACGAACTTACTAAAACGTATAACCAACAAAAAATACCATCCTCTATCTCAAACCCTCTCAACTCTCTTCCAAACGCAACCTCGCGTATAAAAACTCTCCATCTTCTCGCAAAACTATCGCCATGGTTGTCGCAACTATACCCATCGAACAAAACGGTCAGTTGTTGAAAATGGTCATCTTCGATTCGTCCACGGTCTCCACTGGTCCTTTCCGTGACACCATGGTCGATCTCTCACTCAAATAATAAGTCTTTTCTTAAAACACTATAATAATTACAACTATACGAACTTACTAAAACGTATAACCAACAAAAAATACCATCCTCTATCCCAAACCCTCTCAACTCTCTTCCAAACGCAACCTCGCGTATAAAAACTCTCCATCTTCTCGCAAAACTATCGCCATGGTTGTCGCAACTATACCCATCGAACAAAACGGTCAGTTGTTGGAAATAATCATCTTCGATTCGTGTACGGTCCCCACTGTCCCGTTTCGCGAGACCATGGTCGATCTCTCGCGCAACGACGCCGCGCCTCGGTTATTAAATTTCCCGGGCGCGTATCAGAGCGGGCAATTACAATGGTTACATTGTGTCCGGGGCGGGCAGGCAGGCAGGCAGTCGGTCGCTCTCGCTCCGCTCGGCACGCTCGGCCGATCAGCGTTATTATTGGCTGGTGATATAACGCGAGACGCGTCGTCCGCGTGCCAGCTTATCACTCGTGAATGTATTATACGAAGCGGTGTGGCGCAAGAAGTCCACGGGGTCTCTGAACCCGCAGATACAATCTCTCCGCGTGCTATCTATCTATCTGGTGGCTGGCGAGAGAGCCGGCCGGCCACATACCTCCCGTCGTATATACGTAAAAACGCGCCGCTACACGCGTACAGAAAATACACGGCTGGGCTGGCCTCTATTCACCGGCTTCTAGATGCTGATACGCGGCTCGTGCCTACCGGTACCTCGCTCTTTTTCGCCGGTCCCCCGATAAATCAACGGTTGCAACCGCCCGCTGTCCGATTTTCGAACGCGCTCGCTCCTAGCTTCGAGCTTTCCTCCCTACCGATCGCAATTTTCCTAGCCGACACGGGTTCCTCGACGCGGGTCGCATCGGTTCCACGAACCTTCAATTTTCGGTACAGTCTAGATCCGAGATGAATGCAAGCTTCGCGAGATACGCTGGATCGTGACACGAGTTTCGTCGGTTTTAAGTATCGCGATGCTCTTTTGTAATTGTTCAACGGTGTGGAATTCAAGGGATAACAACGAAGTCCCGAGCCTTTGGTTCGAATCTGGAACTGACGTTTAACACGATTCAAGGTGTGAAGTTCTACTAAGAATTTACCATACGATAATAGTTCGAGCGTTGGGTGGGAATTTTTGGAAAACTATACTTTCGTAGAATTTTTTCTCCAGTCGGAGAAACTTGATATAACGATCAAAATGTAATTTTGGCAATTAGTTGGGGATGGAGGTCTTTGGAAATGGTCATTTTCATCAGGCCACGCCCTCCAGACATCGAGAGATGTTCTTTTTATACCTTTAATTGTCCTCTTTGTCGGTGGAATTGTTTAAAATCCGCCCCTAATTGTAACTTTCCCCGATTGGCGGTGCATCGAGTATCCTGGGAGATTTTCGGAAAACTTTACTTTCATTGGGCCACGCCCCCTCGATGCATCGAGTGAGAAATTCTACGTTCCACCTATATCGGGGCTTCATTTTCGCATTTGCATACTCGAGTTATCTACGAGATCAGCTACAATTCGATTAATTACCAAGAAAAAAATCGGGAAGCTACTCTTTTAATAGACCACGCCCACCGACGCATCGAGTTATCACGCTCCGCCTGTGTCGGTCTTCGTTTTCGCATTTGTATTCATCCCCCCTATCTGTGAAACCATCTAAACCCATCAACTAACGAGTTTAGGAGTAGGCAAGACACTGCAACGAGTTACAGTTCGATCAATTATCGAGAGAAATAATTAGAGAATTACTCTTCTAATAAACCACGCCCCCGATGCAACAAGTTACAAATTTCCACCGGCAAAGCTTCGTTTTTGCATTTTTAGACGTTTCTGATATTTACGACGCCATTAGAAATTCTCTAGAAATGCAACCATAAGAAATCACCGTTCGATTAAGTCCCAAAAAGTTTGTCGTTTAAACTCTACTTTATCAGACCACGCCCACAAACGCATCAGTCACGAATTTCACGTTCCAGTTGCATCGAGGCATCGGCTTCGCTTTTTCAAGCATCCTTTCTAACGAGTCACAGTTCGATTAATTACCCAGAAAAATAATCCGAAAGCTACTCTTTCGATAGGCCACGCCCACAAACGACTCACAAATTTCACGTTTCATCTCTACTCTGGTCTTTCCATTTACATATTCGTTTATAAACGCGTACGATCGAACCATTGGAAATCCACTTAAAGTGCAACCTTTAAGAATTACAGTTCGATAGAATCCTTATTTCCAATTGGATCCAATTAACGAAAATTGCAAGTTTTTTTTGCAAGAGTTTAGGACACTGTTAATTTTTGGAAAATGGAAATTTCTCGTTTCAAAACCTCGAAGCTTCTCCTACAATTGGAAGTTCATTTAACACTAAATTTACCAACCACTAAAAATGCCTCGTTTCATCTGCATTCATAATAAAATTTGTTTGAAATTCCACAGCATATTTTCTCAAAGCATCGTGACTTTTTCTTATTCTACACACGCGATAAATTTAAAAAATTCCTTTCTCCTCACTGATTGATTTCTACCGAGATACACACGAGATGTACCTTAACCCTTTGTACTCGAAAGTACACTCTCTCTCGCCATCTAACTCAGTGTACTTTTTCCAATCGGAGAAACCTTGATATTCGTGGCTTGGAATTCAACCTAAAATTAAAATATTACACTCTCTCAATACGTGAAAATACGTACGCAAATTGTAATAAAAAAGTTCCGTTCGAGATTGATTTTACAATTGAAAGAATTTCACTTAAATCGCCAGTTTCTGTACGCGAGAAAGCTTCGAAGTGCGAAGGGTCAATGTTCCGAAATCTGTCGTTCTAATATTAATCGACGATCGAAGGTCCGGGTACGCAGCCGCGGATAAATAGAGCGCAACTCGGTATAATTTTATTTTAATTTCAATGGGAAAGGGTCTGGTTCCACGTACCGTAGATCGAATAACGAAAGGTGAGAATTTTTCGAAGAACTGGCCCCGACGACGTTATCAAACTCCCATCGAAAGTATCGCGAGACAGCCGAGCGCCGAGTTTCTTTGACCGGTCCGCGAGAAGGATGCTGGTGAGCTAGGAGGAAGATGTAGTTGAATTAACTATAAATCAGAGCGAATTCAGGCGACGGGAATTATTTATGGCCGAGCCGATCGGACACACAGGCCTTCTTTGAACTGTATTTCTCTTACGGTGCACCATAAATACGATAGCCGTGAAGAATAGGGACGGCCGTAAAATTCAAACGGTCTCGCGGCCACGATTCCTCTCTCGTTATGGCTATAATATAGTATCTATTAGCGCAGAATACTCAAAGGGGGCTTTTTGAGTCATTGACACCGGACTTACGGGGCGCGTTGCCACGGTCGATGACGCTTGCGGCTCGCAAAGGCAACACGACGCTCTGTTATCGCCATTCGGTTCGTGTTTCCTCGCGCTTTGTCGAATCCGATCCCCGGGTATGGATTCTTTTCACGCGGTACATAAATACTTTCTCGATGTGTTCAATTATCGATTTATAGGGATCTCGTTCGACGATTCTGCGCGAGAGAGAATAATCGAAAATGAATGAAAAATGTCTGTCTTTGTTGAGAAAAATTGTACACACTTTGGGGCGATCAATTACAAAATTATAAAAATTTCTAGTTTCGCGAATTCTTCAAATTCTAGGTGGAAATTGGTGGAGAATTGTTCGAAATTTTTGGTTCCTTTGTATTCGCTTCGTTCTCTGATTTTCCGCGAGAGAGTAATCGAAAATAAATGAAAAATGTCTGCTCCTGTTGAGAAAAATTGTACACACTTTGGAACGATCAATTACAAAATTACAAAAATTTCTAGTTTCGCGAATTCTCCAAATTCTACATAGAAATTCGTAGAGAATTGTTCGAAATTTTTGGTTCCTTTGTATTCCTCTCGTTCTCTGATTCTCCGCGAGAGAGTAATCGAAAATAAACCAAAAACTACTACTCCTGTTGCGAAAAATTGTACACACTTTGAGGCGATCAATTACAAAACTAATTATAAAAATTTCTAGTTTCTCGAATTCTCCAAATTCTACGTGGAAATTGGTAGAAAATTGTTCAAAATTCTTGGTTCCTTTATATTCGTCTCGTCTTTTCATTCTCCGCGAGAGAGTAATCGAAAATAAATGAAAAATATCTGCTCCTGTTGAGAAAAATTGTACACACTTTGGAACGATCAATTACAAAATTACAAAAATTTCTAGTTTCGCGAATTCTCCAAATTCTACATAGAAATTCGTAGAGAATTGTTCGAAATTTTTGGTTCCTTTGTATTCCTCTCGTTCTCTGATTCTCCGCGAGAGAGTAATCGAAAATAAACCAAAAACTACTACTCCTGTTGCGAAAAATTGTACACACTTTGAGGCGATCAATTACAAAACTAATTATAAAAATTTCTAGTTTCTCGAATTCTCCAAATTCTACGTGGAAATTGGTAGAAAATTGTTCAAAATTCTTGGATCCTTTATGTTCGTCTCGTTCTCCGATTCTCCGCGAGAGAGTAATCGAAAATAAATGAAAAATGTCTGCTCCTGTTGTGAAAAATTGTACACACTTTGGAACGATCAATTACAAAACCAATGATTAAAATTTCTAGTTTCTCGAATTCTTCAAATTCTAGGTGGAAATTGGTGGAGAATTGTTCGAAATTCTTAGTTCCTTTGTATTCGTCTCATTCTCCGATTATTCACAAGAAAATAATCGAAAATGAATGAAAAATGTCTGCTCCTGTTGCAAAAAATCGTACACACTTTGAGGCGATCAATTACAAAACCAATCATAAAAATTTCTAGTTTCTCGAATTCTTCAAATTCTACATAGAAATTCGTAGAGAATTGTTCGAAATTTTTGGATCCTTTGTATTCGTCTCGTTCTCTGATTCTCTGTGAAAGAATAATCGAAAATAAACCAAAAACTACTACTCCTGTTGCGAAAAATTGTACACACTTTGAAGCGATCAATTACAAAATTATAAAAATTTCTAGTTTCTCGAATTCTCCAAATTCTACATAGAAATTCGTAGAGAATTGTTCGAAATTTTTGGATCCTTTGTATTCATCTTGTTTTCTGATTTTCCGCGAGAGAGTAATTGAAAATGAATGAAGAATGTCTGCTCCTGTCGAGAAAAATTGTACACACTTCGGAGCGATCAATTACAAAATTATAAAAATTTCTAGTTTCGCGAATTCTCCAAATTCTACATAGAAATTCGTAGAGAATTGTTCGAAATTCCTGGATCCTTTGTATTCGTTTCGTTCTACGGTCTGTACGGTTGGAATTTGAATTTCCTCCATTTGGGACAAAGTGGTGCTTCGACGAAGTGTATTCCCTTCTCAAGGTATGAAATTTCGTTGGACCCTGTTCCCGCGAGATTATTCGCGACTCGAATACGTGGTAATCGAGGCGGAATACGGTCTCCTTTCTCTCTCTCTAACGAGGAAAGAGAAAAACGTCGATCGATTTTCACCCAGAACCACGGAAATCGTTGTTCCGCTTTATTCGAGAGCCGACCCTCGGGTCGAGCGATCACCGGGTCGCGATTCAAGCGTGGCCCGTGTGTTCCTTCGAGCAGGCTCGTTGAACATTGCCAAGGGGTCGGATGCGCATTGGCCGGTTAAAATGTGGGGCAGTGCTGCGATTCGTCCTTGGTATTCGCGCGGTTGAGTCGCAACTGGCCATGCGTTGCTCCAAATCGCTGAACACTATACCGGGTGACACGCGCGGTTACAAGTTTCAGTTTCGAACGTATAAAGATTCGGTGGAAAATTTCGTTAACGGAGTACTGCGAGTTCGATCGCGATTCTACGGATATTGGAGTTTCTGTAATTGTAACTCTTGCGTCTGTTGTCGAGGATTCGAATCTTCTGCAATTGTAATTTTTGCGATTGTTATCAAGGACTCAGAATCTTCTGATAATGCAATTTCTGCAACGGTGGTCAAATCTTCTGCAATTGCAATTTTTGTAAGTTTAGTAAAAAGATTCTGAATCTTCTGCAATTGTAATTTTTACGACTGTTATTAAGGACTCAGAATCTTCTGAAAATGCAATTTCTGCAACGGTGGTCAAATCTTCTCTAAATGCAATTTTTGTAACTTTAGCAAAAAGATTCTGAATCTTCTGCAAGTGCAATTTTTGCGAGCGTTACCAAGGGCTCAGAATCCTCTGAAAATGCAATTTCTGCAACGGTGGTCAAATCTTCTGCAATTGCAATTTTTGTAACTGTTGCCAAGAACTTTGAATCCTCTGCAAATGCAATTTTTGTATCTTTAGAAAAAAGATTCTGAATCTTCTGCAATTGTAATTTTTACGACTGTTATTAAGGACTCAGAATCTTCTGAAAATGCAATTTCTGCAACGGTGGTCAAATCTTCTGCAATTGCAATTTTTGTAACTTTAGCAAAAAGATTCTGAATCTTCTGCAAGTGCAATTTTTGCGAGCGTTACCAAGGGCTCAGAATCCTCTGAAAATGCAATTTCTGCAACGGTGGTCAAATCTTCTGCAATTGCAATTTTTGTAACTGTTGCCAAGAACTTTGAATCCTCTGCAAATGCAATTTTTGTATCTTTAGAAAAAAGATTCTCAATCTTCTGCAATTGCAATTTTTACGACTGTTACCAAGGGCTCAGAATCCTCTGAAAATGCAATTTCTGCAACGGTGGTCAAATCTTCTGCAATTGCAATTTTTGTAACTTTAGCAAAAAGATTCTCAATCTTCTGCAATTGCAATTTTTGCAAGCGTTACCAAGGGCTCAGAATCCCCTGAAAATGCAATTTCTGCAACAGTGGCCAAATCTTCCGCGAATATGCAATTTTTGCAACTGTTGCCAAGAACTTTGAATCCTCTGCAAATGCAATTTTTGTATCTTTAGTAAAGAGACTCTGAATCTTCTGCAAGTGCAATTTTTGCAATCGTTGCCAAGGGCTCAGAATCTCCTGAAAATGCAATTTATGCACCAGTGGCTAAATCTTCCGCGAATATGCAATTTTTGTAACTGTTGCCAAAGACTCCGTACCTTCTTGCAAATGCAATTTTTGCGACCGTTACCAAAGACCCCGAACGTTTTGTAAATGCAATTTTCAGTGACGGTAGCGAAACGTTCCGCGACAATTTTGCAATTTTTCGGCCCAACTTTGACACGTCCGATTTACAATTTTCGTCCGAGTCGCCGAAGCTCGAAATTCTTCCGCAATCGCGATTCGCGCAACTGGAATTCCTTCGGCCGCGATTCGTGCGACCGTAGCTCGCGCGGCTCGCGTGATCGCGACTCATGCGACCGAAACTTACGCAACCGCGACTCGCACGACCGAAATTCCTGCGACTGTAACACGCCGGATAGCAAATCGTGCGGTTGCGATCTGCGTGACTGTAATTTGTTCAATTACGAGTCGCGCAACTGTAACAATTGTTTCTTACGCGACCGTGATTCTACGAACGAATGAATTCTGATCGAATCTTCGACGATACTTCGATAACACCTTTTCAAACTTCGCGAACGTCGAATCCACGAAACGGAACGTTTGGAAAGTTTCTGACAACAGGTGGAAGATTCTTCGATGTTCTCCAACTTCCAAAATATATTTCGCTGAACGTAACAACGTTAACACGGATTCTCGAACGATCCACGGGCTCTGTACAAAATTTCCTAAAAATAGATAAGCAAGATAAAATTGCCCTTCGACGATTCTTAAACGTGTCCTCTCGTGCAATTTCCCCGGAAGAAAGTAACCAAATTCTCCAAAGTATCGTTTACACTTTTACAAACAAAGCAACATCGACCAAGAACAAGTAGACCACGCATATCGCTTCGTTCGTCCACGTTAAACCTTAGCTAGGTACGACTATGCTCAATGGTTACCACGCGTACCAAAAGTTTACGAATAATTTATAATGACATCGTTGGTACTGCCGGGAAAAGCAAGACCGAGAATCTTGGTTACACCTACACCAGAAATAACCACATTGTCGCGTGGATTTCGAAGGTACCCCGAGTGCCGTATCAAAGGTATATTAATCTTCGTCCGTAAGGTCGTCCGGGTAACGCCTACGGGCTGGCAAGATCCACGGAAAGTGTCATCCATTGGTCGGTGCACTTGTCCAACAAACACTCGAATAAGGCGTACACAGACGTCAGTGAGCCGCTGGCAGCTCGTGGTACCCCCATGGAACTATGCATCTCGAGCTCCCCACGCTGTATCGCATCGTTCTTCGAGCTGTCCACGGTTCTAACTACCCTCGACGGTGGAGTCCAGCGCCGTAGGTTCTCAGCCAGGTTGGAAAACGCTAACGAGCGGTTTTCGCCGAGGCGGATCGAGGCTCGTATCGCCAGCGGCGCGGCAAAGGGATTCGTGTTCTCCTATGCGAGAGAGCGATACAGGCCCGCTCATGACTCGGTACTTACGTGGCTCGTGATTCAGTCACGTAGCGGGCTCGTTTAACCGTGATCGTTAGCGGCCGGCTACGTGTGTTATACGGGCGTAACGTGATTCCCGCGTCACGTACTGTAACGCGGCCCTTCGTGCTCGAACGCCGGTGAAAACGAGAGGGAAACCGAGTCGAGTCGTTGCACAGGGAGGGAGACCCGAGCGAGAGAGACCGGAGAGTCCCTTCTCGGCTAGGTGACGTTCGAGAGCCGCGCGAATATTTGGAAATATAGCGAGAGAAACGGTAACGTCGAGTTTTGACGGGAAATCGACGGTGTCGGGTGACCGATGTTTATTTCCGACGATGTTGTGCGGGACCTTGGGACGGGGATTCGGGGCTAGTACTACCTGACACGGTTGCTTTTCGACGCGTCGCAGTACGCGACGTTCCTTCCACGGAGACGGAACGAGTTACCGGTGTATACTGGCGTTCGAAAGGTAACAGTAGAATTACGATACTCGTACAGTAATTGTCGAATTGCGATACTCGAATAGTAATACTCGAATTGTGGTAGTAGAACAGCGATAGTCGAATAGTAATACTCGGATAGTGATAGTCGAGTAACGATACTTGAATAGTAATACTCGAATAACGATACTCGAATAGTAGTAGTCGAATATCTGTATTCGAATAGTAGTAGTCGAGTATCGGTACTCGAATAGTGTTAGTCAAATAACGATACTCGAATAGTGATAGTCGAATAACGAAACTTGAATAGTAATACTCGAATAGTGATAGACTATTATCGAATAACGATACTCGAATAGTAGTAGTCGAATATCGGTACTCGAAGAGTAATAGTCGAATAGTAATACTCGAATAGTGATAGTCGAATAACGATACTCGAACAGTAATAGTCGAATAGCGATACTCGAATAGTAATACTCGAATAGTAATACTCGAATAGTAATACTCGAATAGCGATATTTGAATAACGATACTCGAATAGTAATACTCGAATAGTAATACTCGAATAGTAATACTCGAATAGTAATACTCGAATAGCAATAGTCGAATAACGATACTCGAATAGTGACACTCGAATGACGACACTCGAACAGTGCTATTCAAATACCACGGTATTCGAACAATGTTACTCGAGTACCGGAGCGTTCGAGCAACATTCGTACTATTCGACAACCCATAAAACACTCGAGCAACTCGAACACCAACGACGACGACGACGTAGGACCGCCATTTCTCTCGACATCGGTACAACGATTTCGATCTTCCTTGGAGTTAGCTCATCGTTGGATTCGGCTCCCGTAATTCGGGAAGCCCGCGTTCCCGGTCGGCTTAGATCGCGGTAATTCCCCGGCCCGAATGATCAATAGCGTCCGATACCTGTTAACACCGTGAGACAACCGAAAGATCGGACAAAAAGAAGCGGTTGGATGCAAAAAGCCGCGCGATATCGGTAGCCCGCGAGAAAACACGGGTCGGCAAGAAAGAGACCGGTCGCCATCGATCACGGTGCGCTGGCTTGCTGGCTAGCCAGCTAGCTAGCTGGCTGGCTCACTGGCGGTGTTTCCCAAGGAACGATGGAGAAAGAAACTTCCATTCGCTACGCGGCTGTTTACCGGCTCGCGAAAACAACGGCGAGTGCGTTGAACCCGCCAATGGATCATTGGCGCGAGCGGCGGTTTCGTGATAACCGGCAATGAGTCACCGACTATGCCTCTCGATAGCCTTTACCGCCGGCTAGGCGGCGGAGATTGGGAAATCGAAGGCATTACCGCGTTTCCGTCTGCGGGGAGAGACCGTGGGGCTCTACGCTTGGGGTATCACGTGTACCCGCGAACAGGATAATTTGTGTCGAACGCGTGACCGTTCTGGCGTCGATTTATGCACGGAATAGTCTCGCGCCACAATGTTTATCTGGAATCGCGGACCGATCTCACCGGGGAGCCGGTTTATCGCGACCGTAAAGATGAATTTCATACGCGATTCCCGCGTAAGTCGTGCGCGTCCAATGAAACAACGTCCGCGTTTCGGTGACCGGAGTTAACCGAAAGTTCCTCCTGTGCTCGATCACGGGTCCTTGGATCGGTTTCGAGAAATTGCAACGCGAACGACGAGTACCGTGCTACGAAGAGTTTCGAAGCTGGAGATCCACTGGGTGATATAGGTTGCATTGATGATTGGGAAGTTCAGGTGAGAAAGATGTCGAAGTAATTAGGTGTTAGCTGGAGGGTTTCTAGAAATGGTGTGATTACTGGTGAATCGATATTTTAGATATACGAATAGTCGAGTAACGATACTCGAATAGTGATAGTCGAATAACGATACTTGAATAGTGATACTCGAATAGTAGTAGTCGAATAGTGATACTCGAATAGTAGTAGTCGAATAGTGATACTCGAATAGTAGTAGTCGAATAGTGATACTCGAATAGTAGTAGTCGAATATCAGTATTCGAATAGTAGTAGTCGAATATCAGTATTCGAATAGTAGTAGTCGAATATCAGTATTCGAATAGTAGTAGTCGAGTAACGGTACTCGAATAGTGTTAGTCGAATAACGATACTCCAATAGTGATAGTCGAATAGCGATACTCAAATAGTAATACTCGAATAGTGATAGTCGAATAACGATACTCGAATAGTGATACTCGAATAGTGATACTCGAATAACGATACTCGAATAGTAGTAGTCGAATATCGGTCCTTGAATAATAATACTTGAATAATGATACTCGAACAGTAATTGTCGAATAGCGATACTCGAATAGTAATACTCGAACACTGATAATCGAATAACGATATACATCGAAAGGGTTTTGAAGCTGGAGATCCAATGGGTGATATTGGTTAGATTGTTTACGATTAAGAAGATTAGGTGAGAGAGATATTGAAGTAATTAGGTGTCAGCTGGTGGAATTTTAGAAATGGTGTGATTACTGATGAATCGATATACATCGAAAGAGTTTCGAAGTTAGAGATCCACTGGGTGACATAGGTTGGATTGTTGATGATTGGGAAGATTGAGAAAGATGTTGAAGTAATTACTGGTATGATTACTGGTGAATCGATATTTTATCACGGATGATACTAGTGAAATTGCTGCTGGAACGAGCACCAATAAATGAACACGAGTACATTTCTGATCTTTGGGAAGAATTAGGTAAGAACGGTGTAGAAATAATCAGATGTCAGTTTGTGAGTCCTTAGAAATGATTTACGATGGTAGTGGAGGATTCGAAATTTTTTATCACGGATAACTGGATTTCTAAGGACCTTAATCTTAAAATTACGACACTCGATTAAAACAATTTCCAATCGTCCACTAGGTAGGAAAAATTCAACGAGTTGGGTGATTCAATTTGTGTAGCAGTGTGCCATAACACGTGGGTGTCGTCGTCTTTTTAAGTCAGAGACCCAAAGATCTTTTCTCGTATCGAGAAAACTATCTACGGTCCGGTTGTCCTTAATATGTATTTTTAACTCACCGTATACTGAGCCGGAGTAGCTCGTCTCGAGAACGATAACGTTTACGGTGACGGAACTGTGCGTATGTTGCAAATAATCAAACGACGATCTACTTTGTACCGTGCCATAAATCCGCGATGAAAAATATAGAAACAAAGGAGTCGAGCGACCGTGAATACGTATGTATTGGTGAAATATGGGTGTGAGTCAGAAATGACTTCGACACAGAACTCTGCACCGTAGTTAATTTATCTTGCATTTTTATGTGTTCTTTAACACCTTCGAACCGTTGAAACGATCGATAGCGTACAGTTGTTGATATATATTTACACGTTGAACAATTGTATTAATTCCGTGCCTTTTTATGCTTTCAGGTAAGGATCGAATCCCTCCAAAATAGAAAAAATGAGATCGATCGGAAACAGCGATTCAACCGTTCGGAAGTTTGGGGATGTTTAGACGTTGGAGGTAAACTGATCACTTATTAAAGGTATCGAGCTATATATAACCCGATAACAAGGCTATAGTGAACGCAAATGCAATTGGTCGTTGAACATATCCCCCACTGTGTACGACGTTCCAAGTTCCCCTCGTTGCGTGCTTTCATTTGAGAGACAGAGGGCGTGGACCTGCAAGTTTGCACGAAAAGACGCGAGATGGCGCGGTGGAGTACTCGAGCAGTATGGTGGGGTTAGTTTCTCGGTGGTCTGGAGCGGCCAATAGAATTTGCGTCCACTACGGGACGAGTATCGAGACGTTAACAGAAGTCTAGTAGAGTTGTCAACAATATATTGGCTGTAGACGTAGTACTCGAGTGTCCAGCGAGTGTTAAAATTATCCACGATAATAGACGGTTGAACTACTACAAATAGTAAGTCGTTACCACGATACTAAAAATTGTTAAGTCGTTGCAAGCTTTTTCGAATATTCGAAATGTCGAAACGGTCGGTCCAAGTGCCACGCGATATTTCCAAGAGGTTCCCCAAGCACGACGATCTAATCTTCGATATTGACGGTGGTTCTCGGTGCAACGGAGTTCGGCGAACCCCGCCAATGAGTCTGCAGCTTATGCGAGCGACGTGCACACGTGGTCTAGGCTGGTTGTCAGCGATTAGTAGCGTGTCGTACCGAGAGGTTTCCTCGGAACGATGTCAAGGCCGCGACCCAATGCGAGGTCGTTGGCCCCAGTCGCGTCTTTCTATCCCCTTCCACCGGGTGGTGTTTTTTTTTCTCTCTCCCTCCCTCTTTCTCCGCGACTAACAAGCATAATCGCAAAGTTTGCCGGTAGAAACTTCTTCGGCTTTCCGCTGCAGGAATTTTCACCGTGCTCGCCAGGAATCTGTGCCGGGAATGCTGGTTGTTGTTACGCGAAACGGTGCCAGATATTCGGGGAGAAAGAATGGTCGTTCGACGGGGGTGCGAAAAGTATGTTTGCAAAGGGGTGGGGGGATATTGAAATATTGGAAGGGTGGACTACGAGCTTGGATCTGGGCAATCGTATTCTTACACGCCATCTGTCTCAGTTTGACGCTCTGAGTTATTGTAGGATACATTTTTTCTATTATCTCGGATTATTTATTTTCTATTGTGTCCGAAATGAAAGTAAAGTTTGAGTTATGTTTGATTTGAAAAAGATAAACTTGATTTGTACGCTTCAAGTACTACTGTTCGAATAGTATATAGATTCAAATACTTGAGCAGTGGACGGAATACTATAATACTCGAGGGTTCGAATAGTCAAGAATTCAAATACTCAAGAATTTAAATATTTAAAAATTCAAATACTCAAGAATTGAAATACTCAAGAATTCAAATATTTAAGAATTGAAATACTCAAGAATTCAAATGTTCAAGTATTCAAATACTCAAGTATTCAAATACTCAAGTATTCAAATATTCAAGAATTCAAACACTCAGGAATTCAAATACTCAGGAATTCAAATACTCAAGAATTCAAATACTCAAGAATTCAAATGTTCAGAAATTCAAATACTCAAGAATTAAAATACTTAAGAATTCAAATGTTCAAGTATTCAAATACTCAAGTATTCAAATACTCAAGTATTCAAATACTCAAGAATTCAAACACTCCGGAATTCAAATATTCAAGAATTCAAATGTTCAAAAATTCAAATACTCAAGAATTCAAATGTTCAAAAATTCAAATACTTAAGAATTAAAATACTCAAGAATTCAAATACTCAAGAATTCAAATACTCAAATATTCAAATACTCAAGAATTCAAATACTCAAGAATTCAAATACTCCAGATTTCAAATATTCAAAAATTCAAATACTCAAGTATTCAAATCCTTAAGAATTCAAATACTCAAGAATTCAAACACTCAAGTATTCAAACACTCTACTATTCGAATATTCAAACTGTCGAGGATTCGAATATCCCTCAAACGGTATCCAAGTAGTCGGGTATCCCGATCCGTGCTAGGGTTCGATTATTCGGATACAACGGAATTCGAGTAGCAGCCCTAATTCCGCTCGGCTGAAAATCAAGCACTCTCGTTGGGTTCCTCCTTGCGTGTAACGGCCAGGACACGATTCACATTAAGGTCTCGTAGAACCGAGCCACTCGATAAATATGCGACGCGCATATCCTCGGATCGTAGGAAGTCCTCGTCGAAGCTCCGGCGTTTTCTTTCGTCGGTTGCATTCCCCGGTCGCGGGCGTACAAGTCGCGATTAGGATCGGTGTCGGTGACCCGTCATCGAATCGATCGGCCTCTTAATTAAGCCGCGTCAGAATCCGACACCGTATCCGACCGGCGTCTGTTCTGCATGATAAAAGCCACTGCGCAATTAAACGCCCGATAATCATCGGATCCGCGCGCGCGGTGGCCATTATGCCTCGCGAGTCCCGCGATTTCTATCGTTTATTGTCGCGCAACGCTAATGGAATCGATGAATATTACACGTGCACTCGTTTCCTCGTTCGCCTCCGTTCGAGCGATCGTGTCGGTGACGTTGAAAAGACCACAGGACCAAGTACTGGTAAAGGGTATTTTTTTAACCAAGAATCGGGATTTGGATAACATTCCCACGTCTCGTGGAGTGAAGAGAAAATTGTAGAAAATCCGACAAAAGCGAAGAAGTGTCTAGTTTAAAAATAATCTTGCAAGGATCACTTTCCATTAGTGTAACGTTAGTGTAGTGAATCTATTTTCGAACGAAAAGTATTGCAAGGTAGAGAGTTTACAGACACGTAATTTCATCAAGGCACAAATTCTCACGAATCGGTACGAGGCGAATTAATTTTATTAAGACACTAATATTCATGAATCGGTACGACGGGAATTAATTTTACATTCGATGCATTTTCGTGGTACATAAATCGATAGCGAACCGTATAAATTCGTTAAGGGAAGTTTGTCCTGCTCGGGAACGAATTATCCTATTCGACGCGGACGGAAACTTTGTCGTGAATTTAATTAAGAATATTTAATCGTAACGCGGATTATTATATCCGTATTTGTACACCGAAGAGATTAATTGGTGGAAGTGCGCGAACTCGTATCGATGAACAAGATGGAGAAAATCGAGCGAACGTCTCTCGAAAGAAACCAGGATCGCGCGTTTCAGATGGAGCAATCGATAATCCTGAATTCTTCCGCTATGATGCCTTTCCACGAAGCTGTGTCATTGCACCAGCGGAGAGGAGAAACGGGTTGCATACAGAGTACAGGATGAGGGGGCTAGGCACCCTCGTGCACGCATGCACAATGCTCGAGGAGGGTGCAACAACCTCCTCCACCTTGGACTAGGAAGAGGAGAACGGGCAGAAGGAGAAGGACAGAGGCGACTGGCGAGGCGAGAGAGAATAGTCTACAGTCGCATTTTCAAGCACGCATTCGTCTGCGAGCTGAAAACTCGCGGGAGCGAAATATCGTGGAACGCTGAATTGTTCCTTTTCTTTTTTCTTTCTTTCTTTCTTTGCCCCGACGATGACGCAAGGAGTACGGGAGTTTACGAGACTCCTCTTCGGTTCAAGATGATGAGATAGAGTCGGTTAATAGTTTCCACTCTAGACGTATTCAACGTCGTCGGGCTCTAAGAATACCACATGACATCAAAAAGGAGACAAGGGAAGTTTTGTTAAAGTATTCAATTGTTTTATCAATTTTTGTGTATTCGAACATTCGAATTCTCTGTCGTTCGAATTTTTAGCGGTTTGAGAGCTACTCGAGTTTGATAGACACAATATCTGAGTACTTGAATACTCGAGTATACGAAACTTGGAATATTCGGATACTAGAATATTCGAATAATAGTATTCAAATGCTCACGTATTCGATCAGTAGTATTTGAATACTCAAGTATCCGATGAGTAGCACTCGAAGATTCGAATATTTGAAATTTACTCGAAAATCGAATCACTCGAACATTCCAATCCTCGGTCGCTCGAATTTCTCGCGGTTTGAGAACTAGTCGAGTTTGATGGAAACAATATCCAAGTACTCGAATACTCGAGTATTGGAATCTTGGAATATTCGAATAATAGTATTCAAATGCTCACCTACTCGATCAGTAGTATTCGAATACTCAAGTATTGGAATCTTGGAATATTCGAATAATAGTATTCAATTGATCAAGTATTCCATCAGTAGTATTCGAATACTCGAGTATTGGAATCTTGGAATATTACCATACTCAAACATTCGAATAATAGTATTCAAATGCTCACATATTCGATCAGTAGTATTCGAATACTCGAGTATTGGAATCTTCGAATATTAACATACTAAAGTATTCGAATAAAAGTATTCAAATGCTCAAGTATTCCATCAGTAGTATTCGAATACTCGAGTATCCGAATCTTGGAATATTAACATACTCAAATATTCGAATAATAATATTCAAACACTCAAGTATTCGATCAGTAGTATTCGAATACTCGAGTATCCGAATCTTGGAATATTAACATACTCAAATATTCGAATAATAATATTCAAACACTCAAGTATTCGATCAGTAGTATTCGAATACCCACATCCTAGTACTCGAATACATCCGTATACCCAAACATACAAAATTTACTCGAAAAATCGAATCACTCGAACAGTCCCGGATCCCGATCACGACCGCTCTTTTCCCATCTTCGTTCCCAAAGCTGACGCGTTCTACCGTCGCGTAAGCTGTCTCGAGGATAGACGAGACTGGAGATCGCGGCGTCGGATAATTCTTAAACCAACGGAAAATCCCCTAATCTCGTTTATCAGGTTTCACCGTTTCCTTCCATCTGCTACGCACTGGAGAAAATCCAACCGCGTTGCAACCGTGGACACCGTGTCTCCGTAGCCTGGAACAGAGAACGATCCGGGTAGAGGAGCGTTACCCGCAGACACACCGCTCCTCGTACGCTCCGCTTTTATTATTCCCTTTCGGCCGCGCTTAGAAAACTCGCGTATACAGCCTGGGCGCGCAAGGGCTTCGTACTCCGCGAGCAGGAATATAAAGCGTTTTATGGGTCTGTCTGGCGCGCTAGCTCGGTCGTGTAAGGCCTTTAGCCCCTTCTGCGCCCGAGTCCTCGGGCTCTGTTTGCTGGCAGGACTCCGGCTCCGGGGTCCTTGCGCCCATCTAGCCCGCTTGGATCGAGAGCGAAACTCGCGCTAGCTCCTGTCTCTCTCCCTCTTCTTCTTCTCTCTCTCTCTCTCTATTTTTCTTCTCTCTCTCTCTTCTTTCTTCTCCGGTTCACCTATCCTCATCGTTGTCCATAAACGCGAGGAAGCCGCAATAAATCAGACCGTTTGTCGACCAAAGAATCGCGTTCGCGGTTCGTTAGAAAATTACCGTGCTCCTTGAACGCGGAGGTGGCCCGTTACAACAGACGACGACCAACTAACCGGAAGTTTCGCTACGAGCAAAGTCGCGGTATTCGGTGAAAACGGTCAAGCTCGAGGTACGCGCGATCCTTGTTTTTCGGGGCCCTCTTCGCTCAGACCTCCTCTTTGAAGGTGTTCGTCATCGACGTCGAGCGATGGTACATCGTTCGCGCGGAATTCGAGTCTATGAAGAGGGTACTGTGCGCGTTAAATGTCCCAGCCATCGACGAGATAATCACTTCTGGTTACGATACCGCGAATAGGCCACTGTAGCAAAGGGAATTCCGCGAGATCGACCGCAACGGTGAAAAATAACCTTGTGGAGATACGTTTGTTGAGAAATATCCACGTTTGTTGAGAATCATCCACGTTTGTCGAGAAACATCCACGTTCGTATATCCAAACCGAGATTTCTCAGCCCGTGGATAATTCCTCTGATATCGATACATCGATTTCTCCGTTGCGTTTTCGCGTTTCTCCATCGCGGTAGTTCGCGTGGAAAGTGCACCGCGATTGGAACGCGGAGACACGTGTTGTTCGCGCGATGTAAGTCAGGTAACCCCTCGCCGCTTGGAATCCGCGTGGAGATTTCCGCGGGCGATTCTGTTGCCGCGCCGGGATCTACGGATTTATATACGCGCGGTTGCAAAACGGATTGCGCCTGGAACGATCCTCGGTCGGTCGTCGGTGCAGCCGCACGCAGCGCGAAGTGAAAGTAACATTCTAGACACGTGATGCGGCATCACGCTGCACCGCGCGGAAAAATGCATCGCGGCTTGCACCTGTGTGCGCGCGCGCGTACCCACACGTACGCGACGACGCTATTCAATACCGACTGACACGTGTTCACCGTCAAGGAACACGCGAGGTATATCGCGAGATACGTCGCCGCGAGAGAAGGGGTGGACGAAGAAGGGGAGGGGGGATACGGGTCCAAGGAAATCGTTATTTCTTCTCGTCGGTTGTCCTCCTCGTCGTGAACCGAGGCGTGTCTTCTGGAACGAATCGATACCGCGAAACGATCCCTCGCTGGACGATTTCCCTCCCTTCTAACTGAGACGAAGTAACCCTCTCTCTCTCTCGAAAAAAAAATGTTCCAGAATTGCTCCGGCCACCGTTTCGACAAATATTCCCAACCCCTTCGAACACAGACAAGTGTCTTGACCTTTTCCAATTACTACCAGCGAGATATCCAGCCCCCTCGTCGGCGAGAACCCTTTCGCTTGCACCGAGTCTCCTCCAAAACGCACCCTACCCGCGGGATTTCACAATACTCCCACCGGGGCTGACAAACATCGACGCCCCTTTGAATCGGAGAATCCCAAGCACCCTGACCTTCTCCAACGACACAGAACCGAAACCATCTCTGTATATCTTTCTCTTTCTGTCTTTCTCTCTGTCTCTCTCGCGACAGCTCGTCCCTTCTATCCCCCCGGGGAAGTGCGTAGGACGGTTTCGCCCTTCTTCCAAGTTTCACAATCAATCCCATCAGCACGACAAATACCAACCCCTCTCGTAACGTATGTACCTGGCCGGGTAAATACCTTGACCCTCGGCTCCGGCCGGCCGGCTGGCTCGAAAACCCTTCACAGTGTTACGTCCCGTGGAACCTTTCACCGATTCGACGATAAAGCTTGGCCCCTGATGCGGCGCGCGTCGCTCGTATAAATTCTCGAGAAGACGTCAAACAAGGCGTCCATGTTAAGGCGATGCCGTGGTTGTCCGTCTTCGAGTACCGAACTCGCGATCGTGACGATTCCAACAGTCATGGAGATCTCGCGATCGTTGTCACGGTGCGTCCAATTATCCAGGGAACACTGTTAAGAAATTGGGGAAGGTTCACGATCGACGAATACGAGGATTCAACTTCAACAATAGTGTTTTGAGAGAGTATAATATCGAGTTTCGGTAGCAGGAGATTCAAAGATCCACGGAAACGAGGAGAGAGGGGGAACCGGAAGAATCTCGAAACGATGATACGATCGATGTACCTTCGTTGAATCCTAACTAACCCCAGACTCGTTCTCGACAACCCCCGAGAATCCACCCCTCGGAGGTGGAACTCCTCGAGCGGAGGAGTCGCGATGTCGATTGCCGGCGGCGTTGCACGCTGCGCTCGGTGCACTTAACGGGTGCAGGGAGGGGGCGCGGGATGGAAAGAGAGAGAGAGAGAGAGAGAGGGTAGGGAGAGGTAGAGAAGGAGAGGGAGGGACAGAGGGAGAACGTGTCGGAGTCTGGCGGGAGAGGGGTGAGAAGCGGGGCGTCGTCGGCGACCTCCGGAGAGGGCGAGAGAGGGAGAGGCGGAGAACGGGCCGGGGAGGAGACGCCGGCCGGAGGAAAGTGGCGGAAGGGCGACGAGGGGGTGACGGCGGGGTCAATATACCCGTAATCTCGGTGAAATGCACTTGGTTGCGACTACCGCGGCTACTATTGCCGTTACGCGAGCCCTACCGGAGCCAGAAATAGGGCCGCGCGCGAGCAAATATCGGGACTGGACGTGGATCGCGAAACGCGACGCGTGACGCGCGTCCACCGATTCGTATCGAGGGGCTGGAACGTTTTCGGCTCGTTGGGACACGCTCCGGGAACGTTTGAGAAGGGTTTGAGGTAGTTTGAGCGCAACTCGAGTACGTTCGGGGACGTAAGCTGGACGACGAACGTCTTTCGTGGCGGTTCGGAGATTTCTCGAGTCGTTTGAAGATGTTTGCGGATGGTTTCGAGACGTTTGAAGAGGTATGAGACACTTCGAAACCGATTTTCGGGGTATTTTGGAATAAGATAGGGAAAGGAACTTTGATTATTGCATGAAATATGAGTGTGTGTTCGTTTAACTCGAGTGACTTTATTCGTGGTTCTGTTTGGTTTGGTCAGATACCGAAAATGTGCAGATACTTGGTCGGAGTAGAAAGTATACAAGTGTTCGAGTATTTGAATATTATTCGAGTACTCGATTATTCGACTGGTATTCGAATTACGTTTCTACGCTATTCAAACCATCGTGTTCGATTATTCGAGCGGAGTAATCGAGTATTTAAATACAATTCGAGTACTCGACTATTCGAATTACGTTTGCCGAATGCTCGAAACACCGAAGTATTCGACTTTTCGAGCGGTGTAGTCGAGTATTTGAATATCATTCGAGTACTCCATTATTCGACTGGTATTCGAATTACGTCGATCGAATACTTAAATCACCTAAGTATTCGACTATTCGAGCGAAGTAGTCGAGTATTCGACTATTCGAATGGTATTCGAATTACGTTTGTCGAATGCTTGAACCCCCGAAGTATTCGACTTTTCGAGCGGTGTAGTCGAGTATTTGAATATCATTCGAGTACTCGATTATTCGACTGGTATTCGAATTACGTTTCTACGATATTCAAACCATCGTGTTCGATTATTCGAGCGGAGTAGTCAAGTATTCGAATGGTATTCGAATATCATTCGAGAACTCGATTATTTGAACGGTATTCGAATTACGTCAATCGAATACTCGAACTATTGTTTTCGACTCTTCGAGCAAAGTAATCGAGTATTCGAATACAATTCGAGTACTCGACTATTCGAATGGTACTCGAATTACGTTCGTACGTTACACGAAGCATAGTTTTCGACTATCCGAATCGAGAAACATTGAACGACTCCAAGCACCGTTCGTCGAGGCGATATCGAAAACTCGGATTTCTAGAAACGAATTAGAAACCTCTGACCTTTACCAGGCCGAGAAAACAACCAGTTGATCGCAGAAAAATAAGGAAGAGATCGTTCGACGAGTAGTAATCCTCTCTGTTACGGAGATTCCCGAGACCGTGATTCCGCGCGATTCCTCCTCACGGCTAGCTCGCTAGCTCGCTCGCTCGTTCGCTCGCTCGTGCGATTTTCCCCGTGAAATTAGAAAGTCGCCTGCTGCAAGAGGATGCCGGTTCCCGATATTAGAACCGGCAATTACCGTTGATCCGCGATCGGGCCGCGAGATTCACGATCGGTATCTCGTTGGTCGCGCATAAATTCTCCTATCCCGGATAGGCCGGTCGTGGTTTCTCGTTTCCACGCTCGCAGGAAAGTAGTCGCGTGCATCCCACCGTTTTGTATCGTGTGGCTAGCTTGGAACAACATCGTCGACACTCCCACCTGCAACCTAGTTTGCGTCGATATTTATAACGAACCCCGAGGCGAGACACCGCGACGAGTTTTCGTTCGAGAACGCGCGCATGATTTTCGACGAGGGGAGATCTGACCACGAGAGGGTCGCACGAAGGGTGATCATCGCGTTTACCTCGAAGACACGTAGAAATTCGAACCATAGAGGGGTAGTTGGCTTTCGAGAGATTCTTTGGGTCAATGGTGACCGATTCCAGGTACCATTTTCATTTTTCCAGCGATCTTACCAATATTTCCACCACGAGATCACGATTCTACAATCTGTGTTCCTTTCGATCTCGAGTAGACCCGAAAACTTAGAATCTTTCTTTTGGAATGAATGCAACAACGATCTTAAGTTGACTATCGAGGGATTCTTTGGGTCAATGGTGACCGATTCCAGGTACCATTTTCATTTTTCCAGCGATCTTACCAATATTTCCACCACGAGATCACGATTCTACAATCTGTGTTCCTTTCGATCTCGAGAAGACCCGAAAACTTACAATCTTTCTGTTGGAATGAATGCAACAACGATCTTAAGTTGACTATCGAGAGATTCTTTGGGTCAATGGTGACCGATTCCAGGTACCATTTTCATTTTTCCAGCGATCTTACCAATATTTCCACCACGAGATCACGATTCTACAATCTGTGTTCCTTTCGATCTCGAGAAGACCCGAAAACTTACAATCTTTCTGTTGGAATGAATGCAACAACGATCTTAAGTTGACTATCGAGAGATTCTTTGGGTCAATGGTGACCGATTCCAGGTACCATTTTCATTTTTCCAGCGATCTTACCAATATTTCCACCACGAGATCACGATTCTCCAATTTGTGTTCATTTGAACCTCGAGAAGACCTGAAAACTTACTCCTGAAAACTTACAATCTTTCTGTTCAAATGAATGCAACATTTTCTAACGATCTTAAGAGTGCCAGATGTCGATGTCAATTTTAAGGACTCTCTCCATATTAGCGCGGAATTCCTTTTGGTTTTTCTTTCTAGTCGAGTTCCAAATCCAAATTTCCAAAGTCACAAAGACCACACGACACTGTCGTTCACATCAAAACATATCACTATATACGCATTTGTTCAAACTCTGTATTCTTATATGTACAAAAACAACAAAAACAACTACCAGACACGCGAGATCCCTGCACATTATAACAAACTAGATGTTACAACCTGAACTTTACAACACTTTCGATGAAATATCGGACAGTGAGAACTCGAGAATCGAGAAATCCATTGGTCTCGATCCACCTACCCTAGATATGAATTCTTCGGTTCCGATTCACCGATAAATGCGGACACTCCTGAAGCCCCGATCGTCCATTCACCTTTTAATTTAATCGGAACGATGTTTGCGTTCGAGTGAGGCGTTTTTTTTTTCATCCCGAGGGAATTGCTACTGGCTGGCGCGGGGGGTTGTTTCAACGATTTCGAAAAAATCGCGTAGAGGCTCGAGATTTACCGCTGAGAGGTTACAGCCGACGAGGAGATTAACGAAACCGGAGGAGATTGGATTCGAGGAGTTCCTTTCCGGGGGATTTCGTTTTTGGGTCAATGGGGACCGTAAAAGTGGTCCTCGTCTGGTTAGTCTCCCGATTTTCTACCGATTTAATTACACGAAATGGTTTCTCGTATTCCCGAGATGAATCGAAATATTCGCCAACTCGTCAATGGGCGATCACTAAAATTCAGGAGGAAAATTTCGAATTTAATTTCTTCTCTCTTGAGAATTTTTCTTTTCTCTTTTTTTTCTTTTTTTTTGTCCAGTCGGCTTACCGTTAAAGTATCGACGGGTATAGCAGCGACGATAGGAGGACCATAACTGGCCCTATTAAACGACGATACCTTTCAGTCCTTTTAATTGACAGTGGTGCTACATCATGGTAATAGCACATGCGCGCAACGTGGCATTACTATGTAATAACAACGCGAACGATAATTCTGTTTTGAATAGTGACACCCGGCCGACCCAGACGCGCCTCTTCTCATTTTCCTTATCTCGGGAGTTATCTAACCGAGAAAGGAGCAATACAACAAAAATAAATAAAAAAAGGACCAACCTCGCCAAAGAGGGGAGTTAAAACCCGACGAACAGGCTCACCGGTCGAAAAAAAGACCACTCGGGATTCAATAAAGCGATCCACTCGACGATTAATTGCTCCTGATAATTTATTATGGGACACGTTTCTAAACTCGGTAAACCATTCCCCAACCCAGTGCAAAATGTTGCTCGCGCACCGTGGCCGTGAATTACGGGAAACAACGAACCACGCGAAGAAAGAAAATTTAAATAAAATGAACAATCACGATGGTTTATTGCCGAAGATTCGAATAATCTCGATGAAACCACTTCGAGAAGTTACGAGCTCTGTTTACGAACAATCGTGGATCAAAATTAACAAGTCGAATAGAGGTTAGTCGCGATACGAGGGAACCACGTAAATTGTAACAATAATCGCGAAGAGGACGTCTCGATTTTGATCAGAAAGGGTACAAGTGGTTCTGTCGCGTTACTGTTCAATTAGGTGAATCGCTAATTAGTGACACATGGTCATAATCACCAATTAGTGACTATGACCAAAACTTTTATATTTTTCCAGTGAGTGTTCATTTTCCTCGCCTAAACTTCCCTCATCTATCGTGGAATCTCTCTCGTTCTCGATCTGGAATCTTTTTCAATTTTTTTCTTCGAAATTTTCCATCTTGAACCGCGAAGATTCTAGCGGGGAATTCTACAATAACGATATTCCATTTTGAAGTTTCTTATACACGATAAGTGTTCAGTCTTCGAAGACTTCGTTCTTTCATTTGTTCTTTGAAACGACTATTTCGAAAACCGTCTCCCCAGTCTCGTCGCTTTGAAGTATTATACACGAGGATATGGAGCCAGTCTAGTCGGTTCGGTGTATCTCACTGAAAATATCGTCTCGCGTCTCTCCGTCGGTCTCTCCGTGGCCAACTTTCTCATAATTCCTCACTTCCCTCAGCGAGAATCCACGCACGCGCGGCATTCTTCGCAGTTCCGTCTAAATATTTTCACTCATCTACCTTGAAGTCTCTCGCGTCTTCGGTGTCAATTATGCAACTTTCCATCGTTAATTCTTCGCCAGGATCCCAGAACAGAATCTTCAACGGTTTCTACGTTGCAAAATCGACACTTTTCTCCCGCAAGGTCCCCGATAGATTCCATCCTCTTTCGTTTTCCAGTTGTACAAGAGCTCCGAGTACTCGGGGAAACTTCTTGGCAATTCCATCGATCTTCGTCCAATTTGGAATTCTCGGGTCGCGGAACTCTCCAAATAGAAGTTCACTCTCGAAATTACCCAGCTCGATGGTAGAGATTCCAGCCTCGAGGGATCCATTCTCTCGCTGGATGGATGGTAACCATCGAAATCGACCAGCCGAGGTGTCGAAAGGTCTCTCGAAATTCTCACTTCGCTGTTGGAGGATTCTGCACTCGGGGAATCCATTTTCCAGCTAATCGATACTCTTCGAAGCGAACTACCCATGCGCTTCAAGGTGTCGGGTCTCTCAACGGATCCTCGTGTACCGTTTCCGTGATGAAGGAATCTCTCGGCTGGTGCAACGTTGTTTCGCGAAGGGGGCTGTTATCAAGAGCAACAATGTTATTTAGAACTCTCGAAATAGTACGCTTTGATGGTACAGATTCGAGACTAGGGGAATCCATTTTCGATACGGTACTGTTGGAAGGAAGCATCCACGTATCGTCAAGTTGTCGAAAGGTCTCTCGAAATCGTCACTTTTGCGTTGTAAAATTCTTTCACTAGAGTCTATTTTCTCGCGTGAGAGGTACTCTGGAAGATTGATTGCCCGAGGTGTCGAAAAGTCTCGAAGTATTCACTTTTGTGTTATAAAATTCCCCCACTCGAGGAGTCCATTTTCTCACGCGATCGGTACTCTTGGAAATCGATTACCCAAGGTGTCGAAAAGTCTCTCGAGATCATCACTTTTGTGTTATAAAATTCCCCCCACTTGAGGAGTCCATTTTCTCGCGCGATCGGTACTCTTGGAGATCGATTACCTAAGAGGTCGAAAAATTTCTCAAAATAATCACTTTTAGAAAATTCTCCCACTCCAGTCCATTTTTTCGCGCGATTAGTACTCTTGGAAATCAATTACCCAAGGTATCGAAAAGTCTCTCGAAATAATCACTTCTGTGTTATAAAATTCCCCCACTCGAATAGTCCATTTTCTATCGATACTCTTCGGTTGCCCAAAGTGTCGAAAAGTCTCTCAAAATATCACTTTTGCGTTAAAAAATCCCCCCCACTCGAGGAGTCCATTCTCTATCGGTACTCTTCGGTTACCCAAAGTGTCGAAAAGTCTCTCAAAATAATCACTTTTGTGTTATAAAATTCCCCCACTCGAGGAGTCCATTTTCTCGCGCGATCGGTACTCTTGGAAATCGATTACCCAAGCTATCGAAAAGTCTCTCGAAATAATCACTTTTGCATTAAAAAATCCCCCCCACTCGAAGAGTCCATTTTCTATCGGTACTCTTCGGTTGCCCAAAGTGTCGAAAAGTCTCTCGAAGTAATCACTTCTGTGTTATAAAATTCCCCCACTCGAGTAGTCCATTTCCTATCGCTACTCTTCGGTTGCCCAAAGTGTCGAAAAGCCTCTCAAAATAATCACTTCTGTGTTATAAAATTCCCCCACTCGAGGAGTCCATTTTCTCGCGCGATCGGTACTCTTGGAAATCGATTACCCAAGATATCGAAAAGTTTCTCGAAATAATCACTTTTGCGTTAAAAAATCCCCCCCACTCGAAGAGTCCATTTTCTATCGGTACTCTTCGGTTGCCCAAAGTGTCGAAAACTCTCTCAAAATAATCACTTCTGTGTTATAAAATTCCCCCACTCCAGTAGTTCATTTCCTATCGCTACTCTTCGGTTGCCCAAAGCGTCGAAAAGTCTCTCAAAATAATCACTTTTGTGTTATAAAATTCCCCCACTCGAGGAGTCCATTTTCTCGCGCGATCGGTACTCTTGGAAATCGATTACCCAAGATATCGAAAAGTTTCTCGAAATAATCACTTTTGCGTTAAAAAATCCCCCCCACTCGAAGAGTCCATTTTCTATCGGTACTCTTCGGTTGCCCAAAGTGTCGAAAAGTCTCTCGAAGTAATCACTTCTGTGTTATAAAATTCCCCCACTCGAGTAGTCCATTTCCTATCGCTACTCTTCGGTTGCCCAAACTGTCGAAAAGTCTCTCAAAATAATCACTTCTGTGTTATAAAATTCCCCCACTCGAGGAGTCCATTTTCTCGCGCGATCGGTACTCTTGGAAATCGATTACCCAAGATATCGAAAAGTTTCTCGAAATAATCACTTTTGCGTTAAAAAATCCCCCCCACTCGAAGAGTCCATTTTCTATCGGTACTCTTCGGTTGCCCAAAGTGTCGAAAACTCTCTCAAAATAATCACTTCTGTGTTATAAAATTCCCCCACTCCAGTAGTTCATTTCCTATCGCTACTCTTCGGTTGCCCAAAGTGTCGAAAAGTCTCTCGAAATAATCACTTCTGCGTTAAAAAATCTCCCCCACTCGAGTAGTCCATTTCCTATCGCTATTCTTCGGTTACCCAAAGTGTCGAAAAGTCTCTCGAAGTAATCACTTCTGTGTTATAAAATTCCCCCACTCGAGGAGTCCATTTTCTATCGGTACTCTTCGATTACTCAAGATATCGAAAAGTCTCTCAAAATAATCACTTCTGTGTTATAAAATTCCCCCACTCGAGTAGTCCATTTCCTATCGCTACTCTTCGGTTACCCAAAGTGTCGAAAAGTCTCACGAAGTAATCACTTTAGCGTTAACAAAAATCCCCCCCACTCGAGAAGTCGACATTCGGTACCACCGTGATCGAACTGTTCACATCCCCCGATATTTAAGAATGTCCCCGGTATTCACGTGTTCCGTTTACTCGTCGAAGATCGCGAATCGTTCACCGGTTCGAGGATGTTTCGCGACCACTTGGTCGAGGGGGCTGTTAGCGCGAGCACCAACGCGGGACGAACGCGTCGACGCGGCCGCTGCAACCGCGTTCAAGGCTGCGGCGCGCATTCCGTCGCGGCTTTTACCACTTTCCAGCTCACGTGCGCCGGAATGAGCGCTGGTGGCAATGCGCAAATGCGCAACCGGGCACGCGGGAACCTGTTTCGTCGTTCCTGCCGGTTTTTTGCCATCCCCCCACCCCTGGGGGCCGTATACCGCCGATACGGGCGACTTATGCAAAACGTTGCTCGGCGAGGTTTTCGATCGTCGGGCGATTTGTTGCGGGTATCGACGTTGCCCGTCGACGTTTCACGAGCTACGATAATTGTCCGCTCGCGGCTAATTGGCGCATCCTCTCGCCACCCCCCACCCCCTCCCACCCGAACAACTCCTCTTCCCCCCTCCCCGAACACGATGTTCGCGAGCACCGCGTGGCGCGAAGTGTGTATTTTACGCGCGTCAGGTTCGCCTATTGCAATTTTGTTGCCACGAAACGATGTTTCGTTTTATTGCTCGATCGTTTCTCGTTAGGTTACTCTGTCCGGATTGGGTACGTCATCGAGGGCCTTTCTGGTGAGGGAATTGTTGGATTTTTAAATACTGAGGGCAATCTTTTGTAAACGTAGGGTAGAGTCATCTTGTGAAATTAATATTGCAACGTTCCACGTGAACGTGGAACGTGGAACGTTTACTCGGAAACAAGTATGGGTTATTGTAGGGAAATAGGAGCCGTTAGTTGTACATCTAACGTACATGGAGTTCAATTTTTGAGTAGTCGAACTATGGAGTATTTAAATAGTCGAGTATCTGAATGGTCGAGTACTCGAGCAGTCGAATAGTCTAATAGACAAGTATTCGACCAATCTAGTATTCAAATAGTCGAGTATTTGAACGATTAAGTACTCGAGTAGTCGAATATTTGAACAGCTGAATAGCCTAATAGACAAGTATTTGAAGAATCGCATACTTAAATAGTATTTGAATGGTCAAGTACTCGAGTAATGGAGTATTCGAACAGCTGAATAGTCTAATAGACAAGTATTCGAACAATTGAGTATTTAAATAGTATTTGAATGGTTAAGTACTCGAGTAGTCGAGTATTCAAACAGCTGAATAATCTAATAGACAAGTATTCGAACAATCGAATATTTAAATAGTATTTGAACGGTCGAGTACTCGAGTAGTCGAGTAGTCGAACATCCGAATAGTCCAATCGACAAACAATTCGAACAATCGAGTATCGAAGTAAAGTCTAGTCGAGTAGTCGAATAGACAAAAATTCGAATAGTCGAGTTGCAAAGTATTCGAATACTATTCGAATGATATTGACCGAATATTTGAAGCACGGTGGTCGAATTAAAGCGGGCGGGTAATATCGGGGCACGGGATCGCGGAGAAAATCGCATGTCACCGATCCGCTCCAAGTGGAACGCCGCGCGGACTTTCGACGGAAGATGGAAACGGTCCGTTTAAATAGCCAATCGCTAATGAAGCCTGATAGCTAGAAAGTGCTCCTTTATCGTCTCGGTTTCACGGACGTCGTCGGTTCTTTTCTTTTTTCCCCTGTCCAGGCAGCGGCTCGCACGAGCGAGCGAAAGAGAAATAAAAATCGCGACTCTTTGGCCACTTACTTGTAATCGTGGTCGCGCGGGGTTGAGAAATAGGCGAGCGCGTTTGCAAATGAATTTTTTTTTCCCACCGTCGTCGTGTCGAGCGTATTGCTTCGTTGCGAGATCGTTCGACAACGAGGACGAACAAATTTCCAACGGCACAGTTTCTCGGAGTTCGTCGCTGTTACGAGGAACCATAAAAAAGAAAAAGAAAAAAAAAACGGGAAAGGAAGTTCGAGAGAGAAGAAAAGCCTCGGGAACATGTCCGCAGCCCGTAACGCGAGGAAAGTTCGCCGCAATTTCAGCGACTCTAATTAAGCCTCTTAAAATCGATTCGCTTCGATTCCCGACCTCCCGATACCTGATGGAGTAGTTCGGAGTTCCGCAAGTTTCAAGTAAGCGCGATTCTCGCGAGAGTGAATGTGGACCGATGGCGAACGAAAGTTTTCCCGATTGGTCGGGGGTAAAAAATATTGGAACCCCGTTCCGTTATTTCAGCGAACCTACGACCAGACGAGAAGCGTTAAACGACGAACACGGATGATCAAGGTTTCGATTCCGTATCGCGCGAAATTTTTCTCAAGGTACAAGTTAAGAGATGTATCGGTCAGTACTCTTGAATCGAATACTCGGATAGTACTCGAATATTCAAATTTTCGAGTAACGATATTCGATGTTCGTAGTATTCGAGTATCTAGGAAATACTCGAATATCGAATAATTCGAATAATTCCGGAGTTAACGCCAACGCGCCGAGATCCACGATTAAGGAGAAATTGCGTCGAAAACAGTCACGACCCGGCGTAAAAATCGTCGGGAGTCGCGAACCACGACGCTCTAACCGTGCAACGTCCCACATCAGCGTCGGGAACAATATCCACCTAAATCTACCTATGAATCTCCAGTCGACTATCGTTGCCCGATATCCAAGGAATATCCTCTCTCTCTCTCTATCCGTCTGTCCCGGTGGCGAGAAAGCGATCGCGCTAGCGATGGGATCAACTCGCGGATTCAAGTCAATTCCAGTTTCCAAAGTTTGCTTCGCGGTTTCGATAAATCGCAAGAAATAATGTTTTATCGTTTACAGTATGGTGCATCGAGCGTAGTGTACAACAGACGATTAAAGAACTCGATCTGTAGTCCAGATTATTTCAAAATAGTACGATTATACGAATGCTTGATCGGTACAGAAAATATTCAAATAGTATTCTAATATCCATATACTCGACTAGTATTTGAGCTTTAGTTGCCTAGTATTCGAATTGTATTCGACTATTATACAAATTGTACTAGACTGTATTCGAATTGAACTAGACTACTACTCAAATCGTACTCGACTGTATTCAAATCGTACTCTACTGTATTCGAATTGTACTCGACTGTTTTCAAATTGTACTCGACTACTACTCAAATCGTACTCGACTGTATTCCAAACGTACTCAACTACTACTCGAATCGTACTTGACTCTATTGAAATCGTACTTGACTACTACTCAAATCGTACTCGACTACTACTCAAATCATACTCAACTATATTCTAATCGTACTTGACTACTATTCAAATCGTACTCAACTATATTCTAATCGTACTTGACTATTATTTAAATCGTACTCAACTATATTCGAATCGTATTCGACTACCACTCAAATCCCACTCAACTACTACTCAAATCCTACTCGTCTAGCAATCGAACTCTACTCGATCGCTACTCGAATAAACGTTCGAATCCCCGCGTTCTCGAACAGCTTACTTCGATGACGAAAAGTTGGAGCAATCCCTATCGCAAACCCGATAAAATCGAAAACAACGCCACGGGACTGGTTCACCGTGTGAAACCGGTAAACATCTCGGTACAGAAAGGGGCAATCGGGCGCCGCGGTGAAGAAAATGGCCGAGAAAAGAGGGAAACCGATGGGAAAACCGGGCGAAGCAACGAAAAGGAAAGAGCGCTAGCCTAGCGAGAAAGACGGACGCGTGTTCGTCGAGCGGAGACGGCGCGAGAGAGAGAGAGAGAAAGAAAGACAGAGAGACAGAGAGAAAGAAAGAAAGAAAGAAAGAGAGAGGGAGAGAGGCGCGCGGTCGCGCGCGACAGAGAAAAGGGGCGAAGGAGAGCGCGCGGAGGAGAGAGAAAAAAATCGTGGAACTGGTCACGCCCGGCTCGCCCAGACCGGGCCTCGACAATCGCGACGTTTTCAGGGCGAAAAACCGACCCGGAACCCGGCTCCGGCGGCCTGGCTGCGGCGTGTGCACGCGCGCCGCGGGACTGCGGCACCGCAGCAGGCCACGCGGAAGTGAACGGCGCTCTCCGGCGATTTTTCGGCCCAGAAAACGTTCCGGCGTGGGTGTCAGCCTGGATACCTCGTTCGATGCACTCCCGCGGCTAGGAGGCACGGTCACCTTCGCGGCCAGCACGTGAACAGGTAAGCCGTTGCAGCTGCAAGCTGCACCGACGATCCGACGCGTCCCTGTGTGCGCGGACCTCCGGAGAGAGAGACCGAACGACGCGAGTCTCGCGAACCGCGAGGATAGCGATGGGATCGACCCAACCGTGACCCGCGCGCGAGTTTCACAACTGTCGCGTTTACTCGAATACCGGGAAGGTACTCAAATTCCAAGGAAATATCAACAAAATTGTTTAACCGAACGGGGCGTGTTTTTTTTTTAGATTGTTTACATCGATGTTAATTTTGCGTAATTGAAATTGATTATTTGTAATATTGTTTAGAATATTTCACTAGGCGACTATATTCGACGTAGAATCGCGGAGAATCGACTCGCAGGAAGCTACGTTAATTATTCGCAGAGTTTCGTACTTGACTACTACTCGAATCGTACTCAACTATATTCGAATCGTACTCAACTATATTCTAATCGTACTTGACTACCACTCAAATCGTACTCGACTGTATTCGAATCGTACTCGACTACAACTCAAATCGTATTCGATTGTATTCGAATCGTACTCGACCACAACTCAAATCGTATTCGATTACTACTCAAATCGTATTCGATTACTACTCAAATCGTACTTGACTACTACTCAAATCATACTCAACTATATTCTAATCGTACTTGACTACTATTCAAATCGTACTCAACTATATTCGAATCGTACTTGACTACCACTCGAATCGTACTCGACTGTATTCGAATCGTACTCGACTACAACTCAAATCGTATTCGATTGTATTCGAATCGTACTCGACTACAACTCAAATCGTATTCGATTGTATTCGAATCGTACTCGACTACAACTCAAATCGTATTCGATTGTATTCGAATCGTACTCGACTACAACTCAAATCGTATTCGATTACTACTCAAATCGTACTCGACTACTACTCAAATCATACTCAACTATATTCTAATCGTACTTGACTACTATTCAAATCGTACTCAACTATATTCGAATCGTACGTGACTACCACTCGAATCGTACTCGACCACAACTCAAATCGTATTCGATTACTACTCAAATCCCACTCAACTACTACTCAAATCGTACTCGTCTAGCATTCAAACTCTACTCGATCGCAACTCGAATAAACGTTCGAATCCCCGTGTTCTCGAACGTTAATGTATTCAGTAATTTTCCAACCGGTGGATGTTTTCAAGTTTCTATCTACCGTGTATCTTAAACGAAGTTTCGAATTCGTAAAGGAGAAGTTCGATACGGTGACGAAACTGATACAGTGTCTTGTAGATGGATGATAGACTGTTAATCGAGCACGAGGAGCTCACAATGTCCAGGACACTCGGAACGTGTAGTGTCGCGAACGTGGCGTCGCGAAAGGTAGGAGGAAACTCGGCTCGAGGAAAAATTGATTTCGCGCTGGAAATGCATAACGCGTGGAATGCACCGTGCACGCGGTGCATCGATCGGTTGATGGTCACCAGATGCAGTAGCGTAGTAAGAGATCCGTACCTGGCGGGACGCCTACAGGTTTTCCCAGTCTGTGGCCGCGTGGGCAGTCTCGGTGTCGCGTATTTACATCAATTCGGATATCGTAGAGCCGTTCCTCGCCGGTGAGTCGCGCGAACTCGGTCAACGAAGCGCGTATCCTAATCTACGGTGTTAATTACCGCGGTGAGGATCAGTGACCAACCGAGAACCAGCCCGGGGGATCCCACGGATTTCTGTCAGTCATGGTGGCAGCCTGCCTGGACGAGAACTCGTATAAGATTCTCCTTTTGGTTCAGAGGTATTTCGCACCGTTTGTTTTGCTCCTCCTGATAGAATTACGCGCGCTCTTTCTTCCCACCTCCCGACGCGATGAGCCCGACGCTCTTCAGTTTTCTAATCGATCGCGATAACGCGCGAAATTAATACTGTACTCGATACTTTATAGTTTCGGCTACATTTTTCCGATCGGGAGATACTCCGAATTTGGTGAGTGATATTTCGCTCTCGATGGTGGTGGATAGTAGGGCTGGGAATGTTCCAGTATTGTGTAAATATTCGAATACTTAAGTATTCAAATTTTCAGGTATTTGAATCCTTGAGTATTCAAATGCTTGAGTATTGGGTTCCTGAACTATTCGAACTCTTGAGTATTCGGTTCCTCGAATGTTCGAATTCCAATGAATTCAAATTCTCGAGTATTCGATTCCTAAATTATTCGAATCTTCGAGTATTCGAATTCTTGAGTATTCAATTCCTAAACTATTCGAATTCTCGAGTATTCGGTTTCTCGAATATTCGAACCCCAATATATTCAAATCCTGGAGTATTCGGTTCCTAAATTATTCAAATCTTCGAGTATTCGAATTCTTGAGTATTTGGTTCCTGAACTATTCGAACTCTCGAGTATTCGGTTCGTCGAATATTCGAACCCCAATATATTCAAATCCCCAAGTACTCGGTTTCTAAATTATTCCAATCTTCGAGTATTCGAATTCTTGAGTATTCGGTTCCTGAACTATTCGAACTGTCGAGTAGTCAGTTCCTCGAATATTCGAACCCCAATGAATTCAAATTCTCGAGTATTCGGTTCCTCGAATATTCGAACTCCAATGTATTCAAATCCCCGAGTACTCGGTTCCTAAATTATTTGAATCTTCCAGTATTCAAATTCTTGAGTATTCAGTTCTTAAACTATTCCAACTCTCGAGTATTCAATTCCCCGAATATTTGAACTCCATTGTATTCAAATCCTTAAGTATTCAATTCCCCGAATATTTGAACTCCATTGTATTCAAATCCTTAAGTATTCGGTTCCTCGAATATTTGAACCCCAATGTATTCGAATTCTCGAGTACTCCAGTACTCAAATCCTCGAGTATTCCAGTACTCGAATCCTCGAGTACCCGAACAATCCCCACCGCTCAGAAGTAACCGTTCCACCACTGAAACTTCGTCCTCTTAAAGGCCCTAGCGTTGTTTCAATGGTTTAACTTCTCG
Source organism: Ptiloglossa arizonensis (assembly GCF_051014685.1). Lineage (NCBI taxonomy): Eukaryota > Metazoa > Arthropoda > Insecta > Hymenoptera > Colletidae > Ptiloglossa > Ptiloglossa arizonensis. The sequence goes on from NC_135049.1 coordinate 28,548,518, forward strand.
ATCTACATTCCGTAACCTTCCACGGGACCAATCCGATCGCAGAAAAATTTCACCGGCAGGCGTGCAAACGACGCCAAAGGGTCTAATCTTTCATCGAACGAGCCATAAACAGGCTGCAACGACAGCGGCCGAAACGAGCAGCCGGCTCGTCCGGCTTCCAGATGCACGATATCTGGAAATGTTGCGCCCTCGCGTACGGATCGCGCGCCATTAATCATTAACCTCCCTCCAGTTACACGAATACCGCAGGAATATTCCGCGACGACGACGACGACGACGACGACGACGACGACGACGACGACGACACTGGACTCGCGCTAATATGACGAACCAGACGGCCGCTCGACGCGAGCGATTAAGAAGGCGCAGTTTCCTGCTGCTGGGCTGCTCTCACCGAGATTAATTGCGTCTACGGATGGAACCACGTGTTTTATAGATGGTGCGCGAAGATGCTCCCGCGGAAAAATTAAATCTGGTCGCGCTATGCGACGACCTGGCCGCGACCAACCGCCTCGGTATCTCGGTTTGCTCTTGGCTCGGAATTATTTTCCAACAGACGCGAGGAAATACGAAAGGTTTACCCTCAGATCTGGGCACGCGCGATACCTTTTTCTGATGGATACTAAAGCTGGAATATTTTTCGAAAGTCGAGTCGACAATTGGAATATTTTTCACTCGATGCAATGAAAATCGGGAAATTTAAAGGACGAAGTGGAAATTGCTAGATTTTTCTAAGGGATGCAAGAAAATTGGAAAATAGGAAAGTCTTCTGAAAGATGTGGGGGAAGTTGCTAGATTTTTCCGGTGGACGCGAAGAAAATTGGAAAGTCTTCTAAAAGATGAGGAGGAAATCGCTAGATTTTTCCAGTGGATGCAAAGAAAATAAGAAAATAGGAAAATCTTATAAGAGACCTGGAGGAAATCGCTAGATTTTTCTCTTTTCCAGTGGACGCAAAGAAAATCGGAAAATTTTAAAATACGAAGAGAAAATCGCTACATTTTCCAGTGGACGCAAAGAAAATCGGAAAATTTTAAAATGCGAAGAGAAAATCGCTACATTTTCCAGTGGATGCAAAGAAAATCGGAAAATTTTAAAATACGAAGAGGAAATCGCTATATTTTCCAGTGGACGCAAAGAAAATCGGAAAATTTTAAAATACAAAGAGAAAAGCTACCTTTTCCAGTGGACGCAAAGAAAATCGGAAAATTTTAAAGTACAAAGAGAAAATCGCTACATTTTCCAGTGAACGCAAAGAAAATCGGAAAATTTTAAAATACGAAGAGAAAGTCTCTACATTTTCCAGTGAACGTAAAGAAAATCGGAAAATTTTAAAATACGAAGAGAAAATCGCTACATTTTCCAGTGGACGCAAAGAAAATGGAAAAATCGTCCAAAAGACACAGAGGAAATCTCTAGCTTTTTCCAACGAACGCAAAGAAAATCGAAAAATCTGAACTCCACACAGAAGATCGCTAGATTTTTCCAGCGAACCCAAAGAAAATCGAAAAATGTATCCTCGGATGGATGGAAAATCTTCCGATTTTCCAGTATACGGGAATCTACTCGGAAAATCCCGCAATATCTGCGAGCAGAATTTATTTTCCAGCGAACGGACGAGAAATCGTGGATTCTCCGGACACGGTCGAGGAAAATTGTAACTTTTCCCGGTAGACTCTCGCGGAAATTGGAAAATCCGAAAGCGTGTACGAGGCGAATACTTTCCAGTGAACGCACGAAGGGACACCCGTGCAGATCGTCTCACGGCACTTTGGAAACGTTTTCGAAAATCATCGGATGTTCGACGATGAGCTCCGATCGGGCCTAACGTATTCCACGGATCCCCATCGGGATGACGCAACGACGTTGAAACGATCTTTCACCGAGCGATCAAAACCGACCCAATTCCCGTTGATTGTCCGTGAAGGGAGTTACGAGAGGCGCGAGAGAGGCTGCACCGTAAGAAATCGTTTTACGATCATTAGGAAGTCGGTTTTACGGGCGACGGAATAGATCGGGGCGGCGACGAGAGTCCGACATGGAAACCACCGAGCGGTAGAAGTGTGTTGTTTTGCGGGAAGGCCCGAGGATCGTTTCTGGATCGTTGCTCCACTTTTCCTTCCTTTGTTTCGCGTCGTTTTATTTACTACCAGCAACGATCGAGCTGGTACCAACCAAGGAGAAAACGATTTGCGTGAGAGCGGGACGAGGAGGAGGTAAGGTGGACGATGGCGGATCTATCGGACGAATTCTAATTCGTTGGTGCGAACGTTGTTTGAAAATATTGCTTCTTTGTTCGCGTCGGAGGATGCAATTAATTATTGGTAAGACAGGAAGCCGCTGCTTGGTCTGATTGCATTGTCCCGCGGTGTTCTAGCGAGAAGCTGGTGGATCGTGGGCTATGAAAGGGTGGAGAACTTTGTGCGGGGATTAATTTATGAGCCTTTTGTGTTTCCATTTAGATAGAAAGATTAATCAAGTTTATTGTTCGCGAGGATCTCCGCGGGATTTTAAGTTAATCGAACAAACGTAGACGCGACTCGGTACCGGCCGGGACCACCGACACATTCTCACGCAATTAGGTCAACTGGAAGCTCCAATTTCATCCTACGACTATCGAAATACCCTCGGTGTTGAAGCTCAATGCATCCCTCTTCCCGCCAAAAATTCATCATTTCGTCCTGGGAACACCCTCGAGACTACGAACTCTCGCCTCGAGGGATTGTCGTCGTTTGTCATCGATCTTCGTGATCAGTTGGAATCTACTTTCCAGAGGACCGTCTAATCCTCCTGTTCTCCGGGGAGTACATCCACGATACACTCTCGCAACACAGTAATCGTGAACACCAAAATTCTTAAGAACGAAATCCAAGAAACATTCACCCAATACCCCAAACCTCGAGAATCACTCGAGTTCAACTTGGACTCCTGTACATGCATCATATTAACACTTTACCTAAACCTCGTCCGTGTCTGGGTCTCCTCAGACCCGGAGAGTCCCTCACACACTTCACCCTTCCTTAAAAAACAAAAATAGCGCGATAAAATAATAAAATCACCGTTCAAAGCGTTCTTCCAAGGAAGTTCTAGTTAGGGGTCTTTATAGACCCACGTGTCCTTATAGTCCCCTTAGTCGAGGGTAAACGATCATCGATGCAATTTGACACACTTGTCCAAAAGTGATCGAATGTTTCTCATTCGTTAAAGAATCATCGAGAATTAAATTCGTGAAACATTAATTCGTTAATTATTAAAAACTGACCAGTTCGCGTTCCAGTGGAATTGATCGCCCCCGAGTAGGGTGAGAAACCCATTTCGCGGATTCAAGGGTCGTCCACGTTTGATCGTAGATCGCGATTTAGCTTCCGTGGGTAAAATTTATTATTCGGTAGGTAAGTACAGGATCGTTAGCAGCACCTATTGGCCGATGGACGAGCTGCTACCAGCTAGGAGGGAGACAGTCGTTGAACTCGATGCGCGCAAAGGGTGTACCGGGAACTGACGTGGATTAATTGTTCCCGGCGACGGTGGAAGGGGCGAGGAGGGGCCAAGCGGGGTCGAAAGGGGGGTTGTCGGGACTTTTTTTCGGATTGACGCGAAATGACTTCATCGGACGCGTCCGGCGAGTTCGATTGCGTTTTATTAGGCGCCGGCTACGCTTATCTCGATGCAACCTGCAAACCCGACGACTGCTTCCACGTTGAGGACTTAATTGCGATCCGAGGGTGGCAGAAACCACCGGCCCGGTGATTTCTACCCTCGGGAGTCATCTTTCTTCCTTTTTTCGCCATCGTTTTTCTCACTACGAAGATTAAGCTCGCCCGGGACGCGGATAAATAAAGGAACGGGCGATTTAGTCGCTCTTAACCGGGATCTTTGTTGCGTTTAACACAGGGACCGAGTTTTTGGGTCGTTTTTGGAAAATGAAGGAAGAAAGGGATGAGGAGGATTGTATGATATTGGAGGAAAGGTGAGAGCGCGAAAATGCTGATTTGGTAAAGAGAAAAACATACTTGTGTGTGTGTGAGATTGATGGAAAGAGAAAGAAATAGAATTGAAACTAAGTGGGAAGGGATTACATGTATACGTGTATATTGTTGGTGTATTACAATTCCGTGAAATGGAGTGCAATGTGAATATTTACATCTGGTTGTAGAGTAGGAAGAATTAGAAGAATGAGGAGACTGTGGGAGAAGAAAGGCGGTTGTGACCGGTCCGATCGACTGATTGCGTTGTCAATGAAATAAACAACTGAAATAATCGTTTCGTCATCTTTCATTGAAATAAGGAAAGGTTGTGAATATAAAAGTAGTCTCAAAGATACGATCTTCCACAGTGGTTGGATTAGCTTCGAGATTAGATCGTGGTTGCTTCGTAATGGTTAGTATAACCTTCGTAGTAACAGTGTTGAGTCGTGTAGTCGTTCGGTGTAGGTTCGAAATACATTTTTTATAAATAAAATAAAAATCTGGGTACGATAATATGTTGGAGAAATTCAGATTGAGTTTCAATCTCGCGAAAGTGTGGTTCTTTTTCGTGAGAGACGAGATCGTGCATCTTTTCGTGTGTATATTGAGAAGTGGATACTTCGATCGAGTAAGTAGATTCCAATGGCAATTTTCGATCGATTAATGTTATCGATGAACGTACAATTTTATCGATCGAATTCTAAATTAATTGATAGATCGAATCAAAAGTATCGCACTGGTCGAGTACTACAGGTATTCGAATACTCGAATATTCGAGTACTACAGGTATTCGAATACTCGAACATTCAAGTACTATAGGTATTCGAATACTCGAATACTCAAACACTCGAGTATTCGAATACACAAAATTCGACGAGCACCTCAGCTCTATTCTAGAGCACCAATCGAACCTCTGCTTCGATTTTCGAACCAAATAATAAACACGAGACGCACGATTGCTGCTAAATAAATATAAAAAAAGGTATTCGATGACTCGAATATTCGAACACTCGAGTATTCGAATACACAAAATTCGACGAGTACCCTAGCTCTGCTCTAGAGCACCAATCGAACCTCTGCTTTGATTTTCGAACCAAATAACAAACACGAGACGCACGATTGCTGCTAAATAAATATAAAAAAAGGTATAAATATAAAAACACTCGAGTATTCGAATACACCAAAATTCGACGAGTACCCCAGCTCTACTCTAGAGCACGCATCAGACCTCTGCTTCGATTTTCGAACCAAATAACAAACACGAGACGCACGTTTGCTGCTAAATAAATATAAAAAAGGGTATTCGAATACTCGAATATTCGATCACTCGAGTATTCGAATACACTAAAATTCAACGAACACCCTAGCTCTACTCTAGAGCACGCATCAGACCTCTGCTTCGATTTTCGAACCAAATAACAAACACGAGCCGCACGTTTGCTGCTAAATAAATATAAAAAAGGGTATTCGAATACTCGAATATTCGATCACTCGAGTATTCGAATACACTAAAATTCAACGAACACCCCAGCTCTACTCTAGAGCACGCATCAGACCTCTGCTTCGATTATCAAACCAAATAACAAACACGAAATGCACAATTGCTGCTAAATAAATATAAAAAAAGGAAGTTGTCGTTCGTCTTAATGGTTGCTCGGTGAACAAAAATCGCGCGTGCGATGGTGCAACAGGTGCAGGCGAGCTAGAGGCCGAATTCTACGCTCGATCGATGAGACCGTCCGTGGAAGTGCACGCGAAGTGCAAGTTGCATCGGAGTGCATCTCCGGCGCCTCGACCGAGCGAGAGAAATCGGTAGAAATTGGGCCAGTCGGTCAATTGGAAGTAACGAACCCTTCGCCAACGTATTATTTTGAAAATGAATCCGTCGGGTGGTGGGCAGGCCCGTTGTCTTTCTCGATGATTCAGAGTAGCCGCGGGAGCCTCTCTAATGCTTCCACGGTGACCTGTAATTTCGCTAGAATCGTTTGATAAATGAGTTTTACGAGGAATTAGCAATGAACGTTCGAGAGACTCGGAACGTTCGACTTTGTTGATTCAGCGGTGGTTCTACACCGGCAACGATATCTCCAATTTCGTGTCTACGGTCGATCGTGGACACGAATATCGAATTAAGCGAATTAAATGACATCGAAGAGCCAACGGGTTCGATAATATTATAATTTCACGTATCGGATGAAGTAATATTCGACGGGGTCTACGAGTCAAAGGCAACGTTCTCCATTCTGTAAACTTGAAACGCGTTTGCAATGTTGCGATGTAATTGAGGCGCCGACCGGAAACGAGATATTGTTATCAAACAGAGCCGTCCACGGATCTGGATTGCATTAGCAATTCTAGAATTCCATTTCAACGAACGCGCTTAATGGAGACCGCGTATTTGCCGACAGTATCGATATATCCGTCTGCCAAGAAAAGCCGAGAGAGGTTATTTTTCATCGATTGGGGATATATTAAACGCTTTCAAATTCATTTACTTTCTATGTACACGCCCCGGGCAATGGGATCTGATTTATTCGATTCGTTTAATACTTTAACTCGTTCCGTAAACTCTTCTATTATTACAAAAATAAAAAAAAGAAATGGGGATTGTCGAGGAGTTGCACTGTATTGATCGTCAATTTTATTTGACCGTGTGGTATAGTATAAAAAATAAATGGCGGACAATTTTTTCAAACGTTTGTCCGATTCATTCGATAAATACATGGTTGTTCGAATAGTATTCTAATAGTAAAGTATTTGAACACAATCCGAATAGTCAGGTGTTTGAATAGTATTCGATAAGCCATTAGTTCGATACATACATGGTTATTCGAATAGTATTCTAATAGTAAAGTATTTGAACACTATTCGAATAGTCAAGTATTTGAATAGTATTTGATTAGCCATTAGTTCGATAAATACATGGTTATTCGAATAGTATTCTGATAGTAAAGTATTTGAACATTATCCGAATAGTCAAGTATTTGAATAGTATTTGATTAGCCATTACTTCGATAAACACATGCTTTAGCATTAGAACACTATTCGAATAGTCAAGTATTTGAATAGTATTTCATTAGCCATTAGTTCGATAAACATATGGTTATTCGAATAGTATTCTAATACTAAAGTATTTGCACACTGTCCGAATAGTCAAGTATTTGAATAGTATTTGATTATCCATTAGTTCGATAAACACATGGTTATTCGAATAGAATTCTAATACTAAAGTATTTGAACACCATTCGAACAGTCAAGTATTTGAATAGTATCTGATTAGCCAAGTACACGAATAGTCGGGTATTCAAATACTCGAATATTCGAATTACATTCAAAGTGTTCGAATACTCGAATATTCGAATTACATTCAAAGTGTTCGAATACTGAAATATTCGAATTACATTCAAAGTGTTCGAATACTCGAATATTCGAATTACATTCAAAGTGTTCGAATACTCGAATATTCGAATTACATTCAAAGTGTTCGAATACTCGAGTATTCGAATGTTCGAGTACAGACAAATTTTGACAAGTAATTTCAGAACCAGTTTGAAGCGTGGTGCTTTGAAAAATATTTGCCAGGAAATTCGACGAAAAAGCTCGGGAATTCGTGCAGTTGCGCGAGTGAAAAGGGTTAAACGGCCGCGGAACACTGTTTCCCATCAGTGGCGCTTCTGCGAGGTCTAAAAGGAAAACGGTAGAAAGCGCTGCATCGCGCATCACGCTTAAAAACTGCATCTCCGCGAGCGTCCGCGATTAGAAACAAACTTTCACGCGTCCAGATATTTTCTCCGCATTTCGCGAGCGGCTGGTCGTTGACCTATCGGCGAACCAAACTCGGAACGAACCTGCCGACGAGCAATTTTATACGAAACTCGTTTATTTTTCAATATATTGTCACGGAATTTTTCACTGTTTCCACGAGCGAGTTCGATGCATCGATGTTCAATAGAGGAATTATGTATTCGTTGGTTTATCGACGGTTTGTTACAACGTTACAATCAATATCTGGATAAATTCTCTCGGTTCGTTTGTTATTTATCAGTACCTATTGGAATAATTTAATAACGTTTCGTGGTCGAGATTCTAGCCGAACAGTATAAAAAGTTTGTTATTAATATTCTTGGTATTCTTTCCTTTACGAATAGAAAGTTTGTTCAAATACAAAATACAACGCGAAAAAATATCAAACTGGTCGCCAATAAATTAGTGTTACGAATTCTATAGAATTTAAGCAATTAGCAATAAATCGTAGAAACTTTTGTCGAATGTTTCGAAAACCCGTTCTCGAGGTTATTCATTCCCGGTAAAAGTACATCGAATTATATTTAGAAATTCGTTTCTCGGTTTCCTTTTTCCCCTCGTTCGTTTTCTCGTTAATTGTTCGCGAGCTTTTTCCGTCATTTTCCTCGTTTCACCTTCAGGCACCGAGCACATTTTAACATTCAACGAACCGCGTCGACGGAACCGGTTCTGGAATTAAAGCAACCGGATAATCGATTTCCACGGTTCGCTGTCCGTCGAAAAATGTGATTCTACCCCTAATTTATGCATTTTCACGAACACCACTATACGAATACAACGAGACGTCAATCCCCGATTTAACGATCCGCGTGCATTATTTCTACTCATTGTTCGTGCCGCAATTACCCGTTTGGCTATTAAGGGTGATCGATGGAGCGTCCCCGATGAATTTCAGGGAATTTTCAATTTTTCGACACTCCATCCTAAAAGTGAAAACCACCTTACAAATATCGCAAAATTCGCGGGAAACTTGTGGTTAATTGGAAAAATCTGTGGAATATCAGGGCCACGAGATCGAGGTACGGTGTAAAAGGAACGTAAAAATTCGCGGCCTAATCTCGTCGAATTATGAAAGTTGAAAGAGTCTGGGTAATTACGATCTCGTGAAATTTTGCATAGTGAGAACAAAAATCGAGAAAGTAATCTCTTCGAGCCGTGTTAGTTGGAAAAGTTGAAGCGTATTAGAGAAATTTTCCCGCGTTAACCTCGTCGAATCGTGGAAGTTCGAAAAGTTTACAAGTAACGGCCAGACAAATTTTTATCTACAAGAAAGGAGTGTCGAGGGATCGTGTTTCAAAAATTTGGAAAATTGGGGTTGGAAACTTCCGAAACGAAGCATCGAGGAGTTTCGTGTCCGGGATAAGAAGCGTTCGAGGAATATTAAAACATCGAAGTGTTCCAATTTGGGAAATCGGTGCTTTCGAGAGAAACTCTTTCAGCTCTGTTAATCCGTATAAATATTGAATTCGAGTTCTGGAAATCCTCCCCTGCGTCTTGTTTATCAACGGGTTACCCGATTGGGGCACAGTTTATCAGTCTGGCGACTCTCACGCCTGTGCTCTGCTCGATAAGCCAGCGTCCTTAATTTCCAATTATCCTGGTTATTAAGGCCGGAGAGAAACTTCGCGGATGCTTCCTTTCACATTGTAAACCCGCGGACTTGTTTATCGTCGCTTTAATTGAGCCGACTCGCGAGACACACTTATGCACGGATCGTAGAGCGTCGTGATTGGTAGTACACGTTCCAAATTGTAGTTTCTCCCCACGGAGAGTTTCGTTTAATTATAAGACACCCTGCTGATCGACAATTTCCTCACTGTCCTTTTTTTTCCTTTTTTTTTTTGAAATTAGGAACGAATGTTACTGTTAACGTCGATATCTCGTTTATTATCGATTCCATCGACAAGTTTCATTGAATAAGAACGATTCGATATTTAATTTGCGATCATTTTTATCTCGCACATTATTGCTGTAGAAACAACGGTTAGGGAGATATCGTACATTTTATGACCGGTACCCCCACTTGGATTTTAAATCGAGCCACGTTATAGATAAGTTCCAAGTTTCTTCACGGCTGCTCCAGACCTTTTTCTTCTTGTAATCCGCTAACAAAGAAACAGGCGGAACTGCATTTTCTTTATATAGATTTCCTTTCTTAATACCCTATAAAACCTTATTTACCTTAACGATAAGATCGTTGCGAGAACGAGTGCGGTATTATTGTGCCACGCATTCAACTCTCCACAGCTGTGTTCGTATTAATCCATTAAAATCTTTATTTCTTTCCATTACGGTTAGTCCAATATCTCAGATTCGTTAACGAAATTATAAACTATCGTGACAATTTTCCTTCGAATATGTTCCAATAGTATTCACCTCTTTTCCCATTGTCTTTAAATTAATAGAGGATTCTTTCATTCTCTTGCGTATTCGAGTATTCGAATAGTTCTCGAATTATATTATAGTACTACTCTACTCCGATACCGACTCCATTCTAATTCTTTAATCACTGTACTCTCGATCCACGAAACTTGTTCGAACGATTCCCGAATGGTACTCAAATACAGAAATATTCCACGAGTAGACTCTACTCTCAGCGGTGTATCGCTCCTTAACCATTGTATCCTCGATCCACGAATCTCGTTCGAATGATTCTCGAATACTCGAATACCGAAAAATTTCCAATTTCCTCGAGTAGACTCTACTCTCAGCGCTGTATTACTCCTTAATCATTGTATCCTCGATCCATGAATCTCATTCGAACTATTCTCTTATAATACTTGAATACTGAAAAATTCCACGAGTAAACTTTACTCTCAACACTGTATCGTTCGTTAACCACGTTCAAACTATTCTCTTATAATACTCGAATACCGAAAAATTTCCAATTTCCACGAGTAGACTCTACTCTCAGCGCTGTATTGCTCCTTAATCACTATATCCTCGATCAAGGAATCTCGTTCGAATGATTCTCGAATACTCGAATATCGAAAAATTTCACGAGTAGACCCTACTCTCAACACTGTATCGTTCGTTAACCATTGTATCCTCAATCCACGAATCTCGTTCGAACTATTCTCTTATAATACTCGAATACCGAAAGATTTCACGAGTAGACCCTACTCTCAACGCTGTATTGCTCCTAAACCATTGTATCCTCGATCCACGAATCTCGTTCGAACTATTCTCTTATAATACTCGAATACCGAAAAATTTCCACGAGTAGTAGATCCTACTCTCAACACTATATCCTCGATTGTATCCTCGATCAACGAATCTCGTTCGAACTATTCTCTTATAATACTCGAATACCGAAAAATTCCACGAGTAGACTCTACTCTCAGTAGTGTACTGCTGGTGAACCGCTGTACCGTTGGTTCGCTCGTTCGCTCGTTCGCGAATCAAAGGGCAGATTTCCGCATCGAGCGATCACGTTGCTCTACGCGGCGCCCTTATCAGCGTCGCGCACTCTTCTCCCCGTTAACAGTCGGTTTTCTCGATCGAGGAAGTAACCATTGTTGTTTATACATACACACACACTTACGTATACACACACGTATACACATATACACAGACGATGCACGCGGACACAGGCGAACGGATGCACACGCGCGACGCGGGGTCAACGGCACGTTGAAAAACAACCGACGACGGTGCAGTATGGGCACACGCGTTGCATGCAAGCGCGCATACACACGCGCGCGAGCAGACACACATACACATACACACACAGATACGTGTGCACGCGTTGCATTCGGTATACGCGGTGATCGTGTGTGTGTGTGTCGCGCGGTCGTCCAATATTATCGGGGCGATTTCGATTGCTTCCTTTTTTTTAACCCCTTGGCGCGTGTCCTTTGTTCGCCGTGGCCGGGGAAAAGCAGTCACACGAGGCAGGGGGAGGGGAGGAGGAGGAGAAAGAGACGGAGCGATTGTTGCGGCAAATCCGTTTTTATTTATGACGCTGTTTGCTTCGAGTGGCTCTTCATTGGAACGTTTATCGGAGCGAGCTTGTTTTCCGTGGGTTATTTCTCTTCCCGCCTCGGAAGGGGACCGTTCCCCCACCATTCGGTCGACGAGTCGAAGAAATTTCATTCCTCGAACCATCTTTCGATATCGATCGTTCATACAACGATTCGTGAATTCTCCTCGCGGTTTAAAAAAAACTTTTCTCACCCATCGTTTCGAAATTGAACCTCCCCGTCGCGTTCCTTTCACGCCCCATTTCTTCCAAACCCCGAACGCAACGCCCACTTTCATCCCCACTCCCTTCGCCGCGCCCTAGGCCACGCCCACTGGGATATCTTTCCTAGTTTCTCGAACTGTACCTTTTCAACGTTACCTTAATTACACATGGAATAACTATGGAATCTAATTACAGTGATTAGATCTCCGTTGTAACACGATTCGTCGCTTTCTCTTCCATTTCGTCAACCATACCACGATCATTGTAATTTTCACGCGAAGGAGAACCAGGTCCCCGAACGTGTCGCGGTGATTATCGATTGGTAATTTTTGGTTTTCGATTTCATCCGTACGAAACGTTGACCGTGGACGATCGACGGACGTTCACCACGGTTGTTATCAATTCGCTACCAATTTCAACGTAAATGTATTCACATCTTGCTCGCGGTCTCGCGTTCGTTGCTCTTCCTACACTTATTTACATTCTTCTCGGCGATCTCCTGTACGTAGACCCGCAAAAAGAGCATCAAAACCAGCAGGGAGTAGGCGGGAACGCTGGCTGATGAAAGGGGAAATTGGAGGAGGGCGAAGAGAGATTTCCACGAGTGGTGGGGGGAGGGGCGGGGGGACAGAGAGAGAGAGAGAGGAAGGGAATTTTTCCCGGACGGTGAAACTGTCCTGCGATCGACTTTCCGTGCGACGACCCGCCGCGCAGCGATAGAATCGAACGACTCTCGAAACGGTATTCGTCGATACTGCTCCCTTATCGTAAATCGATTCTCGATCCCGAGGACCACGACTCTCGAGACACCGGGTATCGCGCGATGCTTGAACGGACCTCGTGTTTGCCACGAACCTTCACGAAACGATCGTTGGAACGAAAAGGACGGGACGAAAACAACGATAAGAACCGATCGTCCGGGCGATGTTTTTCCACAATCGTCGATAGAACTGTGATTAAATGGAACGAAACGAAACGAAGTTTTTCCTCGAAAGTGATGCATCGCGAGACGAGAAGGATTATTCTTCGTTCGAGGTTCGAACTCGTGAATAGGGTTGCCCCAGATTTTCTAATTTTTTCGAACGAGTTCGTCGAATCAGTTCTGCGAAACTGTTCGAGAATCTGAAATTCAGAATAAGATTATAAATGTAAAACGAGAGTCATTTGGTTTTCAAAATTGGAGAATTTATAATTTACTAAAATGTTTGTACGCTCTAGAAAAATATTTTTCATTATCATCAAAAGAAAGGAAATCATTTTCCGAAGAACTCAATATTTTACACGCGTATTGGTCTCTAACGATATTTTATATTCATGTGATTTTTATAAATTGTTTAGGAAATACGATTTATGTAAATGGTCCGTTTCGAAGAATTTCGAACGAGATACATTCGAATTTGAATACACAGATAATAGAAGATCGGGATAATTATTCAAACAATGTAGATACTTTCGTTCGATCTGAAACTGATTTTCTGAAATCGTGGCGAATCAATTACGCTCGTCTGCTTCGTCGAATGCGGAGATAAAGATACTTGGGTGACGAGAAAATTGTTACGATGAGCTCGACGCGATGATAACGAGTGTTCAACATTTTTAGTCCCTAGTAAGGAGGCTTCCAAGTCAGTAGAATAAAACTACGAAAAACGCGGCAACAATCAGAAACTGCATTCTTCGAAAAATAGCGTACTGGGCGGTTTAAAATTCTTAATAACAATTCGAGAAACGCGCGTATTAAACCCACGAGAAACTTATCGATGCACTTGTATCGCAACCTAATATTTATTTTTTATTGTATTGTATGATATTTATTTTTCCATTGTATTTTAAAAATTTTCATAGTATCGACTCTTATTTGCGATGGTGATTTCTTTGAACTGATTGGAGACAGTCGATGCTAGTTACTAAGAAACTATAGAATTGAAATAATAAAAAAGAAAGTAAAATAATTGAAATTTTTATTGGAATTAATCTTTCGATATAGTTCGTGCGTTGAACGCCTATAGGCGTTCGAATAACATTCTCGATAAAGGCGATCAATGGATTCCCGCACACAGTGCGCGTTGTGTTAGAAATTTGACAAAATTAGGTGAACACGTTGCTAGAATTTTTTTATCCAACTTGGCGCAGCCTGTAAACGATAGTTTATCAATTTTCCTCCTAGAGAGGATGATTCTTCTCTGATTTATCACGATGACGACGACGAAGCTGCGCGAACGCGTTGCGATTTTAATGGCCGCTCGTTGCGGGGCATAACTGATGCCTTTCGTTTCTGTTTTTCTGTGTTATTTCGCGTTATGAATCTTCGACGCCTGGACGATCCCCTCTGACGACTTTCTCTTTTAGTTTTCCGTCGATGTGTTCATTTTCTGTACTTTATTTTTGCGAGCGACGTACAGTCGAGAAGTAACGAAACGAAGGAAGCGTACGATTTCGGGAAAAATATTTACCGTCTAAAGATATCAACGCGTGATGTAGCAAATATCATCGTTACTCGAAGAAAGTATTCGTACACTCTTATTCGAGTATGTGAATAATATTCGAAATTCGAATATTCGAACTGCACTCACTGCGTGTTCGAGTACGTGAATAATATTCGAAACTCGAGTACTCGAATTATATTCGTTGCCTATTCGAGTATATAAATAATATTCGAAACTCGAATACTCGAATTGTACTCGCTGCCTATTCGAGTACGTGAATAATATTCGAAACTCGAGTATTCGAACTGTACTCACTGCGTATTCGAGTATATAAATAATATTCGAAACTCGAGTACTCGAATTGTATTCGCTACCTATTTAAGTACGTGAATAATATTCGAAACTCGAGTACTCGAATTGTATTCACTACCTATTTAAGTACGTGAATAATATTCGAAACTCGAGTATTCGAACTGCACTCACTGCGTATTCGAGTATATAAATAATATTCGAAACTCGAGTACTCGAATTATACTCGCTGCCTATTCGAGTATATAAATAATATTCGAAACTCGAGTACTCGAATTATATTCGTTGCCTATTCGAGTATATAAATAATATTCGAAACTCGAGTACTCGAATTGTACTCGCTGCCTATTCGAGTATATAAATAATATTCGAAACTCGAATACTCGAATTGTACTCGCTGCATATTCAAGTACGTGAATAATATTCGAAACTCGAATACTCGAATTGTATTCACCGCGTATTCGAATCACCGAAGCATTCGAATATTAGAATACCGAAAAAATTCAATATGCAGTCTCATTCTCGGATGTGTTAATTACATTCCGGTGTAATTGACACCGCGAGACACGCGTGTACGTTTGGTTGGTTCTCTAAATAAAAAATTCGACGTTCGAGGAATAAACATAAAAAAGAACACCACGGTCAAGGGGAGAGAACGAGGCTTTTATTGTCGGCACTTTTGCTATTTTTAGCTTTTATTGTCACGATTTTTATTCGCATTTACAGCATTCCTCGCCTAGAGTCGTTCGAATTCTCGACTTTCGACCTCGGTGAAGCGTTTCACCCCCTCCTTCGTCCCATCGAGCAGAATTTTAACAATCGAAACCGACGAATTCGTCTAATTCCGCGTCCCGTTTTCTGATTTCAGGTAAGCACTGTCGACAAAGCGATACAACCGAAAAGATTTCACGCTTCGTCCACGACCGTTTCGCTGTTCCCCGCCGCTGACCAAAGGTACGACTTCTCTGACATTTACTTTCCTCGTAAAAACGTAGGCGACGATCGGAAACCCTCGTAAAGTCGCATTAAACGAGGTTAAGAAGTTCCACTGTCGTGTTGTTCAACCTCTTAACTTTCCGGCTCTTTCTCCGCGTAAAATAGCCAAGTAAAAATTACGCGTAACTTCGAGGGTGGTTTCGTTCGTTTAAGACGACTTCTTCATGGAAAATCGGAAACTTCGAATTACCACGTCGCATACATTATCAAAAATAAATAACAAAAATACGACACAAGTTCAAAATAATACTTAAGATCTTCCAATTTACCTTTCGTTCTACCCTGTTTTTTCTACCCCTGAGTGGAGATCTACAAGTAAATCTAAACTGAGAAAAAATTCTCCAACCCTCCCCCTCCCACTCAAAAAGAAAAAAGAAATATTCAACGTACATGCTCCGTAGTAATAAGTTCTTATAGGTCCAATGTGAAAAATTTATTTCCAAAGAATATTCGCAGTACGGTCCCAGGGCGTTTCGAGGATGGTTCACGGTGTCTGAATTAATTCGAGGCATACCAACGGAGGGTTTTACGAGTCTGTGTCACTCGGGGTGGTTCCACAGATTCCCGAGACTCGTCTCTCCGTCGGAAAAGACCGAGACGGAACAATTTAGCGATAAAACGTCTGCGTCGCGGGAGCATATTTGCCAAGGCGAGTGTGTCCTCGGCGTGAAGGTCGTCTCGCGAGGAGTGGCACACGGCGCGACCTTAAGGGAGGGAAAAGGGCAATTCGACTTTGATGATCGACGAGCCAACGATTCGCCTCGTAATCGTAATTGCGACGTGAAATACTTTCGCCTAATTGCCACACCGACGGTTCGTCTCGAGAGTCCACCCTCTTTTTACATCCACAACCCCTATTCGCTCGTTTTACGTCCAATTTTTTGTCGTCTTCGGCCCGACCTGTCGGTTTATTCGCGTTGTTCGACGAAATTGTGCAGGTTCTCGGTAGAAGAGAGTCTCGTTATTGTTTCAATGCGTCGATCAAGCGATTCGAAAACGAAGGTAAACGAGGGTAGGTTTGAAAAGGGACGAACATTTCCAGATAGAAATTCCTCGACAATTGTACGAAAGGTTTCTCGATTTTCTATTTATATTTCCATTTGTATCGTTTCATCGTCGATACGTTAACGTTGGATGGTCAGGGGGTAGTTGCAACCCCTGGTGGTTGATTCGTCGCGAGAAATAATCGCGTTACACTGACTCTTTTAGACGCTAGAAATTTTCAAGTCGGTTGTGTTTCAATCGGTACCGCGGATCGATTCGCGTTGTTCGACGAAATTTTGTAGGTTCTCGATAGAAGAGTCTTCGTTATTGTTTCAATGCGTCGATCAAGCGATTCGAAAATGAAGGTAAACGAGGGTAGTTTTGAAAAGGGACGAACATTTCCAGATAGAAATTCCTCGACGATTGTACGAAAGGTTTCTCGATTTTCTATTTATATTTCCATTTGTATTGTTTCATCGTCGATACGTTAACGTTGGATGGTCAGGGGGTAGTTGCAACCCCTGGTGGTTGATTCGTCGCGAGAAATAATCGCGTTACACTGACTCTTTTAGACGCTAGAAATTTTCGAGTCGGTTGTGTTTCGATCGATACCGCGGATCGATTCGCGTCTAGGGGTAAGGATAAAAAAAATAATAAAGGGAGCAGAGCGGGTTTCGTTGCACATTCGGCGGTTGCATTCGACGCGGTGCAACCACCGCCACCACGACATGTGCACTCGCGTGCGTGCAAGTCGGACGTTGAGTGATGATATCAAGTATATATACGACTGTGTCACGGGTCATCGGCCCTCGGATATTCTTGGCAATTCTCTCTCCTTCCCTCTTTTTCCCTCCCCCCTCCCCCACCGCCTCCTCTCGTTCGGTTCGTTTCTCGCTCGTTCTCCCTCCTTCTCGTTCCTTTTCTTTCCTTCTGCTCCCTCCCGCCCTCTTCGACGACCCTCCCGAGAGATTCATTCGCTCCCCTCGGTATCTCGTCTTCCCTCTCGTCCGGCTCGAGACTTCTTCTCTTCCGCTGCTCTTTCTCGCCCTCCCCGACTCCCTCCGGTTCGATCGGCTCCTAATAGTCGAACATTATCGCGTATAGTTCGCGCTCGCGCGCGTGGAGACACGGTGAAATCGAAATTCGAGCGCGCAGCCTCGATTACTCGCTCGAAGTTCCATCGGAATTTCACCGGTAGAAAAGTCGCGGATATGTACGCGGTGTTGCCCGGTGAACGAAACTAGGATCGGTGGATCATTCTACGGGGAAAAATACATCGAAAAGGTGGATAGACATTTTTTCCCACGACGCTTCGTTTTTGAGATAATCGAACTTGAAACTTGTACGGGGCACGTGAGAGTCGAGAGCGGGCGCGTTGCCCCGCGGAATTTTAAAATTGTTTTTCTCGGAAACGAAGACTAGTACAGAAAAAATTTATTACACGTTTTCGATGTACTTTTACGCGTAGAATTATAATCCGTTCGTAGTTTTCCATTTGTTGTGCAATATTCGTTGATATATATTATAAAATCGTTAATAGTCTGGTGTTTGGGTTTTCAGAACGGATTCAATTTCTATCCAGTCCTCGACTGGATTAATTAATGTTGTATCTTAGGTGTAGTAGAGTCAGCGATTGTTCGTCAGCTATTCTCTCGTATCTTGAACAAAACAATGTGCCACGGTATCACTGACGCGCCTCTATCGTCTTCGGTGTAAAAAGAAATCGCGACGCGAGAAAATATGAGTCTCGCTCTTGCGATTTATTCGCAATGACACTCGTAACTTTTCACCTCGTCTTTCCTTTTTTTTTTTTATCGTGGTTAAGAATACACTCGGCTGGCTTTGTTTGACGCGCTTCACTTTCGGCCGAGATAACGCGGCAATTATCACCGACGCGGTTCAGCGTCGTTGTTGTTCGCGAAAAGGAAAAAGAAAAAGAATTTCAATCGTGAGAAATACGTTTTCGAAAAATATACTTTCAACGTTCGAGGATTTCATTTCGGTTCGAAGGACGCGCAGATTTTATACACTTGTTTCGTCTAAATCGATTCTTTTTTTTAAAATAAAATGTATACTAAACGAATTTGATACAAAATAGAAAATTTTTAATTTCTCTCGAGAATCGATCTATAGGAGGTTCGTGATGCTCGTTTCTTCAGAATTTGAAGCTCGTTTTTCGATTCTGCGTTTCGGGGATAGGTGGCCGCGAAATTCCCCAAATTTTTCGTTAAGTTCGGCGAACGAGTTCGAGTTCCAGTCGGTTCCGTTCTAAAGGGGATTAAATATCCGACGTGGGTAAGGATGACGCATCATCGAACACCGTGGCTGCTGCCCACTGTAACCACCCACGCGCTTACGCGAACCCACGTGTTTATGCAAACGTCGAATTTCCCGGTGGGTTAAAAGACACACGCCGTTCCCCATGGACAAATCAGGTGCCCCTTCGCAGTGACGCAGTGCCTCCTGTCGCAATAGAAATTACCATACCGTGCTCGGTCAGATCGCTCCGTTCCAGAGCTGGTCGAGTGTAGCTTTAGGCTGGATTCACAGTGCGGCGATTTATATTTCACGAACTTGGAACCGTTTCGTTGAAAATTCACTATGAAATATGTTCAATCTTCTGTTTCATTGTGAAAAAATTACAAAGCGAAAGATTCACGGATTAAATATTATATTGGTAATAGATACACGTGCCAAGTACGAAAATTTACAGATTACGAATTTTCAACAAAATTGTTGAAAATTCACCTTGCTACAATTTACACAAAAATACGTTCAATCTTCTGTTTCGTTGTGAAAAAAATACAAAGCGAAAAATTCACGGATTAAATATTACATTGGTAATAGATACACGTGCCAAGTACGAAAATTTACAGGTTATGAATTTGCAACAATTTTGTTGAAAATTCACCTTGCTACAATTTACACAAAAATATGTGCAATCTTCTGTTTCATTGTGAAAAAATTACAAAGCGAAAGATTCACGGATTAAATATTATATTGGTATTAGATACACGTACCAAGTACGAAAATTTACAGGTTACGAATTTGCAACAATTTTGTTGAAAATTCACCTTGCTAAAATTTACACAAAAGCATGTCCAATCTTTTATTTCATTGTGAAAAAATTACAAAGCGAAAGATTCACGGATTAAATATTTTAAAAGAATAATAGATATACCTGCCAAGTGTGAAAATTCATAGTTTACGAATTTCCAACAATTTCATTGAAAATTCACCTTGCTTTAATTCACACCGAAATACGTTCATTCTTCTGTTTCGTTGTGAAAAAAATACAAAGCGAAAAATTCACGGATTAAATATTACATTGGTAATAGATACACGTGCCAAGTACGAAAATTTACAGGTTACGAATTTGCAACAATTTTGTTGAAAATTCACCTTGCTAAAATTTACACAAAAGCATGTCCAATCTTTTATTTCATTGTGAAAAAATTACAAAGCGAAAGATTCACGGATTAAATATTTTAAAAGAATAATAGATATACCTGCCAAGTGTGAAAATTCATAGTTTACGAATTTCCAACAATTTCATTGAAAATTCACCTTGCTTTAATTCACACCGAAATACGTTCATTCTTCTGTTTCGTTGTGAAAAAAATACAAAGCGAAAAATTCACGGATTAAATATTACATTGGTAATAGATACACGTGCCAAGTACGAAAATTTACAGGTTACGAATTTGCAACAATTTTGTTGAAAATTCACCTTGCTAAAATTTACACAAAAGCATGTCCAATTCTTTTATTTCATTGTGAAAAAATTACAAAGCGAAAGATTCACGGATTAAATATTCTAAAAGAATAATAGATACACCTGCCAAGTGTGAAAATTCATAGTTTACGAATTTGCAACAATTTCATTGAAAATTCACCTTGCTAAAATTTACACAAAAGCATATCCAATTTTTTATTTCATTGTGAAAAAATTACAAAGCGAAAGATTCACGGATTAAACATTCCAAAAGAATAATAGATACACGTGCCAAGTGTAAAAATTTACAGTTTACGAATTTGCAACAATTTCGTTGAAAATTCACCTTGCTTTAATTCACTCCAAAATACGTTCATTCTTCTGGTTCGTTGTGAAAAAATTACAGAGCAAAATATTCACGGATTAAATATTCTAAAAGAATAATAGATACACCTGCCAAGTGTGAAAATTCATAGTTTACGAATTTGCAACAATTTCATTGAAAATTCACCTTGCTTTAATTCACACCGAAATACGTTCATTCTTCTGTTTCATTGTGAAAAAAATACAAAGCGAAAAATTCACGGATTAAATATTAGATTGGTAATAGATAGACGTACCAAGTACGAAAATTTACAGGTTACGAATTTGCAACAATTTTGTTGAAAATTCACCTTGCTAAAATTTACACAAAAGCATGTCCAATTCTTTTATTTCATTGTGAAAAAATTACAAAGCGAAAGATTCACGGATTAAATATTCTAAAAGAATAATAGATACACCTGCCAAGTGTGAAAATTCATAGTTTACGAATTTGCAACAATTTCATTGAAAATTCACCTTGCTAAAATTTACACAAAAGCATATCCAATTTTTTATTTCATTGTGAAAAAATTACAAAGCGAAAGATTCACGGATTAAACATTCCAAAAGAATAATAGATACACGTGCCAAGTGTAAAAATTTACAGTTTACGAATTTGCAACAATTTCGTTGAAAATTCACCTTGCTTTAATTCACTCCAAAATACGTTCATTCTTCTGGTTCGTTGTGAAAAAATTACAGAGCAAAATATTTACGGATTAAATATTCTAAAAGGATAATAGATACACGTGCCAAGTGTGAAAATTTACAGTTTACAAATTTGCAACAATTTCATTGAAAATCCCACTTTTCTTCAATTCACACCGAAATACGTTCGTTCTTCTGTTTCGTAGTGTCGTAAAACAATTTACAAGGCGAAAAATTTATAGATCGAACGTTATATCGGTAATAAATACACGTGCCAAATGTGAAAATTTACAGTTTACAAATTGGGAACAATTTCATTGAAAACTCGAAGTACGTTCGTTCTTCAGTTTCGTTGTAAAAAAAAACTCACAAAACGAAATATTCACGAATTAAACATTCTATCGGTAATAGATACACTTGCCAAGTGTGAAAATTTATAGTTTACAAATTTGAAACAATTTCATCAAAAATTCACCTTACTTCAATTCACACCGAAATATATTCCTTCTCCCGCTTCCTTAAAAAAAAAATCTACAAATAAAAAAATCCATAAATCGAACATCGTGTTAACTAGTACCTACACGCGACAAATTTTGATTGTCTCGTATCTCGGAAATATAAATGCGAAAATCATCGTGGAACAAATACGGAATGGAAAAAAATAGCAGTTACAGAACCGATAAACATAGAACCGATAGGAGAACCGGTATAAGAACCCTAAACGAAGTCGTCACGGTCACCTTTTTCGGTTCCCCATATGTGACAGTTATTCGGAGTAACGGTTCTCCATAACCGTTTGAAGAACTGGAATCGATAGCGCGACTGTACTCTCGATCACCGATACGCAGAATTTATTAATTGTTCGGTCAGCGATCACGATCGCGAATCGGTCGATCGTCGATTCGATCGCCCGTAAATTATACAATTATACAAATCGCTCTACCACCTCCCCCATCGTTAATCGTTTGATTCTAAACGCGATTGTGGGACGATCGTGGAATCGCGAGTGGTAACCGAGGGGCAACGCTCGCATCGTTGTAACTTTTTGCAATTGCGGAACGATTGCGCAACACTAAACGTAATTGCGGAACAATTGCATAAATGTTGAACGGGGTCGCGGCGCGCGGCAATTACCGCGCGTAACGTTGTTCGTAACATCTTAAAATTCACCAGGATAACGATAACACGGTCAACGGGAGCATAATTGAATTTTCTTTTCCAATTGTTCTCGGCAACTCGTTAACGCGAGCGTTGCGGATCCAGTTCACGGGCTGTAAAACGTAAATCCCGGTCAGCTGTGTTATTGGGTCATTATTCCGGGTAAACCGTGAGGAAGCGAAAAAAAAAAAAAAAAAAAAAAAAAAAAATACGAGGAAGAAGAAAAGAGGGAAAGGTTACCCCAACGGGGGGTTAGAAAACGCACGGGACGCACAGAAGGGTGGGGGTTGACCCCACCCTTGTGGGGGTCGTAAACGACAGGGAGAAGGTTCGCGCGAATTCACGCGAACGGATCGGTTACGCTCGAGCGCGTCGATTTGCGCAAAATGGGCGAAAATTTTTTTCTCATCGAATATTACGTTGGTGAATTTTCTTTCTCTTTTTTTTTTTTCTTTTGGTGGGTTCACTTCGGTTTTCTAGAGTCTCCACGAATCATCGAACGTTCGCTGGATCGATATCGTCGGATAGGGAGATAATCGCGAGAGTCTGGAGCGTCTCGATTATGCTTGTTTATTTTTATCCTGGGGAAAAAAAAAAATAAATAAACACGACTCGTCAAATGTCGAATCGGTTGATCCGGCTGACCTCGACCGATCCACCGGTTTTTCGATGCGAATATTCAGGTTCGTTCGGTTCCAAGGTCATGTAATCCTAGGTCACTGAATTCCTTTCTGACTTGAATAGGTGACGGATGTTGGAGATATTTCACTCGAAGATGTCGATGGAAATTTGGAGATAAATTAACCCATTCGTCGAATATGGATCGCGATCGTGCGATTGATATTGGAGCGAAGTGTGCTTCATCCTCGAACTTGTTTTTGTATTTTAATATTTCGAAAGGAGACTCTTGCGAGGAATGTTTCAATTTTTGAAGGTTCGTTTAGTTGGTGAAAATGTTCTAATTGTTTCAGGATTGTTTCAAGCTTCTTTTTTTCGTACGTACACTTTCGAGTCACTTCGTAGATGACGATCGAATTTTCTAGGGCTTTTCTCAACTCTTCTTCTCTTCGAATATGAGTCATTTTTATTTTTAATATAGAAACTTTCGAGCCACCTTGTAGTTGACGATAGAAAAAAAGAAAGAACGCTCCAATTTTCCAAGGCTTTTTTCTAACTCGTGTTCTCTTGCAATTTGAGCCATTTTTTTCGTACAAACTTTCGAACTATCCTATAGTTGACGATAGAAATTCACCGTGAAACCGATTGAGAAAAAAAAGAAGAATGCTCCAATTTTCAATAGCTTTTCTCAATTCTTCTTCTCTTCTAATTTGACTCATTCTTTTTTTCATACAGAGACTTTCAAGCCACCCTATAATTGACAATAGAAAAAAAGGAAGAACGCTCCAATTTTCTAAGGCTTTTCTCAACTTTTCTTCTCTTCTAATTTGACTCATATTTTTTCGTATAGACTTTCGAACCACACAATAGTTTACGATAGAAATTCACCGTGAAACCGATCACGAAAAAAGAAAAGACACTCCAATTTTCCAAGGCTTTTTCCAACTCCTCTTCTCTTGCAATTCTAAGGCTTTTCTCAACTTTTCTTCTCTTCTAATTTGACTCATTCTTTTTTTCATACAGAGACTTTCAAGCCACCCTATAATTGACAATAGAAAAAAAGGGAGAACGCTCCAATTTTCAATAGCTTTTCTCAACTTTTCTCCTCTTCCAATTTGACTCATATTTTTTCGTATAGACTTTCGAGCCACACAATAGTTTACGATAGAAATTCACCGTGAAACCGATCACGAAAAAAGAGAGAACGCTCCAATTTTCCAAGGCTTTTTCCAACTCTTCTTCTCTTGCAATTCGAATCATATTTTTTTTTCGTATAGACTTTTGAGCCACCCAATAGTTGACGATAGAAATTCACCGTGAAACCAATCGCGAAAAAAGGGAGAACTCCCCAATTTTCCAAGGCTTTTTCTAACTCTTCTCTTGCAAATCAAGTCATTTTTTTTTGTATACAGAGTATTTCGAGCCACCCTATAGTTGACGATAGAATTTCACCGTGAAACCAATCGCGAAAAAAGAAAAGACGCTCCAATTTTCCAAGGCTTTTTCCAACTCTTCTTCTCTTGCAATTCGAATCATATTTTTTTTTTTTTTCGTACAGACTTTCGAGCCACCCTATAGTTGACGATAAAAATTCACCGTGAAACCGATCGCGGAAAAAAAAGAAGAGAGACGGAAGGTTTTCTGCACGCGCGTTCCACTCCCTTTTCAGCCGGGCGTCCGTTCAGTCTGGCGGAAAACCGCCGGGGAAAACGAAAGGGAAAGGGTGGCGTTTCCTAGGGGTAATATGGGTCTCGTGGTAAGAAGTGAAAGGGAAACGGCGTGCCCAGGGACACGTGGACATCCGATTGTTTTCACTTTTCGAGAAGCAAGGGTGGCCGAACTAGGGCAAACGAGTATCGATCGCGAACCGAAGAGGATCGGTTCCTGCGGGTAAAAAAAAAAAGAAGAAAAAAAATAAAATAAAATAATCGTGCACCGGTAGAAAGACTGGTCTCGTTGATTGATTTAATCGCGGGATCCATCGGGATTCAATTCTTTATATTCGCCCTCGTATTCACGATTGGCGTGATGATCTTTTGTAATTTGCTCCACGGGCGCTGGACGATACTCGTTATTCCAGTTTGCATATTTACGAGCAGGTTTTTGTAATCGTCCAAATTGTAATCAGAACCTGCGGGGGGACTGAAAAACGAAACCAGTGGCGATTTCTCGCACTCAAATGCGTTTTTAGCCATCCGAGAACACTTTCCAGAGAGAAATTAAAAGTTCAATCTCGTCGTCGTGTCTTTAACAAGAGTAACACTACGAACCCTCGTTCAACACGGTGGATTTTCAAATGGAAAATCTTACCGATTTCGAAGAGTCCAAATCTCAGACTGACAATTAACCGAAAAAGTAACAAAGATACCTAACGAATTTTTAAAATAAAACCTACCCCTCTCGTTGTACCTTAAATCTGAAATACTTTCGAAAATGATTTCTCACCCACCCTCTCTCAGAGTAAATATAACACCTCGAACGAAAGATTCCCTCGTTATTTTTCCAACGATACAACTCGAGCGAACAATTTTCGAATTTTTACGAAGCTCTCGTAAAATATGGATTTTCGTGATTCTATTAGTCCCGCGGGACCAGGAACGGGTAAATTTGATTCGAATAATGGATAACGAGCGCAAACACCGCGCAACGATTCACTCGAGAGGTTTGCACGATTGAAAGTTATTCCTATAGATTTTTATACGTTTCACGTGCGAAGTAATTTCATTCGTTAAATTTTTACCGAACGGTCGCGGGAAAATTGTTCGAATTTGATTTCCAGATGGAAAAACCACCGACCGGTTATGTATTGTCCTTGTGTTTCTGGTCTCGAGTGAAAGAACTCGGACAAATTTCCGAAGGCTGGACCGGAGTTCCTCGAACGCGAAGAGGGAGACTAACCGCAAGATTCTACGGAGACACCGTGTATATACGGTGCGGCAAGAAGCCGAGAACAGTCGAGCGGACTCTCGTAGTCGTGGAACAGTGACCCCCTGGACCAGAGATACAGTTATTGCGTTTACTCTCCTCCGCGCCGGTGCACCTACCAGCGCACACGCGCGCACTGGATACTACACGTACAGCGGTGCACACGTATGCACGGTTGCACTCGGCCGTCCTCCGTGCATTGCACCGCTGCTGCAGCGATGGGCGCGATTCTCTTGCTCGCGAGCTTTCGAGCAATTCGTGTGGTATCGAGCGTGAAACGAACCTTCGTGATTTTATTTATTTATTCGCCTACGTTCCGTACGCTCGTGAGCAACCGGACGATTAATTCGAACCTTTGTTACAAAGGGTGTTTACGATTTAAACAAAAATACAACGATGCATCTGTGTCGAACTAGTTTCGAGCAGGTTTTTACAATTTTATTTTTGGGGTGGGGAGGGGAGATTGGAAAATTTTCAAAGTTCAATACTTTTGTATATGGTATAAATATTCCTGTCGAGGTTTTCTAAGGTTTTTTTTGTTACAAAGGGTGTTTGTGATTTAAAAAAAAATACATCTGTGTCGAATTAGTTTCGAGCACGTTTTTACAATTTTATTTTTTTTATTTTTGGAGTGGGGAGGGGAGATTGGAAAATTTTCAAAGTTCAATACTTTTGTATATGGTATAAATATTCCTGTCGAGGTTTTCTAAGGTTTTTTTTGTTACAAAGGGTGTTTGTGATTTAAAAAAAAATACATCTGTGTCGAATTAGTTTCGAGCACGTTTTTACAATTTTATTTTTTTTATTTTTGGAGTGGGGAGGGGAGATTGGAAAATTTCCAAAGTTCAATACTTTTGTATATGGTATAAATATTCCTACCGAGGTTTTCTAAGGCTTTTTTTGTTCCAAAGGGTGTTTGTGATTTAAAAAAAAATACATCTGTGTCGAATTAGTTTCGAGTACGTTTTTACAATTTTATATTTTTTATTAATGGGGTGGGGAGGGGGTGATTGGAAAATTTCCAAAGTTCAATACTTTTGTATATGGTATAAATATTCCTATCGAGGTTTTCTAAGGCTTTTTTTGTTACAAAGGGTGTTTGTGATTTAAAAAAAAATACATCTGTGTCGAATTAGTTTCGAGCACGTTTTTACAATTTTATATTTTTTATTAATGGGGTGGGGAGGGGGTGATTGGAAAATTTCCAAAGTTCAATACTTTTGTATATGGTATAAATATTCCTATCGAGGTTTTCTAAGGCTTTTTTTGTTCCAAAGGGTGTTTGTGATTTAACAAAAAATACATCTGTGTCGAATTAGTTTCGAGTACGTTTTTACAATTTTATATTTTTTATTAATGGGGTGGGGAGGGGTGATTGGAAAATTTCCAAAGTTCAATACTTTTGTATATGGTATAAATATTCCTATCGAGGTTTTCTAAGGTTTTCTTTGTTACAAAGGGTGTTTGTGATTTAAAAAAAAATACATCTGTGTCGAATTAGTTTCGAGTACGTTTTTACAATTTTATATTTTTTATTAATGGGGTGGGGAGGGGTGATTGGAAAATTTCCAAAGTTCAATACTTTTGTATATGGTATAAATATTCCTATCGAGGTTTTCTAAGGTTTTCTTTGTTACAAAGGGTGTTTGTGATTTAAAAAAAAATACATCTGTGTCGAATTAGTTTCGAGTACGTTTTTACAATTTTATATTTTTTATTAATGGGGTGGGGAGGGGTGATTGGAAAATTTCCAAAGTTCAATACTTTTGTATATGGTATAAATATTCCTATCGAGGTTTTCTAAGGTTTTCTTTGTTACAAAGGGTGTTTGTGATTTAAAAAAAAATACATCTGTGTCGAATTAGTTTCGAGTACGTTTTTACAATTTTATATTTTTTATTTTTGGGGTGGGGAGGGGAGATTGGACAATTTCCAAAGTTCAATACTTTTGTATAAATATTCCTATCGAGGTTTTCTATAAATTTATTTAGTTATCCATCGATCGGGAAATACTTGGCGCAGACGAAGCTACATGGATAATTAATTTAACCCTACGCGATACAAAAATACCACGTTGTATAAATTCTCGTCGCGGCAACGAGCCTCGAGGAAATTTTTCACAATTTCATTTACTTATTCCTGGATCGAAAAACACTTGCCACGAGTGAGAATACGGGAGATGATTAATTTAACCAGTCGCCTGGTAAAAATACAATGTTGTACAAATTCCCGGTCTGTCCGGCATCGGGCAAATTTTTCTATTTTATTTATTTATTTGCGGATCGGGAAATCCTTCGTACGGATGAGAGTAACGAGATGATTAATTTAAGCCTTCGGGGAATGCAGATAGAAAAATATAATGCATAAATTCCTTTCGGATCATCGAGATACGCGTACTCGACGAAATTAAATACTATACGTTTGAAAAGTTACCTGCAATCAAATTCTACGATAACCGATTCGAAGGATTATTTCTGATCTCAGACTTAACTCAGACCCGAGAGAGACTTAAGATGTTATTATTTTTTAATAGAGAAACTACCTCTGAATTCTTCAATATTAAGTCACTATACTGGCAATAATAATACATTTAATCCAAGCTTGATTCAAATCCGAAGTAGATATAATTATTTTTTTGAATAAAAAGAAAACTTTGAAACGCACAACGATGTTCGAGCTCCGAATTAATATTCAATCGATACTCGAACACTTATCGACGTTTATCGACGCGATTCGAGCCCGTCGCTGGCTCGGTGCATCTCGATCGCGATCGACTGGTCGTTGTCGTTCGAATCGCGAGGAAAACCGAGCCTCGACGAACATTGGAACCCGTGTGTGCGCTCGTACTCGCGCGTCGTTGCCCAAAAATTACGATGCTTTGTTTTCGCGTCCCTGTTTCTGTGCGCCAGCAGCTATTTCTTCTCCCCACCCCCTCCTGGTCGAGTACGCTGCACTCGTTTCTTTTTTTTTTTCTTTCTTGCCTGTTATATGCAGCGTTTCGTGCGATTTTTTTCTGTTCCTTTTCTGTTCGTTTCCTTGCACGACGAGACTTCGATTCGATCGATCGAATTCGTTCGTCGACGTAACGGGAAATCTCGTTTCGTTTCGAATTTACGAGAATCGAAAATTTTGCCCCGGTTCCGCGTTGCATTTTCGCGTGGGTTTCGTTCCGCCGATGCGAACGGGAAATTTTCAACGAAAATTTTTTAAGATCGTTGGACCGTGACTCGAGATCGGGGTCAGTTGCGCGAGTTGAAAAATTCCCCGCGATGCTATAAAAAGAAGTTATTGCGAGAAGCTCGCAGTCGATTCGGAATATTGAAAGCTCCATTAATTTTCGAGAGTTCCGACACTCGGTGCCCGGTGTACAATTTTTCGATCCGGTGTTCAACGAAAATAAATTCAACGGAGGATGGAAAATAGTCTTCTAATTGGTAGCGTGGAAAAAAACGAACTCGTGAACGTTTAAAGGGCTGTATTACAGCTACAGGAAAAACAACTTGTAAAATTTCTTTTACTTTTTATTTTTCTCTCTGGTATCACGAGTACAAAAATCTAATAATACGATGAAAATGGTATCGAGCCGATCATCGTTGATTGTTGATTGTATTTTTGAGAAATCTTCGTTGGGTAACATTGTAATAATTAAATGTTATTCGGGTAGTGGGAATTTCGAATGGTAGGGAATTCTGTTTCGATTCATTCCTAGCGGGAGGTGAAGATCGGTGAAAAAATTCGACGTCTGCTCGATCGTAAAGCAATTTTGCGGAAGATTGCGCGTGGAAACCGCTCGGATCGCGATTCCATCGTCGCGTCGTCCTGCGTGCAGCGAATCTCTCGCGACGAAAGCCGGCTGCAGGAAACCCGTTTCGTTCGCTGCGCCCAAAACGAGGTTATCTCGATTCTCACCGAGTCGCGCGCGCGCACGCGTGTAATTTCGATATTCTGCTCGATTTCTGGCACGCCAGTCTCATCGACGACCGTTCGATTCCCTTCTCGTCTCGTTCCCCTTACTCGGCGTCTATTGCGAGCTCTTTTTGCGAGAAGCGAACACATCCACGAAATAGTTGCGTAACTCGGGGAAATTAAGTTCGATTATCGAATTTTTGCTCTAGTCGATTATTCGAACACATTTCTGATTTGAGTATTCGACGAATACTACTCGAATACCATTCAAATACCATTCGAATAGTAATCGAATATTTGAACGTTTCTCCAATTCAAATAGAGAACTAGTACTACTCAAATATTCGAATGCTTCTCCAATTCAATTGTGATACTAGTATTACCCGTATACTATTCAAATACTAGTCGAATACTACTCGAATTTTCGAACGTTTTTCAAATTCAAATATAGAACTAGTACTACTCAAATATTCGAACGCTTCTCCAATTCAAATATAGAACTAGTACTATTCGAATATTCGAACGCTTCTTCAATTCAATCATAGTTGATACTCGAATACCATTCGAATACCATTCGAATACTACTCGAATACCATTCGAATAGTAATCGAATACTCGAACGCTTCTCCAATTCAAATAGAGAACTAGTACTACTCAAATATTCGAATGCTTCTCCAATTCAATTGTGATACTAGTATTACCCGTATACTATTCAAATACTAGTCGAATACTACTCGAATATTCGAAGGTTTTTCAAATTCAAATATAGAACTAGTACTACTCAAATATTCGAACGCTTCTCCAATTCAAATATAGAACTAGTACTACTCGAATATTCGAACGCTTCTTCAATTCAATCATAGGACTAGTACTACTCGAATACTATTTGAATACTATTCAAATACTAGTCGAATACTACTCGAATATTCGTACGCTTCTCCAATTCAAATATAGAACTAGTACTACTCGAATATTCGAACGCTACTCCAATTGAATCATAGAACTAGTACTACTCGAATACTATTCGAATGCTACTCAAATACCAGTCGAATACTCAAATACTCGAAATGCATTCATATACTGAACGCAACACGCCCGATCAATGAAATTACTTTTTCCGTACTAGTTTTTCGAGAAGAGCAACTAAAAATTGTCGATTCGGTCCTCGATAGTTAGTTCGGCGATTCTCGGTCTGCGTCGTTCGCTTTTAAAAACTCGCTTCGATGAAAACTTTTTCCGATAACAAATCAGACGTCCCGGCCACGCAGCTGCGGAGGCCAAGCCGAGTTGGTCGCGAAAATCGTCTCGCTGAAATTGGCGGCGACGTCGCTGCGCAGAGGGAGAGACGGGAAAGCAAAAACGCGATAAAATGGCCGCTTACGCGTACACCGGCCTCCGTTATCTGATCGTGAAAGCTGAAATACAACCGCCAAATGCTCGTACTTTCTACCGCGCTGCTTATTGCGAGCTACGCGCGATAGCAAAGTGATAAAACGCCGTACAAGCGTCAGAGAGGGAAAGAGAGAGAGAAAGAGAAAGAGAGGGAGAGAGAAAGAGAGAGAAGTGCTGGACGCAGCGGCGTTCCACTTTCCAGGCAAAAGATACCCGCGAAGATAGCTTGCACGGTCCCCGGACGCTTTCCAGCTAGGCGAAAAAATCGAAATGTGCTCGATAGCTCGATTTACGGGCCGATATCACTCGCTGCCACTGTTTGCCTACGGCCTCGCGTCGAAGTTACCCCGACTTTGCTCGCCGACATCGATACACTGCCTCCATCTTCGACTCGATCTTCCTAATTGGAAAATCGGAGATCGAAACTTTTCAAATTTCAATCGAAACTTGGAGTGTATCGGATAGATTGGCAACTTTAGAGCGGTGTAATATCAGAGGATACGGCTTTCAGAAATTTCTCGGTACTCGAGTCATCAACCCCCGTATCCTTGGTTGAGACCTCGAGGAAGTTGGCTATATTTAATCGTTCCTTTTACGTCGGGCACGGCTTGTCGAATTTTATTGTATTCGATACTCGTAGATACGTCGATGATTCGTACACTCGGCGAGTATAATTCGAATACTCGACCGTTCAAGTACCATTCGAATACCCGACTGTTCGAATACTCGTATACTCGAAGTTCAATTCGCGGTATGTAAATACTTGTAAAATATTCGAATTCTACTGTAATACTCAACTACTCGAGTTCTACTCTAATGCTCGACTATTCAAATTCTACTTTAATACTCGACTATTCGAATTCTACTCTGATACTCGACTATTCGAATTCCACTCTAATACTCGACCATTCGAATTCTACTCTGATACTCGACCATTTGAATTTTATTCTGATACTCGACCATTCGAATTCTACTCTGATATTCGACCATTCCAATTCTACTCTAACACTCGACTATTCGAATTCTACTCTGATACTCGACTATTCGAATTCTACCGTTCGAATTCTACTCTGATCCTCGACTATACGAATTCTACTCTAATACTCGACTATTCGAATTTTACTCTGATACTCAACTATTCGAATTCTACTCTGATACTGGACTATTCGAATTCTACTCTGATACTCGACTATTCGAATTCCACTCTAATACTCGACTATTCGAGTACTATTCAAACACTCGACTATTCGAATAGCTCCACCCATATTCGACGCAGCTCGTACATCCGAACGATACAGAATACTCGCGAACTGCTTCCTTTTTACACACCGTATCGCGTTTCTACATTCCCGAGATTCTACGTTTCTGTCGTCCCTACAATACGATACATCACGCGAGAGTCCAATCGAACGGTTCCTGGTACCGTTCGAAGCTCGAAGGTTCCGCCCGGTATTTTTCGGTAACGCCGTTCTCGATGGACGAAATTCACGCCCGGCGACACGAGATATCGATAACTCAATTTACCGTCAATTACGCGATTGCGATACGGTTAGCGGCGCGAGACGATAAGCGTCCCGTTTCGTGGCGGTAGCACGCGCCCATTACGCGTTAAACATTTGCATATCGCCGTTTGC
This sequence comes from Ptiloglossa arizonensis, assembly GCF_051014685.1. Classification (NCBI taxonomy): domain Eukaryota; kingdom Metazoa; phylum Arthropoda; class Insecta; order Hymenoptera; family Colletidae; genus Ptiloglossa; species Ptiloglossa arizonensis. Next base: position 28,581,545 of record NC_135049.1, read on the forward strand.
AAATTTACGATCTCTCGCGCGCGGAAGGATCGAACGATTCCGACTTCTGTTCCGCGGCCGGCCGCTTTCGAAGGCGCTGCGCGACATAATTATTCATACGAACGAACCGACCACGGAGGAGCGGCGGGGGGCGTGGCGGGGCGGGGCGGGGCGGTGGCAGGGGGTCACGGAGAGGGGGCGGGGGAGGGGGAGAGATCGATCGTTGCAACGGGTGTTGCATTCCGCGCGATACCCGCCCGAGATCTGCATATCGCCGTGGATATTTATGAACTCCGTCGAAGAATCGATCATCCGACACGCGGCTGTGGAGTCGACGTCGACATTGTTGCGCACAGGCTGTAAATAAACTGTCACCGGGCCCGATACGTTTGCTTATTGAAAATGTTGCGGCAACCGGAGCCTTCTCGTTACTTCGTGCGTGTACGTTACAGGACTCTACCGTAGATTAACTTATCGTTGCCTTTCGAGACGTGTACCGCGCTGAATTTCCTTATCCGGTCGATTAGCTCGGCAGTTAAGAATCGGTGCACCGATTCGTGGACGCAAGATCTGGTTCACCGTACGATGGTGATATACCATGGGAGAAAAGAGAAACAGCCTTGAGTTGGGCTGATATAATATTCTGGTGCACAGTATCATTACAGAAATAAATTCGGTTTGAAGTCTCTTAAGGCTGGGATCTCTGGGAGAATCTTTTCCAAGGTGCTTCTATGTAACAGGTCACAATCTGTGCGTTTAGTATGTTCTCTTGCACTTCTATGCACGTTAAAAGCTTCTTGTCCAGTCGTCAAATTGTCACGAACACTATGAGTACATGTATCTACTCCCAATGTGAAGAAATCGGTCCAGGTGTCCCCCGATATGGTAATACCTCGGTTAATGATACTCCCCGAAGAATGATACATGTGTGGAATCTTTCAAACGGTTTTCGATCAATTAAAAATAGACCATCGTGGACGCCAACGGGTGGCCTTGGCGTACAATTGAACGTCAGCTCCGTTGTCAGGAGACACGCTGGGTCCAATTGGAACTTCGAAGTGCAATTGAACGCTGATCTAGTGTCCTCCTCCGTGGTAACGCTATATTTAGTCGTCATCGGGAACATTGTTCGTGAACCGCGCGTACAGTTCTCGGGGAAGTCACGGAGGTTGACCAAGAATTCGTTAACCTGTCTAATCGTCGCAATTGTGGCTGTGGTGGCGCGAGGGATCGAGCACGCGCGCGCAATTCCGTTGAAAGCGCACACTCGCGCTCGAGAAGAAAGCCGAGATCGGACGACAATGTTTCGCGTTTATAAATCAGATCGGAGAAAGTTACAACCCCAATTAACCTCGGTGATACGGGATGACTCGTGCCCACGGTTCGTTGAACCGATCCCCGAGTAACGAGCGAACGGCATGAGCCGATCATTTTGGTACGTTCACCTGATAAGAGAAGCGACGCGTTCATCCGGTCGAACGTAGACGGCGGCTGGACAACGTCTTCACGGAATACGATTACGGACCTATTTGGTCTATCGAGTGGATCGATAAGGGGGTTGCGATGAAACTTCGGTTCGCGATTCCAGGAACAATTACTCCACTCGACGAGGATTCGAAACGTGGGATTACGTTGCACGTAGTAGTACGTGCCTCGTAATTTTTTACTGGTAGTATTCGAGCATAAATTGTAGGTGCGGTACTCTACTCGACGAGGATTCGAACTGTTTGGATTTTCGAAACGGGACACTACGTTGCACGTACTAGTACGTCTCTAGTATATTTTTCATCCGTAGTACTCTGGCATAAATCGTAGGTGCGGTACTCCACTCGACGAGGATTTCAAACGTAGAACTACGTTGCACGTAGTAGTACGTTTCTAGTATATTTTTACCCGTAGTACTCTAGTGTAAATCGTAGGTGCGGTACTCTACTCGACGAGGATTCGACTGTTTGGATTTTTGAAACGTGGAGCTACGTTGCACGTAGTAGTACGTCTCTAGTATATTTTTATCCGTAGTACTCTATTATAAATCGTAGGTGCGGTACTGCACTCGAAGAAGGTTCGAACCGTTTGGATTTTTGAAACGTGGAGCTACGTTGCACGTAGTAGTACGTCTCTAGTATATTTTTTATCCGTAGTACTCTAGTATAAATCGTAGGTGCGGTACTCCACTCGACGAGGATTTCAAACGTAGAACTACGTTGCACGTAGTAGTACGTTTCTAGTATATTTTTACCCGTAGTACTCTGGTGTAAATCGTAGGTGTGGTACTCCACTCGACGAGGATTTCAAACGTAGAACTACGTTGCACGTAGTAGTACGTCTCTAGTATATTTTTACCCGTAGTACTCTAGCGTAAATCGTAGGCGCGGTACTCTACTCGACGAAGATTCGACTGTTTGGATTTTCGAAACGTAGAACTACGTTGCACGTAGTAGTACGTCTCTAGTAATTTTTTACCCGCAGTACTCGAGCATAAATCGCAGGTGTAGTGCCATCCACTAGGTGCGAATTGTGTGCGTGACGCATTGGTGACACGTAGTACTACGTTTCCAGCCATTGTCAATCCGTAGTACTACGTTTCAAGTCATTTTCAGCTGTGCCTAGCACCACGTTCTCACACGTGTAAATATAACACGTACGTCGAGTTTCGTATAGCTACAGCACTACGTTAATTAGGTATATGAGCTCTTCGATCACGTAGTACTACCTTTGTGATCTTCAGATCGCGTAGTACTACGTTTATGATCTTCAGATCGCGTAGTACGACGTTTTCACCATCCGTAGACTACGTAGTAGTACGTTTCCACCCCCAGTAGGCCACGTAGTAGTACGTTTCCACCCCCAGTAGGTCACGTAGTAGTACGTTTCCACCCCCAGTAAGTCACGTAGTAGTACATTTCCACCCCCAGCAGGTCACGTAGTAGTACGTTTCCACCCCCAGTAGGCCACGTAGTAGTATTTTTCCACTCCTTAGATCACGTAGTAGTACGTTTCCACTTCTTAGATCACGTAGTAGTACGTTTCTACTCCTTAGATCACGTAGTTCTACGTTTCTACTCTCGCGAGTCACGTACTGTTACGTTTCTGTCCCTATAAATCACGTAGTACTACGTTTATACCCCTACATATTACGTACTACTACGTTCCCAACTCGATATATCACGTACCACTACGTTTTAACTCCCACAAATCCTGCAACAACCCCCATTCCTCTGCACGTAAATCGCCCAGAAATCAGTACGACGTTTCTAAGCACGCGAATCCTTCTCTGTACCACCGTTGTCGGTGTTCACGCCAGTTGAGCACCGTGATTTCGAGAACTTTCCACAACAAAACGTTCGAACCGAGTTCACCCGAGTTTCGTCAGAAAGCTCCTTTTCCAAGAGCTCACGTTTCGCTGGAACTTCGCGACGAACTTTCCGGTAACGCGCTTTAACGAAAAGCCCTGATCCCCCACCCCAACCATTCCCCCCTCGTTATATGCACACGCGGTACACGTACAAGATGACTTCGTTTACTAAGACGCGGAACCAACTCCCCGATTCGCGTACCCAGTGTCTCGAATCGGTTTCGTCGACCACCGGGTGATTTTCATCGCTCGTCTTCGGCCTCGAAGCTTCGCTTCCCTCGTTGGGTCATCGCTCAGCTCCGCTCGATCGCGTCACAAGGAAGATTCGGGCGATAAATTGATACCAAACGGTTCGTTTCGGAGCGATCGTTCGTAATTCAATTGTCACTACGCGATGCGCAGATTCGGGGCGGGCTCCGATTTTTATTGGGGTGATTGACTCCTCGACGAAGGTCGGTCGTCGTTTTCTTCTGCGTTCATCCGATCGGTGGACCGTGCGTGCGATCGATAGTTTCTAAAACCATCGTTTCTCGAACGATCATCGACACAGTACCCAGAAACCACCATTTCCTCGATCTTTCAAATTTCGCGCAAGTACTACCAGTTTTGTAAGATGAACAGTGGAAATATCAAGCTTCGATGGAAACACCTGGGAACAAACTCGTGAAAATGAACCATCGCGGTGATTATTTCCTCGAAGGAAATCAATCTCGGAGAAAATAGTTTTACCGCTGGTAATTAATTTCTATTCAAGGCCGACGGTGGTAATCTCGGAGTTCTCCGATACTTGAGGATCCTCCGAGAATCGCCGACGTTGCCACTTGACGGGAGTATAGGTGCGTCGAGCGTCGTGAAAATAAATCGCGCGATGATTATTTCTTCGAAGGAAATCGCTCTCGGTTGGAAAATAGTTCTCCGGAGGGTAATTAATTCCCATTCGAGGACGACCGAGGTAATCTCGGTGTTGTTCGATACTTCGTGATCCTCTGTATTCGATATTGCTTCTTCCCGGGGTAAACGAACGTAACTGGAATAGTCGCGGAATAGTCGCGTGGTCCGAAAACAAGGATGGAAAAAATCTCGAGGCAACGAATCGGGCGTTCACTCGCGGTAACGGGCGGATTCGTCTCGAAAATTCGTCGCTCCCATTTGCATGCGGGAGCTGCTGGTTCAACGAACCCGAGCAGGGGTCAATTCGGAGCGGGCCCTGGAACTTCCTTCAACGAGACCTAACCCCGTGAAACCTCGACCCGACATTGAGGCAATGAATTACGAAAATGATTATGGGAGAAAAAAGGAGAAGGAGGAGGAGAAGGAGGAGGAGGAGGAGAAGGAGGATAGAGCGCCGCGTTTGGACGCCCGGCGCTTACGCATCGGCCGAATTCTGCGACGCGCAAAAACACCGAGACCGGACCGACGTCAAACTTGGGTTAACGGTTTAATGAAGAGAGCCATTGTCCGTGAAGTTCGCAGGGAATTGGGCCGAATTGCGTCACGAACGAACCACGGGAAAGTGGAAATTATTATTTAACGTAGTGATACGTGATCGGCGTCGTATTGACGGAAAGTCGAGGGTCGAGCTGTGACGCAGAGTGGAGGGCGAACGTCGTGTCGCGAATGTTGACAAAGTTTACTCGAATGATCGAGAGAGGTTACAAAGGTCTACTCGAATGGTCGAGGAACGTAGAAGTATTTACGAAAGTCGCAAGGGGTTGCTGGATTGCTCGGGGAAAGTCACAAAGGTCTACTCGATTGGTCGAGGAACGTAGAAGTATTTACGAATGTCACAAAGTTGAGTAGACCTTTGGTTGCTCGAATGCTCGGAAAAGTTGCAAAGGTCTACTCGAATAGTCGAAGAACGTAGAACTGCTTACAGAAGTCACAAAGTTTACTCGAATGATTGAGAAAGGTTACAAAGGTCTACTCGAATAGTCGAAGAACGTAGAACTGCGTACAGAAGTCACAAAGGTTTGCTCGAATACTCGGGAAAAGTCACAAATGTCTACTCGGATAATCGAAGAACGTAGAACTACTTACGAAAGTCACAAAGGTTTGCTCGAGTACTCAATGAACGTCACAAAGATTTACTCGAATAGTTGCAGAACGTAGAACTACTTACGAAAATCACAAAGGTTTGCTCGATTGCTCGGGGAAAGTCACAAAGGTCTACTCGAATAGTCGAAGAACGTAGAACTACGTACGAAAATCACAAAGATTTGCTCGAATGCTCGGAAAAAGTCATAAATGTCTACTCGAATAGTCGAAGAACGTAGAACTACGTACAGAAGTCACAAAGGGTTGCTCGAATGCTCGGAAAAAGTCATAAATGTCTACTCGAATAGTCGAAGAACGTAGAACTACGTACGAAAGTCACAAAGGTTTGCTCGAGTACTCAATGAACGTCACAAAGGTTTACTCGAATACTCGATGAATGTCACAAAGGTCTACTCGAATACTCGACGAAAGTCACAAAGGCCTACTCGAATACTCGAGAAAAGTCACAAAGTATATTTTACTCAAATATACACCAATGAATACTTGTACGATGCGATCGAAGAATCCCGCAACGAAGTCCAATTCATAGGAACGTACCCGTTTCGAATAAAAAAGAGAAAGTCGATGGAATGTTAATTTCAGTGCTGGGAGGAACGTACAGCTACGTGACCATCGTCACATCGTTGATCGACTGTCGTTCTCCATCTCGAAATGCACGAAATGGGATCACTCTCCAAGTAGAAAAGATTCGAAAAGACGATCGGAGGGTCCAGAGGAAAATCTTTCTAATTTTCTATTCGTTATTCGATACTCGTAGCGATCCACGTCACGGAGACACATCTACGTCCGAGGGATCGTTCGAAAGCGAACCGAGCCCGGACGACTCCGTTCGAAAATCGTCGAAGCGGGTTCTCGTCGTCGTATGAACGAAGATGACACCTAGTGTACGGTTTCGATACGAAACTAGACGCGGTTTTCGCCCGGGTTCGGGGATCCCCGGGTGTCGGACGCGTCGATAAATATCACGAAACGAAGTCGTCCCTCCTTCTCCCTTCTGTCTCTCTCATTCATGCCGGAATCCCCCGTTCCCTTCGGGTCTCTTCTACGTCGTGTCCCGTCTTTCCTCCCCCATCGGGTCTGTCGTGCTAACGGCGAGTTCAACGAACCCCGGGATGACGTGATACTGCCATGTTGGGAATTTATTATCTGACTCCGTTGTCCAACGACCCCCGCTTTTTGTGTATCGCGACGCGACCGACCGACCGACCGACCGCTCCGGGTTAGTTCCTTTCCGATTTCACCGGGGGGAGAATCGGTCACGTAGCACGCGCCGTCACGTGGCGGCCGGTAGTCGGCGTGGATTTTCACGGTTGCAACCGAAGGGGCCCAGCTGCGAGCTGGTTCGAAGGGATTCGATGGAATTCGGACAGGTGGAGGTCAACCGTAGAGGTCGAACATAAAGGTTGAACGGTCGACGTCACGACACGTGGTTACGAGGAAAGTTGTAACGGGCCGCGCGGAAGTTTCTGGCACACGTAGCAGTACGCGATACACAGACCACGTGTCGGAGCGTCGATTTTCTGAGTCGAGTGAACGGGCGGTTAGCGCTGAGCGAAGATTTTTGGGGACCGAAGGCTCGTGAACCGTCGTGGAACGTGTACGACACGTAGTAGTACGCGAAGTGTGCGAATAGTACGTGGTACCGCGTGAGACGCGAATACGTAGTGCTGCGCGAAGCGTTAAAAGTACGTGGTACCGCGTGAGACGCGAATACGTAGTGCTGCGCGAAGCGAGTATAATACGTGGTACCGTGTGAGACACGGATACGTAGTGCTACGTGTAGCGTGAATAATAGGTGGTACCGCGTGAGACGCGAACACGTAGTGCTACGCGAAGTGTGAGTAGTACGTGGTACTGTGTGAGATGCAAATACGTAGTGCTACGTGTAGCGTGAATAATACGTGGTACTGTGTGAGATGCAAATACGTAGTACTACGTGTAGCGTGAATAGTACGTGGTACCGCGTGAGACGCGAATACGTAGTGCTACGCGAAGCGTGAATAGTACGTGGTACCGCGTGAGACACGAATACGTAGTGCTACGTGTAGCGTGAATAATAGGTGGTACCGCATGAGACACGAACACGTAGTGCTACGTGTAGCGTGAATAGTACGTGGTACCGCGTGAGACACGAACACGTAGTGCTACGTGTAGCACGAATAGTACGTGGTACCGCGTGAGACGCGAATAACACGTAGTACTACGTTGAACGTGGATATTAATTCGAGAGACAAGACGAATAGTGATTTCATCGTAGACTACGTTCCTTCTTAGGTCATTGACGCGTGTGTACACGAAACATGATTAAGCGGCTTCCATTTGAAAAATACGCGGCTGAAATTCCATCTAACGCAGGTGTAGAAAATAGTAGCGCGTCGTTATTTACTAGGAACCGCTCGGATTACGAGTGAACAGCTTTTTCACTATCACGAGGAGCGTCGTGTTTCGTGCGTTTATCTGCCAGTTAATAATGTGCGCAACATTCGTCTATGTAGTGACGTTCGTGTAAATGTACGTAACAAAGTAGATTGGGCAAGATCGTTGCACAGTTTCGAGAATGTACACGTTCGTATAAATTAAAACCGATCGATTTAACGACGAACGAAATTAAAGAAACTTTCCATCGTAACGAGTACTTCAATTTCGAGCGGAATTTCTTACAGATATTTTATTCGAAGTGTATTCCAATAGTATTCGATTAGACGAGTATTCGAAGTTTCAAGTATTCAAATATCCGGATATTCAAATTGTCGAGTATTCGAATACACGGATATTCAAATTGTCGAGTATTCGAATACATGGATATTCAAATTGACGAGTATTCGAATACATAGATATTCAAATTCTCGAGTATTCGAATACACGGATATTCAAATTGTCGATTATTTGAATACATGGATGTTCAAATTGACGAGTATTCGAATACATAGATGTTCAAATTCTCGAGAATTCGAATACTCGGATATTCAAATTGTCGAGTATTCGACTACACGGATATTCGATTGATCGAATATTCGAATACACCGATATTCAATTTGTCGAGTATTCGAATACACGGATATTCAATTGATCGAATATTCGAATACACCGATATTCAATCTGTCGAGTATTCGAATACACGGATATTCAAATTGTCGAGTACTCGAATACTCGAGTATAACAATTCGAGTTGTATTCACCGAGTATCTGTATCATCGAATAGTTTGAACACAGAGAAATTCGACGAGTATTCTCCTGATTCGAACACGTTCGAGAACAATTAACTTTCAGCGAAGAAAACATGGATTCTTTCGTTCGACACGCGATCCTCCCATCGCACCGACAATGTTCGATTCCGGTTTAAATGTCATCCTGCGCCGAAGGTGGCGTTTTCCATGCGAAACCGACGTCGTCTAACCAGAAATTCACTTCCCTCTTACGATGTGGCTTTTCTATTCTCCTTGGAAATCCATTGGAAAGTTGCAAGATTGATTCCGCTTATATGGGCTCGCGCGAGTGAAGATGTTCCACGATGTCGCCTTAATCGACGGATCGGGTTATTCCTCGCGGTGCGTGCAGCTTTCGAACGGCCTTGCAGAAACTGTTTTTCCCCGTCACTGATCGCCCCGCGAAACATCCAGCGATGGACGTGAAGCTGGACGATGTCGCTGTTGTTGTTGTTGCCACGATGCAATCGAATGCAGCCGCGTTGCGATGCGATTCAAAGGTGACGCGGTCAATCTAATCGCGTTCCTACGCGTTCGTCGTCGTTTCGTGGAAAATATTTCGTTCCGACCATACGGTACTCGATCGTTCAAATTGCACGCACGAGTCGAATACCGAACGAAGGGATCTTCGACAGAAAAAAAAAATGCACACTTTTGTTTCGAGAATTTACCATTAGGGAAAATCTTACAATATTTCCATTTAATTTTTGAAGAAAAATCTTCTCGGAGGGTCTTTCGACCAAAGAAAATTCTACCTGTCTTTTCGTTTCGAGAATTTACCATTAGGGAAAATCTTATATTTCCATTTAATTTTTCAACTTTCGCAATAAAAATCTTCTCGAAAGAATCTTTCGATCAAAAAAAATTCTATTTGCCCTTTCGTTTCGAGAATTTACCATTATGGAAAATCTTACAATATTTCCATTTAATTTCTCAAGAAAAATTTTCTCGAAGGGTCTTTCGACCAAAGAAAATTCTATTTGCCCTTTCGTTTCGAGAATTTACCATTAGGGAAAATCTTACAATATTTCCATTTAATTTTTGAAGAAAAATCTTCTCGAAGGGTCTTTCGACCGAAGAAAATTCTACCCACCCTTTCGTTTCGAAAATTTACCATTAGGGAAAATCTTATATTTCCATTTAATTTTTCAAGAAAAATCTTCTCGAAGGGTCTTTCGACCAAAGAAAATTCTACCTACTCTTTCGTTTCGAAAATTTACCATTACCCAAAATCTTATATTTCTATTTAATTTTTTAACTTTCACAAGAAAATTCTTCTCAAAGGATCTTTCCACCAAAGAAAATTCTACCTGCCCTTTCGTTTCGAGAATTTACAATTACCTTACAACATTTATAAAAACTTACAATATTTCCATTTAATTTTTCAACTTACGCGACAAAAATCTCCTCGAAGGATCTTTCGACCAAAGAAAACTCTACCTACCCTTTCGAGAATTTACCATCACGAAAAATCTTACAATATTTCCATTAAATTTGTCCACCTTTTGTCTTCCACCGAGAATCCTCTGGAAGAGCCGTTTGGCAAAGAAAATTTCATCCCTTTGTTTCGCGAATTCCCCATTAAGGAACCTCCTACAACAGTTTCATTTAATTCCCCGTCCGTTCGAATGGTTGCATTTGAAAAAATTAATTCTCCGTACACCGTAGTCGGTAATAATTGTCCATTCGAAGGGATCGGTCTTCGGAGCAATGGAGAACGGAGTAATTAATATTTGCTCCTGGAGTGGAACGATTTCGATCGGCTGAGACTCGCGGGGAATTGTTGTTCTTAAGTCGGGAATCGAGACGTCTTCCCGAAATGAATTTCCCCCATCCCCTCCTGTGATGTTTCTTTTTTTCTCATCGTTCTCAGTGAGAGTGGGGGATCTCTCTCTCCAATTTATTCGGTATTCCGTGCTCGTTAATTTTCGAGAACAACTCGCTGATGTTAATGTCGCGTTTCACGGGATAACGATAACGAAATAATTCTTCGTTTCGCAAACGTCCGCGAGTATAGTCGCTGAAAGTGTCGACACCGTGACTCGAGACTCCTATTAGCATTTGACTAAATTGATCGTCCGCTAATGAGTCCTGGTCGCCGCGATATGGAAACGAGGAAAATAAAGTCCGATCGGAGAGTGGGGGGAGCCTTTTCACGAGCGTTTAAGCGTCACGTTGGAAATTTTTATTTGAAATCGAGCCAGATCGTGTTTGACGCGTACCGATTCGAGGCGCAACGCACGTCTGTCTGTCTTAATTGCTGTCGCGAAATAACTCCGATGAGACGTCATTGTTATTACGAAGGCAACTGTTTGTCAACTGGTCCGGTACGAGACTGGAATCCACCGCGTTCGAAATTCCTCGCTAACGAGCGTTTTGTACTTTCGTGAAAAGAAAACGAGACACGATCGCGAGACGGATACGACGATAGAAAGATCTCCCTTCGATCGGGCGCCATTCGCGCGACATCATCGCGAGATACACATTGGGAACGCGCGTTTCTTTTCTTCCCTCCCCCACTCCAGATATTCACGAGCGGTTTCTTCGCATAAATATTTTTCTAACGACGGTTAATAATATTGTATAACGCGATAAATGGTCGAAACCTATCGCGAATTGATGACCCGACGCGTCGTTGTCAACAGATAACGTAGTACTACGTGTTACGCAGACGGACGCGTCGAGTCATCAATTTCCGATAAGATGACTCTACTCGCGCGAAGCGTTACGGTATCTGTTGCAATATTATTAACCGCGATTCGAAAAATATCTTCGCGAACCGAGCGGCTATAAATATCGCCCGCTGTAAATATTCGAGAACACCGAGACGATGTTTCTCGTTTCCTTGTTCATTTTTTTCTTCTTCTTGGAATCAATGCAACAATGATCCCAAGAGTGCCAGATATCGATAGGGAACGATCGATGGCAGTTTTAAGAACTGTTTTCATATTGACGCGGAAGGGTAGTCCGCTACAACGGTTTGGATATTTTTCTTTTGTATTTTTTCTAGTCAGTTCCAAGTCGAGAACTCGAGAGTCAGTTCACGTCAAGGCATATCACTGTATACTTGTTTATTCGGACTTTATATTCTCATATGTACAAAAAATTTACTATTGGATACGTGAAATCCCTGTATATTATAATAAATTACATATTATATTCTGAACTTTACAACACTTCTTCTTCTTCAAAAAGAAAAATATTTCGAACGAGTGCAGCTATCGTTCGTTCACGTCAAGGCATATTACTGTATACTTGTTTATTCGGACTTTCTATTCTCATATGTACCAAAAATTTACTATTGGATACGTGAAATCCCTGTATATTATAATAAACTACATATTATAATCTAAACTTTACAACACTTCTTCTTCTTCTTCTATAAAAAGAAAAGTATTTCGAACGAGTGCAACTATCCTCCGCCACGGGGGAAGAGTTCATATGTACAAAAACTATTCTACTGGATACGCGAGATCCCTGCATATTATAATCTGAACTTTACAACACTTCTTCTTCTTTAAAAAGAAAAGTATTTCGAACGAGTGCAGCTATCTTCCACCATGGGGGTAGGGCTCATATGTAGAAAAACTATAATACTGAATATGCGAGATCCCTGCATATTATAATCTGAACTTTACAACACTTCTTCTTCTTCTTTAAAAAGAAAAGTATTTCAAACGTGTGCAGCTCGTCTACCACGAGGAAAGGGTTCATGTATACAAAAACTATACTACTGAATACGTGAGATCCCTGCATATTATAATAAACTACACATTATAATCTGAACTTTACAACACTTCTTTTTCTTCTTCTTCTTCTTCTTCTTTAAAAAGAAAAGTATTTCGAACAAGTGAAGCTATCGTCTGCTACGGGGGTAGGGCTCATATGTAGAAAAACTATAATACTGGATACGCGAGATCCCTGAATATTATAATCTGAACTTTACAACACTTCTTCTTCTTTAAAAAGAAAAGTATTTCGAACGAGTGCAGCTATCTTCCGCCACGGGGAAGGGTTCATATGTAGAAAAACTATACTACTAAATACGTGAGATCTCTACATATTATAATAAACTACACATTATAATCTGAACTTTACAACACTTCTTTTTCTTCTTTTTCTTCTTTTTCTTCTTCTTTTTCTTCTTTAAAAAGAAAAGTATTTCGAACAAGGGAAGCTATCGTCTGCTACGGGGGTAGGGCTCATATGTAGAAAAACTATAATACTGTATACGTGAGATCCCTGCATATTATAATAAACTACACATTATAATCTGAACTTTACAACACTTCTTTTTCTTCTTTTTCTTCTTCTTCTTCTTCTTTAAAAAGAAAAGTATTTCGAACGAGTGCAGCTCGTCTACCATGGGGAAAGGGTTCGTATATACAAAAACTATACTACTGAATACGTGAGATCTCTACATATTATAATAAACTACACATTATAATCTGAACTTTACAACACTTCTTTTTCTTCTTCTTCTTCTTCTTTAAAAAGAAAAGTATTTCAAACGAGTGCAGCTCGTCTACCACGGGGAAAGGGTTCATATATACAAAAACTATACTACTGGATACGCGAGATCTCTACATATTATAATAAACTACACATTATAATCTGAACTTTACAACACTTCTTCTTCTTCTTTTTCTTCTTCTTCTTCTTCTTTAAAAAAAAAAAGTATTTCAAACGAATACAGCTCGTCGAAGCTATCCCCCGCCACAAGAGAAAAGTTCCGTTGTGAAGCTCGTCGTGCAACCCCGTCAAAGAGACGTCGTACCGATTTGAAAACGTAGACGAGGACACCGGTGTCCGTCCCGATAACGAAGAAGAGATTTATCGAACCGGCCAATTCAGCGTTTCTGGTCTTTTGTCTGTTGCAGAGTGGAAAGCTCAGCGTTGCAGTTGGTGTACCCGCTGGATTCTCGTCCGGTGCAGCTAATCTTCCGGGGGTTGCAGGTGGTCAAGGAGAAACGAGCCCTCCTCCGAGATGTCTCGGGCGTCGTTAAGCCCGGCGAGCTCTTGGCCGTCATGGGTCCTTCAGGTACGACGCCATCGATAGATTAAGAATTCATTTTTCCTTTCTTTTTTTTTTTCTTCCCTCCTCCGTTTTATTTATTTATTTTCCTTATCTCCTCCTTCTCCCGTCGGGTAAGCCTCCAATTTCAAGACAGATTGGCTATCGAGCGAGCGTACACGCGCAGTGGGGGGATTTTCTGTCCATTCCGCTCGAATTGATTCGAGCCAGATCGTGAGATCGTCGCGTGGATAAACTCGGGTCGATGGAAACGCTTATCTCGGTAAATTTTATTTGTCGAGGATTTACGTTTTGCCTCGGAGGCGATCCGCACGGGTACACGGATGGACTTGGGCTACGGATCAGCTCGGTAGATTGATTCTGCTGGGACGACGTCGTACAGGTGGATGTCGCGTACACGCGTGTGAGTACCTCGAGCGGGTAACGCGAAACCTCTTGGAAACTATCGATGAAGCGCTCAACGTGATTCCGTACGAGAGATGATGGTACACTTTGTAACGAGATTCGCTGATAGATCGATGTTCGATCCTTGACCCGTTCGTCCTCGAAGGATAACGAGGGTTGTTGCGTAGTTTCGCGGAGATCGGATACCTAGAGGTGTCTCGATCGTTTTTGATATTATTTTTAGAGGGGATACGACGCGATTCGTGTTGCAAAGTATCACCAACCGGTGGAAAACCTTCTCTCAGGCTCGTGCGTTTGTAAAATGTTCGCGATAGCATCGTTCGCGTAAAATTAAAAGATACACGTGGTCCCAGATACGCGAATATTGATGGTGGAAATATTTTGTTTTATCATTGTAAATCTGAGGCCGTGCACCGTCTGGGAACGAAAGGGTTGAGCTACGATAGGACCGTGCTCTTAAATCACACAAGAGGGAACACGTATCGCGCACGAGCGCGTATCGTCTCGCGCTCAAAGCTCCGCGGCGCATTCCACGAATTCGCTCGGACACGCACTTCGCTGGAAACCGATCCTCGCATCCCAGTCACTCGATCTCTATCCTAAACACTTATCGTTCACGCTCGACGCGTGAAAAGTTTATTCAACCCGACGTTACGTAGCGGCTCACGTTTTGCAACGCGATACGTCGCCGTGGCATGAAAATGTTGATCAGCGGGATCAACGTTCCACCGGTTCGACGTACGCGATTCTTGACCCACTGGCGGACATAGAAATTGGGGCTGGAGCTACTCGAATACGTGTACTCGATCGTCAAGAATGAACCTCGAATAATTCGGTTTTCGAATACTGCGAATAAACTTCGAATTATACGGTATTTGAATGTTGCGAATAGTTTCGAATAATTCGGTATTCGAATACTGCGAATTAACTTCGAATAATTCAGTATTTAAATACTGCGAACAAACTTCGAATAATTCGATATTTGAATACTGCGAATAAACTTCGAATAATTCGGTATTCGAATGTTGTGAATAGTTTCGATTAATTCGGTATTCGAATGCTGTGAGTAAACTTGGAATAATTCAGTATTCGAATGTTGCGAATAAACTTCGAATAATTCGGTATTTGAATGTTGCGAATAAACTTCGAATAATTCGGTGTTTAAATACTGCGAACAAACTTCGAATAATTCGGTATTCGAACACTGCGAATAAACTTCGAATAATTCGGTATTTAAATACTGCAAATAAACTTCGTATAATTCGGTATACAAATACTGTGAATAAACTTCGAATAATTCGGTATTTGAATGTTGCGAATAGACTTCGAATAATTCGGTATCCGAATGCTGCGAATAGACTTTGAAATATTCGGCATTCGAATGTTTTGAATAAACTTCGAATAATTCAGTATTTAGATACTGCGAACAAACTTTGAATAATTCGGTATTCGAATACTGCGAGTAAACTTCGAATAGTTTAATATTCCAATGCTACGAATAAACTTCGAATAATTCGGTATTTAAATACTGCAAATAAACTTCGTATAATTCGGTATACAAATACTGTGAATAAACTTCGAATAATTCGGTATTTGAATGTTGCGAATAGACTTCGAATAATTCGGTATCCGAATGCTGCGAATAGACTTTGAAATATTCGGCATTCGAATGTTTTGAATAAACTTCGAATAATTCAGTATTTAGATACTGCGAACAAACTTTGAACAATTCGGTATTCGAATACTGCGAGTAAACTTCGAATAGTTTAATATTCCAATGCTACGAATAAACTTCGAATAATTCGGTATTTAAATACTGCGAATAATCTTCGAGTAATCCTGTATTCGAATACTACGAGCTTCCAGTATTCGAGTATTCCAGTATCCCGATTCGAATAAGAAAGTATTATACATTTGCACTATTCGAGTAATGCACTCCGAGTAAGACAATCGATACATTTTATAATTAAATGTAAAGAGATTCGAAATCAACATCTATTTTCGACCGATTTTTATTAAAGATACGTCGATAAATTATTTCACCAACGAGAAGAAATTACACCAGACGATTATTCAGTAGACGAGTATTTTTGCATATCGAGGACCTGAATTTTTGTACACGCTTATCTCGAGAGAAAATTTTGCCCCGTTGTTTTTCGAATTTTTCTTCGAAAATTGAAATCGTTCCTCGATCGCGGCGCCGCGCGTCTTCTATCTTTAACCGCGACGCGCCCGCGCCGTAACGAGACGCTTGCGTCCCTCCTGGCGATATTTATCGCGAGATTCCTCGTCCCCCTCGATACTCGTTTAACAAGCCCGCGCTCGCGCGCGCGCGCGCAACCCCTGCGAGCACGCGAGTGCAAATCATCCGGTGCTTTGCTGTTTCACGGTTTGTCGTTAATGTCGCGTCCAACGAGCCCGCCGGTGCATTCGCCGCCTGTATATCTCGGGCCAGCCATGCGAAACGATTCTAGGAATAAAATGTACCATTCCAGCCCGCGTTCCGGTTGCAACGTTGACTCGGGGGCGCCATTGAAACATGGTCTCGTCTTTGGAACCGAATAGGTGAATCAGTCTCGCCTCTTGAAATTGTGTAGAGTGACTTAGACCTTGAGGTTCGAACCTGCGTGTAGCTTTTCAACGATGAACACTCGCGAGAATATTTTCGATTGAAATTCAACTTCGAAAGGGCTGTACTATTCGTGAATTATTGAAATCTAAATGATAGTCTCGATCTATAGTATTTGTGAATTATTTAAGTCTGGATGGTACTCTCGATTATAATATTCGTGAATTATTTGATTCTAGATGGTGGGCTCTACTATAGTATTCGTGAATTATTTGATTCCAGATGGTAGTCTCTACTATAGTATTCGGGAATTATTTGACTCTAGATGATAGTCTCGACTATAGTATTCGTGAATTATTTAACCCTAGATGGTAGTTTCGACTATAATATTCGTGAATTATTTAACTCTAGATGATAGTCTCTACTATAGTATTCGTGAATTATTTGATTCCAGATGGTAGTCTCTACTATAGTATTCGGGAATTATTTGACTCTAAATGATAGTCTCGACTATAATATTCGTGAATTATTTGACCCTAGATGATAGTCTCTACTATAGTATTCGTGAATTATTTGATTCCAGATGGTAGTCTCTACTATAGTATTCGTGAATTATTTAACCCTAGATGGTAGTCTCGACTATAATATTCGTAAATTATTTAAACCTAGATGGTAGTCTCGACTATTGGTATTCGTGAATTATTTAACTCTAGATGGTAGCCTCGACTATAATATTCGTGAATTATTCAACTCTAGATAGTAGTCTCGACTATAGACCTAACCCAAACCTAACCCAGACCTAACCCAGACCTAACCCAGACCTAACCCAGACCTAAGTCAGACCTAAGTCAGACCTAAGTCAGACCTAAGTCAGACCTAAGTCAGACCTAACCCAGACCTAACCCCAAATGGTAGTCTCGACTATAGACCTAATCCAAACCTAACCCAGACCTAACCCTAAATGATAGTCTCGACTATAGACCTAACCCAAACCTAATCCAGACCTAACCCAGACCTAAGCCAAACCTAACCCTAAACAATAGTTTCGAATACAATTATTCTTCTCTCCAGCAATGAAACCATGAAAATATTCTAGACGTAAGTTTATAAATGTTTAATTCGTTCCACAATGTATTATTAACGGTATACTTGATTCTTTTTCCCAGGTTGCGGCAAAACCACATTGCTGAACTGCCTGTCGGGCCGTGTGGGCCTCGACGGGGGTGAAATCTGGCTGAATCGCGAGAGGCTGACGAAAAGATGGCGCAGAAGAATCTGTTATGTGCAACAGCAGGACGTTTTCTTCCCAGATCTCACGTTGCGGCAGACCCTCGAGGTGAGTCTTTGTCCCCACGCGGAGTCCTCTCATTTGTGAAAATGACATTTTTAATAGCTCGTGAAATTGAATGGCGAAATAGGACCGCGTGGAAGCGTTACGAAAGAATAGGAATCGTATCGTTTCGGTCGACCAGCTGGAATATATTCTCTTCGTAATAAAGTCTCCTATAAAATGTACAATTTCCATAAAACGTTGTAAAATTGAACATCAAAACGACAATGGTCTGTACGGTTTCTTTTATATTATTCCGTGGATCAATAAATCCCCAAGACGGCTGCGTAAAAAAAAAAGAAAAAAAAAAAACGAAAACTTCGTCGTGGGTTCAGTGTTAGCAGACTTGTTTAATAAGACATAGCAACGGCCATAAAACCTCGCACGTAACACCGAGTCCGATAATCCTGTTAATAAAAAAAAAACAAAATTCGTTCGTTTCGCAACGAATCTTCTTAATGTTTACGATCGTCTCGTAAAATGGTTATAGATACAAAGGTGACCTCTATTCGTTAAGATTCGACAAGTTAACCGCGATAAACCTATATCGAAGAAACCGAGAAGGTTCTTAATAAAAAGAAAACAAAATTGTTAATTTCTCTAATAGACAATTTTGGTAGATGGTTCACGACCCGTAGAACCACACAGTGTCACTTGAAGTGAATAACGAAGAAAGAACGTTTCTTTGGTAGTAAGACCGAGTAAACGCGCCACTTCACTCGGATTCGCAAGTAGAAACGGACGAGCATGGTCAGACAGCGCGCGACACAATACCTTGGCGCGCTAGTGCAAAGAAGGGAAAAATGCAAACCATGGTCAGACATACACAGGTCATCGTCGACTCTTGAATAGGTCCATTCGAATAATTTAATACTCGAATATTCGACAGGTAGTCGAATGCTACGAACGTACAACGAATACTCGAGTACTTAAACTTCTTTACTGTACACATAGAAGTAATATTACACACAAATATATAATAGAAAAGAATTTAGCAGTGTGTACTATACGACAAAAATGAATTTTTATTTACGAAAAAAAGTACAGTCTCGTCTTTCAGCTTACACGTGTTACAATTATAAATATTTGTATTCGTACAAACAGTGTTCGAGTAGTATTCGAATTGTATTCTAATTTCATTCTAATTGTATTCGAATTGCATTCGAATTGAATTCTAGTAGGATTCGAATTGGATTCTAGTAGGATTCGAATTGTATTCGAGTAGTGTTCGAATTGAATTCTAGTAGAATTCGAATTGTATTCGAGTAGTGTTCGAATTGAATTCTAGTAGAATTCGAATTGTATTCGAGTATTATTCGAATTGAATTCAAGTAGTATTCGAATAGTGTTTGAGCATTGTTCTAGTAGTATTCGAGTAGTGTTCGAATTGTACTCGAGTACTATTCGAATTGTATTTGAATTGAATTCGAGTAGTATTCGAATTATATTTCCCCGAATATTTGAATAACGAATATTCGTATAGAAAAAACTTCCAGAAGTAATAAAATTGCCCAAATTGTTAAATTCTTCGAAATAATAATGAAACTCCGATTCGTTTGACGAATAGAATACGTATACAATAAGTGTCGATATATATGTTTAAGCTGGCGTGCACGGAACGATAAAAGGTAACCGAAGTGCATTTAAAAATGCTATTGTAAAAATGTGACCCGAAACGGGGCGGCAGTAAATGTGCTAATTGGAGCTCGGTAATTTTTGTATTTATAACGTTGTCATTGTTAGCCAAGTTAGCCGCGTGTCTATGGGCGTCGTGACGCGCGAACCGAATAGGAAGCCGGCGTTCGAGTTTCGCGGCCGGGGATCGAAGAGTTTCCTCGTTTTCCGGGAAAATCGCGCGGCAACCGTGCCAAGTTTATCGCGCGAAATTTACGAAGGCCCGCGGCTGAAAATTAGGAGGACAACTCGCGCGGTGGGATACGCACGGAATGCGGGCCGAAAGCCAACGAGCTTCGTCGCGTTTCGAGGATTTAAGCGCGGAGCGGATTCGCGCGCGATCGCCTGCTCCATTCAGCCTGGAAGTAGCGTTTCACGGACAATGGTGTTTGCGTAAGAAAAATTTAGAGATTAATTGTCCGGTGAGAAAACTCAGTAATATCGTCGTAGGATCGGTGGATGTCATTGGTAAATATTAGATCGAATTGTATTCAATCGTATTAAATTTTTTTTTCTTTGTATTATATAGATGTAGATTAGTAAAATTTATCTGGAATTTTTAGAGCTACCACTTTCACAAATACCGATTGAGTCATATACATGTCTCTAGGATCGATAAGACTTTCTGTCTATGAAGGTGCTGTATGTAGAAAAAACTTTCTCCGCGCATAATGCACGTACCGTTTCCCCGATTTAGATAAAAAGACGTGAGTTAAATTTCATTCAAAGTATAGTTGTAGCTTTCTAACTGTTGTGGTTTCTACCTCTTCGACCGTCCAACGCTTTAACTGTATACCGCTGTATTTAAAAGAGAGAAAGTCGAGTGTATACGACGTTGGTTAATCTTCAAGATGGCTATCTACTTCTCTAACTGTCGCTGCCCGGTCCCGAGGCTGCGACAGTTACAGAGACGCCACCGTAGTCCAGTTTCCCTCTGGCCGAGAGACGAGCGCCGTACACGCGGCAAAATATCATCGACCGCCACTTTCTCTCTCCGCATAACGGATCCTCTTGTGTAACGGACTCGGGCGTCGAGAAAATGGCACGTCCGTCCGCGTTGGTTGCTGGCGCAGGGTGTGTCGACCACGGCCCCGTCGATCCTTTAAAGCCGCGTGCACACGTGCGACCGAGTCTCGTGATGCAACCAGATCGTGTCTGGCAACTAGAGCTGGGACTACTTCTCGAAGTTTTTTCTATACGAATATTCGTTATTCAAATATTCGGGGAAATATAATTCGAATACTACTTGAATTCAATTCGAATACAATTCGAATAGTACTCGAATACTACTCGAATATTGCTCAAACACTACTCGAATACTACTCGAATTCAATTCGAATAGTACTTGAATACAATTCGAATTCTACTAGAATTCAATTCGAACACTACTCGAATTCTGCTAGAATTCAATTCGAACACTACTCGAATTCTACTAAAATTCAATTCGAATAGTACTCGAATACAATTCGCATTCTACTAGAATTCAATTCGAATGCAATTCGAATACAATTCAAATGCAATTCTGATACAATTCGAATGCAATTAGAATACAATTGTAATACAATTTGAATACTACTCGAACACTACACGAACACTACTTAAACACTACTCAAATACTACTCGAATATTACTCGAATACTACTCGAATACAATTCGAACACTTGGGTACGTTCGAATCTCTCGACTATTCGACTGTCCGAATCCTAGAGTATTCGAATCTTCGACTATTTGAATCCTCGACTACTCGAATTCTCGAATATTCGAAAATGTTCTGCCCTGGATACAAATACTTGGATATTCGTAGTATTCGACGAACAGTGTGCAACGAACTATAGTCCATCGTTCTTTTATAAATTTCACTTTACGTTCACATTTTTTTAAGCGTGCAAATTCATAACATATTCTTAATCGTCACG
Organism: Ptiloglossa arizonensis; assembly: GCF_051014685.1. Lineage (NCBI taxonomy): Eukaryota > Metazoa > Arthropoda > Insecta > Hymenoptera > Colletidae > Ptiloglossa > Ptiloglossa arizonensis. The sequence goes on from NC_135049.1 coordinate 28,603,069, forward strand.
GCCGTGCTTCGCCCTCGAAAGACACTTACTCCCACATTAGCCGGATTTCCGTTCCTTGTACTATGTAATGGTTTCGCGCAGCAGAATTACAAATCTGCGGCTAAGAATGCCGGAAGTCGTGAGTCATTTAGTCGTCTATTTTACATCGATTTAAGTGAACCCGACCATATCGAAAACTATCATCGATCTTTCGTATTGGCACATTATTCCATTGAAGATCGAGACGGAATCATTAATCGAGAATATAATAGAATTTTTTATAGACCACCTAGGGTGAACCGATATCCTTCGATTTCTCATTGACTTTGCACTTTGAATTTTTAAACGAACCTCGCTACGTCTACTTTTATCAACGTTCCAATACTTATTCGAATATTTTACAGATCTTCGAATACTTATTTCGAATATCTTTATTCATTATTCGAGTACTACTATTCGAAAGTATTCGAGTACCATTATTCAAATATATTCGAATATCATTATTCGAAAGTATTCGAGTACCATTATTCGAATATATTCGAATACCATTATTCGAAAGTATTCGAGTACCATTATTCGAATATATTCGAGTACCATTATTCGAAAGTATTCGAGTACTCGATTACACAAAAATTCGACTCGTTGCCCGTGCTCCAGTACGATTCTCAGTGCTGTCGCTAAATCCATTCCGCACCAAGACGGTTAATTATTTCTCTCCAACTTTGCAACACTTCCAGTGAACACTTGATTGCGAACTCTTCGAATCAAGTTACCATGTTCAACTGGAAAACGCCTAGCCGTCGTCATTCCTGATAAAATCGTGCGTCGAGCGGTCGAATCTGTGTCAGAGTTTCCCGCCAACTTTTCAAGACACTTCGCAAAGCCAAGCGTACGAAATTGAATCACTCATTTCCCTGGAAATGTTAGTTAATTACGTTGCTTTATTTTATCACTTAGCGTCACCTTTGAGAAGCAAGCGACGAACAATTTGCGAACAAATACAACCAAATTTTGTACCAACTTAGTAATTAATCTCTGCGAAAACAACAATCGCGTCTAACATCGACCCAATTTTCACAGTCTCGTTGATCGTTTTCCTATTAGAATATTCAAAATAACCCATAAAATTTCAAAATATCATTAAAGAGACAAAATTCGTCTTTAATTCTTCCACAATACTCTACAACCAGTGCTACCCAAATCCTAAAAATATCGTTCCAGAAATTGATTCCAACATCGACCCAATTTCCACAATCTTGACGGTCGTTTTCGCGTTAGAATATTCAAAATAAGCCATAAAATTCTAAAATATCTTCGTAAGCGACAGGATTCGTCGTTGTTAATCTCTCGATAATAGCCAGCGAACTGAAATCCTAAAAATATATGCATCGAAGGAACACCGAATTGAACGAGATGGCGAGGGCTTTACAATTTGAGGTGTCGTCGGAGAAAGCCGGGTTACGCGTATTTTCTTTGAAGACGCGGTGCATTTCGACCGCATTGCGGTGGCCCTTCCGCGTGTCTCGCGCGGTGACACACCGTCAAAACGGAGACAAAGCCCACAAGGGAATTCTAAAGAGCCGCCCGAGGCGGGCTTGTGTTTTCCTTCGATTCCACGGGTGCACCGCGCCGCTCGCTCGTTCCACCGAATTATCGAATGCGCGCGAACACGTTCGGCCGCGTCGTCGTGGAAAGTCCGTGCACTACGTGCAGAATCGCGCGCGGCCGATGGTGGCTCGTTCCCTATCCGTGTCGTTCAACGACAAAGGTGTGGCACTCGTTACAGCCGATTTCGAGTTTCCTCCTTCGCTCGAGGACCCGTGCGACGGGGGTACCGTGTGATCGGTATGTTTCCCTTTCTTTCGCAATCGACGTGGACAGATTTCCTGGAAACGTATGAATGACGCGTTACAATCTCTTTCCATCCGAGATCTACTCGTACTCGTTCGAGTAGAACCGGTAAATCATTTGAGTAGACGCTCGAATAATCAGTTGCGCAATCGACGGTGACAGATTCCCTGGACGTGTAAGAACACGCGTTTTTATTTGTTTTCTTTAAGGATATACTCGAGTAGGTTCTGTAAATTCTTTGAGTAGACGCTTGAATAATTAATTACGCAATCGACGGAGACAGATTCTCTGGAAATGTAAGAACACGCGTTTTTATTTGTTTTCTTTAGGATATACTCGAGTAGGTTCTGTAAATTCTTTGAGTAGACGCTTGAATAATTAATTGCACAATCGATGGAAATAGATTCTTGGAAATGTAAGAATAACGCGTTCTAATCTCTTTTCATTCGAGATCTACTCGTTCGAGTAGACTTTGTAAATTCTTTGAGTAGACACAGATTTCCCGAAAATGTAAAATTGACGCGTTCCAATTTCTTTTCATCCAAGATCTACTCGTACTCGTTCGAGTAGACCCGGTGAATCATTTGAGTAATCGCTCGAATAATGAATTGCACAATCGATGGAAATAGATTTCTGGAAACGTAAGAATAGGTGTTCCAATCTCTTTTCTTTAAAGATCTACTCGAATAGACTCTGTAAGTTCTTTGAGTAGACGTTCGAATAATGAATTGCACAATCGATGGAAATAGATTCCTGGAAACGTAAGAATACGTGTTCTAATCTCTTTTCTTTAAAGATCTACTCGAATAGACTCTGTAAATTCTTTGAGTAGACGTTCGAATAATGAATTGCACAATCGACGGAGACAGGTTCCTGGAAATGTAAGAATACTCGTTCTAATCTTTTTTCTTTAAAAATCTACTCGAATAGACTCTGTAAATTCTTTGAGTAAACACTCGAATAATCATTTGCACAATCGACGGGCACAGATTTCCTAGAAACGTAAGAATAACGCGTTCTGATCTCTTTTCATTCAAGATCTACTCGTTCGAGTAGACTCTGTAAATTCTTTGAGTAGACGCTCGAATAATCAGTTGCGCACAATTCGAACGAACGCGCGACCATCTCGTGGAGAATAATTTTCCAACCGAGTTCACCAAGATTCGAAAGTTTCTGGGTAGGCGTTCCTCGGGAATAATGTGTACTAAATCCGTATAAAATAATTCATTAGGACAGTAATTGGTCTGCGAGGATTGTGCAATCGAAATGCAATTTTCGAGGCACGGGTTTACTAACGGTTATTATGTTGGCAAAGTGCTGTTATACATCAGGAGTATTTACGGTTCCGAGGTGTACCAGGTTCCCTGGATCGAAACTACTATTGGATATTACTATTGGAATCTTCGAACTAAGAACAGTCATCAAAACCTCTGGTATTTCCTATCAACTTGAAATCTACCTTTTCGAGAAGCCTCTTCCAAATTTGAATGACCAAATTCCAAGTTCCATGAACGAGTACCGCTATCCTTTACAATGTTTACACGTTCTATCCTCCTTTCTGTAACTTCGTTCCTCGGTTCTGCCAAAGGTCTTTAATTGCTCCAAGAAAACTCATCGAGAGTTGCTTCAACAGAGATTACCAAAATCCCCTCGTATCCTCGGTGTCTACCCTTGTGGAAACACGGTGATCGAAAAGGATCGAAAAGGGTCAAAAAAAAAAAAAAGAAAAGAAATTGAAAGACGCCGCGAAAGGGTGTAATCGAGGAAAGCGTCGGCGGCGCGTTATCGTAATTGATTTAACGATCGCGATTACGAGCAGGGCCGGTGCATCCCCGGGGGTGCGTGTCAGATGATAATAATAGACACAAAGTGGCCTGGATGTTACGAAACGGAAATGCACGTCCACGCCGGCGGCTGTTGCTTACATTACTGTTTAATGCGTAAACGGGGCCGGCCAGGTTGAAGGCGGCCGGCGCCGAGCGATACCGATCTATCCCGGGCTGGTCTCGGCCGACATAATCACCCGATCTTTTTCGTGGGTTTCAGTACCAGGCCAGGCTGAGGCTTCCGGACACGTTCTCGCACTCCCAGAAGATGCAGTGCGTGGATCATATCATCGAGGTCCTCGACCTCGCCGCCTGCCAAGACACCAGTGAGTATAGATCCGCCCCGATCGACGGATCGTGCCAAGCCCGTTTTTCCCAGCGGCCTGCTTTTACGCGCGATGTATCACCCAGTCGATTCGAGACCCGTTCGTTTCGTTATACCCCATTTTTACTACCTGTACGCTACCGTACCCCGTTAAACGTACCAATTTTTACCCCGATAACTGTATCGGGGTCACCATCGTGGAACACCGTTACATCGCGCGTTGGGCCATTCGTTTCGTTATACTGCATTTTTACAACCTGTACGCTACCGTACCCCGTTAAACGTACCAATTTTTACCCCGATAACTGTATCGGGGTCACCATCGTGGAACACCGTTATAATCTCGCCGTGGACCGTTCGTTTCGTTCCATTTTTCCAACCTGTACGCTACCGTACCCCGTTAAACGTACCAATTTTTACCCCAATAACTGTATCGGGGTCACCATCGTAGAACACCGTTACATCGCGCGGTGGACCGTTCGTTTCGTTCCATAGCATTTTTCCAATCTGTACGCTACCGTACCCCGTTAAACGTACCAATTTTTACCCCGATAACTGTATCGGGGTCACCATCGTGGAACACCGTTACATAGCGCGGTGGACCGTTCGTTTCGTTATATCGCATTTTTACAACCTGCACGCTACCGTACCCCGTTAAACGTACCAATTTTTACCCCGATAACTGTATCAGGGTCATCATCGTGGAACACCGTTACATCGCGCGGTGGACCGTTCGTTTCGTTATACTGCATTTTTACAACCTGTACGCTACCGTACCCCGTTAAACGTACCAATTTTTACCCCGATAACTGTATCAGGGTCACCATCGTGGAACACCGTTATATCGCGCGGTGGGCTCGCACGTCACGGAGGGGGGACGAAGTTAGCTCGTAAATTAATCCCGGTGAACAGAAACCGCGATTGTACTTTACACGGAACGATAAATAATAATTTTATCTTCGGATCGACGTAAACGTTGCACAATATACGTTGATTCGTCCGAACGTGGGCTACTTCGTTGCAAAGTTAGATTATAAATGAAATATACTCGTGCCGTTGAATAGAGAGCACGATTGTAGTTCGCACGGAACGATAAATAATAATTTTATCTTCGAATCGACGTAAATGTAGTATTATGTTTACATCGTGTTCAACCGTGTGAACCTGCGCCGAATCTGACCCGAACGGGAAAGATTTGAGGGTAGCGTACGAAAGATCGAAATGCACCATATACGGTGCACAATGCCGAGGGGGATCGAACTAGGTTCAGACGGAATAAATTGGCTGCTCAAGGTCACCCCTTGTTCCCGCACCTCGTCGTTTTATCCCCGATTTTTCGTACCTCGTTGATTTTCAAAGACTTGAACCGGCCCCGCAGTCTTTGAACTCCAACGTTCTAATTTTCTCTCGCGCGGTTTAATATTTCGTCAACGATCGTTACCAGCTTCGTTTGCTATTCTTATCGAATTTCAATACTTACGTAAGAGACGCTTTAGAAAAACTAACGAAGACACGACCGTTGCTACTGAATCGCGGCCAATAACGAAACGACCACCGAGGACGTTGAATTCGTTACGATTTTCTATTCTCGTTTTCGCGAAGATCAAAGTCCCGGCATCGGGACCAGTACACAAAATTGTTCCACTTTCTTCGTTCCTGGGACGCCTCCGCGTAAATCCGCCCGTAATTTGTTTATGCACGCGAACCGAGAACCCCGTAACAATTTACGACTTCCACCGGTAAGAAACGATCCTGGCTTTCAGCGGCTGGAGCGTCGCTGTTGCCGCGATTTTGATTGACGATTTCCGCGATCGTAACTCATCCACCTTTCGCCCGTAAACCTGGTCCCAGACGTAACTGGTCGTGGATACTTATTTCCATTTAAATAAAAAAAAAAAAAAAAAAAAAAAACCGCGAGCGATCTTGGAACGTCCTTCGGACTTCCATTCGGCGATTTCCCTCCGCGAGGAGAATAGAAGCTGGGATTCAAGTTCGAAATTTTCAAGGGTATTCTTTTTACCCCTTTTTGTAAGTGGTACGTGGTGTTGCAAAATGTGGTAAATATTTGGACGCGTCGTAAAGCACGGTACAATAAATATAAAGGTAAATCGATGAATAAACGGAGAGAAAGATATTGTTACTACGGTGGAACCTCGATAGTTGTACATAGAGAGTCGCGTGTATCGAGGGTGATACCGTATTTATTTCTCGTGGACTGTAATCTGTTTTCGGAAAGCGTATATAATAGACAATTGTTACGAAATATTCTAGAATCGAGCGAGAAATAATTTGTCTAAAATTGTTGTCCTGTTTTCAATCTCGTAAATTTCATTCGAGACGATTAATCCCATTTTATTATCCGTGACACCGTTTGGTAGCGGAAACTCCTTTTTGTATCTGGAAATTAATCCCGATAAGATCCCCTTTGGCAATTAGTTTTAATTAATTGGGAATACGAAATAATTGGAAGGTTTTCTGGATTTTATTTGCGCTGAAACCGTGTTTTGTTTCCAGTTATCGGGGATTACACGAAAAGAGGACTCTCCGGCGGCGAGAAGAAAAGGACCAGCATAGCCTGCGAGCTGCTCACCAATCCGTCGCTAATGTTGCTCGATGTAAGCCATTTAATTCTACCCTCTCGAAACACGAATCGTTGTTGGAATTTTCATTCACCTAAATTTCAACACTGTCGAAATTTAATACGTAGAAATATCATCGAGACTTTCTCTTCAATAACGTTAACGCTTTATTCGTGAATACACAAACTCGGTGTGAAAATATTTGATCTTGCGAGTTCGTACAATGAAAAATTCCTCGCTCCTCGTTTTCGAGGTCCAAAGTGACGCAGAGAGGTTAACGCGAATTCTTCCATTCTCGACGAAAGACGAAACAAAATGAGATTAATTTGTATGCTGTTGTTCCATCCAGGAACCAACTAGCGGGCTGGACTCGCATTCAGCACAGGCGCTGATTTCACGACTGAAGAAATACGCGGAGCAGGAGGGCAAGAGCATCGTGGTGACAGTGCATCAACCCAGTTCCAGGATGTTCCACAGCTTCAGTAAGCTTCTTCTGTTGAGCCGGGGGCAGGTGGCGTACTACGGCTCGACGTCGAATATCGGCAGGTTTTTCTCCACAATAGGACTGACGCTGCTGCCGCAATACAACCCCGCTGACTTCATACGTGAGTAAACTGAACTATTTTCACGATCCAAACAACGGTAGAATATTATCCGAATTAGAATTTGAACATAGAATCGAGTAAAGATACCCCTATTCGAACGATTGCGACTACTCGGACGAATTAATATTCGAATATTTTACGGTATTCGAACATTTGAATAGTCGTGCATTCGAATACTACTCACATTGTATTGGAATTACATTCGTCGAATATTTGAGTCACAGAAATGTTCAAATACCACTCGAATGGTATTCGAATTACTCCCACCGAGTATCTGAGTCACAGAAATATTCAAACACCACTCGAACGGTATTCGAATTACACGTACCGAGTATCTAAGTCACAAAAATGTTCGAAAACCGCTCAAATGATATTCGAATTACACCCACCGAGTATTGAAATCCCACAAACGTCCAAATACCATTCGAATGTTAAAAAATTCAATAAGCAGTCGGCTTTCGTTCGACCATCGACCACCGCTCGGTTGAAAAAGATCGATCGTGTAAGTCACTCGTCCGCAAATATCCATTTTGCGTCATCGGAGTCGATTGTAAAGCCACAAAGCGCAATAATGCTCAAAGAGCTGACGCGAACGTTACGATCGAAAAGATCACGTCACGGGCACGAGATCGTTTCGCAATTCCCGAATATAACCGTTGGACCGTAGTACACAAACAAGGGGACTTGCGATTGTTTCAGTGGAACAAATAAAGGGGCCAGAGGAGGTCCGGGAGCGTATCGTGGCCGCTGCGAGGAACGCAAGACAGGGACCCGACTGTCCGCCGGAACTTCGCCCGGAATATAATCCCAGCCAGCATCCGCTCTGCGACCATCTCATCCATTATCACGAGCACCACATCAGCCACAACGGTACAACGTAGTGTGTTCGTTAATACGCGCGTACGCGCGGCCATAGAGCCACGGTAGACCGCGGACTTGGAATCGTTGCGGTTCGGGTTCGCCCGTTTAAAACTCGAGGATCGAGTGTCGACGCGAACCGTGTCAGTCTTTCTAGGTCGGCGTATCTGTTACGCGAGCCGATTTTTGGTATATCCGACGCTGATCGAGCCAGATGATCGTCAACGATGACGATCTCTCGGCCAGGTTTCGGCGGCGAGCGAGTCTTGACCCTCGACTGGCAAATTGAGGCACTTGGTAACGATAATCGAAGGAATAGAGCGCGGTTAACGCGTTAAGTGTCGGTCACCGGTGACCGAACACGAACCTTAGATACACAATGCCTCGTAGCGAAAGAAATGAAAAACGAATACCGTCACTCTAAAAATAAGAATTTCAAAACGGTGAAAAAAGGAAAGAGTAGAGTACTCCGATCAATATTCACGAGCGCGATAGGATAACGTTCTTTCACTTTTTTCTTTTTTTCTTTGCAAGTTAAAAATGCAAACAGGACGGAACTCGAAGCTCAACGCGTTAAATATTCAAAGAATGGATCTACGTCGAGGGTCAAAGACTCTTTAATCTCGATCCCAGCGCAGTTATCGCAATATTCTCCGCTCGGATCCAAAACGAAAGTGTTCTGTTCTAGAATGTTTCCCTTTGCCGAAATAAATCCTCGAACCTAGAAACGGGATATTTATTCGTCGTTGATATCGAACTTCTTCGTTAGTTACTCGTAGTTTCCGTTGCACCGTCGCAGAGACGGACGTTCACTTCCAGCATCGGTCCCTTATTTTCGTTTCGAATAAACTTTGGTCTCGTCGGGTACTAAAACCGTAGCTGCGTTACCCGTGTGTACACACGTTCCACGGGTGGTGTATCTTTCCAATTTTCTTCCCGGGCGATAATTTCCCACGCGCGTACCTCTAGCAACGATCGTCCAAGCAACCTCTCGCAACCCCTTTCATTCCCTGGATGATTTACAGTGAAGGAAGACGAAGGTCGTACGCTGTGGCTGGACACACAAAGCCACGCCAGCAGCAGCGCAAGTTCCGCGGACGACGACTATTCCTGGCAGTGGCCCACCAGTTTCTGGTCGCAATTCAAAGTGAGTACCGCATCTGAGAATCTTTTCCGTAATCGGACCCGAAACTGACGCTCGACCGTTGGTTTATTATTCCGCATCGAACGAAAATACGAGTACGGAACGTAGCTTTTTGGCGAAACAGGGACCTAGAAGAGTTTCACCGCGTGAACGTTGCATCGATTCTCGATAGTTAACGACCATCATGGGGAAACGTCATGGAAAATAGAACGTGGTTGCTTGGAAACCTTTTCGACGATTTGCAATACAAATTTAAACTTGAAAACGACCATCGTGTCTAATTTGGTGCATAGATGGATTGTGAGAGGACTACTGGAATCGATCGAGGGAATTGTACATTTTGTATTGATAAATTTTTTTATTCAACGTAATTTTCAATTCGATGTTCTACGATAGAACACGTTGCACGAACGCACGTTGGAAGAATTGTTAGAAAGTTGTGTAAAGAGATAGGAAACGCGGAGAAAGGAGTAACAGGTGGATCTCCGATCGTGTGTCTTTGATTAAACACTTTACCTAGGGAGATGTAGTAATACGTTGGAGACTCTCCGAAGAGGAATCTTCTTGCTTAAAATGTTGATTCTAGGCTGATCTACGCCTCTAGGATGATGAACGTTCTAAAAATATTATTCTGATAAACATACAAACCGTGTTTGTTCAGTACCGTAAGATGTTAGGGTTTCTTTTCGCGTTTGTCTACTCTCCAAACACAGATTCAATTAAAAGAACACGCGTTCGAATGCACGGCTAAAGGATCGCCGGGTTTCGAAATCCTCCGCGGCGAAAGAACCGTGTCGTTGAGAAACGAAACTCGATTCTGTTATTACTCGAGAATAAACGACGTTAATTAGGGATCAATGTACGTCGAAGTGATTCAGCATACTTCGAATTGAAATAAATTCTAAACCGACGATCCACGAGCTGAACGTTACGATACGATTCTACTTGGAAACGAATCATCGGTTAGTAAAGTGTGTAATTAGTTTGACGAGAATTCGAAAAGAATTTCCAAAAAAAAATAAAAGAAAAAAGAAAACCTGAATACCTTCGAGTTGCAAATTGTCGTTCCATTGTTCAAGAATCGATCTGGGTCGTTAGTGAACCGTCGTCACCCTTTGCAGTACCATATAGAAACATTCTTCGAACCAATGAACGTTATACGATCTTGAAGTGGGGACGCGAATAAAAATTGTTCACGCGGTAAAAGTTTTTTCGTAATCGTTACAAACGACTTGTTTCGGGGAGGAAATTTTCTTTTTCTTGTTCAGAGGGGGTTGTTTTACAAAAAGTTCGAAAACGGTCGCTCTGTAGCTACTCTAATGCCGGTATATTTCTTCGACGAGGTATAAACGAACAGCGAGATAATTATGTAGGGCAACGACGTAGTTTCGTGTTTCTGCGCGCGCGAGCGAAACACGAGAGGAGAGCAGTATTGGAAGCTGGCCGAAGGAGAGATCGAAAAGTTCGATTGCACGCAAGAAATTAATAGAGCATGGAACGGTAATATGAAAATTTAGATGAGTGGTCTGGTATGCGAGAGATAATACCGCGGGAAATGGAAATGACATCAGGATTCAAGTGTAATGCTCGCATTAAATTCGTATTAATCCTCGGTGTTTTATACGGGACGGCAAACGCATTCCAGATAACTTTCAAGGCGGTAGACTCGCGTTGTTTGTTCGCTCGCGAAGGTGTGTTGCACTCCGTTCGAGTTCTCCGCGCAACAATGTAATTTCCGCGCCGCGCGGAAACGGCACGGCCAATTTCGCCGCGTTTGAAAATTTCATCGAGCAATTTTCCTCCGCGGTGAGTGAAACCGAGTAATCTCACCGCGTTAGAAATTAACCGAATCGAATTCGAAACGATGGCGAGCCGAATTAAGCCGCGAATAACCGACGTCTGGTGTTCCAATTTGTTCTTGTAATTTGCATCGACATCGTCGTTGTATTCGAGACGATGCTGTACCGAAGACGAGTCGAAGAATGGAGTCGAGAACGTTTCGCAACGATGAATCCTTCGAATCGGGTACTACTCTTCGAATCGTTTCGTATTCGAATACTCGAATATTCGAACAACGATACTCAAATACCCAACCACACGAATACTTGATTATTTGAACAACGATACTCAAATATTCAACCACACGAATACTCGAATATTCGAACTATGTTACTCAAATTCTCAACCACGTGAACACTTGAATATTCGAACAATGATACTCAAATGCTCAACCACACGAATACTCGAATATTCGAACGATGTTACTCAAATATTCAACCACACGAATACTCGAATATTCGAACAATGATACTGAAATACTCAACCACACGAATACTCGAATATTCGAACGATGTTACTCAAATACTCAACCACGCGAATACTTGAATATTCGAACTATGTTACTCAAATATTCAATTACACGAATAATCGGATATTGGAAGGATAACATTTGAATACTCAACAGTACAAATACTCAGATGTTCGAACGATAACATTTGAATACTCAACACTACGAATTCTCGGATGTTTGAACGATGACATTCTATATACTCAACTATACGAATACTTGCATGTTCAAACAATGACATTCCAATACTCAACAGTACGAATACTCGGATGTTCGAACGATATTATTTGAATAATCAACACTACGAATACTCGGATGTTTTAACGATGACATTCTATATACTCAACTATACAAATACTTGGATGTTCAAACAATGACATTCGAATACTCAACTATACGAATACTCAGATGTTCAAACAATAACATTCGAATACTCAACAGTACGAATACTCAGATGTTCGACCAATAACATTCGAATACTCAACAGTCCGAATACTCAGATGTTCAAACAATGACATTCTATATACTCAACTATACGAATACTCGAATGTTCGAACGCCATACAAATACTCAAATATTCGATGTCAATTCGTAGTATTCGTACATTCCTAAAGTATTCGAACAGACAAAAGTCCACTTACGTCGAATCTCGCGCTCGTCCTTTACCACAATTTTGACCGTTCACTCGTTCTAAAGTTTGAGCGATCGCGGACACCCGAAGAAGCGCGCGATTTAGCCGCGAGAGTTTCGATATAGACGGCGCCCGAATCAAAGAATGAAAAGTGCACGCGCAACGCGGCACGAAAGAGGACCGCGCTGAAAGGGGAACTAGGTCGCGTTTACACGATTCGCCATATCCGGATAATTACCGCGACCGGTATGCCCGTTCGTGATGATGCCGCTCTTTGTAGAAACGCACCTCGCCACTTGCATCACTTTTACCCGACGGAACCGACCATTCTTCTAGCCGCGTTTCAGCTCGATCGACGCGGAGAGTGTTTCACCCTTTCTGCAGCATGCGACCGTCCGTTGATGGATCCGTGAACATCACAGAGCGAATCGCGAACATCCACAGATTTTTACCATTTCAGTAGTATTCGTTACACATCGCGATAACCACGATACGAACGTCTCGAATCTGAAATGTTCAATGTACTCGGTACATTCGTAACTCGAGAAGAAACGCAATGGAATTTTAATTCCATTACAATTTTTAATTTAATTCTCGAACGTCGTTGCGTTCAAAAGAAACGCAAGGTCACGAGAAGGTATAATGAAGGATCGCATCGTGAAAATTTCCCCCGGTAACTTGTTTCTTTCTATCTTCTACGAGGCAAAAGTTACGACCGGTACCGATTGCACGATACCCGCGTCTAGGTATCGGAAATTGATTCGTGGGAGGGGCCAACCGTAAAACGCGCGATACCTCGCTGGCAATTGGTTTCACGGCGAGGGGGGAACCGGGTAACAAAAGTTATTGCAAATGAAATTTACGACTGATCGATGTATCGCGAATCGATGGACCGACCCGGCCGTGCCGTTGCGATAATTGAGCAATTAACGATGTCAAGTTCCTCTCTGTTCTTCACGGTTAAATGGCGTGCGTATATAGTTGTAATTTAAAGAGGCCTTCGGAACCAGCATTGTGCAACTTTGCGTTCTATTTCCTCACGGTCGCCGATATAATTGAACTGCACCAAAGAGGTGTAGCGGAGCAACCTTGCAATCGTGACATTGTCGCCTGATTAAGGGAGGGGGAGGGTAGGGGGGGGGGCAACATTTCTATCATTATGAACGCGCAATTAGCCGACGTGAGCCCATCGCCTCGAGTTCGGTTCCAACGTGATCCGTGAGTTCCGCGAATCGGATCGATTCGATCAACGAGTAACGAGGAATCTCGCTCGACTTACATTCGACGGATCTGATCGACCCCTCGGGCCTCTAACGATTCAATTGACACGGAAAAACGGGGAATTTTATCTTGCATCGTTATTTCGATGCTGAGGACCGATCTTTACGATAACTAAGTTACGAAAATTTCATTCAGTCCGGAGGGTTCGTCTTTGTGATAAGTTTGTTAACGTTGGACTCGAGAAAATTGAATTTAGTGGAGAGAGTTCATCTTTGTGATAACTTTGTTAACGTTGGACTCGAGAAAATTGAATTCAATTCAAAGAGTTTATTTTTGTGATAATTTCTTTAATATTGAACTCGAGAAAGTTGAATTCAATGCAAAGAGATTAGCTTTGTGATAACTTCTTTAATATTGAACTCGAGAAAGTTGAATTCAATGCAAAGAGTTCATCTTTGTGATAACTTCATTAATATTGAACTCGAGAAAATTGAATTCAATGCAAAGAATTCATCTTTGTGATAACTTCATTAATATTGAACTCGAGAAAATTGAATTCAATGCAAAGAATTCATCTTTGTGATAACTTCTTTAATATTGAACTCGAGAAAGTTGAATTCTATGCAAAGAAATTAGCTTTGTGATAACTTCTTTAATATTCAACTCGAGAAAGTTGAATTCACTGCAAAGAAATTAGCTTTGTGATAACTTCTTTAATATTCGACTCTAGAAAACTGAATTCAATCCAAATAGTTCATCTTTGTGATAACTTCTTTAACAATGAACTTGAGAAAATTGAATTCAATGCAAAGAGTTCATCTTTGTGATAACTTTAAAATTGAACTCGAGAAAATTGAATTCAATGCGAAGAATTCATCTTTGTGATAACTTCTTTAATATTGAATTCGACAAAAATTAAATTCAATGCAGAGAATTCATCTTTGTGATAACTTCTTTAATATTCAACTCAAGAAAATTGAATTCAATCCAAATAGTTCATCTTTGTGATAACTCCTTCAACGTTAAACGAAAGTTAAGCGACTACTTACCTACGTAAATTTTTTCCACAATATTCCACTTGATATTTCTGTATCCTTTTAGCTTCTTTTGTACTGCAAAGATAAAAATATGTGTCACAATTAAACGACTTTTTGCCCCACTGCAAAGACCTTGACTGGACGGTACAGCGAAATAACGCTTTGATAATTCCACGACAAGTTTATACAAACGATATCGTTGTTTGATTCCAGGTATTATCAGAAAGAAACTTTCAAGAGGCACGGCCACGGATGCTGTCACGTCTGAATTGGCTGCAAACGATAGCCCTCGGTTTGCTCGCCGGACTGCTGTGGCTAAGGCTTCCCAGAACCGAAGCTGCACTGCACGACATCCAGGGCTGGATGTTCTTCAGCACCACGTATTGGATGCTGTTCGCGCACTTTGGTGCACTCTCCAGTTGTGAGTCTACCCTTTCTCGAAGCGTTTACCAATCGATTGCACTGAATAAGAAATATCAAAATCGAAAGAAATCGTGTGAACCGATTAAATCGAACATTATGGTCAGACGTTCACATTCTACTTACTCGTGATACTATTATTTCTTTCTCCGCGCAATACATCGCGAAGAATTCATTCGCACGTTATTCCAATGTGTAACTCCTTCTAAAAATTCGCTACGATAAAAAACTAATTCTTACTCACCAAAGAATAAAACAGTTCCTTTATTCACCTTAGAACTCTCGAATACATTTACTGCAAACGTTTACTCTGCTCTTAATATTGCTCGATAAATCACAAATAAAATACACTACAATTAACCGAGGAAAGATATTAAAATTTGGTAAATTTGTTTCTCGATCGTTCCCCAAACACCGTCAATCGCTCCAAAGGTAAAAGCTGATCTCTGCGCTCCGAAACGAATGATTAAACATTTCTTTTTTTTCACGCGTCTCCTTCGGCTCGTAAGGCTCTTTCTCCATTTTGTATAAAAAAAAACCGTCTCGACGAGACACCGAGGAGGATCGCGCGAACTACAATTAACCAAGGAAAGATATTAAAATTTGGTAAATTTGTTTCTCGATCGTTCCTCAAACACCGTCAATCGCTCCAAAGGTAAAAGCTGATCTCTGCGCTCCGAAACGAATGATTAAACATTTTTTTTTTTCACGCGTCTCCTTCGGCTCGTAAGGCTCGTTCTCCATTTTGTAGAAAAAAGAACCGTCTCGACGAGACACCGAGGAGGATCGCGCGAACTACAATTAACCGAGGAAATATATTAAAATTTGGTAAATTTGTTTCTCGATCGTTCCTCAAACACCGTCAATCGCTCCAAAGGTAAAAGCTGATCTCTGCGCTCCGAAACGAATGATTAAACATTTCTTTTTTTTCACGCGTCTCCTTTGGCTCGCAAGGCTCTTTCTCCATTTTGTATAAAAAAGAACCGTCTCGACGAGACACCGAGGAGGATCGCGCGAACTACAATTAACCGAGGAAATATATTAAAATTTGGTAAATTTAATTCTCGATCGTTCCTCAAACACCGTCAATCGCTCCAAAGGTAAAAGCTGATCTCTGCGCTCCGAAACGAATGATTAAACATTTTTTTTTTTTCACGCGTCTCCTTCGGCTCGTAAGGCTCTTTCTCCATTTTGTAGAAAAAAGAACCGTCTCGACGAGACACCGAGGAGGATCGCGCGAACTACAATTAACCGAGGAAATATATTAAAATTTGGTAAATTTGTTTCTCGATCGTTCCCCAAACACCGTCAATCGCTCCAAAGGTAAAAGCTGATCTCTGCGCTCCGAAACGAATGATTAAACATTTTTTTTTTTCACGCGTCTCCTTCGGCTCGTAAGGCTCTTTCTCCATTTTGTAGAAAAAAGAACCGTCTCGACGAGACACCGAGGAGGATCGCGCGAACTACAATTAACCGAGGAAATATATTAAAATTTGGTAAATTTGTTTCTCGATCGTTCCCCAAACACCGTCAATCGCTCCAAAGGTAAAAGCTGATCTCTGCGCTCCGAAACGAATGATTAAACATTTCTTTTTTTTCACGCGTCTCCTTCGGCTCGTAAGGCTCTTTCTCCATTTTGTAGAAAAAAGAACCGTCTCAAAGAGACACCGAGGAGGATCGCGCGAACCCTCGACGCGGAAAAAGCGTCGCACGCGGTGGATAAAACGCTCGCGGAACGGAAAGTTCTCAGGTAGCTGGCCCGCGAGATTGCGCAACGCGCAGACGCAGATAGAGGCAGATTGGTTAATTGAGCCACGACGACGCAGCGTGCTCAATCAGCCATTCAGCGATGCCCGTTTTTTTTTATTGCAAAGATTTGCAAAGGACCACAGAACGGGTCAATCAAGAATGTTAGTCATGTAGGTCGCGTCGTGACCCACTGAGCGCGGGCTCGGTAATTGAGGCCCTTTTGTCGACGACGCCGTGCAAAACGAGCGTGACGAATTTCAGACGGGGAATCAGACTGTAAAATGACGGGGGGAGGTACACGGCCAAATTAGAGATTCGCTCGCGAAGAAACTCTTCCCGCACGCTTTTTCCTTTCTTCGGAACGAATCGAGTCGATCGGGCCTTCGTCGATGGATATCTTTCATTGCAAATTGGGGATGGTGGTACAATTACGCGGGAATTATTCATCGATAATCGAAATTGTCCGATGGATGGGTTTTATGGGGATCGTTCTTTCGTATTTGATCGAATTATTATTTCAGCTGAGTAAGTTGGAATATATTGATAGTGGAATATTGTGAGGAAATTGTTTATTGATGATTGAAATTGTTCGGTGAAAATATAGGGGTTATTATTTCGTACTTGTGTGAATTATGTTCTTTCAGTTTCAATTAGAATACTTTTAGAATAAGATCTTTATACGTGCACCTATCTTAATGCACGTGAGTTTCGATAGTTGCACTATATTGATGGTGGAAGATTCTGAGAAAATTCATTGGTAATCGAAATTGTCGAGTGGAAGGGTTTTATAGGGATTGTTTTTTCGTATTTGTTCGAATTATTATTTCAGCTGAGTAAGAACTCGATGTTGGAATGTATTGGTAATGGAAAATTGTGAGGAAATTGTTCATCGATTATTAAAATTGTTCGGTGAAAATATAGGGAAATATAGTGAAAATATATCTTTCGTACTTGTACGAATTATTTTCTTTCAGTTTCAATTAGGATACTTTTAGAATAAGATCTTTATACGTGCACCTATCTTAATGCACGTGAGTTTCGATAGTTGCACTATATTGATGGTGGAAGATTCTGAGAAAATTCATTGGTAATCGAAATTGTCGAGTGGAAGGGTTTTATGGGGATTGTTCTTTCGTATTTGATCGAATTATTATTTCAGCTGAGTAAGTTGGAATATATTGATAGTGGAATATTGTGAGGAAATTGTTTATTGATGATTGAAATTGTTCGGTGAAAATATAGGGGTTATTATTTCGTACTTGTGTGAATTATTTTCTTTCAGTTTCAATTAGGATACTTTTAGAATAAGATCTTTATACGTGCACCTATCTTAATGCACGTGAGTTTCGATAGTTGCACTATATTGATGGTGGAAGATTCTGAGAAAATTCATTGGTAATCGAAATTGTCGAGTGGAAGGGTTTTATAGGGATTGTTTTTTCGTATTTGTTCGAATTATTATTTCAGCTGAGTAAGAACTCGATGTTGGAATGTATTGGTAATGGAAAATTGTGAGGAAATTGTTCATCGATTATTAAAATTGTTCGGTGAAAATATAGGGAAATATAGTGAAAATATATCTTTCGTACTTGTACGAATTATTTTCTTTCAGTTTCAATTAGGATACTTTTAGAATAAGATCTTTATACGTGCACCTATCTTAATGCACGTGAGTTTCGATAGTTGCACTATATTGATGGTGGAAGATTCTGAGAAAATTCATTGGTAATCGAAATTGTCGAGTGGAAGGGTTTTATGGGGATTGTTCTTTCGTATTTGATCGAATTATTATTTCAGCTGAGTAAGTTGGAATATATTGATAGTGGAATATTGTGAGGAAATTGTTTATTGATGATTGAAATTGTTCGGTGAAAATATAGGGGTTATTATTTCGTACTTGTGTGAATTATTTTCTTTCAGTTTCAATTAGGATACTTTTAGAATAAGATCTTTATACGTGCACCTATCTTAATGCACGTGAGTTTCGATAGTTGCACTATATTGATGGTGGAAGATTCTGAGAAAATTCATTGGTAATCGAAATTGTCGAGTGGAAGGGTTTTATAGGGATTGTTTTTTCGTATTTGTTCGAATTATTATTTCAGCTGAGTAAGAACTCGATGTTGGAATGTATTGGTAATGGAAAATTGTGAGGAAATTGTTCATCGATTATTAAAATTGTTCGGTGAAAATATAGGGAAATATAGTGAAAATATATCTTTCGTACTTGTACGAATTATTTTCTTTCAGTTT
This sequence comes from Ptiloglossa arizonensis, assembly GCF_051014685.1. Lineage (NCBI taxonomy): Eukaryota > Metazoa > Arthropoda > Insecta > Hymenoptera > Colletidae > Ptiloglossa > Ptiloglossa arizonensis. The sequence goes on from NC_135049.1 coordinate 28,621,894, forward strand.
CAATTAGGATACTTTTAGAATAAGATCTTTATACGTGCACCTATCTTAATGCACGTGAGTTTCGATAGTTGCACTATATTGATGGTAGAAGATTCTGAGAAAATTCATTGGTAATCGAAATTGTCGAGTGGAAGGGTTTTATGGGGATCGTTCTTTCGTATTTGATCGAATTATTATTTCAGCTGAGTAAGTTGGAATATATTGATAGTGGAATATTGTGAGGAAATTGTTTATTGATGATTGAAATTGTTCGGTGAAAATATAGGGGTTATTATTTCGTACTTGTGTGAATTATTTTCTTTCAGTTTCAATTAGGATACTTTTAGAATAAGATCTTTATACGTGCACCTATCTTAATGCACGTGAGTTTCGATAGTTGCACTATATTGATGGTGGAAGATTCTGAGAAAATTCATTGGTAATCGAAATTGTCGAGTGGAAGGGTTTTATGGGGATTGTTCTTTCGTATTTGTCTGAATTATTATTTCAACTGAGTAAGTTGGAATATATTGGTAGTGGAATTTTGTGAGGAAATTGTTTGTTGATGATTGCAATTGTTCGGTGAAAGTATAGGGGTTATTCTTTCGTACTTGTATGAATTAGTTTCTTTCAGTTTCAACTAGAATACTTTTAGAATAGATCTTAATGCACCTGACGCTTAATTGTTGCATTATATTGATAGTGAAATATTCTGAGAAAATTCATTGATAATCGAAATTGTCGAGTGGGTTATTATTTTGTACTTGTACAAATTATTTTCTTTCAGTTTCAACTAAGATACTTTTAGAATAAAATTTTATACGTACACCTATCTTAATGCACGTGACGCTCAATCATTGCACTATATCGATAGTGAAAGATTCTGAGAAAATTCATTGATAATGGTCGAGTGGAAGGGTTTTACGAGAGTTGCTTTTGGTATAAATTATTCTCTCTCAGTTTCAGTTAGCGTGAGTAAGACCTTGATATTTGCAGGCGATTCTCATTCGTTGCACAACGTTGGTAAGGGTTAGAAACCAGCGGTAAATGTTTCGTTTTAGGAACAATAAATCATTGGCAGTCTTCAAGGTTAACCCCTTCTAGCTAGATCATCCGTCAATCTCTATTTGTCCCTACATCTCTCGCGATTAATATCTTTCACGATGAAGTAAATTACTTACTCGCGTGCTAATAAATGCTAGAGGGGCGAAGGGGAGTACTGACCTTGTGAGAACTTAAATTTCCGTCCCCTCGTAATAGAGCTGCATTTCGTTCCCTTGTTAGCGATAATGTCGTTCAAATTGGTTTCTCAACTACTTCGATACAATCGCAGAGTTTCGTAAAAAAGAAGAAGCGTAATAGAAAGGAAAATGTGTAGCTACTTAAAAAATAGTGGTAATAACTGTTAGCGGAGATTAGAGGAGTATTGACCTCGAGGAAACTTAAATTCATCGTAATAGAATAAAATGTGTGGTTAATTTGTTTACGATTAAATGTTTAGAGTATGTATTCTTTAATTATATTTGAGCTGGAAATTGTTCTATAGAAGTGTGATCGGGAAGTTTCTTCGGAGATTAATTCTACAAAGTAGAGTAGGAAATGCAATCTATAAAATTGTTGTTAAATTTATTCTGACAAAGTCGAGGCAAATTATTTCGTAACCAATAACGAATCACGATTATCTATTTTTTATAAACTATAAAAGCATTTTTCGTGAAGTTTATTCGAAGTACAAAATGCAAGGAGATATGAAAAGTTAAAATTCTGCTCCTCGTAATAGAGTAACAATCTATCAAAAGTGAAGAGTATGTTACTATATAAATGAGAAAAGGGAATGCTGATTTTGAGTAGAATTGTAGTAAAATTCTACTTATAATAGAGTAACAATCTATCAAAAGTGAAGAGTGTGTTACTCTATAAGAAGAAAAGGCAATGTTAGTTTTGAGTAGAACTATAGTAAAATCCTACTCATAATAGAGTAACGCAGCGAATAGTTTTCTCCCTAACTATAATACTTTTTCTAATTAAAAAAAGGGTAATCGCGAAGTTTTTTCGAAATCCAAAACGTAATTACTCCTAAAGAGAAATGTTGGTCTTGAGTTGAACTGTAATAAAATTCTAGTCATAATAGAGTAACACACTATCAAAAGTGAAAAGTATGTTACTTTATAAATGAGAAAAGGTAACGTTAGTCTTGAGTAGAACTATAATAAAATCCTACTCATAGAGTAACACACTATCAAAAGTGAAAAGTATGTTACTCTACAAGGAGAAAGGAAAAGGTTAGTCTTGAGTAGTATGTTACAAAAGTATGTTACTCTATAAATGAGAAAAGGGAACGTTCGTTTTGAGTAGAACTACAGTAAAATCCTACTCATAGAGTAACACACTATCAAAAGTAAAAAGTATGTTACTCTACAAGGAGAAAGGGGAAGATTAGTCTTGAGTAGAACTGTAAGAAAATCCTACTCATAGTAGAGTAACACACTATCAAAAGTGAAAAGTAAGTTACTCTACAAGGAGAAAGAGGAACGTTAGTCTTAAGTAGAACTGTAATAAAATCCTACTCATAGAGTAACACACAATCAAAAGTGAAAAGTAAGTTACTCTACAAATGAGAAAAGGTAACGTAGGTCTTGAGTAGAACTACAGTAAAATCCTACTCATAGAATAACACACTATCAAAAGTGAAAAGTAAGTTACTCTACAAATGAGAAAATTTAACATATTTCTTAAGTAGAACAATCCTACTCATCGAGAGTAAAATCCTACTCATAGAGTAACACGCTCTCTCAGAAGTCCTAGCCACGAAGTACAGTTTCCTCCTCGGCTGCGGGTACCATTATTCGCTAATTAAAAAGCCCCGCAATCGTAAAGTTCCATCGAAGTCGAAAACCGAAAGACGAGTAGACACGAAAGAAGAAAATGGCCGCGGGGAGCTACTTTGAAATTCATCGGGATGAAAATTAACAGAAGCCATCACCCGGGTCCGATTTCCGTTGACGCGTCCTCCGAGAAGAAAGTGCAATAAAGATTCAGGCACGGCGCGCGAGCGGGCCACGTCGACAGATAACTCGGCCCAGGCCGGATAAAGGTGACAAATCCCCGTGAACAAAGGGCAGTAAACGATAAAACGGAAAAGTTAATAGGCGCGCGGCTATTCTCCGACTATTTTAGGAGCCGCATAACTTAACCATAGAGTCCTCCGCCACGGTTCTAGCCGTGGCTCCCCCGACGTCCGTATGGCGTTTTACAATCGTCGTCACTTATCCCCGTAGAAAGCGAAACGGCGCGGCGAGACGCTAAAAGCGAGAGCTCGAAAAGAACACCAACTTCCCGCCGAGTTGTAAAACCGATTTTAGCATCGTCTTCGATTCTCCACTCGTTCGCCAACCCCTTCTCCTTTTTCCATCCTCATTTCGCGCGTCTTCGACATTGTTCTCCCATTGTTCCCACTTTCCGAAGAAATTCGACCGAATTCGTCGACAAATGTGTTCTGTAGCGCTTAGACGTCCAAGTGTCTTCCTGTTTCCTTCGTCCAATAAGCTTCAAAGGATCCCCACGGGAACGAAACCCCTCCGAGGATCACCTTACGTTATATTTTTGTTTCCTGTTTCTATTGGATCTTGGGAGAAGCTTCGAAAGACCTTGTAAAATTATTCCATTCCGTGGATACGGTCGATCCGTTTCCGGTGGATGCTCAGACAGGGTTGGGATACCTTTTGTAGGATTTATTGTTCGGAAATGTCGTATTTTTCGGTGAAAATGAAACACGATTTTTTTCAGAACGTATATTTTAATAAATTAATATATTCTCCATTTCGGAGAACGAAATTACTTTCCCAACAACCCGATACATTCACGGTGAAAGAAAACAGGGAAGATCGGTATCGAAGTGTTTCATTGAATCGGTATCGTTGGAAAGAATCAATTTCTCGGTACGTGTACGTTTGACCTCGTTTGTACCTTAATCGTTCCTTATTCGTACCGTATATACGTACGTTATTTGTACGTCATTCGATGAAAAGAAACGGTGCAAGAAATAACACCGTTCGATTCGAGTGTGTAATTTGGACTAACGCAAATGAAATGTTTCTTTCAGTTCCTCCAGAACGCGAGGTTATCAACAAGGAGCGGTTGTCGGGATCGTATCGGCTCTCGGCCTATTACCTGGCGAAAATGGTCGGCGAGCTGCCGCTTACGATTACACTGCCCGCGGTCTACCATATCATTAGTTACCCGATGTTGGGCTTCCACAGTCCGGCAGTTTTCGTCACTCTGCTGGCGTTCCTATTACTCAACACCGTCGTCGCGCAGGTACGTTCCATTCACCTTCTTCGTGAAAAATAAAACGCTTCCGAAACAAAGACATTACACGACTGTTACTCACGGCTTCGTTTCCCAGAGTAAAGGAGGTACTTCGTTTTATTATCCCGTGTGCAAAAGGAAGTCGTAAAGATTCCGTGTAGAGGTTGTACAGTTTCGCGCAAATTCTGCGGTCTGAATCGCGAACTGTACTCGGTAGCCGACTTCAAGTTTCAAGAATCGATGACGTTTCACGAGTGCGACAGAACCTGGTACTGTTCGAACACCGTTTACGGAAATTCGTTTGGATGTTCGGTGATGGGTAGAAAATTGGACTTTTTAACATTTGTTGCCCTTAATGTTCGCCTTAAATCCGTTACGACTTTCTGGTTTGGTATAATTCGAACCAGTCGAGATATTCGGCACAAAGTAATTTCCAACTAACCCCGAAAAATCGTTTAGGGTTAATGGAACAAAGTTGGAACGAAGTGCCAAGAACCGTTGGATTCACGGTACATGTTGCTGACGCGGCACCGATGCTCGATATCGCCGCGCGCGCCAGCAACGTGTGTCGCGTTGCTGTGACGCAATCGCCGCGAATTTTTTTCCCCACCGCGAGACATAAACAGCAAGAATTTCGCGGTTTCCTTTTTTTTTCATCCTCCCTCCCTTCCTGCCTCCCTTCCTCCCTCCTGTCAGCCCTCGACACTGTCCACCTACGGTCAATACTAAGTCATTGTAGCATGAAAGGCGGTCGCGATTTACTTTCAAAACCACCTACCTATTGACGGAAATGAGTAACTCTCGTGTTTCACAATGCACGCCAGCGTGTACAGTCGCGTTTAGAACCGAGCTCGTTGACAAATTCGACGAAAATTTTCAACTTCGTGACCTACAAATGCTACGAACACTTGAGTAGCACCGTTCGAATGTTAAGTAGCGCGTTCGCGCTATTCGAATTACTACAATTATTCGAATAGTCCGGTCGATGTGCTCACCAAATGTTCGAATAGTCGAGCATTCGAATAGACAGATACTCGGATACTCGAGTATTCGAATAAAAGACTACTCGAGCATTCAAATGGTCCAGCACTCGAATAGAAAACTACTCGAGTATTCTAATAGTCCAGTTCTCGAGTATTCGAGTATTTGAATAGTCGAACACTCGAATACTCGAATATTTGAATTGAAAACTACTCGAGTATTCGAATAGCCGAGCACTCGAATAGTCGAGTATTCGAATAGAAAACTACTCGAGTATTCAAATAGCCGAGCACTCGAATACTCGAGTATTTGAATAGAAAACTACTCGAGTATTCAAATAGCCGAGCACTCGAATACTCGAGTATTCGAATAGAAAACTACTCGAGTATCTGAATAGCCGAGCACTCGAGTACTCGAGTATTCGAATAGAAAACTACTCGAGTATCTGAATAGCCGAGAACTCGAATACTCGAATATATCAATAGAAAACTACTCGAGTATTCTAATAATCGAGCATTCGAGTGCTCAGCTATTAGAATACTCGAGTATTCGAATAGTCCTCTACTCGAGTGGTATTCGAACGATACTCGCTGAATATTTGAGCGACTCAAAGATTCGAATACTCGAATACAGAAAAATTCTACGCGTCCACGCAATCCACAGTGCACTTGTCGACCGTATCGCTAGAGATCGACGTACCGTGCGTTTTCAGAGTTTAACTCTTTGAAATGTTTTTCCACCGAGTGTTAAGAATCTCGCACCGTTTGATTTCAGAGCGTGGGATTCTTCGTCGGCGCCTGCTGTTTGGACCTTCAGGTCAGCATAACCGCGTCCGCGCTTTACACGCTCGCGACGCAGCTGCTCGGCGGCTATTTGGCGACGGCGGTTCCACCTTGGCTCGCGTGGGCCAGATACGCGAGCATGGTGCACTACGCCTATCAGAACATGCAAATCCTGGAATTCGGCGTCGGCGAGCCGATCACGTAAGTAGATAAACTCTCTCGACATCGATCCGCTCGCGCGTGTCCTTCACACTTCTTCGAGAACAATTGCAATCGTAACGAAAGAAATCTCCCAGAGATTCTCCGTTTAGTATCATCTCTCCCCAACGTTGATACTTCAATTTCACCTCGAATAATTCTTTACCTCGATATAGCGCCAAAGAGTTCCCTCGATTAATTATTACAACCTCGACGTAGTCGCTCGTATAATTCACCGAACGTTTCCACCGCTGTCGAATCGTCATAACCCACCCCGCCCAGACTGAACCTATACCAGTCGAGCAACACGTACGGGTTTCACCCTACCGATTGAAGCACGATCCTTCGAATCGATCGGGCTAATTGAATAAAAACCGCGACGGAAATTCGCGAACGCCCTCCAAGTGGCGCTAATTGTAGCGGAGGAACGCCGCGTTTAAATAGTGGATGAACTTCAACCGGGACAGCCCTCGTGCATTATTCAATCCCCCCCGCGTTCCTAGCCGCTTCAACCCGTCCGACTCGAGATCGTGAAATTCCCGAGTCTCGCGCGAGATCCCGACCAATGATCCGCGACGACGCGTTAATCGGGTTAGCCGAGGCTGATCCGTTTAACCACTCGAATCCAGAGGCGAAAAAGAAAGAGACGGTTCAACGTCGGGGAGAAGGATGAGGTAGGGGGAACGATACGAAGGTAAAATCACCGAAAATAAATACCTCGAGTATACGACAGAAATGAGATTCTCAATAACGACCGAACGTATGTACCAGATTCATATTATCAACACCATTCGCTCTACGAGACTACTGGCTAGACTGGGTTATCGATCGATACCGAATAATTCCAAGAACTCCACGATTCGATGTCGTTTTAAACTACGATGGGGATTATCTTTTACTAAACTTTCTGTACCTCCGTCATATTAAGATCTGGGCCTTTTTTTTTTTTTTTTATTAACGTGGGGGAAATCTTCGAAAGACCCCCCCGCCGCCTGGGGAGGGGCGGGGGGAGTGTGGGATTCCCCGCGCCCGGAAGGAAACCCATCGGGCGCGGGACCTACCCACTAAAACCCACCACGGTGGCCATCCTCGCACTATGCAGGGGGAGCACCTGGGACCGAAGACATCATAACATCAGGTGCTCCCCCGAAGATCTGGGCCTAGCAAGACGCAACAGAGACCTAAGACTATGAGACTCGACATTGTCTTTCGTTTACTAGGTCTATCAAATTTTAACAATAGAGACCTAAGGCTGTAAGATTGAACATTGCCCTTCATCTGTCAGGTTTACTAACCCCAGCAATAGATACCTAAGACTGTAAGATTGAACATTGTCCTTTATTTGTCAGGGTTACTAACCCCAGTAATAGAGACCTAAGACTACAAGATTGAACACTGTCCTTCGTCCACCAGCTTTACTAAGCCCTCGCGTAACATACTCGAGATTTTGGACTCTGTAATATCCTTCATTTGTCAGGTCAGCTAAGCCCTGGCAAGTAAACGAGATCTAAAATTATAAAACTCAACCGTACCTTTCTTCCGTCGTGTGCATTCAGATCTGAGCCTAGCAAAACGCAACAGAGATGTAAGACTATAAGACTCAACACTGTCTTTCGTTTACTAGGAGACAAACCCTAACAATAGAGACCTAAGAGTATAAGACTCAACACTGTCTTTCATTTACTAGGTCTATCAAACTTTAACAATAGAGACCTAAGACTATAAGATTGAACATTGCCCTTCATCCGTTAGGTTTACCAACCCCAGCAATAGAGACCTAAGACTATAAGACTCAACCTTGTCTTTCGTTTGCTAGGTCTATCAAACCCTAACAATAGAGACCTAAAAGTATAAGCTTGAACATTGCCCTTCATCCATCAGATTTACCAACTCCAGAAATAAAGATCTAAGCCTACAAGATTGAACATTGTCAATCATCCGCCAAGTTTACCAACCCCAGTAATAGAGACCTAAGCCTACAAGATCGAACACTGTCCTTCGTCCAGCAACTTAATCCCTCGCGAAAGATGCTCGAGATCTTGGACTCTGTAATATCCTCCATCCGTCAGCCAAGCCCTAGCAAGTAACCGAGACCTAGAATTATAAATCTCAACCGTACCCTTTCTTCCACCCGCGCAAACGATATCGTTCATCACTCCATTGGACAATTATTTAACCTCCTATTTTCCAACGACAGATGCTCGCAGCCAAGCAAGTTCCCGGAGTGCAGGAACGCCACCACGATACCGGTATCCGCGATCCTGGAGAGTCAAGGTGGCGCCAGGGGTTCCGGTCTTCCGCTATGGGCGAACACGGCCGTTCTCCTCGCGTTCCTGGTGGTATTCCGCACCCTTGGCTACCTGGTGCTGCGCTACTATCGCGTGCCAAAGTGAGCCGCCGCCGTGAGCCAGGACCTGTTGCCACATCATCTGCGATCGGACGCCGATCGACGGATCGACGGACGTCGGACGGGCCCCGCCCGCCGCCGCGCTGACGGGAACGCCGTCGAGCATTGACCCTTCGTTTCGTGGTGCCGCGAAACGGAACGTAGCTCGCAGAACTGAGAACGAGAACTGAGCGCGAAAATTTATTTTTCCAGGAGAATAGGGTTCAGCTTGGGACTACCCGCGAGGATCGAAGAATGGCGCTGGAAAGATCGGATCCATAGACCGTGGAGAAATACTAGCTAAGAAATCGTCGATCGATACTATCCGCTAACAACGGATGACAAAACGAGAGATTTTCGGGGTCGAACCGTGCGATCGGAGCCGATCGTGAACGATCCATCGTGATGGCGATACCCGGAACGAAGAATGGTCGTTCTCGATGCGTACGAGTTCGAACGATCGTTCGCAAGAATCGATGGGTCTCCGATCGCGCTGGGCGATCGATGGAAGAATCAGACGATCTTTGTTTCCAGAGCCATACGTTCGATCGTCCGGCAGCACTATTTTAATTAACGAACGATTAGCGAATATTTTTATTAATTGTACATGCATCTCGCAGAATAGTATACCTCAACTAGAACAGGGAACCAGTAATCTCACGAAACGAAGGGTTAAAGCCGGGAGGAGGGTGATCGAGCGACGTGAAAATAGAAAACCCCGGCTCGCGAGGTAATATACCTACCTTCTCGTCGCGACGAGCCGAGCGGAGAGGACGCGCGAGTACACGAGCGACAGGAGGACGCTCGCTTCCCGATGCCACGGCGACCGAAATATGCGCGCGAACGCGTCGCTGAGAGACTTTGGCGAAAGACTATGCGTAGGGATCGTACACGTAGAGACTTTATATCATGCTAACGGGGTACGAGGAATGAAGCAAATGGAACGAGCGAACGGGAACGAGAGAAAGAGCCGTGAGACAGCGTGCGCGTGAACAGATGAGAGAAAGAGACCGCGAGGCTGAGTAAATGAGAGAGCAACGCGCGACTGTTGAACACTCCTTTGTTTAAATTTCTTGCGGCAAGAAGGGTATAAATAGTAGAAACGAAAACACGAAGAAAAGGGGAGAGATTGACTGGGAGTGAGTGTGTTTGTATACGCGTGTATGCGCGCGTGCGTGTTAGAGAGAGAGAGGGAAAGCGAGAACGAACGGGAGAAAATGTAAGGGAGAGGGTGAGTAGCGCGCGGGAGAGTTTTTTGGGAAAATCGATGCGGCGTCGGGGCGCCGCGAAACCGACTGAAAACAAAGAAAAAGAAGTAATACAACCACGTTTGTACATACATACACATACACGCGCGTACCGATACGACGAATCATTTCTTAAGCCCGTGAAACCGGGTGATTGAGAAACGAGGAGACACGTATGCGCGCGTAACGCGTACACACGGTCAAACATACATACATACATGCATACATACACAAACGTACACGTACACACGTCGACGGAATCAACTAGACTTAGAGGACACGTTAAGGGTTGGAAACGAGCCTTTACCGTTTAAGCGACTATCCACGCGTTTCTTTTTACTTTTTATTACCGCAGAGCAATTGCTACGATTTTACAAAATATTCGCCCTAGCTGGTAAGGTGAACTGCTACTATTCATTGCTACCGTTACACTTAGTACTTTTTATTAGCGACGCTGTAAACTGAGGGACGAGGCGAGACGAACGTTTTCTTTCTTTCTTTCTTTCTTTTTTTTTCCTTTTTTTTTTCGTTTCTTTTCTCCTTTCTTAATAGGCTGCCAATTCTTTACGAGCGCGAGAAGAGAGAGAGAGAGAGAGAGAGAGAGAGAGAGAAAGAGAGGGCACAGGATAATCGATCGACCGTAGTGTAATTCGCGAGCGAGGAAACGAGAACGGAGCGAGATCCGTTGCGAACGAGCGAGATATCGAGCGTTATCGTAGTGAGAGAGGTACCGGATGGGTGAATTAATTGCGAGAAATGGCGGGGGAAGTTATAGTTAAATCGTTTTTACGCGTCGCACGCGCGACCAGATGCATTATCGGAGGCTCGAGGCACGGTAGTTGCGCGTCGGCTTCGTTTTATTTTTTTTTATTTTTTTTTTTTTTCGTGAATCTGCGTCGAATTTTTAGAACTTGTTGGTCTCGGACGTATCTATGTGATGTTTTCTAGGAGCTCGATACGTTACGAATGGGGGATCCAAACGAAACCATTAACGAGTGGTGTAATAATTCGTTGGCTACCTTGTGTACATAGAAATTATATACATATATATACATATATATATAATTATAAATTATATATATATACAAATACTATATATATATAACTATAATAATTATTACTATCATTATTATTTTTATTATTATTATTATTATTATTATTATTATTATTAATATTATTATTATTTCTTTTTTATTATTATCACTATCGCATGTACATGTGAATCTACGGACTGAACGAGGAAGCACGCGACGTTTTTCTTTTCTCTTTTTCATTCTTGTACATGCATCGACAGGGAAACGATAAGATACACATAAACACATACACATACACACACGTATATACACGCGGAACCGTGTGATCGACATTTCCAAACGATTCATCACCGACACCTCGTTGCATCGAGGTAAATAACCTTTCCTCTCCTGAATCACATCTACACACACAAAGAGACACACACACGCACGCACACACGCGTGTACACTGTCGCTCGTAAGTGTTCGTTCACGGAGTGCGTGTACACGTAATACGAGCAAGAACCTGTGAGAAATTGTACGAAAAAAGTTTGCCACGATTACCTTCAAAATTCCACCAACACCTAAAGGTTCGATAACTCCGAAACCCAAGAAAGTATAGTTCGACAACTTGGAAAAGGTCCTCGTGGGGCGTGGTCCGAGCCTGTTGGTTCACCAGCGGGGACGAAGCATCTAAATTGGAAAAAGATCGCGAAAACACACCGTCGAGCCCCCGATGGGCGTGTTCACGGGCGCCTGGTGGGGGTAGGGGCGGAGCCTTCCCCCACCTCGGGATCTTTCCAACCTATCGAACCTTGACATACAACTGTACAAGATTCGAAACGAATGTCTCGCTTACGGTGGTTGTCTCGTTCACTTACACTACTTTGTATCTCTCTTATACAAACTATCTTAGTAACAACGATTCCGAACGAGTAAACAATCGTTCGTGAATCGCAGAAACTAGAAACTTTTCCTTGTAAAAAAAAAGCTTTCAGCTTCCAAGCGGCAGTGTACGCGCGCAACACACCCAAGCAGTCACACCAGGAAAGCCAGTGTTCGTTATAGTAGGAAGTAAATAGAAGTTAGACCGTTGCGGTCGCCAGGCGGGCCGTACTCGCCTGAAGGCGATCGCTCGCGAATGGAACGCTGCGTGTTTTTAGTCGGCCGACGGGCAACGTTACGATACATTGTGCGACGAACCGGACGACTCAGGAGGATCCGCGTGGACCGGTCCACGATCTCTGGGATCAGTCGCTTCGACGTTTAGTGAAAATTCGGGAAAACCGTCGCGCGTCTGGCAGCCATGACACTTTCGTTTCGAGCGACTCGAGATCCCTCGAAGACGAATCGTTCGTTGCGCCGTATCCTCGAAACAGGAAAAAAAAATAGCGACACAGATCGTACAAACGTATCGAAACTAAAAGACGAGTGACGAGGGATCGAACGAATTCTTTTGGCTCTCAAAATGGACGCGCGATGGGATTCGTCCGGTACACGCACAACGCAATATCCACCAAGTGTTCAACCGTGTTCGGTGAAGAGAACGTAGGCAAGGTTTTTGGGAGGGGGAGGGGGGTTGTTTAGAGAACGAATTGAATTACGATACAGGCTAGAGTAAGCGATTAGGGGTAAAAAGAGGACGACGAGCGCGATACGAAGGAATCGTTTCGATGCTCGGTTCGGTGCCCTCGTTGCAATTGTTCGATGTGTTGTTAACGTTGTATCGAGAGGCGGGTTAGTGGAAATTAATAAAGACGGAGGGGAGAATTTCGAGATTTTAACGTATAAATATTATTGTTCTTCAAAAGGAGGAAACGGGGAGTAGAAATTTCGAGATTTACCGGAGATCGAATCGCGTGTTGTGAAAATGGAGGATCGATCGGTCGTCGCGTGACAAAATGGCGAGCTCGAACCACGATCCGGTAACTCTTACGCGCGACATCGTCTCGAAGCGTCGAAGTCTCCGATTTGGTGATCCTCGAGTAAATTTCGGTAAACGTTGCACGTGTTTCGGTTGGTGGAAAACGCTTGGAAAAATACGCCGAGAGTGATCGCGTCGCGTTCACTCGTGTAAATTTGATCGCGAAACAAAAGACGAGAACGTTGAATCGTCTTCGTAATCTCGCTCGTTGGAAATTATCCTCTTTCTATCCGGAGAACGAGTTGCTTCCCATAGTAGGATTTAATAAGGGGGATGGGAGGGGGAGAGAGAATCGAGGTCCACGTGGAGGGGGACGAGTGCACGCACTCGCGCGTATCGGGACAAACAACACGGGGGAAAAGATGTTTAAACAAAGATTTGGCTGTGTCAATGTCTGTAACTGATTAATTCGTTTGTATCGCTTTCTTTTTTCTACTTAAACGTTTCGATTGTGTGCGTGCGTGAATGTTTACGCGATAGAGAGATAGAGAAAGAGAGAATGGAAGGAAGATAGATGGAGAACGAGATTCGGCGCGAAAATCGAAGAGTGCGTGAGTGTGAGTGTACGAAAGAGAGAGAGAGAGAGTGAGAGAGAATGCAAGAGGATGCAAAAAGGAGTAGCGCACACCAATTAGAAAGAAGAGGGAGAGGATTCCGCGTTTGAAAGTCGTTAACCGTCGCCATTTGCACCAAGCGTCCCATTTTTCCCATTGTCACGAGTTTTCTTCTTTCGCGGTGAAACGGATGTAGGCTGAGGCTAGAAACATCCGAACGGTGGAACCCGATGATATCTTTCTCGATGACATCCTCTGACTACGACCAGAGTCTATCGAACATCGCCCGATTCGCGATGAAACAAACAGAGCGATGTCGATCTCTTTAGTAATTCGGAGACAGTCGGTGATATCTCAGTGTGTACTCTGAAACAACGTGCACTCTAATTGGTAGGATATCCTCCGGATAACCCGAGAGATGTTGGACAGTCGATGACTGGATACATTCGCGGTGAAAGAAAAACGGTGACGTCTCTAGCTATCTCGAGATAGGTGTAGATATTCAAACCGGTACTCCGACACAATTATCGGCCACCCCGATCGGTGATGTCCTCCGGATAACCAGAAATATTGGAGAGTGGACAACTGGATAGTTTCGCGGTGAAACGAAAATGGTGACGTCTCCAGTTCGCTCGAGATGTGCGAGATATTCGAACGTACTCCGATACAATGATCGTGCATCCCGATCGGTGATATCCTCCGGATAACCGCGGGTATCGAACAACGGCTTTCGCGAGGAAACAGAAACGATATCTCTGGCTTTCTCGGGACGGTTGGACGCGTTTGGACGCACTTCGATGTAATTATCTAATTGGTGATATCCTCCGGATAACCACGAGTGTCGAGCGTCGCCACGTTTCGCAAAGAAAGGAAAATGATATCGTCTTCGAGGTTCAGGGAGACGATCGGTGGTATTGGTACGCCGAAATAATTACCGTGCGAATCGATCGACGATATCCTCTCGATGATCAGGAGAGATACCGTGCCCGATGACTGGTTTCACGGTGAAACTACAGATCCAACAGCCTATAACCGAACGAAGGAAACTCGCGCGTCCCGCTTCGGAGAGATCTGAGCCGAGAAACACTTTTCCCGACGTTGAAACGGTTTTATCCACGTTTTTTCTACCATTTGTACAACACTGAAAACGGAGCGGAGATTTTCTCCTCGAGCTCGAGACTCTCCGGGAGAATCTCTTCCAAGAAGAACGTTTTTCCTCTCATCTCTGTCCTTCGATCGATGGACCGTACGACTACGCGAACGACCATCGCTTTCTCCGCTCGTCACCGATACAGAACCAGACTCTTTCGCGCGACGAGCACAGCAATTCTATTACCACACGATCCTCGGCTCGAAGCTGACCGGATCGAGAGACACCGTTTCTATATTTTTTCTTTTATCCCGCTTCTGATTTTTCTTTCGACTTCGATGCTTCTCCCCCAGTTCACCGGTGGGGGAGAGGCGAACGAGAAACGACGTACGAGAGAGAGAGAGAGAGAGAAAGAAAGAGACACGTCAGTCGACCCGGATCGATCTCGAATCGCGTAGGTGTCTTTTCAAAATTTTGATACTCGTATTGTATACACTGTACACAGCGTTCCGACATTTGTATACCGTTTTACAAATCACCACTTCACGCCCCCACACCCCCTCACTCCCCTTCCTCGCGAGGGGAGGATTCCGTACTCGATGTGAATCGAGCGCCGAATTTTCAACGCGATCGTAACCGCGCTATCAAGCTGGATAATCTCTCGACGAGGAAGTTCACGGTTACGTGGCTTACGAAATGGAGAAAAAAGAAAAACGAAAAAAAAAAAAACAAAAAAAAAATAACGAAATCAAGAAAAAAAAAAAACCAAGGTGCAAGGGGCACGAGATTTCCTCGAGTATTAAATTTGTAAATAAATAGCTGAAACTGAAACGTAGAAAATGTGTCTGAGAAAAATTCAAGAACTTGTGCTGCACTCACATTCCCGACTTGTCCGCTTACGATCCACGAGGTGAAACAGGGGACAGACGATTCTTGATGGACGACCACCATTTGCATACGGAATACGGAACGTGATACGGTGCATCTGCGCGCGCTTTTTTTTTTTTTTTTCTTGCATCGAAACACGACAACAGTGATGTATTTTGTACACGTTCTACGAAAGCTCCACGAACTGCGGCCTCTGTGAACAACATCGTCCGGTTACGATGACAGCGGAGAGCTCGTTATCGATAGTGCTTCGTGTGTATATCAAGACGGTCGAACTCTCTCCTGACGATATTGTTCACGTTTTTCTAGCCCCGGTTTACTTATTCGCGAGTCGATAGACCAACGTAGAGCCAACTGACGCGAGATACAGGTCTGGCTGATCGAAAGAGGACACGGAACGTTCTGGACTCAACGAACTAGCTTCTCTGGTGGTTTTCAAGGGAGAGACCAAGGAACGATCACGACCAATGAGAACTACTGCTCTGAGGAAACATTGATTTTCCAAAATTTGGAGGCCATGTTCTCTCGTTCGAACTTCCAAAGTAATGTCAGCTGATCGAGCTATGTATTCTTCGATCGTCTCGTTATCAATATCACCCAATTGTTCCATAGTCTCTCTCTCGAAACTTATAAAAGGAGAAGCTGGTTCAGTGGACCGAGTATCATCGAGCCATCGAAGACCAAAGACCAAATTTCGAGCTTCGAATTCCCAAAAGCAGCCACAGTCGATCAACGAAGAACCAAATTTTCACAACTTCCACCGATATCGTTATTCACATCTATTATCTACCAAAGCTATCACGTGACATTCCATCGTAACCCCCAATTGTCCTTAAATTTCTCCTATGAGACCCACCAAAGGAGAAGCTAGTTCAGTGGACCAAGAATCATCGATCTATCAAAGACCCAAGGACCAAGTCTCGATCTCAGAATTCCCATAACTCGGATCCACGGACCAAAGTTCACGATACCGGTTCAAAATTCCTGACTGACATCGACCAGAAGCTACTTCGATGAATCCAAGATCAGAGATCCTCTTTTCATCGGTCAAAGCTGGACCTGTGTCTCTCGAGCTCGTTGACTCTCGTTGGTCGATCGATTGCGCTCGCGAAGTAAGTCGGAGCTAGAAAAACGTGGAAAGTATCATCCGGAGAGAGTTCAACTGTGTTAATTTCGCGTCAAGCTTCGACGATAACGAGCTCCCTGTTGTTGAACGCTGTTTAGCTAAGTACGCGAGAGAAAACGTCGCGAGAACTCGCGAAACGCGGGCCATCGTAGATGATCGCTCGATGGCGTCGTTCGATCGAGTCAACGTGTGCAGACAACGTCAGTGTCGTCGTATTTTATTGCAAAAAGCGCAGGCAGACTTCGAAAGTGGTCTCGCGTGGCGGTAGTTCCCGATGGATCGGTTCAAGTGATTTTGGAATTTACGAGGAGTCAACTTGGTCTTTGATTCTTAGCTGTAACGATAAAACGTAATGTCACGTGATTGTTTCGCCGAATGACAGGTGCGTACAGCGAATCTCGATCGGTCGAAGTCACTCTGGTGATTGGTTAAGGAAAAAAAGTCGAGCTCTTTGGTCTTTGGAAGGTCAGTGGTCCTCGGTTCACTGAACTGACGTCTCCTTCGGCGCGTTTCGCGAAGGAAACCGAGGAACAAAAATTGGATGATGAGACGTAATAACACGCGATCATCTCGCCGGATGACAGGCGCGAAGAGCTCGATTAGCTCAACCGCTGGAAGATTCGGAAAGGGGAGGCCTCGGTTCGCTGAACCGACTTTTCTCCTTACGCGTCTCGGAATAGAAGAGAAGAAACAAAAAAAACAGAAGAAGAGAAAAAAAAAGGAAAAAGGGGCGACGGGAGGGAAAATTAGGGTGACAAGACGTAATAACACGTGACTGTTTCGCTTTACAAAAATAGTGCCTTTTTTACAAAGACTCTGTTGTTTGTGCCAAGTCGAATTCAACGGATGCGAATGCGTACACTCGCGCGCGCACGTGCGCGTGCGCGTAACACACATACACACGGACACACTCGACACACACGTAGGCGTATATTTACAGGTTGAAGAAAGGGGAGCGACGCGTAGTGGTGGGAGAGACACGGGGGAGGGGGGATAGATTTAAAGAGAACGAGAGCGAGACGCAAGAAGCGAGAGAGACGGAGTAAAAGTGAGCTCGAAGTATTCGCGGAGAGACTGAGCGAGTGGAATCATCAGGAATCTAGAACAAAAGCGGACCGATTGTTTTCTTTCCGAAATCATACCGGGCCTTCGACACTCTGATATCGAGGTTCGATCTGACCTCGATTGGAGTTTCTGCCTCAAAATGTAGCGCGTTAAATTTCAACGAAGTGACTCTTCGTTTCGACTAGTTAGCGAATTTACTCGCTAATTTTTTGTGCTTCGAAAATGTTACTAATCTAGCGTTGGGATTAGTCGTCGAATTTTTACCGTATTCGAATACTATTCGAATACACGATTGCTCGACTATGCGAGTAGTCAAATACTATTCGAATATTCGATTGTTCGAATATTCGAGTACTCGAATACTATTCGAATATTCGAGTACTCAAATACTATTCGAATATCCGATTGTTCGAATATTCGACTACTCGAATACTATTCGAATACCCGATTGTTCGAATACTATTCGAATACCCGATTGTTCGAATATTCGATTACTCAAATACTATTGGAGTACACGAATATAACCGAAACCTAAGCCAACCTTACTCGAATGTTTTTGGGATTCGAAATGGTACGAAGTCCATCGTTCTGAACTGAAATGAAAATAATAGTTGCTCTTTAGATGCGAAAGAAGGGAAGGGGAACACGTTGCAACATATCCGAGAATTTCGTACCGACTTCGAAATTTTGATGTCTGGACGTATTACATTTTGGTAGAGTGAAAAGAGGGTGAAAAATGTTTCGGAAAGAAAACGGTAGCACAGACGACACGCGAGGGAGAACAAAACGCACGTGCAAACACGGCGACACACAGATTCATACACACACATACGGCCGAGAAAGGAGAGCGAGAGAGAGAAAGGATGAGAGAGAACGAGTATAGAAAAAGCATGAGTGAATGGCAAGGAAAGAAGAAAAGAGTATGAGCGAGAGCGAGAGAGGTGCGTTTCTCGCGAGAAAAGAGAAAGATGTACCGCGGGACTAACGAAAAGAAAAAAAAAAAAAAAAAAAAAAAATGCCAAAAAGTGTTCCACTAATCAATGCCGCCGTGGATCCCCAATTAGTACCTACCGTAAACCGAATGAAATTACAAATAATAATCGAATTGTAGAATTGTGCTAAAGAAGATGAAAGAAAAAAAGAGGTTAATATATAACTCTAATTATGGTTATATATATATGTATATTTACCCGTATATGTATATATATAAGTATGTATGTGTATATGTATATGTATATATAGGTGTGTGTATATACATATATGTATATTTACGCGTGTGCGGGTACGTACGCGAGTATATGTACGCGCACACGGAACGGACACACGCATATGAACGCGGAGAGCAAGCACACCGATACGCAGCACGATTTTTTCTTTCCTTCGCACGTCGAATCGTAATTACACACCGAATCATCCCTTTTGTCCGCCAATATTTCGTGAAACAAAGAAAAGGAAAAAAAATAATAATAAACCTTTCAGACTGTGTACACCTACTACTATTGTATATACGAATCATATAAAATATACATACGTATACATATACATATATAAATATATATTATATTAAAACGGATAATAAGACACTTAGCACTAACAGAATTACCCCCATTATTACATGAGATGATATTAATTAACTGATAGTATTATACCTGTTGTCCCAGTAGCGTACTACTACCTACTACCCTCGACCCCCCACCCCTCAGCCCCAAACCCCCCTTAGGAGGAAAATTGAGAAAAAAAAAAGAAGAAATCGTTATCTACCGTTATCACACTTTGAGTTTACCGATAAATCGTTAAATAATCGTCATTGGTATAACGATAAGGATTATTATTATTATTAATATTATATTATATTATATTATATTGTATTATCATTAATATTATTATCGTCAGCATCGTCGTTGTCATCGTCGTTGTCGTCATTGTCGACCTTCATCGTTCATCGTCGCGAAACCATATCCTCATCGTTCCGAACCTAACCTCCAATTTCGTCTATCTTCCCCCCGCACTCTTTTTTTCTCTCTCTTTTCTTTGCGATTATTCAACATTTCGGACGCTGTTTCCACCATTCTTCTATTCCCGTTCCATCGAGGCTGCGCGTAAACAGTCATTCACCTTCCATGATCATCTTCTCGTCGGCCTTCTTCCTTCGCCGCTGCTTCTTCACGAGATCGATCTCGATCGAAAGAGGATTCGATGATTCGAGACGGTTCGCGATCGCTCAGTGTCCTATTGGACTTTCGACGTGATTCGTCGATGCACAGGGTACTCGCGAAATGTCGAATTATCGTCGTGGCGAGAGATGTAAACGCGAGGCAGAAGATATTGGCCGTTCAAGGTCAGTTCTCCGACCGTGTCCACTTTCTCGATAAGTCGGACAAAAGAGACTCGAGGTAGACGATAGTCGTTCGGTAACCTCGAGTAACCAATATTTATTGTCCCGAGTATAATTTCCTCTGAAACGTCTCCAAAGAACGTGGTTATGTTTCGACGAGTCACTGGGTGCTTGCGAGGTTCGTGAAACTTCTTTCGTCAAGACGCTACACACCACGGTAGCGGGTATTGGTCGCTCAAGGTATTTTTTCTCGACCGTGCAGTCAGAGATCCTTCCAGATTTTCGATACGTCACCTTTCTCCGCCTCCCGAGCACAATGGGCGGAGCGAAGGGACTCGAGGCGGAGCGACGAGGCAGCCACGCCCCTTGTGGTGGGGGTAGCCGCTCGGTGACCGCGAGCGGCCAATATTTTCTGCCGCGATTCCCAGTTCCCTTTGGGCTTTCGTTCGCGATGAAACTTCCCAGGCTGAAGAGCAATCGTAACGCAACGTTTCGGGACAAGCTGACGTTGTTTCGCGTCGAAGGACAATCGCGAGGAGGGTCGTTACCGCGTCACACGCCTGGAGAACGTATATCGGTCCCTTCCGCGCGTTTTTCATTTTTCTAGAGGCATTGTACGAACCGTGACTATATGTAGAAGGCACCCTTATACGACGAGGGTTTCGTTTCTAGGAAGAAAAGACAAAAACTCGTTGATCCAGTTGTCTCTTCTTTTCTCAGAAAGGGGTCTTCAGCGCGCGTGACGCGTCGGGCTTCTTCCGCGGGACGATTCTTCCCCGTCGAGGAGTCGTTAATTGACTTAGACTGATTAGGAATAAAGTTCGGGGGAAATTTTAGAGACAAATGCTCTGTACTGTAGAGTCCGACACTGGACAGAACGTTCGATCTTTGATCGAGAGCAGCCTGTGTCGATCGGCGCGAGAAGAAGCGCCGTAATCCTGTCATCGATGTTATCGTCCTTCGTTGTCCCCACCCACTCCCCCCTATTCCCGTTACTTTGAGGCGTGCGTGTGCGTGTGTGCTCGGTGAGAGGCGTGGTATATGCGCGCTTCGTATGCGCGGTGAGAACAGCGCGTTCGAATCGAATCGTGCAATCGGTGTCGATTCCGACGTGAATCTCGTTTTCTTTTTTCTTTTTTTTTTTTGTTTTTTTTTTCATCGACGAATACCCAAGCGACGATAATTCGTAAATGCGTAATCGAGCGGCGAGAGGTCGTTGGATGTTGTTTTGCATATCGCAGGAAATACTGCCGAGGGGATATTAATCGTTGCGCATCCTCGTGGCGGACGTCTGCGAACCGATTTTATCATTGTAATCCGTCGACGAATCTTTGTTCGCAGTTTATAGACGCCTTAGACTTAGAGTCTCTCGGTTTATTTAATTTGTAAATAAATCACGATTTACTCAACATTAACAAGCGAGTTTTGTTTTTTTTATATATATATATATATAAATAAATATATATTATTGCTCACGACACGGGCACCGGCGTGCGTCGGTGGTATTTTTTACGATATGCGAGGTGTCCCCCCCAGATGGCGCGGCGCACGAATCGAAGATGCGTGGCCGAACGATACGGTGGGGGTAGCCCCTCGGTGGCCTTGAGCAACCAGTTGATTTCGTTCAGACTCGGTTCGAACGTCTCACACGGCGAGATCGTTTCGAGATGCGCCAAGCTTCGGCTTGTATGGTCGTGACAATGGACTTTTTTCTTTTTTTTTAATCTATCGCTGTAATCACTGCCATTTTACCGGCACAGGGTCGATAAGCGACAACGATTCGGAGTAGAGAAATTTGTTAATGTTACTACGAAGCGACGCGCGTGTGCGACCTCGTTTTGTATCGTTGTTCCCCATCTGCTACGCGACGCATTCACCGGGAACGAATTCCTGTGCTTTTAATCGTTCGAATAGAATCTCTATCGTTCGATCAGTTGTTACCTCCACGCACCATATTGTGTTCATGTGCACAGACAGAGTGGGGGAAGCTCCGTAAATTCCAGAATTTATTGTGGACTACTACTGACCGAGTCGACTAGATGCATTTTATTTGAAAAACGGTGAAAGAAGAAATTCCTTCTTTTTGCTCGACAATTACTTCGTGTACTAACGAATATTTAAATAATTCACCTTCAGGATAATAATGGACGCGACGTGACGACCATCTCGGTGAAAATATATATTTGTAAGCGTACAATTTTTTACAATTGCAGAAAGAAAGCAATACCTTCACCTTTTATGGTAATAATTATATTGCTCTATTTACTTACCGGTAGAAATTTCGGTATGTCGGCAAATATATATTTTCGTCGTCGTATATATATATATACATATATATTATTACCTCGAAGACCAAGAAAACTACGATTATTTAAAGTTTCTTTGGCATAAGAAGTATTTTATTCGTCGAAATTGGATAATTAATAAACGAAATTGTAATCTGTGAAAGGATACGGAAAAAGTGTTTCGTGAAAATGTAACGTGTCGCGAGCCGGGCAAATTGCACGTGAAGTGCGCATGCGCGCGTCGCGTCGTGTTCGTTTCGAAGCCGCGACGGAATCGCGTCGTTTATTAACTGTGTCCCGCGAACGTTCTACGGTCGGAACGACCGCGCGTTTTTCTGGCCAATTAAAAAACGCCAATTTTGATCGAGTTTCGAGCGTCTAGCGAGGAACTCTAGGTCATTTCTCCGAAGTGCTCGATAGAGAGCCACTTTCAGGAGGACAGTCGTGCCGTAGACAGAGCCCTGGCGCCGGTATCGAAGAGTTGCTGGCAACTCAGCGAACCGACAAAGCCATCGATAACCCCCTTCGATCGTGTCTCTCGATCTGCGAGTGCATCGTGGCAAGGAGGTGCCAGTTCACTGTCCACGGGGCTGACCCATTTGTTTCTTGTCTGTGGTCGATTCGTAAACGTGCATCAAGCTCGAGCGTTTACGAAAGCGCAAGGAACAGGGCGAGAGATAATATTCGTCGCGTATCGTTTCTCTTCGAGGCATCTGGTCACGTGCTGCGCGACGCACATGCGCAGACGTAGTAAACAACAACGTACGTTCGATGGAACGGGTCGAATATAACCTCTCGGATTTGTTTGTCCCGTTTCGATTGATTTCGGCGCGAATCGATGTATTCGCGCCACGCGATCGAGTAAAGATTACATCGCGTGATACGTGACCGTGCTAACAGTTTACCAACGCGATCAGTGAGAAAGACTTTCGTCTTGCGTTTCGCATGCACGTGAATCGGTTACTCGAGTTTGGTGTGCGTTCGGTTTGTCGTAATCGAGCAGGCGTTACCGTAATTGTCTTAGAAAATGCAAACAGAATCAGCAAATAGGCAGACATTGAGTATGAAAGAGAAAAAGAGGCGTGCGTGCACTTATGAGAGTGAAACAAAGGATTAGAGAGAGAGTAAGCTTTTAGCACGTGTGATTGCAAAACAGAGAGACAGAGAGAAAGAGAGAAAGAATGAGTGAGAGGTTTCAAACGATGGCGTTTACCCTTCACCGACTACATGCAATATGAAATTGAGTATACAAAGCAGAGCAGCGAGAACCATTTGTCCTAGTCCTAGTATTCAAACTCATCACCATAATTTATAACCGATTTCAATTTAAATCTAATAAAATGATGTTATAATACCAACACGTGATTTCGATATTCTTTTCAGACCTACAATGGTTGAGACTATTAGAATGCATCGTAAATTATGAATATCGAAGACCCAACATGTTCCCGCCAAATTTCAATACTTCGATCGATGCCATCTTGAAAATGGCAGCGAGTGGCGCAATCTACGGCAAAACGCCCAAGTTTGTAGAGAAATCGTTTCAGTTTCTACCGCTAGATGTCGACACTAAGACTAATCGCCGAACTCCAGATAAGTTTCGATTAAGCTATTACTTATTGAAGAGAGCAATTGAAGGGATGGACGGACTTGTTGAAAAACTGTACACATAAAGAGTTTTTGAATTTATTGCAATAAATATACGTACAATATACAATTATAAAATACATATTTCATATTCTCAGTAAGTGGGAATAAAAAAGAAATAAAGTATAAATAAGCATAACTTATGTTATAAAATAGTCGTTATTTTCTAACTTTTTAAACACAGAATTATATTTAACTGCTTCTTGAATTTTTGACAGTATCAGTTTGTCGCACATATTCTCTTTACTTGCAAATATTATATTCGTATAGTGCAAGTTATTTATAAATTCCATAACAAAATTAAAACAGTTCATCTTAACTTCGTCGTAATTCTCAGACTTCCATTTAATATCCTTTAACATCGCTTGCAATGTCTCGTCCCAGTGATTATCCCAAGATGTGGGAGTTATCTTTAACACAATGCTATCTGTCCATTTGGAATGATCATTTATTATTACACCTTGTTTATCAAATTCAAAAACAATACCCTTTGAATTTGTTATTCCTATATGCAATTCGTTTACAATATGATAGTCAGTTAGGAAATTGCCTTGAGACGGTCTAACAACTACAGCAGCTGGTTGGTACGCTGCATTTTTATACGGATATGGAATAAGAAATGGTTCTATATTATAATCTACAATGCACAATCGACAAATTGGACATATTTTTGGGACACTTTTGCAAAATATACTTTTGGTACAACAATGGCGGAAACATATTATTCCTGGATCACGGGCCATAATCTATGTTTAAACAATCTTAAAGGTGCAGTGTAACATATTTACACAAAATTTGAGGTTATATCGAATAGAATAACGGAATAAGCTTCAGAAGTGGATCTAATTTCCTAATGCTTATGTTCAGGTGAGTGTATGCGATAAAAGCTATAAATGAAATAATGCTTTCAATCAATTATTGACATATAAATGATACGATTAATGTAAAATTTCATTCAAGTATACTTTACCTATACAACTTATGTTACGACGGCTTTGCAAAATGAGTATACATTCCAAGTATACATAAATCCATAATAGCTAGTTTCATTTTTCAATAATTAATCTTGAAATTGTTCTTGCAATTTTCCTGTCAAACAACTAGCCACGTGTGTGTTTTCTATACAGTTTCATATAACGGTAAACGTCGGTATATAACCATACGCCGATGTTTGTTACAATTTTAACTATATTTAGTTACATCGAATTAATAAGAACTATTTTACATACAAGAATAACGTGATATCAATTTATTAAATTCAAAAATATAACGAGATAAACTATCGATAATATATCGATAACATATCGATAACGCAACGTGAATTCGACTTTATCATCTGCAAATCAAGAGGAAAATAGAAAATAATTATCGCAATGGCATGTAATGTTTACTTTAACTCTACCTCATCGTAGCGACAAAAATATCGTTGCTGTAAACATCATAAATCATGCGAGACATCAAGACTGAGATGTATTTAAGTGTGCGCGGTAAATCGAAGAAAGTGCGTCTCGTAAAAATTTCGCGGTTTCTCGTATACCGTTTGCATTGGTATTCGTTTATTTTTCCCTTTCGATCGAAGGACTTTCGCGGTCGCGCCGAACGTTTCCGTCCATGATCTCAGTCGGTAGTCGTGACCGCGAACTCGACCAATAGTTACGTGTTCCCGCCCTTCCCCCACTACCGTCTAGTTCGAGCGCGTGCCGCGACGCGCGACAGCGCTGTGGTAGTAGCAGCTGATCCATGGTGCGGTGTGGAGCAGTCGTGTCCGTGCCGCGTTTCGCAGTGTGTTCGTACCGGTACGCGTAAGCGACGTTTCTCCTCGTCGGTGACTCTCGTCCTTAGTGATTCTCGGTGCTCGACACTCGTGACAAGTGACTGCCCCGGAACGTGGTATTCGACCGATTCCTCCGCTGACACGTTGCGAAACAGTGAAAGGCAGAGAGGACGGACTAGGAGAGATCAAAGACGACGAAGAAAGGAAGAGCAGCGAGAATCAGTTACGGCGCGTCCATCGCGAAAAACTGGGTGAGTGTTTCGTTTTACTGTTCACCGATGTATACGTACGTCGAACGCCTTGAAAATCGTATCGCTGAAAATGGTTAGAAACGCGGGCACGTGCTTCGCGATCCCTATCGAGGATCAACGTATAAGGCGCACACGTGAGACCCGCGTACCCTTTAGAGGTGACTGACACCTGATGCGTCAATGACCATACCACGCGTACGAGTCGCGTGTACTTCGTTCTTCCCTACCGTGATCGCATCTATTCGACTTTAAGGGAATCGTAACCGCGAATGCGTAGATTCCGATCCGTGTCGCGAAACGTAGATCGAGTCGAGCGTCTCCGTACAGGATTTGAAATCTCGCATTCGTTTACGCGGATGAGCGTGTCGCCAAACGGAGCGCAGCGATAGGTTATGTCACACAGATGCTGTTAGCAATGTATTTTGCGCCGTGGGACTCGTGGGAGTGGTGTGTCTCATCCCACGATAGACATTCTCCTAATACGTACATACGTACGCGCTTAACGGAACGCGTCTCAAATCTTCAGTGGTGCTCATGTGATATTTTTCGCTCCGATCGCCGAGATTTATCTCGTTTCTATGGCTCGCGCGTGCTGTGCACGTTCAAGGTCGCAGCTATCGTAGGGACACCGTTGCACGTAGAATATTGACTCGTTAAGGAGCTTCCTCTTTAAAAGCATTCCAGACGCTCGCGCTGTCCTCTTAAAACCACGTTCGAAAAGGTCAGGAGTGCATTGTCTGTGCATTCTTAATGCGCCCGGGACGGAAGAGGAATACGGGTGGGTGTTTTTTGTCGATTTCGTTGGTAGAGTACGAACCGCAAAAAGAAGTTTCGCGGACCACCGGTAACGGGTTTCGGATCAAGCACATTTTTTCCCGCAGAGTGGGGGAACACGTTTCGGTTTCCGCTGTCCTACATATCGCAGTTTTCCAAATCTGCTTGCCGTTATTATTGGAGCGCGTAGGTCTCTCGAATAATTGCCCGTGAATATTAATATACATGGTTCGTTCGTGCGACGCGTTAACATTTTATGCCTTATTTACATCCGAGTGCCGCGTTCTACGTTCCATAATAAACGCGTACCGAAACTTGTCTCTTTCGAGTGCATTTCCAAGCGAGCGTGGTGCAATTGGAGCGCGTTGCTCCGTCATAAATTATCCAGACGGTGGCGGCAAGTGTAGAAAATAGATAAATTGTATCACGCGTTGCGCGTTGTCAACGAGGAAGGGAAGGCATTGGCATCCAGTTGGCGTCCATTGCGATACGATCGAAGACGCTCCGTCGGGCGTTCCGTTTATTTTATTCGCACGGGACGCGACCGTTGTTTAATATCGTGCGACAACAGTGTTAACAATAAGCAACGGATTTCCACGCGGTAGAAATTAATACAACGAGAGGAAGAATCGAAGATACGCTATCGTCACTACAGGTACATCGACGCGTCACCTAACCTATATTTGTTTATCCGTATTGTTTCCTTCCTTCTACGTGACATTTTCAAAGCTCGCGCGTGCGCATTTTTTTTTTTCCACGGTGCGCCACGAAGTTTACCGTTCTTCTCAAATACCCTACCGCAAATATCCGAAGCAATATTTTTTTTAATGTGGCGCCGGCAGTTACCGCGTCCGTATTCTCCCCTTTGCTATTGACGTTTTAATGATGACGTAGCCGCAAAGGGGACGCTGTTTATCGACCGTAATAAAACCCGGGATACTTGCGAACCGAAAATAAAACAAAAAAAAAAAACATAAGCGCACGCGTTCGTGCTCGTGCGTACACCCGATTATTTTCAGCGATAAATTTTTTTCCCGGGGAAAAATACTTAGCCGGAGCCGTCTCGTCCGCGGTGTTCTCACCGGTCGTAACTTTATGGAAATTTTGAGCGCGCGCTCGCGCGCGGGCGTCCTGTTTAAATTTCATTGTCCTGAACGCCGTGTCTCGTTTTCAACGACCAGCACCGAAACTTACACCGTCGCGTAACGAACGAA
This sequence comes from Ptiloglossa arizonensis, assembly GCF_051014685.1. Taxonomy (NCBI): domain Eukaryota; kingdom Metazoa; phylum Arthropoda; class Insecta; order Hymenoptera; family Colletidae; genus Ptiloglossa; species Ptiloglossa arizonensis. The sequence goes on from NC_135049.1 coordinate 28,649,715, forward strand.
TTAGAGACGAAAACAATTGCTGCTCGTGACGCGCGTAAACGAGTCTCGAGTCCAAGGGGTAAAAATAACGCGAAAAACATGTTTTACAACCACCAGGCTCGAGTCTAGACCGTTAAACAAAGCACTTATGACTTTTCCAACGGTCGTTTTCTCTACGCGTAAAATTCTATCTTCGGTTACCTTGATTGACGATGTTCGCGTACTTTTACATAGAAAAATTTATTTAGATAAAATTTAGACTCTAGACTTCGCGTAAACATTCTCAAATTGTGTTCAAAGCCGGAGAAGATTTTACAATTGAAAATTCTCTGCTAAGATAACTAAAGGGAAGAAAATTTCCACGAAGAAGGTTACACGGAGTTTTTCTCGGTCGTCTCCGATTTCAAATTTGTATTGTTTATCAGTCGACCGCGGTGCAACCAATTAGGCGTTGCGCGCGTAATGAAAAGCGTCGTATTTCAAGAACGCCGGGCCGCGGTCGCGTTTGTCGTCGTGGAAATCGGTTCGCGGCTCGTTTCTCGTAAATAATTATATCGTAAATAATGCGGCCCGCGGTGTCGCGCGCGCGTTCACCGCGCCCGCCACATTTCGAATCGTCAACGCGTTTCCGACTGCGCACAATGAACCGATTTCCGATATTTGAACGCGATACACCACCGCGCTCGAGTCTGTCCATAAATCAGGGGGTGCACGGGACCACGAACCCCACACAGGGGGGTCGAAGGGGTGGTTACATCAACCAAAGTGTGATTCGTGCACGAGTTGGAAAAATTCTGGTTACCCTCGATGCACAACGATTCGGAAATATTTGAATAATTGTCGAAAGTGATTCCATAACTGTTGCAAAATTAGCGAGCAATGAGAATAAATATTTTTATATTATACGTTTGAGATTTTATATGGAGATATTTTTCTTATATGACGAAAGGTGGGTATTGTTTGAATAATTGTCGAAAATGATTTCAAAACTGTTGCAAAATTAGAGAACAATTGGAATAAATATTGATATTTTATATTATATGTTTGAGATTTTATATGGAGATATTTTTCTTATTTGACGGAAGGTGGGTATTGTTTGAATAATTGTCGAAAGTGATTTCAAAACTGTTGCAAAATTAGAGAACAATTGGAATAAATATTGATATTTTATATTATATGTTTGAGATTTTATATGGAGATATTTTTCTTATATGACGAAAGGTGGGTATTGTTTGAATAATTGTCGAAAGTGATTCCAAAGCTGTTGTAAAATTAGCGAGTAATTCGAATAAATATTGATATATATTCGAATAAATATTTTATATCGTAAGTTTGATGTTTTATATAGAGATATTTTTCTTAGGCGAAGATTAGTGGGTATTATTTGAATAATTGTCGAAAGTAATTTCAAAACTGTTGCAAAATTAGCGAGCAATGAGAATAAATATTGATATTTTATATTATATGTTTGAGATTTTATATGGAGATATTTTTCTTATTTGACGAAAGGTGGGTATTGTTTGAATAATTGTCGAAAGTGATTCCAAAGCTGTTGTAAAATTAGCGAGTAATTCGAATAAATATTGATATTTTATATTGTAAGTTTGATATTTTACATGAACATATTTTTCTTACGTGAAGAAAATATAAGTAAAATTAGTAATAATAACATAAATTATATAATTATTTCATCAAAATAATCCTTGTTTGAAAAGTGGGTATTACACGTGGACCTGTTAAAATGTTAAGGAATTATTAAGGAGTCACTTTATATTTTTTTTTGCACAGAATGATAGTTTGAATTGTTAAAAATAATATAAGAAAGGTCACATGGAAAAATGTGTATTAATAATTAACAGAAATATAACGTTCTCGTTGGAAACGATTTTTATTCTTTTTTTAACGAAGAATCTCTTAACGTTACCCTCGATGTACACCGATTTTTAAATATTTGAATAATTGTCGAAAGTGATAACAAAACCTGTTATAAAATTAGCGAACAATTCGAATAAATATTGATAATTCACATCGTAAGTTTGATACTTTACACGATAAAACTGGGTGACCTGGCCAAATACTAAGAAAGTATTAAGTCACTTTATATACATATTTTTTTTTACACAAAACGATAGTTTGAATTGTTAAAAGTAACCTAAAAAAGGTCACGCGAAGAAATGTGCATTAATAACAGAAATATAACGCCCAGAATGAAAACAATTTTCACCCCTTCTTTTTTTTTACGAAAAATAAACCGTCCTAATGGACAGGAGTATTTCGCCAAGTGTGCAACGACGATCAGTTCGAGCTAACAATAACAATCCCCGACATTGTATCCCGTTGTGAAATAAAAATCACAAGACGATCCCGGTCCTAGCACGTAGAGTTTATTTTTCGTCCACGACCCGATTTTACATCTCTTTCAGCACGGAAGATAATTCTTCTAATTTACAACCACCGTTTCTTTTTCCTTTTTTTTTTTTTATTACCGCAGAACGTAAAGCAATTTTTCGTTACGTTGAATTCTACGTGTGGAATACACGAGACATCCGGAAATACTCGAACACGGGGAAAGTTAGTCGCGCGTCGTTACGTTTCTGTTACAATTATCGTTCAATGTTTTACAATACGCTCGAGCGAGAGGTCGGTTACGATGTGTGTTAAAAAAAAGAGAATGCAAATAAAACGCACACGAAATAACAATCTTTTTCAACCGAAAACCGCCCGGAAATCACACAGTTGGAAACCTTCGCGAATAAAAAATAAATCGCTCGGACGGACACCGTCTTGCGATTTTTACATTCAATAATAACAAACGTAACGCGAGCGAGGGCTGTTTAAGAAGAACGCGTTGCTACGGGGCGGATTTCCGCTCCATTTCCGTTACGTCGATTTTATTGTTCACCCTGTTTTTTATCAATGATTTCTTGGCGCGTTGTTCCTTCGCGCATTTATTATTAACGCTCGTCAGTTTCGTTATTCCACATCGAGGATAAATTGCGCGCCTTTTATTTTTACGGCACGTTTGTCTCGTTGTAAATAAAAATCGAAAGAAAAGAACAAAAAAAAAAAGAAAAATACAAAAGGAAAGAAAAATGGTCCGCGCACGCTTTGAGGTATTCCCGGTGATTGTTCCCTTTGATTAATTTAATCTCGAGGTGAGAATTATCAACTATTCATCCATCACGATACTTCTCCACGTGTACGAATATAATAAAACGAATGAAATCGTTCGCGTTCTCGGTAGGTTAGAAATTACCCCATGGGATACACGGGGACATTTAAATGTCCTTTACCTCGGGTAGAGAGAAGGCCGTTTAAATGTTTTCTACATTCGAAGAACCGATCGAACGACGAGAAACTTCTCCGCGATGGTATCCGATGCTTTCGATCGTACTCTCTAGGTATTATCGATTCATTGTTTTTCCTCGCGGAAATTTCTATTTCGATCACGGAAGGGGATGACCGGTGGGGAGACAAAACCGAGTTCGATTACGAATTTGCGTCACCGGTACCGATATATCGCACCTTCGATCTTAATTGCCTTTTCAATCCCGGAATGTTCATTCGACTATCGAAATTTCAATTAAAATCATCGCCCGTTCCGATTACCCGGAACCGTTCCTCCAGCTATTGAAATCTCCTGTTTGAACGGGCCTGGCGTTTCCGTGAAGCGACGTCGATTCGACGCAACCTGGATTTGCTTCCGTTTGGAACCTTTCGTGCGTCAGGATTCGATATATTTCGCGGAAGAGTCGAGGAAAGGGCTCCTCCGAGAATTGTACAGCGAATGGTCCCGATTCTATGTGTAAAAAAATTTTGAACGAATTTTATTGTAGTCGACTGCGTAGATTTCTGGGAGATTTAATCACTGTGTACATATTTCGAACAACTTCTCTACAGTGAAGGGTGTATCTTTGAGCAAAAAATTTGGAATAGTGTTACTACAGTCGATTGTGAAGATTCTAGGGAATTTAACTGTGGAGATATTTCGAAGGGAGGAGTGAAGGGTATATCGAATAGATTTGATCCTTTGAGAAAAAAAATTTGGAAATAGTATTACTGTAGTCGATTGTGAAGATTCTAGGGAATTTAATTATGGAGATATTTCGAAGGGAGGAGTGAAGGGTACACCGAATAGACTTGATCCTTTGAGAAAAAAATTTGAGAAATATTACAGTCGATTGTGTAGATTCTAGGAAATTTAATTATGTAGATATTTCGAAGGGAGGAGTGAAGGGTATACTGAATAGACTTGATCCTTTGAGAAAAAATTTGGGAAATATTAGAGTTGATTGTGTAGATTTTAGGGAATTTAATTATGTAGAGATTTTGAATGAAGAAGTGAAGGGTACATCGAATAGACTTGATCCTTTGAGAAAAAAATTTGAGAAATATTATAGTTGAGTGTGTAAATATTTCGAACGAAAGCACGTCCTCTTCCACGAAAGAATACATTTGATTCTTTGTGAACAAAATTTGGAAATAGTATTCTTACAGTCGATTGTGTAAATTCTAGAGAATTTAATTATGTAGATACTTCGAACGAAGGAATGAAGGGTACACCGAATAGACTTGATCCTTTGAGAAATATTACAGTCGATTGTGTAGATTCTAGGAAATTCAATTTTGTAGATATTTCGAACGAAAGCACGTCTCCTTCCACGAAGAAATAGACTTGATCCTTTGGGAAAGAAATTTGGAAACACTATTCCTACACTCGACTGTGTAGATTCTTGGAAATTTAATCATTGTTGTATATGCTTCGAAGGAGCGTCTCTTCCGCGAAGGGTATACCGAACGATAGCTTTGTACATTAAAAGTCTCGAGTTGTAGGCAGATTGTACAATCTTTGTAATATATTTACAACAGTGATCTTCTGAATTGTAGTCTTCCCAATTCCAACCGATGAAGAGCGTCTAGAAACTTTGTAAAATATTTACAACAGTAATCTTCCCAGTTCCAACCGATGAAGAGCGTCTAGAAACTTTGTAAATTATTTACAACAGTAATCTGAATTGTAATCTTCCCAATTCCAATCGATGAAGAGCTTCTAGAAACTTTGTAAAATATTTACAACAGTAATCTTTCCAGTTCCAACCGATGAAGAGCGTCTAGAAACTTTGTAAATTATTTACAACAGTAATCTGAATTGTAATCTTCCCAATTCCAATCGATGAAGAGCTTCTAGAAACTTTGTAAAATATTTACAACAGTAATCTTCCCAGTTCCAACCGATGAAGAGCGTCTAGAAACTTTGTAAATTATTTACAACAGTAATCTGAATTGTAATCTTCCCAATTCCAATCGATGAAGAGCTTCTAGAAACTTTGTAAAATATTTACAACAGTAATCTTTCCAGTTCCAACCGATGAAGAGCGTCTAGAAACTTTGTAAATTATTTACAACAGTAATCTGAATTGTAATCTTCCCAATTCCAACCGATGAAGAGCGTCTAGAAACTTTGTAAAATATTTACAACAGTAATCTTCCCAGTTCCAACCGATGAAGAGCGTCTAGAAACTTTGTAAATTATTTACAACAGTAATCTGAATTGTAATCTTCCCAATTCCAACCGATGAAGAGCTTCTAGAAACTTTATAAAATATTTACAACAGTAATCTTCTGAATCGTAATCTTCCCAATTCCAACCAAGAACGTCCAAAGATTCAAATATTCCCTCCACCGTTTCACTTTTCCGAAATTCGTTAAATCGGAACATTTTTCCCCGTAAAAATTTCAATATTTCGTAGCACGGTCTTTTCAAGAATTTTCAATATTTTTTCCGTTCGCAACCCTTTGTAATTCGGCCATACCGAACACGAGACCGTGGCTGCTCGTTTTTGATTTCGGAGAAATTGATACACGTTTATTAACACGTGTTTCCACGCTAGAGAGAAACACGAACCTTTCAAAATTCGCTCGAATAAATTTACCGAGCTGGAGAAAGTTATCGTGGACGGTGTATCGTTCGTAAAAAAAAAAATAAAATAAAATTCATAAAAAATCGCGAAAGAGTCCATTCAACGTTACGAACCGAGAAAGGACCCCTTAACAACGCGTTCGTAAAGATCTCGAGCGTAACGGGGTAAAATTTCGTGGCAAAACAAGCCGTTCGTTGTTAACCTCGTTAACCAATCGCCAGTTCGCGCGAGGAAACTCGCGATTATTAAATGGGTCGCGCGCGAAATTCCCGTGGGAAGAGGAATCGCGAGGAACTCCTTCCGCGATTACGCCAGAACCGAAACCTCGTGTTTTCGACGCGCTCGATTCAAAAAATGACCTAATTCGTGATTCTCTCCCTCTCCCTCTCACGTTTCTTTTTCCACGCGTTTGATTTTCGCGATCTCGATCGCCACTTCTCGCAACGAGCGATCATTATATCCCAGAGAGCTCGATTTACGTTAAATTGTACCACCGTCGGGGGACTTGGACGCGAAATCAATGAAAATATTCAATCGGTTGGAAACCAGGGGCGAAACTTCAATTTTCCGTGTAAATATTCCGTTCTTGAAAACCTTGGAACGTATCACCGTATTATTCAGAATGGCTGGAAAATCGTCGTAATAAAATAATACGGAATCGTGGAGACCGTTTCTCTTCGTTTACGTTCCCCCATCGACGCTCACGACCTCGTGATTATTATCGATGTACGTTATTATCGTTTTTCGTCGGCACTCGAGCAAATAGGCGACCGAGTTCTACGAATTTCAAGCAACGTTGTAAATTCGAACACGTTCCCTCGGATAAACACAGATTTTACGCGTCGTTTTCTACGCGGTTCGTTTTTACTTTTCTTTCTTTCTTTTTCTTTTTTTCTTTCGGCAAAAAGTGCACTTGTACCAGATTTCCTGGCGTGTGGCCCTCGATTAATATCGCTCTCCGCGGTCTCGGTTCTGCGATTCGAGTTTTCGCGCGACTGTGCACGCATGCTTCGAATTACACGACACATCGAAACCAGTCTGTCGTTTCACACTCGACTGATCCCCGACGCGAAAGTGCTGGACAGGTTTTCGCGAAGAAATGCAGCTCGATCGGCGACTTCCGATCGAATCGGTTACGATTCTGTCTTTTTCGCCTTGGACAGGATGTAAACAAGTCTGACGTAACGACATTCCACCGTTATCGAGTATAATGCATTCGCGATAACGAGTGACACAGTTTCGTCGATGATCAACCTTTTTAACCGTTAAATCGAACAATCGTTAAATTGATTTCCCGCTTTAATTCATCGCGTAACTTTTTCTTCGATCTTTCAACGAGAACGGTACAACCGTGCTCGTTAAAAAAAATTTAAAGACACGTGTGACGAAAAGCAAATTTCTTCTACTCGAGAAACATTACCGATTGTCGACCTAATTGATAATTGAGACCGAAGTTTGTATTTTAATCCATTAATGTACAAAGTACTTGCGAACCTTTTCGTCCTTTTTTGGAGTAAACGTGACAGTTGCGTTTCGAAATTTAAGAACACAATTTAAAATAGGAAAATTTGATATTTCTCACGATCGTTTACCGTGTCGTTGGTATCAGAAGTACGCTTTTCGTCATCTCTCAGCCTCTCAGGAGTACAATGGTAGAGACGTATCGGTGAAAGGTAAATGGTCTCAGAAAAATTTGAATAATTCCCAACATTAATAGGTTAATGGGACGAATTTTCCATCTGGAGCTCGTTGTGCGACGAATAAAGTGAAATATTCGCTGGTGGACTGACGGTAAGGTGGGGAGGGGTTAAGGAAGTGCAAAAGGTTTCCCAGAGGTATCTCTCAGAAAGTACCATTCGTAGCGAAGGGTTCAATCTCGTAAATGGTTAGCTATTCGAGTATTAAAGACGAAGGGGGAAGAATCTGTCGATGATTCAGACCTCTCGGTTCATTAGAGCTTAATAAATTAATTCTCCGTGTCCGTGTACCGTTGGAGGCAGTGACTCGGTGCAAAACCTTCCTCGAATCATGAGATTCCAGACGTTCTTACGATTCCAGAGACTCCTCGGATTGTACTTGTGCCAATCGAGGTATTATACTTACCAAAAGACAGACAAGCCTTCCAAGGGGATCTGAAATCTTCGTGGCTGTAAAATCGCCTAAAATTTCTTCACGAAATTAATTCTGTAACGTTCTTTTATAATTCTGTAACGTTCTCTTTCAATTCTGTAACATTCTTTTTTAATTCTGTAATCTTTTACCATATAGCCAAGAATGCATCAAGATACCGAGATACGTCAACATTATTATTACCGTTACATTCCATTTGAATATCAGTATATATCGTTAACTCGTAAATTTTATTTCTCGCTACGTACATTATTTATATTGCGTTTTATTTATTTTTCCCTTCTGTTCTTTCGTTGCACGTTTATTCAGCTGTGTGTTAATTTTGCACGCAGGTCACTGATCGTTTCCCATTGTGTTTTGATACGCACCGAAGGGCTACCTTTGAGTAAATAATAATAATAATAATAATATTATCGTTAATCGTCTCACGTACGATTTCGTGGCATTAGAATGCCACGCGTTACACCGTTAGATTCGTGTTACGTTGTGTATAAACCATACAGTATACCATACGGTAAACCATAATAGGACGCTCAAATAGCAGTGTTTGGTTAGTAGGAGCATTTAGGTCATGGGAGTTCGAATAAGAGGAGTTTCACTGTATTAAATTTACCAGAAGCCGGAGAAATACCTTGGTGCTCGGTAATAGAATCGTAGCTATCATCGAACGATCTTTAACAAATTCTGTTCGATTGTGTACGAGCTGTGCAATATTCCATACGATAAACCATGATAGAACGTTCGAGTAGCTGGAGTGTTTGTATAGTTAGGAGTATCTAAGACACAGGTGTTCGGATAAAAGAGGTTCTGTCTTATTGAGTGTACCAAAAACCAGAGAATGATTCGTGAATGTCGAGTGAGCTTCAATAAATCGTATTAAATTATATTATCCTGTACTTCGAGTAGAAAAAGTATCCAGGTCATCGGAGTTCGAATCAATGGGGTTTTATTGCAATAAACTTACCAAAAGTCAAAGTCAAATGTACCAATCGTATGTATTTATTATCGAATAATATTTAACGAATCGTAGTAAATTGTATGAAATATACAATATTTTATGCCACAGTGAAAAGAAACATAGGTCACTGGAGTTCAAAGAATAGAGGTTTTCATCGTATTAAATTTGTTACGATCGAAAGCTACAAGAGAATACGTTCCTCGATAATAGAATTTATCTGTTATCGAATAATAATTAACGAATCGTACTAAATTGTACAAAGCATATTTCATAGCATTTAAAAAAACATAATCTTTGCGCGGTAGGATTATTTAGGTCACTGGAGTTCAAACAATAGGGGTTTTCATGGTATTGAATTTGTTACGATCGAAAGCCATAAGAGCACACGACCCTCGATAATAGAATCGTATCTGTTATCGAATAATAATTAACAAATCGTACTAAATTGTACAAAGTACATTTTATACCATAGTAAAAGAATATACAATCGTCAAGGAATAATAATTAACAAATCGTTGTAAATTGTACAAAGTATATTTCATACCAAAATAAAAAAAATGTAATTGTCATCGAATAGTAATTAACAAATCGTACTAAATTGTACAAAGTATATTTCATACCATAGTAAAAAAAAAAGACAATCGTCATCGAATAATAATTAACAAATCGTAGTAAATTGTATAAAGTATATTTCATACCAAAATAAAAGAAATGTAATCGTCATCGAATAGTAATTAACAAATCGTACTAAATTGTACAAAGTATATTTCATACCATAGTAAAAGAAAACACAATTGTCATCGAATAATAATTAACAAATCGTAGTAAATTATAGAAAGTATATTTCATACCAAAATAAACAAAAATATAATCTTTGTGTAGTAAGATTATTTAGGTCACTGGAGTTCAAACACTAGAGGTTTCCACCGTATTAAATTTATTACGATCGAAAGCCATAAGAACCATCAATCATCGATAATAAAATCGTATCTGTTATCGAATAATAATTAACAAATCGTACTAAATTGTACAAAGTATATTTCATACGATAGTAAAAAAAAAAACACAATCGTCATCGAATAATAATTAACAAATCATAATAAATTGTATAAAATATATTTCATACCAAAATAAAAAAAATGTAATCTTTGTGTACTAGGATTATTTAGGTCACTAGAGTTCAAACACTAGAGGTTTCCACCGTATTAAATTTATTACGATCGAAAGCCATAAGAACTATCAATCATCGATAATAAAATCGTATCTGTTATCGAATAATAATTAACAAATCGTATTAAACTGTACAAAGTATATTTCATCCCACAATAAAAAAAAAAAAAAACGTAATCTTTGTGTACTAGGAATTTAGGTCCCTGGAGTTCAAACTGGAAGGTTTTTTTCACCGAATAATTTATTAAGAGAGATTTTTCACCGTATTAAATTCGTTACGAAAGCCATAAGAGCACACGATCCTCGCTAATAGAACCGTATCTGTCATCGAACGATCATTGAAAGAATCGTTCTAACAACAAATCGTGTTCGATTTCTGTAGGACGGTTCGTTCTCGAGCGATCACGTTTCTCAAGGGTGTTCATGCACCGAACGCAACCATGACTGTCCACCGAACACGCGCGTTCAGTGATTTACGTTCAATCGGGACAAATAGCGAGGACGTATCGTGTTCAAATATCGGAAACGTTGACACCGTGTGGGTATTCCCAGAAGCGAGGATAACACAAAGCGAGGAGCCGCCATATTCGCTGGGGTTGCGAGGACAACCGGATATCCTGCTGCGTCGGAGGACCCTAAACGCGTACGTCACAGTAACCGAATAGTATCATTGGTCATCCTAAGAACTCTGTGCACGCATGCGTTACGTTATACCGAAACACGTAGTTGTAATCGTGCTCTCTGTGCCACGTCGGATGGTGTACACGGTATCGAACTAGGTCACCTGCACGGAGCATACATTGCGCGAGTAAAAAATATCAACATCCTTGACGAAAAATCTCGAAAGAACCGAGACGAGGCAGAGAGACAATTTTCCACGGTGGTTTTTCTTCGAAAATAATTTCTCTCGCCCATTCTCTCCTCGAAAAAGATTCTTCTTCCAACAACACTTCTGCTCGAAAGGAATTTTCCTTCCACGTTGTTCCCTTGGAAACAATTTTCTTACTATACCTCTTTCAAAATCGCTCAAATTGAACCGTAAATCATATTCCAGGTGTACTTCCCGGTTACGTGTTACCGAATCGCTTCGACTTATTACCGACTTTCGTACACGCGGGGGGATACCCGATGAAACCGTTTCGTCGTTACAATTTTCTTTCTTTTTTTCTTTCTTCTCGTACCTCGTTTATTAATAAAACATTCTCCGTTCCGGGCAGATTAATCTCAGCGTGTATACTCGCGTTTCATTCGAAAGCTTACGCCGGAGCGTGGAACAAACGCAAAAAAAAAAGGAAAAAAAAAGGACTCTTTCGCTGTCTGTTTAAATCGTCTCTCAGAATATTGCATTTCGGAGGACGTAATATGCTCGCGAAACGGTGCATTATTAGCTCTTAAAATTCTCTGCCCGAGGTAACCATCGAGATATTGTGCTTTGCGACGGAAATATTGCTGAGCCAAAGGCATTCTGCACTAAGCCGGTTCCAACCCCCCTCCTTCGTCACTGGAGGATATTGTTTGCAAATTAAAAATCACCGCGAACGAGGGAAAGCGTCTCGATGTTTTTCTTTGATATCGCGCGATGGACTTCGGTGTAAATATCGGAGGGGGGGAATAAAAAGTTGTGTTTTCAGTTTCGTTCTCGAATACGCGTGTTCGTGAACGCGTTTAACTTCGTTCCGTTTCGGTGTTATTTATTTACGCTCGATTGGGCCTTAGGCTATCGGTGTCTCGAGATCTGTTTTATGGGACACAAGGTGTACGGGGCTGTTACCTTAAAAGGATATTGACCTTCGGTGGGGGGTAAGATATCGTCCTTGAGACCTTGAAAACGATAAGGAATAAAATCGAGTAGCGAAAGAAATATATTTCTACAATGTGTGTTCAGGACAATTGGATGCTTTCTCATATTTTATCTATATTTAACGAGAACTATTGTAGAGCGTCCTTGGTGTCTTAGATATTGTTTTTTGGGTCTTAAGAAAATTTATTATTTTTCCTCTATTATCGATCTATTATTGAACATCGCGTGGAGTAATATATACTCAATTGTTTTTACATTGTATAATATTCTATAAAAGGTGTCCCAATCATCACCGGTCGATTTACTTTTTCTCTCGAATCGTTAGCGTTAAAGATCGCAATTTTTCGTAATACGCTCGAGTAACTTATACTCGTTCTTTCACCGTGTACTTTTCCACGATTAATTTCCCATCCCTCTAGATAAAATATGTCAAGTTTCAAGTTAATCGGTTTAACGTTTCAAAAGTAGCGCGAAATTCAAATCGACCGGTAACGATTGGGACACCCAGTACATATTTGTACCTTCCCTCCCGATAATAATAATAACTCTAACCTTCAGACTGTAATATTTACTTTATTATAACATCCAAAGATTTCACGTTCCTTATCGACATCCAACATTCTCCAGATCGTTTTTGCATCCATCCCGAACAATACACCCCCAAGTCGTAAACAATTCCACGAACACGGGTCAAAGAGACTACTCGGGCCGATATCTCGCTCACGGTCGATTAAATCGAAAATCAGCATACGGGGTAAAAGTTTCGAAATTAAATTCCGAACAACTTTCGTTATCTGTGTTTTTCCCGTGGAAGCAACAGCGAACGAGATATCGAGCTCCGAACCGTCTCGAGTCTCCCAACTCGTGGGAAGAATCTCGCGGTTTGCGATTACGCGAAAGTTTACGCAAATAATTGGTTCGCTGGTCTTGTCGAGTTGATCGATCGAAGCACGTCATTCGACGGGGTTGGTCACCGTGTGTGGGACGCTCGTTTGCGAATCTCCTTTGTCTTTCGAGGTATATTTACCTGGACGATTCTCGGTGGTTCGTAACCACCTGAATAATAGCTCGAACGACGTGTCGACGGATTAGTACGCGCGAGATAATCCGAAGTGGCGCACAGATATAGTTGTTCACGAATTTCGCGAAGTAAGAGATAGAGAAATGGAAGAAACAAACGCGAACAACGAGGTAATTGGATCGCGGTCCCTTTTGAGGGGAATCCGTCTGGCGGATGCCCCTTTTAACTCGGTTTGTTCTTCGACGTTTATTCGTCGTTGGATGCTCCGATGGAACGTGGTGTCCGCGAGTGTGGCGCGCTCTCGAGGGCAACGTGGCCCGTGCCACGGGCAGGAGGCGGGCCACGGGCAGGAGGCGGGCCACGGGCAGGAGGCGGGCCACGGGCAAGAGGCGGGCCACGGGCAGGAGGTGGGCCACGGGCAAGCGAGCCGATCGCGCTCGTCGAGGAAATGTCCACGCTTGGTCGCGTTTTGTTTTCTCTCGACGATGAACCAGTACAACGGGGTTCGTGCACGAGTAGATCGATACTGTTGAAATAAACAATAACGTTGGGGATGATATTGAAATAAATAATAACGTCGGGGATAATATCGAAGTAAATAACAACGTGGAGATAATATTGAGACAAATAATAACGCGTGGACGATATTGGAATAAATATCGTTGTAGACGGTACTGAGATAAATAATAACGCGAAGGTAATATCGGAACGAATATCGTGTAGATAATATTGAGATAAATAATAACGCGGGGGTAATGTTGAAATGAATATCGCGTAGATAGCATTGAAATAAATATTACGTGGATAGTATTGAGGTAAACAATAACGCGGAGGTAATATTACAATGAGTGTCGTGTAGATAATATTGAAATAAATATCGTGTAAATGATATCGTAGCAATAATATTGCGTCGGGAACACGAAGCGGTATTTAGATAATATATAAGCGATATTATATTCGTTTCATCGGGGAAATAATATAATGCTAATAATATGGAAGCATTAATATTGCGCAGATAATATCGAGTCGGTAATATTGCGTGGATAATTAAAGTAACGGTATTGTGTTGATGATATTGAAGCGGTAATATTGCGTTGATAACACGATGAAGTAATAGTATTGCCTTGGTAATATTGAAGCAATCGTATCAATATTGTGTTGATAATATTGAGGCAATAATATCGCGTAGTTAATGTCTAAGTATCGCGTATTTTATTTCGATACAAATACAAGGAATTAAAAATACACATGGATGATAGAAATGAGAAGTTTGTTTTTTTTTTTTTTTTTTTCGTCGGTAATAATGGTAACTTTCACGTGTCCGAACGAGGGAAAATTAATTACCGTTTTATTGTAAATTTTCTTTCAGACGCGGGAAAGTTGAATTACTGCTCGTCAAAAGGAATTTTTTATTCTCGTTGTACACGCGTCCAACGAGCGAGTATGTAATTTTGTATATACAAACAAGAATTCAAATCGTCTGTTACGTTCGTTTATACGTTTACTGCTGTTACGGTCTTATTTACCGACAAGGAACTCGTAAAACGTTACGGGTAAGCTTCGTCCAAGACCGGAACGATTATTCACGAGGTCTGGTATAAATTTTAGAGCTCCGTGCCTCGACTTTACCTCGAGATCTTCCCAGGTATCGTCGAAATCCCCGTGAATGATTAACACGTCGAGCCCATTCTGTTTACCTTTTTGTTTACACCGCGCGATATCGTCAACTCGAGCAACACAAACATTACGCTGTAGATTGTGAAAAAAATGTGGAAGAGTTCTCGAGGTCGCAGGATTTGTGCACCGTGATGTATCGGAATTATTAACGCAGATATGTAACGTTCGTTTACATTTTTCTTTCTTTCACGATCTTGGAATTTCAATTCTCCATTTTTCTTTGCGACGAAATTCAAATTGTAACTCACAACTTTTCTTTTTCGTATTTTTAAACATTTTTATTTGTAATTCTTTCTCGCGATCTTAAACTTTTAATTTTTAATTGTTTTCTTTGTCACGAATTTAAAATTTTAACTCCCAACTTTGCTTTTTCGTATTTTTAAATCTTTTGTTCGTAAAGTTTTTCCACCATTTAAAAATTGTTATTCTTAATATATTTTTTTGCCACAAATTTAAAATTTTAACTTCCAAATTTTCTTTTTCGCATTTTTAAAACTTCTGTTCACAATTTTCCCACCATTTAAAAATTTTTATTCTTAATATATTTCTTTATCACGAATTTAAAATTTTAACTCCCAACTATTATTTTTCACATTTTTAAAACTTTTGTTCGCAACTTTTTCTACCATTTAAAAATTGTTATTCTTAATATACTTCTTTGTCACGAATTTAAAATTTTAACTCCCAACTTTGCTTTTTCGCATTTTTAAGACTTTTATTCATAACTTTTTCCACCATTTAAAAATTGTTATTCTTAATATATTTCTTTATTACGAATTTAAAATTTTAACTTCCAACTTTGCTTTTTCGCATTTTAAATCTTTTCTTCACAACTTTTTTCACCATTTAAAATTTTTTATTCTTAATATATTTTTTTGCCACGAATTTAAAATTTTAACTTCCAACTTTGCTTTTTCGCATTTTTTAAACTTTTGTTCGTAACTTTTCCCACCATTTAAAAATTGTTATTCTTAATATTTTTCTTTATGATCAATTTTTAATTTTACCTCCTAACTATTCTTTTTCGCCTTTTTAAAACTTTTGTACGCAACTTTTCCCACGATTAAAAAATTTCTATTCTTAATATCGTGATATTGTTTCTTATATATTGTATCGTCGGTCGTGGAAAGTTCGTTTTCGGTCACCGGTGACCAACGTTCAACGTCGCGTTAAATCGCGCGAAGCAATCAGTAGCCCGCGATAGTTTCGCGAGGAACGCGTGCACTTCCACGTAAAGAAACGACCATAGCGAAGCTATGGCGCGTACAAGAGCACCACTTCTGAATTGCCTTCAATTTCCCGTGGCTCTCAGGCCGGAAACGGCCTTCTGATTCGAATGTCCAGCCGTGAGACTCGATGTTTTCGTGTCGTTGCACGTTCCTTGCTCGTGGACCGCTCGATTTACCTGCACGGCCGATTTTACCGCGCTTGGACGCACACCGAACACTGAATATCGGTGCCGTGATTCGAGCATTGCGGAACTTTGGTAACTACCTTTTCAAATACCAAAGTATACAAAATAGATCGTTATATTGCCTACCCCTATCGCGTATCTTTAACTTACAGTTTCAGGGATTTACCGAACAGAGGGTAGAAACTCGAAACGTTATTTTTGTCACTGTGACGCGGGTCTCGTATTCTGTGACAATATTTTATTTTAAAATAAGGAAATATTAATACACGTATCCTGAGTTTTCTGTAGAATTCTTTCGGAAGTTTTATAATTCCCGATTCTTGGAAATATTTGGTTGTTGGGACAGTTGTTTTGTTTTTTTGGTTTTTTTTTTTTGTGAAAATGAAATTCGATTTTTTTAGAGTGTATAAATATTGTATTGAATTATATGTTTTCCATTTTGGAAAACGATATTGACCCAATAATTATACTTGCTACGTGAAATTCGAACGCAGTAACATCTTCGTGTGAAAAAATATTCTATCGTGAATAAATTGTGGCGTAAAAAATTCTAGTGTGAAAATGTTTTCGTGTTAAAAAAATTCTAGCGTAAAAAATTTCCATCGTAAATAAATTCTATCGTGAAAAATTCCGGTTAAAAAAAAATTCCAGCGCGGAAAGAACTGTGCCGTAAAACGAATTCAAATATTGTTCCAACCACGTAGTAACAGCCGCCCGACGATCGAGAAATAAATATTCTTTCCAGATTGTATTTTCATAATTTAAAGCGAATTCAATAATTTTTCTCAAAAAAAAAAAAAAGGAAAAAGAAAAGACACAATCTCCACCCTCCACTCTTGTCTGGATCTACACCGACGATTGATCTCAAGAATTAAATATTCTCTCCAAATATTATTCTTACATTGTAAAGAAGGGCAATAATTATTCTAGAAAGAACCATGCAATCTGCACCCTACTAATCAATTAATTCACACCTTTCGTTCAAACCTTGACTCCCGAAAGAATCGAAACCCAAGAATTATATATTTTCCCCATATATTATTCTTAGATCTTAAAATGCAATAATTATCCTCAGAAGAAAACAAAAAGTACCACACAATCTCCACCTAGTAATAGATCAACTCACCTTATGTTCGAACTTTTCCTCCTGAAAGAATGGAAGACCAAGAATTAAATATTCTCACCAAATATTATTCTTAGATCTCAAAGTGCAATAATTATCCTCAAAAGGAAAAAAATACCACACAATCTCCACTTAGTAATAGATTAACTCACACCTTACTTTTGAACTTTTCTTCCCGAAAGAATCGAAAACTAAGAATTATATATTTTCTCCAAATATTATTCTTAGATGATAAAATACAATAATTATCATCAAAAGAAAAAAAAATACCACACAATCTCCACCTAGTAATAGATCAACTCACACCTTACTTTTGAACTTTTCTTCCGGAAAGAATCGAAAACTAAGAATTATATATTTTCTCCAAATATTATTCTTAGATGATAAAATACAGTAATTATCCTCAAAAAAAAACAAAAAGTACCACACAATTTCCACCTACCAACAGATCAACCCCAAGCTTTCGTCCAGACCTTGACTCCCGAAAGAATCGAAAACCAAGAATTATATATTTTCCCCAAATATTATTCTTAGATCTTAAAATGCAATAATTATCCTCAGAAGAAAAAAAAATGTATCACACAATTTCCACCTAGTAATAGATCAACTCACACCTTGTTTTTGAACCTTTCCTCTCGAAAGAATTGAAAAGCAAGAATTAAATATTCTCCCCAAATATAATTCTTAGATCTTAAAATGCAATAATTATCCTCAAGAAAACAAAAGCACCACAAAATTTCCACCTACCAACAGATCAACCCTAAGCTTTCGTTCAGACCTTGACTCCCAACAGAACGGAAAACCGAGCATCCTCGCGTGAAATTTCACGAGAAGCTTGGGTACCCGCTCTAGTATTCCAAAGTCAGCATCTTCGCACCTCGCCGGGATAGGAAAATTGTTTTCGAACGCGGCTAAATTCCCGGTGAATCGTCGCCGTCGTTCAGTTTCGACCTGTTCTGCTCCAGAACGAGGTTGGTGGGGAGCGCGAGAGGCGTTCAAGTTGAAATTTCCCAAAGTACACGTCGACAAAGTGGCTGTAACTGCGCGCCCGCAGTTCAGAAATACACCTCGCGCGGGCACGGTGCTCGTGCCCGCAACACAAGCGAAACCTCGTGAGAAAGAACGAAGCCGAGTTCGCGCAACCGCCAGCCAGCCAGCCAGCTTTTCCCTCCGACGCCAGCGTCGACGTCGACGTCGGTTTCCCTTCGCGCCGAGCGAGAAGAGGCGCCAGCTTCTACGACGATGTTTCGCTTTTACGTTCCCTTAACAACGAGGAGTTGGTTCCACTCTCGTACCGTGTTTCCCGCGTTTCCTGCTCTTCGACGATCTCCCTTCCGCGAACTTCCACGACCTCTTTCGAACCCCTCACCAAACCCCCGAGTGCGAGAAATTTCCTCGCGAACGATTCTCACTTCCGAGAACGGAGAAACGGTCAGTTCGTTGATCGCGAATTTTTCCAGATTTTGGCTCTCTGGCCCTCGATATCGGAGATCTGATTATTTGGTAAATTGGAGGGCTGAATTTTGAAGATATCGAAATTTGAGGAGATAAGAGGTGTGTGGTATAATTTATTCTAGTTTTTTATCTACGTGGTGAGGGAAAGAGAATAATGCTTCGGAATAGGTACAAGTAAATTTCTAGGGAATGATTAAGTTAATTTTTTTTTTATTCGTCTTGAACTAAGATTTGCCCAGTTTTTGAAGTATTCTGGAAATTGTACCATTTGAATACATTTGATACAATTAAATTTCTAGGGAATGATTAAATTAATTTTTTTTTTATGCCGTGAATTAAGTTTTGACCAGTTTTTGAAATATTCTGGAAATTGTACCATCCTAATACATTAGATACAAGTAAATTTCTAGAGAATAATTATATTAATTTTTTTTTTATTCGCCTTGAACTAAGTTTTGACCAGTTTTTGAAATATTCTGTAAATTGTTCCACTCGAATACATTTGATATAAATAAGTTTCTTAATCGTCAGAAAACGAGTTAATTTTTTTAAATATTCTGTAAATTGTACCATTCGAATACCATCGACAATCGAAGCTAAAATACATGTAACACTACGATCGACGTGCAAATAAAATTTGTTTGCCGTTCGACGCTTCGAAATGAAATAATTGTTTTTCATCGGTTTTTGGGCCCGCAGGCGTATACTTTTCACCGCGATCGCCCAGGGGGTAAATTCTCCGGGTTGGTCGCCAAAACATTGTACATTCGTTGATTATTTATTCTTGTTCCCTCGACCCCCTCCCCGAATGTGTGTCTACTTCGCTGAAGTATTGTCCAGGAATTAATAAACGTGCACGAGTAATTAAATAACGGTACGTATAGGAATTACGATAATATTTCACGGTAAAGGGAAACATTTCTATTTCTCCAACACGTGGTCTATCTATTCGAATTACAGAAAATTCAATAACGAGGCAATATTGAATTACGGAAAATTTCATTTTAATTAAGTCTCGTATTGTAACACCGTATCTCGTCACAGTGCCGGCTACATTTTCTACTTACTCGCCCTATGTATCTTCGTACTTCGTGTAAAATATATACATGTATATATATATATATACACTTCTCAGCGAGAATCGTAGAGAAATTTTCTTTCTCGGGTTACCTGGCCACCGCGACGGTACAATTTCAGTAAAGAATATCGCAGCTAAGTTAAAACGCGCGTGGTGAAATACCCAGGAGGAAGAATAACAAGAAAACGAGGGGATTAACGCTCGAGCGTCGAAGTTCTCGTATTTCCCGTGTATTTTTACCGCGTGCCCCCTCTGTTCGTGCTCGCAGCCGTACACCTTCGAAAGTGAAACTCCGAAAAAAATTTAAGCGCGAAGAAGAACTTGAAAAACCGCGATCGCGGTTTCGATTCGATGTTTCGTTCACTTGTGGTAAAATTTCGGCCCCCCTTTCTCAGGAGGGGGCCCCCTAGGGGGTCTCTGCGTCGAGTTATCCACGGTGAACGATAAACCGACGCGACTGGCGTATCGATGACGTCGAAAGTAAAGAGCAGTGTGTCGCGTGCACGTAAGTCTTGTGTGGGGGGGAGGGGGAGGGGGTCAGTGGAGGGGGCTCTCTCTCTCGCAAAAAGCGCCTGGAACGCGTCCAATTTTCGCTCCTTTCCCTGAGCCGTATCGCTATTCCCTTTGTCCCTTACAATGGACCAGGTGGCCGCGCTTTATGCTCGGGGCCACGCCGCGTAATTTTCGGCCCGTCTATTAGCTCCGGCCGACGAAGAAATAATTTACAGACGAAGAGTGGGTGGGGTTCAACGTTTCAGGGGGGTGGGGATGAAGAGGAAGCCTCTGCGAGCGTCCTGAAACCGACTTCTTTTCGCCTCCCTTTTTGTATCCGTTTTTCGCGCTTTAATCGTTTCTTTCTTCCGTTTCCGCTTCCACGCGTTGTTTCAGCGCCCCCCAACTACGAGGGGGAAGGGCTGTATTAGTCGGCGAGGGTGGTGGAACAATGAAAGCTCCTTAAGCAAAGTCGAGAGTCCCTCCCCCCTTAGGAGTCCTCGGCGCGAAACATCCAAAGGTCCGCGAAACAGTGGAGGGGGGTCAGGGGGGCACGGAGTTTAACATATTCATTATAACCCGTTCCATGCACTCTCGCTAATGCTCACGGTAGTATCTCTCTGCCCAGGCTAAAAGCAAACCGAGAAACTCCATTGAATTTCGAACAGCGACCAGGGGGGTTTGGGGGGCGGGGGGCCGTCTTTATGGAAACGAAACGAATGGAGGTGTCGGGCCGTTGCACGGGATTTGGAAACTTGAGGGAACTTGGAAAATACTGGAAACGTTGCGTTTGATATTTCGCGCGACCGGCGTTGGAACGTACGACCTCGATAGTTGCAGGAAAACGGGGGGCCAATGGTGCTACTATCGAGGTGACTCGATCAAAGACGAAGTCTCAGTTGCAGGGCTTAAAAATAAGATATTCAATATTTTACAGGATGATCGTCACAGGCGAGACTATGACCCCGATAGTTGCAGGAAAACGAGGGGCTGATAGTATTATTACCGAGGTAACCCGATCAAAGATGAAGAAGTCTCAGATGAGCAAAAAGGGGGCTTAGAAATGAGATACTCAATATTTTACACGATGATTATCACAAGCGGGACTATGACCCTGATAGTTGCGGAAAAACAGGGGGCCAATGATACTACTATCGAGGTAACCCGATCAAAGAGGAAGAAGTCTCAGATGAGCAAAAGGGAGGCTTCGAAATGAGATATTCAATATTTCACACGATGATCGTCACAAGCGGGACTATAACCCCGATAGTTGCAGGAAAACGGGGGACTGATAGTACTATTATCGAGGTAACCTGATCAAAGATGAAGAAGTCTCAGATAAGCAAGAAAGGAACTTGGAAATGAGATATTCGATATTTTACAGGATGATTATCACAGGCGAAACTATGACCCCGATTATTGCAGGAAAACGAGGGGCCGATAGTACTATTATCGAGGCGCTACGATCAAAGAGTCCTCTACGTTTCCACAATCTGTAGTTCACATAGTTTATCATAGATCTCTTCGTGCATGCATCTCTTACCGTTTTTGCTTCGAAATGTAAAAAAAATGACACTTGTTGCCAACTAACTGTAAACGCGGAGCGCGTTGGCAGGGGTAGCGACGTGTTTCGTATCCTTGGCGCGGTTGTTGTCGGCGCTGGTTCTCGTCAGAATTTTCACGTGGATATTCGACCCGCGACGTGATTCGAAATGTACAATTACGGTTCTGATGCCTCCCCGGGGACACTGTTGCCCCGCTCGTTGGTAACACGAAACGGTCCTTAACGGGACGTCACAGGATTACGCCGCGGTAGGATGGAAGGTCTACAAGGCACCGGGGAGCAATGGGGTGTAACGCTCATTATGCGTAGCCTGTCGTTTCTGCGCAGCGAGTTAACGTCGAAACGTAGGTAGCTCTCGCGTATTTAGCGTTACGTCGTTGCAGAAATATGTTAATAGAGACCGACGCACGGGGGTTTCTAGTTACGTCTTCAATTTCGCATTACGGTTGGTACGCGATCGCGGTACCGCTTGGATTTCGATCAGCGTTTGGATCCACATCGGTAAGTTTTTTGTATACAATGTCTCGAGTGTCGATAAGATCGTCGCGTTTCTTTAACTCGAGCGGACAGCAGGTGCGAAAAGAAAACATTAAATACAGTTGACTCGTGTATTACTCGGGTGTCTCGTAATACCTCTCAATGTTCTCGGAAAAATTGTCCAACTCCCGACAATGGTCTAGCTCTGTTCATTTTTAGAATTCACTGCCACCGAACTCGTTACTCATCCTCTGCTTATAAATTATTCAAACACGTACTCTGGATCAACTAGAAAAGATTTCGAATTACGTCTCGGGTATTGATTAAACTCGTTGCACGGGTTCAAGATCGGGAGTCGTCCCCACCATTGCGTTTCTTCAGTTCGTAGCGAATGACGTGAAAACTCGGTCGGCTGAACTTTCATTGCATTGTATCCCGTTCATTGTCTTCCAGTTCGGTTTGAGTTCGATCAGTTTCAACAAACAGCTTTGTGCTTCTTCTATCGATAATCAGCGGATCTGATTTCGAACGTTACACTGTATAGCCCGGCTGGGTGAGAACAAAGTACCAAATGCGCGTGCGTAAACCGATTAACGCGATCGGCGTCAATCCCCCACCACTTTCAATTCCGCCTCCGAGGCGCTGGAGTCGCTCCGGTTCCCCCACTCTCCTCACTGTGTCGGCTCGCTGCGGTCCGCCGATCGCGCACGAGTCGAAACGAGCGCTCACGATCGTTTCCCCCTCTCCGCGTCTGGTGAAAGTTTCTCTCCCCACTCACTCGCTCGCTCGCCTCGCCTCGCACTCGTGCTTCTCGCTAGGCCAGACTGTACATCGATGTTCGTCTATCGCGCTCAATATTTACCCGGTACTGCACGATCCACCGATACATAATTCTTCGGTTCGGCGATAAATCTTGGAGAGGATGCGTCACGAGACTTGCTCCGACAACATTCACCTCGCAAGTTTTCTCCCCTCCAGCGGCGAATTACGCAATTCGTGCACCGTCGTCCCCCATTTTCCAATACGGTATCGGTAATACGGGAAGCCATGCATCAACGTATCGCGGCGTTCTATCCGCGAAGGAAATCGACTTGCACGCCTGTCTTACCAAATTGGCGCCGCTTCGCTCGCGAGTTACGTCAGGTATGGACAACCGCGACATACATCGTGGCATTGCACTCGGGAGTCGTGTTTAACAGGTGCAAGCGGATAAGTTGGGAAACTTATTCTTCCGCGGTGCTCGAGTTTAGATCGTTCGCTTCGAAGATCGTTCGCTACGAAGTAAAGGTTCCTCGTTCGCGCGGTAAATTATTCGCGATCCGAGCTCGTTTCGGACAGCGGCCTCGTAAACTCGAGTGACTTAATTTTGAAAATCGGTGATCAACCTGGACGGTGTAAATTCCGAATTTATTCAACACGGTGAATCGATAAGAATTGATATTCGAGATTTCTAGTTTTTCCAAAGGTCGAGTCGAGTTTTTCGAAATTGTAAAATAAAAAATTAAAGATGCATTCGTTCGACGGGCTTTTTTATCGAGAATGTTTCTCAACATTTTTGCAAGCCGTTCGGATAATATTTAAAATGTAATACAATCTATATTTTCCCACGAAGGAGTGCTTGCTAAGTTTCTCTAAGTTTTTCTAAGTTTTCACGATTACAAGGACAATGATAAACGAGACAAGAAATCTTTTGTAAAATAAAATTTATTTTTTAATATTCGAACTGTGACCAGAGGGTCTTACAAAATATACTTCCCCACAAAAAAGTATTTTCATAATTTTTCTCAATTACGAGAACAGTGACAAACAAGACCAGGAGTCTTTTGTGGGAAAAAATTTATTTTTTAATATTCAAACTGTGACCAGAGATTCTTACAAAACATACTTCCCCACAAAAAAGTATTTTCATAATTTTTCTCAATTACGAGACCAGTGACAAACAAGACGAGGAATCTTTTGTAGATAAAATTAATTCTTTAATACTCAAACCAGAGGGTCTCACAAACCATATTCTTCCACGAAAAAGTGTTTCCAAAATTGTTCTCGATCGCGACAAAGATGGTAATAAACGAGATGAAAAATGTTCTCGGCCGAGGTGATCCTTTGGGTTTCAGGTCCCAGTCGTTCGAATTTTCGCTGATAGTTCGTCGAGGATGCTCGATCCGTCGTTATTTCCAGATGGAACGAGCATGATTCCGCACTCCAACCGCGTCACGGAAGAAGTTGCACGGGTTTGGAAACACGCGAGGCAGAGTTCCTCTCCTCGAATCGATCCAGCGCGGGCTCTTTGTCGTCGCGTCACGGGGATCGCATCTGCTCGAGAAATTCCAGTTATCTCGTTATTCCCGCGAAGATATACGCGTCGACGGTAAATTCGATAATAAAGTCGCCCGGGACGATGATCGAGCGTTAAAGTATGCCCGTCCGAGGCCAGTCGTCCGTCGCTCGGCTCGTGTAAATGATCGTCGATGAGTCGCCTGAATGTTCTTACGACTTCATTCAGCGTACTCGAGCGTATTTTGAAACGGATGCAAAACACCGTTTTAGTTGAACGACGCTCAGCCATGGAAATTGCCTTTGCACGGAACAACTTTGTCTACCCAGCTCGAACCACAATCCTCAGATTGTTCGCAACATTGAGTCTTAATTGTTACTACGAAGCGTGCAATTGCTATCTAATCGGGACCCAATCTTGCATTTCTCGAGCTAGAGTCACACTTAACTTTTTTTAGATTATCCTGCTTCTCGAAGTCTTTGGATCGAGCTGCTCGAAGTCATATCTCGCGCGTGAAAAGGATTATCGACGTGTTTAGATTTTTCTGTAAAAGATTTTATTGGGTTGTTTGCAAAGTGATTTCGTTTTACAAAATGGAGAATATATAATTTAATCAAATGTTTATACATTCTAAAAAAAATTGTGTCATTTTCACCAAAAAACAACGAAATGACTTTACAAACTACCTAATATATAAAATAGTCTACCAGAGTGTTCATACTCACAATGTAACTGCTTCTTGAAGTCTTTGGATCGAGCTGCTCGAAGTCATATCTCGTGCGTGAAAATGATCATCGACTTGTTTAAATTTTTCTGTAAAAAATTTTATACAAAATACTCTACCAGAGTGTTCGTGCAACTTGTCGCGAAATGTTATCTTAGCTTCACAATGCTCAACCGAGTGTTGTCGCGGTCAATGCACAGAGTAGCATTGTCCAATCAGTTTGAAGAATAATAGTTTGATTGCTCACGATGTTGAGTCTTTATTGCTACTCCGAAGCGCCTAATTGAGTCTTAATTGGTACTGTCGTCCAATTGCTACCGAATGGTAACTCGATCTAGGTTTCAATATTCCAAGTTACGACACCAAACTTAGGATGACCTAAGTTGACCTATTCTTGCCTAAAGTTTCATTTGTAAAATCGAACAGCGCTGTACGTGCAGAAAAATCGTCCTCGAGTCCTGTGAGGATTGTCAAGACTTCGTTGAAAGTCAAATAAAAAATAAATACATTCAGAAATGAGACCAAACCTTCACCTTGGTCCAACAATGTTAAGTTTGTCTTTTGTATTGCACAAAAGTAGCTTCGTCTACCGAAGTCGAAGAACAGTAGCTCGATCGCTCAGTACGTTGACTCTTAATTGGTCGTCCAATTAATATCGAACGGTGACCTAATCGAGTCTTAAATTTTCCAAGTGTCTACAACAGCCAACTCACGACCCAGTCTTTTCCATTTCGTTCGAGTTTCCTGTCCAAAGTCGAAAGTTTGCGACATTGTACCCCGTGTAGCGATACACAGAGACACAGTCAGAAATCGGATGGCACACGGTACGTGCATCGAGTCGATCGATCGACGACCAACGCCACTGAAACCGTAATTCGATTTTCCTTGTCCAGTCACACGATCGAGCATAATCCAATGGCGACAGACGATCCTTTTGACGCAGGTTTAACCGTTTCGCGTTGGTTGATCCAACGGATCAACCGAGGCGCTCTCTCTACCATCGCGGTACACCTGAAAATGTTTCGTGGTCGTGTTTCTCAAGTATCGAGTCTTCGAGAAACTTAGGAGGGTCGTTTGTTCCGGGCCTGGATGCTTCGGTTTACCCGGATGTGGCGAGAAATTTGACGAGAGGATCTAACCCTCCAGAACTTCTTCCAGGTGGAATTATTTCGTTCGAAACGAATGAAAATTTAAACCAGGTGACGTGTATCGATCCAGCGTGGTATCACCGGGAAATTAAATTGCAAATATCGTGCCACAATTTTACTTATTTTGGTTTACTGCTCAGTCACTGCTTTAGTTTACCAGGATGTGGCGATGTAAACCTCCTAACTTCTTCCAGGTGGAATTATTTCGTTCGAAACGAATGAAAATTTAAACCAGGTGACGTGTATCGATCCAGCGTGGTATCACCGGGAAATTAAATTGCAAATATCGTGCCACAATTTTACTTATTTTGGTTTACTGCTCAGTCACTGCTTTGGTTTACCAGGATGTGGCGGGAAATTTGACGAGAGGATCTAACCCTCCTAACTTCTTCCAGGTGGAATTATTTCGTTCGAAACGAATGAAAATTTAAACCGGGTGACGTGTATCGATCCAGCGTGGTATCACCGGGAAATTAAATTGCAAATATCGTGCCACAATTTTACTTACTTTGGTTTACTGCTCAGTCACTGCTTTGGTTTACCCGGATGTGGCGGGAAATTTGACGAGAGGATGTAACTCTCCTAACTTCTTCCAGGTGGAATTATTTCGTTCGAAACGAATGAAAATTTAAACCAGGTGACGTGTATCGATCCAGCGTGGTATCACCGGGAAATTAAATTGCAAATATCGTGCCACAATTTTACTTATTTTGGTTTACTGCTCAGTCACTGCTTTGGTTTACCAGGATGTGGCGGGAAATTTGACGAGAGGATCTAACCCTCCTAACTTCTTCCAGGTGGAATTATTTCGTTCGAAACGAATGAAAATTTAAACCGGGTGACGTGTATCGATCCAGCGTGGTATCACCGGGAAATTAAATTGCAAATATCGTGCCACAATTTTACTTACTTTGGTTTACTGCTCAGTCACTGCTTTGGTTTACCCGGATGTGGCGGGAAATTTGACGAGAGGATGTAACTCTCCTAACTTCTTCCAGGTGGAATTATTTCGTTCGAAACGAATGAAAATTTAAACCAGGTGACGTGTATCGATCCAGCGTGGTATCACCGGGAAATTAAATTGCAAATATCGTGCCACAATTTTACTTATTTTGGTTTACTGCTCAGTCACTGCTTTGGTTTACCAGGATGTGGCGGGAAATTTGACGAGAGGATCTAACCCTCCTAACTTCTTCCAGGTGGAATTATTTCGTTCGAAACGAATGAAAATTTAAACCGGGTGACGTGTATCGATCCAGCGTGGTATCACCGGGAAATTAAATTGCAAATATCGTGCCACAATTTTACTTACTTTGGTTTACTGCTCAGTCACTGCTTTGGTTTACCCGGATGTGGCGGGAAATTTGACGAGAGGATGTAACTCTCCTAACTTCTTCCAGGTGGAATTATTTCGTTCGAAACGAATGAAAATTTAAACCAGGTGACGTGTATCGATCCAGCGTGGTATCACCGGGAAATTAAATTGCAAATATCGTGCCACAATTTTACTTATTTTGGTTTACTGCTCAGTCACTGCTTTGGTTTACCAGGATGTGGCGGGAAATTTGACGAGAGGATCTAACCCTCCTAACTTCTTCCAGGTGGAATTATTTCGTTCGAAACGAATGAAAATTTAAACCGGGTGACGTGTATCGATCCAGCGTGGTATCACCGGGAAATTAAATTGCAAATATCGTGTCACAATTTCGATAGTTACGGTACATTTCGTACAATTGACGTCGACCCTCGAGTGCTGTCGCGCGTTGTATCGTTGTGAAATTAAATAGCGTGTATCGGGTCACAATTTTAGTTACTTTGTCGTTACAATATTCAAAGTAACCGACGATCACCCACGGCGGCTATCAATCTCGAGCGTTGCGTCATCGTGAGATTAAATTGTAAATATCGATCCAGATTTTCGAGTGTCACGGTATGCAAAATGACCGATCTCGATCCGTGACACCTACCGATCTCCGTTCGCACAATCGAGGAACTAAATAATGAATATTTATCCAGAATTTTAATAGTCATTTACCCGTTCCTGTATTCAAAATCGCAGACGTCGTGGCGCGACAGCTATCGATCACGCGGTTTATAATCGAGAAATTAATACGGGAATATTTATGCATTGTTTGGTAATCGGTGCGAGTTACTCCACTCGAAATAATAGACGTTGATCGTATCGATCCCGGTGTCACTAATCGGTAGTAATTAATTCGCGAATCCAGAACATTAACAGCTACGCTATTTATTGGGTCGTTCGGGAAGTGATTTCGTTTCGAAAAATGGAGAATGTATATTTTGATAAAATGTTTATACGCTCTAAAAAAATCGTGTTTAAGTTTCACCTAAAAAAAGAAAAACCAAATGACCCAATAGATCGACTTAACTGAGAACCATTCGGTCAGAATTCCGCGAATGAACGTCCGAGTCGAAGTGTGTCGAAACGAGCGCCATTTTTGTGTGTGTGTGTTTTTTTTTCTTCTCTACGAAACGACGTACCGCTCGCGCACACTCGACGAAACGAGGCGTTTTTACAGTATAACGAGTCCTTCTAAACTGATGCACGGATATGACCGTGCAAAAAATGAGTCGCCAGTTAGAGCTACGCACTCGAGGAGAATAAATTGTCGCGGAACGTTTTCCACGACCTGGCGTGTTTTTCGTGTAAATACCTTCACGGTGCTCCACGCCCGTGGCGTAGCGGGGGAGGAATATTTAAAAATTTCGCGCGCGTCCCACAGAGAACCTCGTTACGCGTTCCATTGTCGGTGCAATTACTCGTTAATTTATTCCTCTTCGTATAAATTTTGACGATGGTTTTCGTATATTTGCTACTCGTGCATTCACTATAATTTTCTTTATTACATCGTGCACGTTCTCGGTGTTGTTAACTACAAATTTCTCATTTGTTTTTTTCCCCTACGAGAATAAATACATCGTCGTGTATATTTATTTTTCGAGATAGTTTATTACAGAATATTTACAACGTTAAGATTCTGCGTGATTTTTTATCGTACGAATATCCCTCATCGATTCGTTTCCTCATCGAGCATTTATCAGCCAGGAGAGTGGAACGAAGCGAATTTCTAGGGTTTCTGGCGTAACACGTGGCGCGATGGCATTACCAGGGGGGCAGGAGGGGGGCGGGAGGGGGGCAGCTTCCACGAAATCGTCACTTTCGAAGGGAAGCAACAGTTGCAGACGCGAGGCGTTCACGCGGATCGGTGCAAAGTGGCTTCGCGGAAAAGCATCTGCGTGTACCATCGACTGTTTTCAAGGACGAGGGGGACCGGAAATGGCGGTCGGCTCTCGAATCCATTCGACGCGTTAAATTATAGACGCGTTCTCGAGCGAATAACACACCCGAAACGTCGCTCCTCGCCGCGTTCTCTGTGCAGCTTGTTTTTTAGCGGAAACGTCGCGCGCGGAGGATTTATTTTTCAAATCGAAAACGGATTTATTTCCACTTTTCATCGTCTTTGAGCCATTCGGGAATGCCCTTTAAATATTCAATGCAATTCATACTCTCTAATCTATCACCGTGCAATATCAAACAAAATACACTAAACTCAATATGATACAATGGGTGATCAAACTGTTACAAACGCTTCGAAACCTATTTAAACTTTGACCGAGAATGCAATCGAGAATGCACTTACTTCGTATCAACGTCTCGTAACTGTTTGAAAGTTTTCGGGATAAAAGAAAATACACACGTAAAAGTACCGTGTCAATATTTTCAATTTCGCGACAAACTCTTCAAACTGCACTTTCAAAGTGTTTACGATGATCGTTCACTGTTCGTGCACACATAACCATACTTTGAGCCATTCGTGAGTGCCCCCTCCGATTTGCCCTTAAATATTCAATGCAATCTCTCTAATTTATCATCGTGCAATATCAAACAAAATACACTAAAGTCAATATAATACAATAGGTGAACAAATTATTTCAAACGCTTCGAAACCTATTTAAACTTTGACCGAGAATGCACTTACTTCGTATCAACGTCTCGCAACTGTTTGAAAGTTTTCGGATAAAAGAAAATACACTCGTAAAAGTACCGTGTCAATATTTTCAATTTCGCGCCAAACTTTTCAAACTGCACTTTCAAAGTGTTTACGATGATCGTTCACTGTTCGTGCACGTATAAAGATACTTTGAGCCATTCGGGAATGCCCCCTCCGATTTGCCCTTAAATATTCAATGCAATCTCTCTAATTTATCATCGTGCAATATCAAACAAAATACACTAAAGTCAATATAATACAATAGGTGAACAAATTATTTCAAACGCTTCGAAACCTATTTAAACTTTGACCGAGAATGCACTTACTTCGTATCAACGTCTCGCAACTGTTTGAAAGTTTTCGGATAAAAGAAAATACACTCGTAAAAGTACCGTGTCAATATTTTCAATTTCGCGCCAAACTTTTCAAACTGCACTTTCAAAGTGTTTACGATGATCGTTCACTGTTCGTGCACGTATAAAGATACTTTGAGCCATTCGGGAATGCCCCCTCCGATTTGCCCTTAAATATTCAATGCAATCTCTCTAATTTATCATCGTGCAATATCAAACAAAACACACTAAACTTAATATAATACAATGGGTGATCAAATTATTTCAAACGCTTCCAAACCTATTTAAACTTTGACCGAGAATGCAATCGAGAATGCACTTACTTCGTATCAACGTCTCGCAACTGTTTGAAAGTTTTCGGGATAAAAGAAAATCCACACGGTAAAGTACCGTGTCAATATTTTCAATTTCGCGCCAAACTTTTCAAACTGCACTTTCAAAGTGTTCACGATGATCGTTCACTGTTCGTGCACGTATAAAGATACTTTGAGCCATTCGGGAATGCCCCCTCCGATTTGCCCATAAATATTCATTGCAATCTCTCTAATTTATCATCGTGCAATATCAAACAAAACACACTAAACCCAATATAATATAATGGGTGATCAAATTATTTCAAACGCTTCCAAATCTATTTAAACTTTGACCGAGAATGCACTTACTTCGTATCAACGTCTCGCAACTGTTTGAAAGTTTTCGGATAAAAAAAATACACAAGTAAAAGTACCGTGTCAATATTTTCAATTTCGCGCCAAACTTTTCAAACTGCACTTTCAAAGTGTTCACGATGATCGTTCACTGTTCGTGCACGTATAAAGATACTTTGAGCCATTCGGGAATGCCCCCTCCGATTTGCCCATAAATATTCATTGCAATCTCTCTAAGTTATCATCGTGCAATATCAAACAAAATACACTAAACTTAATATAATACAATGGGTGATCAAATTATTTCAAACGCTTCCAAACCTATTTAAACTTTGACCGAGAATGCACTTACTTCGTATCAACGTCTCGCAACTGTTTGAAAGTTTTCGGATAAAAGAAAATACACACGTAAAAGTACCGTGTCAATATTTTCAATTTCGCGCGAAACTTTTCAAACTGCACTTTCAAACTGCACGATACTTGGTATTCGTTTACGCGCAATCCATTCCCAAACGGTAAACAGAAACGCGCAGACCGATTATCAGAGTATTCCACGCACGGTGTAGTAAATTTTACTGGTAACGCGATAAATTCTCCCCCGCGAATCGCGCCCCTTTTAGTCACAGGGGGCGTCGAAACCCAGCCTTATTCCGCCTCGTGTTCGCTCTTGTCGTCGACCGCAGCTTTCATAATCGAGGCCCTCGAAGATCGCGTGTACGTGACGAGGGTGCGATGCGCGCGCATCGAGTACGCGGGACCACGTTCAGGAACGGATGTCAGCGTGCAACGTTACCCTCGGTGTCGCGTCCCGTGACAAAGGCGAGCACGACATCGTGCAACAAACCCCTCCCCTGTCTCCTCCTCCTCCCTCCTCCTCCCTGTACCACGGTCCTTGTGGATCGCGACGTGCGCGCCTCTCGACGAACCGGCGCGCTCCTGTGTCCCCGATCTAGACGCCAAAGAAGTTGCCGGCTCGTTACAAGCGGGGCTCCGTGCACGGAATTCGGGTACACGTCGAGGGAATCTCGAACCGCGTATTCGCGCGCCACGGGGGTTACCGTGGTTTCGGTGTTAAAGTGTTTGTCGGCTCCTTGAGAAACTGAATCCCGGGGGCACCGAGAGCTCTTCCCGTAGGCTGAAGTCTAATCTCGACCGGAGATGAATGTAAAGAGGTGCAGGATTTTTTTAAAGCTGTCTCACCTTTAAGGAAAAGAAAATTTCTACGATGATAGAAATCACGGTCGATAGAAAGTTAGATGTATTTTTCTCTGTGTTGAGAATTTTTTTTGGCGTTTAGAAATTTGGAGGACGTCTCGAATGAATATTTTTATGGTGAATGGGCCGATGGAAAGTTATGCTTCGGACCTAAAGTTATCTACATTTCTTTGTGTCCAGAATTTTCTTTAATAGAAAATTTTTTTTTGGTCTGGATTCTGGATTTTGGAAAATGAAAAGAAAATGTCTATGATGAATGGGCCAATAGAAGGACATCTACATTTCTCTATGCTGAGAATTTTTTTCGATAGAAAGTTATCTATATTTCTTTATGTTGAGAATTGTTTTCGATAGAAAGTTATTTACATTTCTTTATGCTGAGAATTTTTTTCGATAGAAAGATATCTATATTTATCTACGTTAAGAATTTTTTATGGTTAGGATTCAGGATTTTGGAAAATTGAAAGAAAATTTCTATGATGAATGGGTCAATAGAAAGATACCATTCCTTTTTATTATGCTGAGAATTTTTTTCGATAGAAAGTTATCTATATTTATCTACGTTGAGAACTTTTTTTTGGTCAGGATTCAGAATTTTTGAAAACGAAAAAAAAATTTCTATGGTGAATGGGCCGATAGAAAGTTATTCTTCAGACCTAAAGTTATCTACATTTCTTTGTGTCCAGAATTTTCTGCAATAGAAAATTATCTATATTTATCTATGTTAAAAATTTTTTTTAGTTAGGATTCAGGATTTTGGGAAACGAAAACAAAATTTCTATGATGAATGGGTCGATAGAAAGTTAGATATATTTTTCTCTGTATTGAGAATTTTTTTTGGCGAGGGTTCAGAAATTTGGAAAACGTTTTGAAAGAATATTTCTATGACGAATGGGCCTATAGGAAGTTATTCTTCAGACCTAAAGTTATCTACATTTCTTTATGTCCAGAATTTTCTTCAATAGAAAATTATCTATATTTATCTATGTAAAGAATTTTTTTTGGTCAGAATTCAGGATTTTGGGAAATGAAAAGAAAATTTCTATGATAAATGGGCCAATAGAAAGATACCTACATTTCTCTATGCTGAGAATTTTTTTTCAATAGAAAATTATCTATATTTCTTTATGCTGAGAATTTTTTTCGATAGAAAGTTATCTACATTTCTCTATGCTGAGAATTTTTTTCAATAGAAAGTTATCTATATTTATCTACGTTAAGAATTTTTTTTTTATCAGGATTCAAACTTTAGAAACCGAAAAGAAAATTTTTATAATGAATGGGTCGATAGAAAATTATCAATATTTGTCTATGTCGAGAATTTTTGTTTATTATCGTTCAGAACATTTGAAAGGTGTTTTCCCTAACAATAAAAGAATATTTCTACGATCGTTGTACTAATAGAAGGAAATATCCAAGTTATCGATATTTGTCTGTGTTAGAAAATTATTCTCGCGTCTACTTTAAATTGCAAAAGGGCCCCTTTGTCACACCTTCCATATTGGAAAATGTTGCACTGGACTCTATCTCAAAGTTAGCTCTGTAAAGTAATAGGTTGCAAAACTTTTGGAAGGCGCCATCCTCGACGATAAAAGGAAACTTCCAGACGAATATGTCAGTAGAAAAAGATATTCAAATGCTCCATATTTGTCGATGATGGGACATTTTGTTCGCGTCCCCCTTGGATTGCGAAACGCCTTTAGGGGACACGTTTCCCGACATTGGAAAGTACCGTTACAACGTATTTCACGTTACATCGTATTCTTATGCATCGAATACCGCGTCAACCAAAAATAGATAGGGGCTGTCGCGCAAGGGTCGTGTCGAACGAAGATGGGTGACTCGAGAGAGATACGACGATGCAGGGAAAGCCAAGATAGCACCAGCTTTAGGGTCGAACGAAGCGGAAAGTATAGGAAAATTGCCAAGGCCTCAAAAGAAGCCTGGTGAATTTCACCGGGCAATCAAGTGTTTAAAAGGTGTACCTGTATAAAGCCAATCGCCATCTTCCTCGCGGCGTAACAATCTGTTTTGAAGCTTGTTCCGCTATCCTAGCTGATCCGATGGATTAGGTGTACCGTAGAAGCTAACACACTGGGTTCATTGAGAAGACTCAATTTTACAACGCTCGAGAAATAAACGAAAACACGGAACAATATCAACGAGACATCAAAGTGTACACACAGCGATTGGGGGTTGATTACACGATATTGATAACAGAGACAGAAATAAGAATTCTCTAAAATTACTATAAAGACGTATCGTTCTAATTTTCTAACGATAATAATACATCTTTATCGTACGAGAACTCTATACGTTGAAGAGGAAAAGAAAGTACAATGTTAAAAGAGATTAAGCATCCCAATGACAATAGAAGAAAATAAAGAAACGAGAAGAGGTAGAAAACAAAGGAACCCAGAAAATAGGGTGAAACGTGTAAAATGATAATCGCGTTGATGAGAAGGAGAAAAATGGTACACAATAGGTCGGGGGAAAATTGCGGGCAGGGTGTGTTTAGGTTCACGGATCGGGGATTCGGTGAGGCGCGGTTTGAGCGAAGGATCGCAAGGAATAATTATCTCGCAGACACGGTGTATCGTTCGTTCAAAGAAATTTCCATACGGTCGGCTTTTATTTCACCGTGGAGGCGCGTACGAATGAATCTCTGGTGCACCTCTATGTTTCCCCTGTCGTAAAAGCGTCTGTTAAAACCGATCCGATGGGGGAGGGTCTGGAATTAATCTCAACTGAAATTCAATTCGAGCCGTGGAATTATTTATCGGGGATACGAAGCGGCGCGTGATCGCGTAGCGGACGTCCCGTGGAACAAATCGCAAGGGAACACGCGAGCCCATCGGTGGTACCGGCTAGTGGTCTTCCATGGAAGAACGACCGATGGTAATTACGTAAGTCGAGTGTAGTAGTTTGGGCGCGATCGACTTCGACTTTGCGTCGCGTAAATCTTGCCGAGGTAGGTACAGCGTTTGGCAACGAAATCGAACTCTTGGATAAGGCTTCCGGGGAAAAAGGGCGCGTCCCTTTTTTTTTCTTCTACGGCGAACGTTGATTTACGAACGTTTCTCTAACGATACATCGACTCTCGGTGGAAATTTACGAGGAGGAATTTTTTTCTCACCACGTGCGATGAAAGCTGGTCCCGCGCCCGGTTTCCAAGATGTATGGAAAAATTATTCGATAATAATCAATTACTTGGGTATAACGAGCTATATTTACCGTTACTTTGTTTCTTAGTCCGGTTAAAGTGTCCATAAATTAGACCCTCTTCGGCGGTACGGTTAAAGTATGGAAATATTTATGAGAGGGTGGAAAGAAACTTTTCTATACCGTGGAAATTCAAAGTGAAGGTACAGTTTATTCAATTCGGATTAAAGTTCGCCGAGCAGTGAACTTTGGCGCGAATTATAATTACTCGATTATCAGATTTTCATTTTTCCACCGTGCGAATGTTACTGTTTATTCGTCTCCTCGTTAAGCACCGTCGGTAGCGATAAATCGTGAACTATGGTTGCGGCAAAACGACCAGACCGAACCCGGGCGTTTCTTAGCGAGCGTTGGTGGCGATTTCGATAATGCGCCGCACGAAACTCGGGAATTGCTCGGCCCCCATTAACCTCTCCGTAATTCATAGATGCATGAATTATTCCACGTGTTGCGCGAAATACGTTTAGTTAACTCGCTCGGAATAGTTGGACTAAATTAATGTAGCGTGATTGTCCGAATTGTTTGGAACTATTCCGCAATTGAATCGACAGGGGATGAGGGTTGGAGGGGGGGTGAGGAAACGAACGACGCACGGCGACTCCGATCTTAATTCGAACGAGGTGGAATCGATCGGAATGACCGAAGGCGCGAGCGACCGGCGCGAATTGTTTCTCGGCAATTGGCCGACCAGCGTGTTCGGTGGCGATTCCCCCAGGTCCTTAACATTACGCACGGTCCGTCCCATTGGACGAATCGACGCGATACGTCGATGTCCGTTCGAGATGGATCGTCGGCCCCGCTGGACTTCCAGGCGCGTTGAATTAAATTATGGAACGCGTCGACGCGGCGACATCGAGATGTCGACGGGGCGTTTCGAATCATCAGGATGGTAGATTTGACGTAGAAATATCGGTGACTCACAGGTACGCGGAACGTCCGTGAGAAAGAGGACGGTACACGCTCGATGAAAAATTAAGTTAGCGCCACATATATTGGCCGCTTGGAACGAGCGTTATATATATCGACTGCTTGGAGCGAGCGCTACATGTGTTGGTCGCTTGAAGTGAACACCACATGTGTTGATTGTTTGGAGTGAGCGCCACATGTGTCGGCCGCTTGGAGTGTGTTACATACATTAGTCGCTTGGAGCGAGTATCAGATATATCAACTGCTTGGAGTGAGCGCCATATGTGTTGACCGTTTGGAGCGAGCGTCACATATATCGACTGCTTAGAGTGAGCGCCACATATGTTGGTCGCTTGAAGTGAGCGCCATATGTGTTGGTCGCTTGAAATGAGCATCACATATATCGACTGCTTGAAGTGAGCGCCACATATGTTGGCCGCTTGGAGTAAGCGTCATATGTGTTGACCGCCTGGAGTGAGTGCCACGTAGATTAGCCTTTTGGAGCGAGCGTTATATACATCGACTGCTTGGAGTTAGCGCTACATATGTTGGTCGCTTGAAAGTGAGCACCACATGTGTTGATTGCTTGGAGTGAACGCCACATATATTGGCTGCCTAGGGTGAGTGCCACGTACATTAGTCGCTATATGTGTTGGCCTCTTGGAGTACATTAGCCGCTTGGAGCGAGCGTCACATATATCGACTGCTTGGAGTGAGCGCCACATATGTTGCTCGCTTCACACTTCAAGCTTAACGAGGAGACGAATAAGTCGCTCACTAGCGCCATATGTGTTGGCCGCTTGGAGTGAGCGCCACATATATTGGCCGTTTGGAGTAAGCGTTGTATATATCGACCGTTCGGAGACATTAAAGTGTAAATATTACTATGGCGCTTAGACACCTGCTCTGTGTATGAAGTTGAAACGATTACTTCTAGACAAACAGTGGGAAAGTATGCACATACACCGGTTCGAAACCAATAAGAAAAAATCGAGAGGTCCATCGGAGCGAACATCCGTGAGAGAAGAGCGAGAGGGTACGCATAAGAATGAAAGGCGAGTTTCCAATGGTTGTTCGAAGATCACAATAGCGACTCTTCCATAAGTCCAAACAAGGCTGTCCGCGTATCCGAAGAACGCAGCAGAAGGTAACAACGATACCGTAATTGTGAAGGTTGCTCGCAGCCACCGGTGGAATTACCATAAGCGGTCAAAATACTTGGCGCGCACTGTACGAAGAACCACCTTCTACGCGTTCCATGCATCTGTACTGGCGGAGCGTTATTTCTGCGCCGAGTGTACTATACATACACGTGAAACGAATTACCAGCCAACCGTAGGGACGATCTAGGGGGCGGAGGGGAAATTTGCAGCGGCTGGAGCTCGGTGGCAGCGTTCCGCATCGTTGTTCATTGTTTCATTGAAGATCGTTAACCGTCGTTAGCGGTTGTTCGTCCGCTTGTCGGCGTCGGTTTGCGGACCGCCACAGAAGCCGCGTAACACGCGGCAAAACGTGTCGCCGCGTGGACCGCAATCCGCTATCAGCTGCAAGCGTGTAACGCAGCATCGGCAAAAACGCTACGGATTCGCGACGCGGTCATCCGCGATACGCTCGAAAGCATAATTCGACACGGCGTGTCGCTCAACCTGTCTGTGTACTTTAGAAAAAAAAAAAAGAAAAAATAGAGGACTGAGAAACTTGCAGCCCTCGATACAGTGACATCGACTATATTCCGTGATTCCCCCTTTACAAGATCGCGTCACGTGGTGTATGTATTTCTCGTTAAGTTATCGAGGTTTCTACACAGTGACGAAATCATTCTCACTATTTTTTTTTAAACTGTTTGCATCGAGGAGAGGCAATAATTGCCTCGGAAGAAGAATACCGTGCCAAGTTCTCGGGAATCGTGGGAGCTCTCAACGTAGAGGAGACTCTTCGATCCCTCTGATTCGCTCCTGGGAAAACAAAAGTGAGTCCCAAGTCTCGAAGAGAGGGAACTCTTAACGCGTAGAACAGCACTGTCTGCACTGAGTCTCGCGACATGCTTGAGGTTCTCTCAGTTCCACTTAAACGTGAGCTTACAACGAAGGCACTAGTCGTGGATGCTTCTTTAGCTTTCTTAATTTCTCCAGACAACGTAAATAAACTATCGAGCGATTCAATGATCGGAAAGGGAAGTAGGACACTCGAACTTTTAACGAATAAGTAAAATATGACCCATTCAACGATCTAGAGATTAGAAGAAGTAGACACCCGAACTTTTAACAAATAAGTGAAAGATAAGCTACTCAACGATCCAGTGATCAGAAGGAGAAGTAGGACAACCGAGCTCTTAACGAATAAGTGAAGGATAAGCTATTCAACGATTTAGAGATCAGAAGAAGTAGACACCCGAACTTTTAACGAATAAGTGAAAGATAAGCTACTCAACGATCCAGTGATCAGAAGAAGTAGACACCCGAACTTTTAACGAATAAGTAAACGAATAAGCTACTCAACGATCCAGTGATCAGAAGGAGAAGTAAGACACCCTCTCTTATCTTCCTCTCTGAAGAGCTCTCAACGAATAAATAAAAGATAAACTATACAACAATGAAAAGAGGAAGTAGGACACCAGAGCTCTCAACGAATAAGTAAAAGATAAGCTGTACAACGATGAAAAGGGGTAGTAAGACACCCGAGCTCTCAACGAATAACCACCGTACGGTTCTCTGGGACGCGAAAAGAGTCCTGCTTTGTGTTTACCCGAAGTTAACCATCGTTATCAATCAGTTTCGACCAAAACGGAGCACCGTATCGTGTCGCAGCCACACCTCCGGGGCAACTACTCCGCAGGAACTCCCTTTATCACGGCCTAACCCCTCTCGCCGCTAATGACTATTCCAGTCGGGTAACGGGCTGGTATGCTTCGACTTGGTGAACTTGGAGGAGCGACGCTAATAATAGAGGCGGGAATCCGGTGCAGCGGTGTCTCGTTTGCGGACCGACTCTCGTTCAAGGGGGTTGGGGCGGGGGGAGGACTCGCAATCGCGTCACCGCGCCGCAAATTGGCACGCGAACGCGTTTCTCTTTAAGAGGATGCTACCAGCCGCTGTAATTTCGCGGTTCGGGGGCGTGCTCGACTACCTGGTGACAGCTGCCGGGAAAGATGAAGGGAATCGCGCGCACAAAGCGGGGAGAAACTGTGGAGATCGCGAGCGATTGGCAATCTCGTGCCACCGAAGCGGAGACGCGACACGCAGCTCGGTGATACGCGGTACAGATACATAAATAGCTGCACGACACGTGTAAACGCAAATTCAGATTTATCCGGATACCGTACCCGAAGAGAGCGCATCTGTACACAATGCGGTGGAAATGTAGGGACTGTGTTTGCGAGTATTTGCAGTGACGATAATGCGAAAATGGTAAAATATTAGGTTGTTCGGAATGTCGTTTCGTTTTTTTTTTTTTTTTGAAAATGAAACACGATTTTTAGAGCGTATAAACATTTTATCGAATTGTATATTCTCCATCTTGGAAAACGAAATGATTTTCCGAACAACTCAATAATTTCACTCGTGGTATTTTAATAAAAAAAAAAAAAAATTCCGTAAAGTATTCGTACCCGATGTGTTTCCTTGCCAGCGAGAAGAAATTATTGGGTTGTTCGGAAAGTTGTTTCGTTTTTTTTTGGTGAAAATGAAACATGATTTTTTTTAGAGAGTATACTCATTTTATTGAATTCTATATTCTCCATTTTGGAAAACGAAATTACTTTCCGAACGACTCAATAATTTCTCAACAACCGAGCAAAGTGATTTCGTCTCTTCGGAACGCGTTATCTAATGTACAGATACAGTAACGCCCCGCGTAATGTCCACTGACGAATGATCAATAAGCGAGACACATTGCAGTAATTTCTGTCACTTCGAGGTCTGCACCTCGATATTTCTCTCGTTCGAAGTACTCGACCAGTTTTCTGTCTCAACGGTTTAAAAATAGACCATGAGACCAAGTGGGACACGGATTGTCAAAAATAGACATGTTGCAAATTATTTTTGCAAAGTTGCTATTTAGAATTTTCCCCGAAGAAACGCACACGATTCAAGTAACGCTCTATTATCGCGTTCAGCGGTAATTTTAGATTCGATTCGCGTTGAGAAATACGCGCGTCCTCTTTAACTGCAAATTATTACACTCGTCAGTTGCAGCTCGGCGTACACGTTCGTTGAAAACTATCGTCGATGTCCTGCTGGTACGAGATTGGCGACTTAGCGGAGGGTCGGCCTCCCTCCAGGTTGGACAAACTTTTAAAAGGCTCTCGGAGACGTTTAGCGAGGGGGGCGCCGCGCCGCTGTAGAACTTTGCCCACCAAGTTTGCCAACAGGGCAACTCGAGGTTCCACGAGCTGCACGCGTTTATTTATCGTTGGTTGGGCGTGGCGCCGCAGCGATGCATTTTGCGTGTAATTCTTGCGAGGAATCACTGCGCTACGGTCACCAGGGACGGAATTAGCGATGATTTGTTCGCGTGCGAGGGCAATTGCGCGGGTAGCTCGCGATGGCGCCTCCCATTGGCGTAGGGTTTCGAATAATAATTCTCTTTAATATTCTTTCTTCTTTGTGTGTGTGTATATATTTTTTTTTATTCATTTTCCAGCGCGATAACGTCGCGAGTGCTCAGATTGTTGTGCAAGCTCGCGATTTAAATGTTCACGTGCCCGGTCACACCGCGATAACAAAATAAAGCAAGCTCGTTTGCGCGACAGCGAGGAACCGTTTCTCTCTAAATGGAACGCAATTTCCAAGATACGCGAGAACGCACCAACAAGCCCGTGAAAATTTTGAAAATTTAATAATAATTTACTTAGGAGCGTAAAACCCTTTGATACTCGATACGCTTCTCGTGCGCGCGCGGATTGAACGCGGGTAATTGCAGTTCCGTACGCAGGCAGGAAGTGCATTCTCGCGGATACGTTGGAACACCGAACGAGGTCGCGGTTCCGTGGCAAAGGCACGTGAAATCGTTCAACGTTCCGTTAATTCCGCAAAGAAGTCAAGGACGTTGAAATTACGCAGCGTTGTTTCGAGCCACGCTCGATCGTGAGCTTTACTTCGAGAACTTTCAAAATTCACCGATGTCCGAGGCTACG
The DNA here is from genome assembly GCF_051014685.1 of Ptiloglossa arizonensis. Taxonomy (NCBI): domain Eukaryota; kingdom Metazoa; phylum Arthropoda; class Insecta; order Hymenoptera; family Colletidae; genus Ptiloglossa; species Ptiloglossa arizonensis. The sequence continues at coordinate 28,691,612 of NC_135049.1, forward strand.
AGTCCGTAGATACGCGTAATACTTTTAAAAATTTTACACGGGACCGGGGATAGCTCGCAATATTTTATGCGGGTCGTCCACCTCGTGCATTTGCATGCAAGACCGGTGTACTTTTCCCGCGGACCAGAGAATTACGTAAAACTTCAAAACGGGGGGCATACAATTCCGAATTTCTCGTCTAGAACAATGTTCAATGTTTCCGTATTTGGAAAGAACACCACTGCTCTTTATTTCTAACCGCTTCTGTCGGAAGATTAAAATCGAAACAGGGTATCCAAGTTCTTGAATATTCCGGGGTACGATTCCCAAGACACGTGTAGTCTCTTTTAAAAATTTCAAAGCGGTCAATTGGCAATATTCTACACCGTGGATCTTCTAGTCACACATACGTCCAGAGCACACTTCTTTCAAAAGCTCCGGAGAGAAACGGAGAAGAAATTTCGCAATATCTCGAAGTAGGGGGGCACGTGACTCGGAATTTCCCATGTAGAACAACGTTCAACGAACGGAGCAAACCCACGCAAACTTCCGAGGTTAGGTGGCGTCGTTTCGCGATCCGAAATTGCACGTGACACGAGAAGAAACTCGACGTTGGTCACCGGATCTCCCCACCGTGTATCTACACCGCCCCAACCCCCTGTCGAGCGGGATTAATATCGCAGATGTCTTGTCGAGTCAACGTGTCCCGTAGGAAAATGAAGTTTGCCGAAACGACGGGTCAGCAGGTGGCGAGATATCCGCTCTGAGGAGTCGGCCCGTCGATCGAGCAAGAAGGATCCTTGCAACGGGAACTAAATTCGGTTTGTCTATCCCTCGGGCGAGTGGCGTCTGGCCCGCTCTACAGATCCTCCAGGAGCGAGTACCGGGAACGATCTGGCATGGTTCCAGCCACTTCCGCTTCCACGACTTCGACCCGTCGTCATTATCATTTCAAACTGGCAACGCGCGATTCAGGATATCCTGAGATCTGGCCATCGTCGATCAACCCCCTACTCTGGGCTGAAATCCACGTCTTTTCACCCTTGCCCCCCTCTGGAGGAAATTGAACAATGAACGTTCGCGGAGGGGGGCTTTTTTCGGTAACGGAGGGTCGTTGAACGAAGAGTCACCACGAGGGAAGATTCTTTCACAAGTTTCTCGGAGTTCCTCTGTTCTGATATGCAATTTTGTGGATTGGTTTTCTTGTTGAGGGGGGCCCCCCTTAAGAGCAATTCGCGTTTAACGATTCAGGATATCTTCAGATCTGTTATCATCGTTGATATGAAATTTTGTGGATTAGTTTTCTTCTTTTCATTTACGAAATTGTAGGGGGCCCCCCTTAGGAGTAATTCACGTTTAACAGTTCAAGATATCCTGAGATTTGTAGTCATCGTCTATATGAAATTTTGTGGATTCTTTTTCTTCCTTTCATTTACGAAACTGAGGGGGCCCCCCTTAGGAGTAATTCACGTTTAACAGTTCAAGATATCCTAAGATCTGATATTATCATCGTCGATATGAAATTTTGTGAAATAGTTTTCTTCTTTTTATTTACGAAACAGAGGGGGCCCCCCTTAAGAGTAATCCGCGTTCAACGGTTCAGAATGTCCTGAGATCTGTGGTCATCGTCGACATGAAATTTTGTGGATTAATTTTCTTCTTTTCATTTACGAAAATGAGGGGGCCCCCCTTAAGAGTAATTGACATTCAGAGGGGAGAGACAGTGAGGGAACGAACTCTCTGTGATCGCGAACTGTGACGCGACTCGATTAAGAAGTCTCTTTCGGATTTATTCCCCCGGCCTGGAGGCACCCTCTACCCCCCCCCCCCCCCCTCCACCCCCTCCACCCCCCTCTGATTTCGGAAAGTTAATTCCGCGGCTCACGACCCGCGAGACTAAGCAAAAGTGCGAGTGGAAGTCAAAGGGCATTAGCGAGGATCGTCTGGGGTTCTCGAATCTCGGTGAACTTTAAACTTTAAAGTCTTGGCGCGAGGGGGGAAAGGGGGTGGGGGGTTCTGGGAATTGAAATCGAGCCGAGCGAAGCTGCTCTCTTCGCGCGGAAATTGTTGGGAATCTTCACGCGCGAACGAACCTTCATCGATATTCGATTTTGTGTAAGTGTATTACCATTCTGGATCTCTTGGGTCTTCTCCGACCCGTAATCGCGATACGTTGTTCCTCCACGTTTGAAGCTGTTGGAATAGAAGACGACTAGGTGCTTCTGTAGTTTCTTAGGCCTCTTATTATATAAAAGTACACGAGTTTCGTACATTTGGGCCATTCTTGCCTCCGAAGATCTCGAGCGTGTAATCAAACGTTTTAAGATCGATACCCATCGAATGTGAAGCTTCTTGGGGATATTTTCTCCCCAAAAATTGTTGAGCGTATGGTCCAATCGTTTTAAGATCGATACCTATCGAATTAGAAGACTCTTGGGATATTTCTCTCCCAAAGACCTCGAACACACGTTTCAAAATGAGGCACCTGTAGAATTAGAAGACACTTGGGACATTTTCAAGATCTCGAGCATAGTCGAACACTTGAAAATAGGTAATATAGAATTGAAAAATTCTTGGAACATTTCTTCTCCGATAATCCTGAGTCTCCAGTCGAACATGCAAAGATTGAACTAATTTTTGTAATTTTATTACAATTAAAAGTCCCTTGGAGACAATTTCCCCAAAAGACCTCAATCATCCAGTAGGCTATAAAACTACCCACCAAATTGAAAAGACTCTTCCTCCAAAGCTCTCGAACGTTTCAAATTACAACCAAATTATAAATCTCTGTCACAGTTCTACAAAAAAAATTCCTCTTGCACCCCCAGTCTCTCAACACTAGACCTACCAACAGTGAATATAATACCTATTCCCATTTCTTTCAAATCGCATAAGTGTCTCAAATCGCACAAGGACCGATTAATTCACGCATACAGTTAATTCTCTATTTCGACAACTGTCCACAAATACTCTCTACAAACATACCCCTAAGAATGTAATAAATTTCAAAAAGACCTACCTCTGACAGTTCCAATGATTAACACCTGTCGTTAATTCTCTGTTTCGACAACTGTCCACGAATACTCTCTACAAACACACTCCTAAGAATGTAATAAATTTCAAAAAGACCTACCCCTGACAGTTCCAATGATTAACACCTGTCAAGTTCCGGTGGATGCGTTCCACGACTGTTCTCGAAGTTCACGCGTATTTCGTAACGCGGTATCGGGATCGGTTTATTGAGAATCCTTTGGAAATGAATTCCTCGGTTCGTCGGAGCGAAATGAAACCCGCGAACGAGAACGAAAGTCGAGAATCGCGCGGGCGGGTGCCGTGCTCTATCCAAGGCTACTTGGCGGATCCTTTTGATTCGGTGAAAGGCTTCCCGTAGCATCTTCAAAGAGGTTTCCGTTGGCAGAGGTATGGCCACCGGACCGTAAAAACAGAGGATGGAACGGCTCGCTTTTAATTTCGCCCCGGCGCGGTGCAAACCCCGCCATCCGAGGCCGAAGTTAGGTGCCGTTAAGTCGATGGGTTGCACCAGAGGTATGGTGGGGGGTGGAACGGAGTAAAGAGGGGGGAAAGGAGTCACTCTCCCCGCGATTCCTCTCTTTGGTGGTTCGCTCCAATTTGGCGGTACCGGAGTTTCGGAGCATTAGGTGCCTCGAGATTCCGGCTGTTCATTCCACGGAATCGTTTCCCCTCGCGGATTCCTTTTACCTCCGCGTGCACGTGCACGCCCGTGTGCGGCGTTTAAGCGCGGAAAGGGACCAGGCGTTGCTTTCTTTTCCGCTTCGCGGCGGCACGGCTTCGGTTATTCAGATTTTCATTGTTTTTACGCGGCTTTCGCGCGCGTTCTCGTGGCCCGATACGGTGCGAATCATCGACCGATTCGCGAGTAGACTTATTTGGGGAACCGAGTCGTTCATGAACGACGAGCATCGATTCGCTGCATCGACTCTTTCGTTGTGATTCTCGAAAGAAGAGTTCGCGATCGGGTTCATTGATTCGGGGTTGATTTTCTTTCAGGGGATGAAATGTAATCGATATGTGTAATTGGGTTGGTTTATTGTAGGGTTTGGTTAAGTGAATTTTAATCATTGCAGTGTCGTTGATTTAGGGGGATGGAGGTTCGTTCAGGTGTAAACTGACACTTTTTAGATTATAAATGAAAGTTTTGTTCGTCGAATTGGTTGAGTATATGTAGAGTTCTTGTACGAAGTGTGAGTATTATTCTAAGTAATTTTCTTAAGTGTCGTATTATTCTAAGTACACTCTATAAGTATCGTAGTGTTCTAAGTACTCCCTATAAGTGTGTCTAACTACCGTTCACCTACAAATGATTCAATATTTTTCAAAATAGATAAATTTATTAACGGATATCCCACTTTATCTACTTGACGGTACAAGATCTCCGAGGTTGATTTAAAATCGACTTAAAATCTCAAAGTCTACAATTCTCCGTGGAGAGTTTATTATTATCGCTTCGAATACAATTTCCCTACTAATCATTCATCGTCCCTGAATTTAAAAATATATGCACAGATATCACAAGATCCCCGAGTTGGACTTAAAATTTCAAAGTCTACAATTCTCCATGGAAAGATTAGTATTATCGCTATAGAATTTCCCTACTAATCATTCATCGATCCTGAAATTGATATTTTATTAACAGATATCAGATCACAAGATTCCCAATTTCAACTTAAAATTTCAAAATTTACAATTCTCCATGAAAAGTTTATTACCATCGCTCCGAATACAATTTCCCTCCTAATCATTCATCATCCCTGAAACTGATATTTTATTAACAGATATCACATCACAAGATTCCCAATTTCGACTTAAAATCGACTTAAAATTTGAAAATTTACAATTCTCCATGGAAAGTTTATTACTATCGCTCCGAATACAATTTCCCTCCTAATCATTCATCGTCCCTGAAATTAATAATATTTTATTAACAGATATCACATCACAAGATTCCCAATTTCGACTTCAAATTTCAAAATTTACAATTCTCCATGAAAAGTTTATTACCATCGCTTCGAATATAATTTCCCTCCTAATAATTCACCGTCCCTGAATCTAAAAATACATGCACAGATATCACAAGATCCCTGATTTCGACCTAAAATTTCAAACTCCACAATTTTCCACTGAAGATTTATTAACATCGCTCCGAATACAATTTACCTACTAATCGTTCATCGTCCCTGAAACTGATAATATTTTATTAACAGATATCACGTCACAAGAATCCCAATTTCGACTTAAAATCGACTTAAAATTTCAAACTCTACAATTCTCCATGAAAAGTTCATCACCACCTCTCCGAATACAATTTCCCTGCTAATCGTTCATCGTCCCCGAATCTAAAAATACATCTCTGCATGTATATGATATCTGTATATCACAAGATTCCCAAGTTCGACTTCAAATTTCAAACTCTACAATTCTCCATGAAAAGTTCATCACCACCTCTCCGAGTAGAATTCGCCTACAAATCGTTCATTGTCCCCCAAATTAGACAACCGTTTATTAACAGCTATCACGGTCCCGGTTCATCGTCTTGACGTTAGGGGATCCCCCGGTCCGGTATTCCGCGCGGTGGTAACTCGTCCGTGAGAATGTACGACGTCACGGTCGCGCGGTCTGTCGAAAGTGTCGTATCGTCGTACACGCGTCACGAATCGAATTGACCGCCGATCGGTAATTTGACGTTCGAGGGCGGTAATTCGAGCGACGGGAGCGTGCATAATGCGGACACGGTATCGAGGACGAATTCCGGTGACGCGGCGGCTGTAATCGCGTCAAGAGCCCCGTGTTTTATGCACGCCGACAGAAACGGGACGGCGGGCCGTGTCGGCGACGAATCGAGCCACGGGCTGCGAGATAGGATTACGTTACGGTTCGTCGGCCCCGAACACCCGGACGCGGAAGCTGCAGCAACGCCGCCGCTGCGTCACCGTAATCTATGTTCCGGGCCGAACTTAATCTGGACGCGCGGAAAATTGACGAGACTCGTGCTCGCGATCCGGACACGATATCCGGGAAACGAACGCCTACGAGCCGCGAATTGCGATCGAACTTTTCAACGATGCGCGTCGAGATCGTCTCCAAAACTGTTGAACGTCTCCTCGGTGCGTATTGTTCGTAAATGGAGGATGTAAAAGTAGGGAATTGTAGCGTTGTAAATTGTGGGACAGATGAACGCTTTGAACGTGTCAGGTGTGTTGTTTGAAAAAGGGGGACGAATGTAGGGAATTATTGTAGTGTTGTAAATTGTGGGACAGATGAACGCCTTGAAGGTGTGTCAGGTGTGTTGTTTGGGAAAGGGGGATGAATGTAGGGAATTATTGTAGTGTTGTAAATTGTGGGACAGATGAACGCCTTGAAGGTGTGTCAGGTGTGTTGTTTGGGAAAGGGGGATGAATGTAGGGAATTATTGTAGTGTTGTAAATTGTGGGACAGATGAACACGTTTTGAACGTGTCAGGTGTATTGTTTGAGAAAGGGGATGAATGTAGGGAATTGTTGTAGTATCGTAGAATGTGGGGCGAGTGGATGAAGAAGGGAGATTTGACAGTAGGGAATTATTGTAGTATCGTAGAATATGGGATCAGTGGATGAAGAAGGGAGACTTGAAAGTGGGGAATTATTGTAGTATTGTAAATTATGGGGTAGATGAATGCCTCGAGTGTCAGGTGTATGTGTGAGGAGAAAGAGAAGAGAGGGAGTGAGAACGAGTGTAGGAACGTTCGTGTTATTTGGAAAGGGGGATGAATGTAGGGAATTATTGTAGTATTGTAGAATATGGGACGAGTGGATGAAAAAGGGAGACTTGAAAGTAGGGAATTATTGTAGTATCGTAAATTATGGGACAATTGAACGCCTTGAACGTGTGAGGTGTATTTGAGAGAGAAAAAGAGAAAGTGAGAGCGTGTATCTGACAAGTTTGAATCTTGTGAGATAACGAACAATCGACACGTGGTTATTATAAATTTGAGACGAAAGGGTACTGTGATCCGTTTTAAAATAATTACAATATTTGTAATTACGTATCCCATGTGAGAGAATATTTACAAGTACGTATCCCATATGAGAGAATATTTATAAATACATATCCCATATGAGAGAATATTTATAAATACATATCCCATATGAGAGAATATTTATAAATACATATCCCATATGAGAGAATATTTATAAATACATATCCCATATGAGAGAATATTTATAAATACATATCCCATATGAAAGAATATTTATAATTACAAGTTCCATATGACAGAATACTTATAATTACGTATCCTATATGAAAAAATATTTATAATCACATATCCCATATGAGAGAATATTTACAATTACGTATCCCATATGAAAGAATATTTACAATTACCTATCACATATGAAAGAATATTTACAATTACATATCCCAAGTTTCTCGAGAACCAAAACTCGACACGTATTTCTACAAATTTAAACCGATCGTTGAACAAGAACCACCATCAAAAATATTCCCCGTGGAAACTAATAAGAATGTCCAAAAATCTTCGTACCAATTCCCCCATAAACGACCACATTCGCCCGGTAAACGTCCCCCCACGATCGAGCGCGTAACACAAAGGGTGACCGACCTTGAGGGAAGAATTTACGCCCGCGTAGAAGAGGGTAGAAACCCCGCCACGTTTCCACCCTCCCGTTCTAACGAGACTCTCCTCGTCGGGGGCGGATATGGGTTAAGCATAGCGTGGACCGGGGGCGGCATTAAGCCCCCTCCCCTCTCTCTCTCAACGCGAGAACCTCTTTTCTTACGCTTCTGGAACAACGGAGCCTGTCTCTGTACATCTCGCGTCATTCGTTGCCTATCGATCCACCCAGGACGAAATTGAATCAAGTTTCTCGAAGGCTGGCGAAGAAAGACAAAAGAAGAACCGAGGGAGTACAAGCTGGAGGATGCGCTAAAGGAAACAAGAAGGGTGAACACAGAAAGACGATGAAAAGAAAAAAAAACAAAGAAAAAAAAGAAAGAAAATAAGTAAAAAGAAACACTCCAGCTGGAAATGTAGCTTATCTCGCAGTGATGGTGTAATATCATCGACACCGGGATTCCAATTAGCCACTTTACCGATTTCCTAGCCGAGATCGAATCCAGGTTCCGGGAAGCTCCCATCCGGAGAAAAAGAATTCACCAAAGGTGTTTCGTTTGGGGTCGAAGGAATCGTTCCCTTCCGGAGAGGAAATCCGATAATTTGCCCCCCTTCGAGTGTTTCTTCATCGACACCGTGGATTCGATCTCGAATCGTCGATTCTGCTCCGTGGACCACGACGAGGGGTGTCGACGACTGGTAAGAGCTACGAGCGGTTATCGTGGCTCGTTAGTTCGCGTTTTATGTACCGTGTCCTGACGCTCAGAAACCCGCGCCACGTTGGTCATTAGCTCGCGAGTCAACCGAGCTGCACCAGATGCAAATCTACGCGGCAGCGGACCATCGTGGTCCGGACGAGGACGTACAGACGCTATTGGGTAACCCTAACGCGGACGGGTCTTAACGCTGTGCAAACAGGGACCCTATCGTCGTCCTTTGACTACGCGAAGGGAATTTCCACGGCATAGCTGGTTATCGATAGAATGCACGGAATGTCGAGGGACGCGGTAAACTTTCCTCGACCGACGCGGTAACAAATGGAGCGGAAGGGGACCGAGACGTGCTCTGGACGAAGGACTCTGTTAATTTTGAGTTTTTCTTTTTCTTTTTTTTTTTGTGGAGGAGGTTCTGAGGAGAAATTTTCTTCGAAGCAGGAGTGAGTGGATGAAGTGGAATAAAATTTTCATAGGGTACCATACGCGAGAGAAATCTTCCGAGTAGGAATTTTGAGCTGCTGATTAAATCGTATCAGTTTAGCTAGTGGTTTACATTTTCATATGGTAACGTGGGTAATGGAATTCTTCTGAGCAGAAATTTTGAGCAATTGATTAAATGGTATTATTTTATTTAATGCTGAGAATTTCTGTATGGTACTATATGTTATAGAAATCTTCCGAGTAGGAATTTTGAGCTGCTGATTAAATTGTAACAGTTTAGCTAGTGGTTTAAATTTTCATGTGGTAACGTGGGTAATGGAAATCTTCTGAGCAGGAATTTTGAGCAGTTGATTAAATGGTATTATTTTATTTAATGCTGAGAATTTCTGTATGGTACTATATATGATAGAAATCTTTTGAGCAGGAATTTAGAGCAGTAGTTTAAATTGTATTATTTTATTTACTGCTCAAAATTTTCATGTGGTAGAGTATATAATGGAAATCTTCTGAGCAGGAATTTTAAGCAGAAAATGGTACCACTTTATCTACCGTTAAAATTTCCATGTGGTAAAATACGTAATGCAATTCTTCTAAGCAGGAATTTTGAGCAGTTGATTAAAGGGTATACCATTTTATCTAATGCTGAGAATTTCTGTATGGTGCTATATGTGATAGAAATCTTCTGAGCAAGAATTTTGAGCAGTTGATTAAATGGTACCATTTTATTTAATGCTGAGAATTTCTGTATGGTGCTATATGTTATAGAAATCTTCTGAGCAGGAATTTTGAGCAGTTGATTAAATGGTACCATTTTATCTACTGCTTAGAATTTCTGTATAGTACTATATGTAATAGAAATCTTCTGAGCAGGAATTTGGAGCAGTAGATTAAATCACATTATTTTATTCATCACTCAAAATTTCCATGTGGTACAATACATAATAGAAATCTTCTGAGCTGGAATTTTAAGCAGAAGATGGAATGGTACCACTTTATCTACCGCTCAAAATTTCCATGTGGTAGAATACGTAATGGAAATCTTCTGAGCTGGATTTTTGAGCGGTAGATTAAATCGTATAATTTTCTTCACCGCTCAAAATTTCCATATGATAGAATACATCTGGAATAGATCTGGAAATCTTCTGAATTGGAATTTTAAGCAGAAGATGAAGTGATACCAATTTATCTACCGCTCAAAATTTCCATGTTATAAAATACATAATGGAAATCTTCCGAGCTCTAATTTTAAGCAGAAATACCACTCTATCTACCGCTCAAAATTTCCATGCGGTAGAATACCTAATAGAATTCTTTTGAGCAAGAATTTTCAGGGATAGATTAAATCGTACCCGTTTAATTTGACCCTCGCCAGCGCAAAAGATCTGCCACGACGAAAGAAACGAGAGAGTTCCCACTCAAATATCCCCAGTAATTCGAAGTTTCTTACAATCTTCGAAATCTCGACTCTCTTGGAAAACGCAAAAGAAGTTTCTTTCCCGATCCGAAACAGCCTCGTCGATAAGGGAACTCTTAAAGAATAATATTATCCCTCAATGAAATCGAGGCAGGAACTTCGGCTCGAGGATTCGAAGTAACTGCAATCGTGCCGAATTAACGTCGTTATCGCCGGAAGAATGTTCTCCGTGGTAAAAATTTTCATTACTGGAGCGACCAGCGTCGAAGCTTGTAAACGGAAGTGGAACGAAAACGGTCCACCTAGTAGAGAGAAAAAAAAAAAAAAAAAAGAAACGAACGAACGAACTCCGCTGCGTAGAAAACGTTCGCGAGCGCAACAGTCAATAGCGGAAGTTTGACGTTTAAATAGAAGTTAGCCGGTAGTATCCGCGGAACGGGATTTTCAAACTGGAATTCCACTTCTTTGCGGAGTATTCGACGCTGCGGATCGAAAGCTCGAAGCTCGAAGCTCGAAGCTCGAAGCTCGAGCGGTAACGCGCGGCCTTGCGCTTTCCACCGAGCGGAATAACCCGTAGCAGCGTCACGGTGGTCAGTTTCCACAAATGCTTTCGCGACCGTACTCGTTGCGTCCATCCAACGTTCACCACCGTGAAACCGTGCGGGACCACGGACGGAGAACACCGATGGTCCTCGTCTTTGCGATTTCGAGGATTCTATTCGTGTGTGTCGCATCGGGTCGCAAACTCGGCCACTCGACCGTGGCCCAGACCCAACGAAAATTCCGAACACCGGATTCGTTGGAAAAGCAGCTTTCCCAACGTGGCGTGAGATTCACTCAACGCTCGGTAAATGCCACCCTGAAATAACCGTGTTTCGGTCGATCGACGGATTTTGTACGGTTTTCATTTTTTTTCCCCTTTTTTTTTTATCTATCGTTTGATTACGGAAGAAAAAGCGATGGAAATATTTCTACACTCATTTCCACGGAGGGATATCGGTTTCGCGATCACCGTGATCGCGATCGGGTTATTTAGAGAATACTTTTTTCCTTTCAATATGTTCGATTTCAACGGTAGATTCTAATCAGAGATTAGAATTCTCTTCAACGATAGATTCCAATCAACGTTTAACATTCTCAAGAATTTTACGCGTTGATAAACATCGATGAGAAATGGTTCGTTGATTGAATCACGCGTAAATTAGGTGGTTAGAGTTTTGGTGTAATTAAGTTAAGAATACCGCGTCCCTCGAAGAGAATTTACGCGTTTGCGGTTCCGTTGCGAGACGAACGATAGGATGTTCCATCTGTTTGCGATTTATGGGCCACGGAGACGTCATTTTCTCAACAGGAGCGGGTAAATTCCGCGAATTCGCGGAATTGTCGACGGTTGCGGGGATAGTACCTCCTCGGGAAGACGGTTCTCGCTTTTGAAAATCGGAGACGCGAGACAGAGCGGGAATTTACGCGCGCGGCGCGTCGGATCGCGTTTCGCGAGACGAAACAATCGGGGTGCAACGAATCGAAGAGATATTCTTCGGGGAGGGAAGATACCAAAGGACCTGGAGAATAAACAAAGTCGATGATTCGAGCGTGATCGAGACATCGTGTTGAACGGTATGCGTTAATCTTTCGATGGTTTCGTCACGTGAGATGGAAACAGACCAAAGGACCATCTTCTGGATGGAAACAGACCAAAGGACCATCTTCTGGATGGAAACAGACCAAAGGACCATCTTCTGGATGGAAACAGACCAAAGGACCATCTTCTGGATGGAAACAGACCAAAGGACCATCTTCTGGATGGAAACAGACCAAAGGACCATCTTCTGGATGGAAACAGACCAAAGGACCATCTTCTGGATGGAAACAGACCAAAGGACCATCTTCTGGATGGAAACAGACCAAAGGACCATCTTCTGGATGGAAACAGACCAAAGGACCATCTTCTGGATGGAAACAAACCAAAGGACCTGAAGAATAAACAAAGTCGATGATTCGAGTGTGATTAAAGCACCACGTTGAACAATGTGTGTTGATCTTTCGATGGTTTCGTCACGCGAGAAGACGCGGTCGACGAGTTTCGATTAATTTCGATAAACGTTCGTTCAGTGTCACTGAACAACGATACATCGAGAAATTGATCGCACAATGGCCGCCGGAGACTACGATACACCGGTTGACGTTCCTGCTCGACTACTACTGTCAAGGACCAGATTCTAGATTAAGGTTCCGTTGGCCCAATATCGGAGAAATTACCGCGCGACAGCCCCGACTCGTCGAGTAATTAGAGGATAATTGTGACTGAATCCCAATTAACACTGGATATACCGGAAATCCGTTTAATTGGTCGCATGGCCGCAATCGTCGTTCGGTCTCTTCTTCCCTTTGTCCGTAATTGTCTTGAAACAATCACGATCGCGAAACGTTGACAAATCCTCGGATTGTCCCTGCCTTGGACGTCGTCACGATCCTCCGTCTTCGAGACGTACTCTCAATTTGGGGTGAAATTTCAGCTTCCAAGTACCGATGAAACATTTCCACGAGGAAATCATTCGTTCAGATGCTCGAAATAATTTCTCGAAGATACCAGATACGTTCTCCGAAAGTACCTTTGTCCTTTTTGCTTCGTTCGTTATCCAATCGTCTCGAAACTCTACAAAGTACTCCTACTGTCCCTTTTGTAGTTACTCGGTCCTCCATCTTGGAGACATCTTCGTGATTCTTGAGACATCAATTCTTGGTTTGTTAATTTTTAATTAAGACATCACGTTCTTGGTTTCTTCATTTTTACTCCAATTCAATCATAGTAAAGAAGAATGTTTACTTTCTGTCGCGTTTCGAATTAAGAAAGATACTCGAAAGTAATGTACGATTCTCAAGGTCTGATAATTTCTATTTTCATACGGTTCTTGAAAAGAAAAAAATGGAAATCATTTCGTACATTAAAAAAGGAAAATATATTACAAGATCTGGAATATCTACCCCTCCCCCTTGAATTTTCCATTCCCACAGTGTGAAATATGTATCCCCCTGAATTCTCGATTCTCACGGTCTAAAGTATCTATATCCCCCTACTCCACCTTCCAGACGAGAAACCAGGAAAATTCACAAACGAGTCGAGCGCATTCGTTCAACGTCTACGAAACGAATAACCCGATCCCCGATTAAAGTGTACCCTCCGTCGATCGGGTTACACTCGAGGAAATAATGGTCAGTTTGCGGTCGCGAACACCGGAGATCATTAACGCGAACGCTGGCGAGAGTCATCGAACTCAACGACCGTCGATGATTACGTGCGGAGCTTGTAAACGGATGGGTGTCTTTCATTGTGTCGACGCCCGATTGCAACATCGTCGAGAGGCGGGTGCCGGGTACACCGATGTCAGCCCGCGGCCGAAATAACGAGGTTAACCGGTCCACGAGGAACTCGTCTGCTCGGAATCCTTCTATTAACGCCGTCAGCTGTGAATCCTATTACCGGGGCCACGGTTTGTTCCGCGACTTCGACCTTCGTGGCGTTCCCATAACCGTCGAATCGTTAGCTTAACGGTGGAAATATTTCGCGAAGCCATCATCAACGTCGTCGTGATCCTCGTCGAGGTCGTCGAACTTGAGAAACGATTACGTCGACGTTGACGCGTGTAAATTCGCTAACGAATTTAATTAGCTGAGCCAGGAACTCGCGTTCCTCAAAGATTTTCGTTATTGTTGGACAACGTAATAGAGAAGATCGAGACAGTGACTTGTACGATGTGGCCAGTCTACCACCTACTAGAGTTTCATACCGGGTAAAAGGCAAATCTAATCTCGATGGTAACACATATCCACCACGGGATCTAGGATTTACGTCGACGATGCATTTGTATAAATAATGGAAAATTCTGTACGAAGAGGGTTCAGTCGTTGGTTCGTGCAAGTGTCTCCTTGATCTTCTATTCGGGGTAAGATCACAGTCCTCGGACCGGAACATCGAATCAGGGAACTACACAAGGACACGTCCGAACGAGGCTCCCGGTTCATTGTGCACACGCGATAACGAGGTTAATTAGCTCACGACGCCTGTCGGCGGTTCGTCCTGCTCCTGAATAATTTATCGACCTGTGGCAGCCACGTGTGTACACGCTGGGGTCCCTCCTCGCCCCTAAGAGAGCCGGCTGCGGGTACACAACACGGACGATGGTCCACGGATCTCTCTCCTAACCGCCCATTCACCCCTTCTTATATACGTGGAAAATTATTCCACTTAATTAATTAAACCGCCTTGCGTGTTTCCCGATAAACTCGTTAAGCGACCGGCCGGTAATTCGCGAGCAAAAGCTCGCCGTGTTCCTTCCTTGATTAAACGGGTGGCTCGAATTTATCGAACGAGGGCTCCAAACGAATTGTCTCTGGGGAACGTTGACGATTGTACGTCATTCCAAAGGGTTGAGACGCTCCGAAGCGAACATATTCGTTATAAGCTCGGTGAGCTCTCAACGAATTACGGTCAGTTCTAGCGATTTTCTCCGAATCGATATCCTGTGAGGAGCTCTCGACCTGGACAAGGGATTAGAATTGTTTTGACCACTACCAGGATGGAGTATAGTTCAAAGGATTACAATCTTCGCGAAGCGAGGAGTCTGGAAAGACTTTGAGAAAGATCGATATCCCTAAATCACGAGGTATAGATAATGATACGAATAGAAACTGGAACTGGATACAGTCAAATTGTCTCTGAGCAATGTTAACGATGATCCGTCGTTCCAAAGACTTTAAACGCTCCGAAGCGAACATATTCGTTATAAGCTCGGTGAGCTCTCAACGAATTACGGTCAGTTCTAGCGATTTTCTCCGAATCGATATCCTGTGAGGAGCTCTCGACCTGGACAAGGGATTAGAATTGTTTCGACCACTACCAGGATGGAGTATAGTTCAAAGGATTACAATCTTCGCGAAGCGAGGAGTCTGGAAAGACTTTGAGAAAGATCGATATCCCTAAATCACGAGGTATAGATAATGATACGAATAGAAACTGGAACTGGATACAGTCAAATTGTCTCTGAGCAATGTTAACGATGATCCGTCGTTCCAAAGACTTTAAACGCTCCGAAGCGAACATATTCGTTATAAGCTCGGTGAGCTCTCAACGAATTACTGTCAGTTCTAGCGATTTTCTCCGAATCGATATCCTATGAGGAGCTCTCGACCTGGACAAGGGATCAGAATTGTTTCGACCGCTACCAGGCCGATCGAAGCTAAGTATAATCCGGAGCATAGTTCAAAGGACCACAATCTTCTCAGAGCGAAGAGATTGAAAAGTCCGCGTTACTTTAAAGATCGATATCTCCGCGCACGGTGCATCGATCACGATACCGACAGGAACAAGAACCGTGGGCATATTCGAGCACGCCTCCGCTATTTACGAAGGTTCGAAAGATCTTAATTCGCTTGCCACGGTGAATCGGATGCCCCGTCCCCTAACCCGGCCGCCCCGAACGTGGGATAAAGCCAACACGAAGAAGAGAATCTATTCCGGTAAGGTGAACACGACCTTTCCGAAACTTTTCACCGATCAAGATACCGTCGAGAGCAGACCGTTTTCAACCCGTAGTCGATTTGAATGAAAACGTCCGGACCGAATCAAGCGAGCCCACTCCATCCGTGGATGTTTAATTTCCAAGTGACGAGGGAAACGGATTCCCGTTGCCCTGCTGTCCCTGTCCTTCGTCTCCCCATCTGACCCCCTCCTCGATGCGTATCAATTATTTCGCGACCCACGGGTACCTTTTCATCGATTTCCCGTCATTGGAACTCCCTTATTTCAAAATCAATGGGTTTCAACGACGCCACTCGGACAACCGGGGAAATTAAATTACACCGTGCATTAAAATACGACCGTGGGATGTCCCTCGCGGTTTCCGCGGCCGGGGCTCGCGTTACCGCCGCGTAATCTGAATTATGGTCGCCCAGTTGCGATACAGCAAGGACAAACATTCTTTGCGTAGGTTACCGCTACCAGCGGGAAAAAATCCCGAGTCGCAGCCGCGGGTACTTCCGTTGCTGGGTGTTATTAATCGTCGAGTGTTTCGTTCACAGTGATGCTCGTTAGCGAAAATTCTGGCCAAGTTTAGGTTAATCCTCCACACTTGGACCATTGCGCTCGGAAAGTCACGACGTGTTTATATAGAACACCTAATTCGTAGGGTAGGTTTGTCGTTCAGAAGTACAATGTGCAGTACCTGGGTGAGAAGATTGCATTTGGAGGTATGACCTACTTATACTCGAACCATTGTGTGAACAAAGTTACGACATTCGTATTCAGGATATCTAATCCCTGGTGTACACTTTTCATTCGCAAGGGTAATCTATAGTACGCACTCGAGAAGATTGCATCTGGGGGTATGGTAACTTCTATTCATTCAGAATACCCTTCACACTTGAGTCAGTGATCTCACAGTGTCACGATACACGTATTTAGAATACCCATAGTGTGTAATCTATAGTACGCATTCGAGAAGATTGCATCTGGGGTTATGGTAACTTCTATTCATTCAGAATACCCTTCACACTTGAGTCAGTGATTTCACAGTGTCACGATACACGTATTTAGAATACCCAATCCATAGTGTGTATTATAAGTGTAATCTATAGTACGCACTCGAGAAGATTGCATCTGACGATATGGTAATTTCTATTCATTCAGAATACTCCTCGTACTGTGTACCACACAGTGTTACGGTACACGTATTTAGAATACTCAATCCATAGCGCGCATTATAAGTATAATCTATAGTACGCACTCAAGAAAATTGCATTTGAAGTTACGACAGGTCCCAATTCGTTCGATCGTATCTCCTCGTGCAACGAGGATCTGTATATACCCGTACGATGGTCCCAACGTGTAAAAAATCCGCCGTAATTCCAGAAGCAATCTTCTCGCCCGCGTACAGTACAATCCCCGCTCGAAATGTTCAAACGTTAACGATTTCATCGCGAGCGGACTAGTAAACTCGTCACGAGGACCACCTAATGGTCTCGTGTCCCCGTATGCAAGGACTCTCGGGCATCAAGATGGACGAGCCACCGTTCCCGGATCGATGGTTCGCGCGTATACGTATTCCACGACTCGTAAAACCATATCTTCCCGCGCGGCGGCTCCATTAGTCTTTCGCTGGTATATTGAGTTCCGACAATCGGTTTACACGTCAGAATCGCTACGGACTTCCATCAGAACTCCCCACCGGTCCCCTCGGTGTCCCCCTAACTTGCTCGTGACTAATTATAGTTCACCATCTTTCGAACCCCAACTGTTCCGTCTGTGCATCTCCCTTTTCGCGATGATAAATAGACAGCCGGGAAGTGCAGGTCCGTATCTACGAGGCGTTCTATCCTTACACAGAGATCGAGCTTCCATTGCTGTTTTGTATTTGCACACCTATAGTATATATACACAGAATGGTACGAAAAAATAGTGTAAAAGCCATCGACGTAGATCCTACGATCGCTTCTTTTGTTTAAAATAATTTTTCTTGTTTACGAACGGAAATATCGTAATTTTTCTTGCGGTACTTTGAATGCAAATGGGAATTGACTCGTTAAAAGTGCATCGGTTATACGATATACACTAAGTTACACAAAGATCACGTAATTTTTACTTTACGGTACACTTTCGATCGATTTGCGGCATAGGCGTCGAATTCGTTGGTAAGAGGCTCACGGTATCGAATATTCGCAAATAAGTGCATCAATCGTACGATATACACTATGTTACACAAAGATCACGTCGTTTTTATTTTACGCTTTACTTTCGATCAATTTACGCCATAGGCGTCGAATTCGTTGGTAAGAGGCTCACGGTATCGAATATTCGCAAATAAGTGCATCAATCGTACGATATACACTATGTTACACAAAGATCACGTCGTTTTTATTTTACGCTTTACTTTCGATCAATTTACGCCATAGGCGTCGAATTCACTGGGAAGAGGCTCACGATATCGAATATTCGCAAATAAGTAAATCGATTGTACGATATACACCAAGTTACACAAAGATCACGTCATTTTTACTTTACGGTATACTTTCGATCGATTTGCACCATAGGCGTCGAATTCACTGGGAAGAGGTTCACGATATCGAATGTTGGCAAATAAGTGCATCGATTGTACGATATACACTAAGTTACACAAAGATCACGTCATTTTTATTTTACGCTTTACTTTCGATCGATTTGCTCCATAGGCGTAGAATTCGTTGGGAAGAGGCTCACGATATGTTCGCAAATAAGTGCATCGATCGTAAAGTTAACTTTACATCGAAACGATCGATCGTAAGATCAAAGTCGATCGGAAAATTTTAGTTCCTCTCGATGCGTACCGCATGCCTCGAACCCTTTTCCTTTCCATCACCCTATATGTACACACTGTCTCCCTCGTAACGAGCGACACACCGAACCAAAGAATAAGCGAACGCCAACAGAGGGATGATCTTGGGTGCATCTCGTCGTTGACCGAGGACGGGTTTCCAGGGTTCTGTAAACAATAGGGAAAGGTCCTCGAGCTACGTACGAGAAGTAGTTCCGCGGGCAGAGGCATAATAGTATGATTTTTTTTTTTTTTTTTCTTTTCTACCGACTGTTGTGTGTGCACGCGCGTACTCGTTCTACGTGCAGCCTGCTGGAAATGAAAAAGGAGGAATCCTCGTCGCGGTGCTCGTCCAGGTTCCAGCTGGAACAAAAACGGAACGACTGAACAGGGTTATTGTCTATTGTCTTCGTGGAATTCTTTGGGAGATTTTCACTGGGAATTTTGTGTGCTTGCCGACGGGGGAGGGAGGGGGCAGACGACCGTATTTTTTCGCGGTCCTCGTTGCTTAGTTCACGGGGACACGGTGAAGGATAATTCTAATAGCGGTTCGCGTTCCGGATAAAATTTCACGTTTATCTGTTGGCAGCCACCACGGGTCCCTCGTGTCTACGCCATTGGCCGGTGCAACGCTCGGGACCTGGAAACTCGGTTCGCTAATGATTTTGGGGCTACGGTGGGCGGAATTGTATTAAATATTGTGTAATTTTAACGGCTGCGTTCACAACGGAATACACTTAGGGAAAACCGGGTTTCCAGGACCGGTAACACGACGGAGGGGCCCTGGTGGAAATTCTCGTTACGGTCCAGAGTACAAATCTTTCATTTTCGAAGAAATAATTATTTCTTCGTTAACCGTACTCACAGGGCGGACATTTTCGAGAACTGGAGGTACAACGAAGAAAGAGGGGCCCATTCGCGAATAAAAATCCTAGAAAAAATTAAATCGTATTATTTTTCTCACATTTTCCATTCGCTCGAGTATTCGTCTCTCCCTTGATAACGCGATAGAGGGAAAACTTTGGTCTCGATGCGCAGAGTTATCGAGACAAAGAGAGATTCGTGAGAGGGGGGTGTGGCGGTATCGAAACAAATTTTTCTCGCGGCACAATGGATATTGTGTTTCCGTAGGCCTTCTTTCTGACAGAAAAAATTCACTTGTTACTCGAAATAAAATTTAGCAAACCCCGGCCGCGGTGGTTGCAACACGTTGCCGCGTTTCGTCGCCGCATTGTTCCATTGTGAGTTGGTTTTCATCGCGCGGAACACGGCCGGGTAATTATTCTAATTAAGCGAAAAATTTTTTTATCCTGTCGCTCGAGCGGGACGAGGTCACCGGTGCCTATTGTCGAGGATTTCGGTGTTACTTTTGTCGAGGCGTCGCGTCGCCGTGGTATCCCTCGGACCCTCGTTGAACAATGGACATCGATCGGAAGACGTTATCGGTTAATTGCTCGTCTCGTAGACGCGTGGAGCACGTTGACTCGATCCGGACGAGATTTCATGGGACACGATGGCGCTCGTTACGCGTGCACACCAATGGAGCCACGATCGCGACGTCCACACCGGGCCGGTTGTACAATCGGAAGTGCAATCGGCCGACCGGATCGAATGATAATCCGAAAATTCATTCGTCGAACCGAGTCCACGATTCTCCGATATCCCTCGACGATTATTGCGAACGTTGCACGAGGTGGTATCGAGAAATGTCTAGCTCTCGGTTTCCATAAAAAATAATAGACCGATCCGCGGAGATTTCAGCCACGATCGTCGCGTCCCCGGTTTGAAAGGTGTCCTCGAGGGATTCGGTGCAAGGGGACCACCATCAGCGATTCCACCATTCTTCGTGCGCTTTCCAAAGTCCTCTTTCTTCACCTCCCCTACGATCCGGAATCCCCTCGGCTGTGCCAAATCTCCTTTGAGCTTTCGTCGTCTTACTTCCCGGGGAAGATGAAAAAGTCACAGGTGGCCTAGTCAGGAGAATAGGGAGGGTCTCGGTCCGCCCTGGATGCTCAAAGGGCGGGCAACAGAGAGTGGAGCGTATCCGGGTTGCGAGTTCGGGAGCTACTAAAATCTCGGATCTCTTTTCACCGAGCGCGGAGAATTGTTTGATATCGGCCCGTCGTACGTCGAATCGTCGTTGAATCGGCTGGATACCGAACCTGGAATTTCTAACGAGGATAGAAATGGTGGAACACGTCGCGAGAACAGAGAAGGGGGATACGATTCATCGTCGAGCGCCTTTAAGCCGACAGATGGATATTACGGTGGTCCACGAGTAACGGGAGTGTCTACTTCGGTGACGGAGCGTCAACGTCAACGATGAGTCGTATTTTTCACGGAGATTTTCACCCCGTCTCTGGATACCTTCGTCTTTTATTTTTAATATTCCTACTACCAACGGTTTTCAGGTGTACGTCGCGGAACGTTTCACGTGGAATTTATTTCGCGGGCTCAAATTCAGCTGGACAATTTTTTCGCTCCCCCCTCGCACAATGGGCTCGAAAAACCACCCGAAAAAATCCAGGGAAGCGAGAACGAGCCCGTTTCCAACCCCGTGACGTGTTCATTAAAATCGCCATCGTACGAGTTCCCGCACTACCCCCACCCATATTCTCTTTCGTCGAGCTGGTCGACCGACGCTTTTTATCGCGAGCACGAATCAACGCGGGGGATTGGACCAACGGGGAGAAAAAGGGGAAACAAATTCAACCGCCACGACCTCGGTTGCTCCACGCGCCGGGACCGCCGGGCAAAATGGGGTGGCTTTAACGCGCCCCGAAAGCTGCCATCTAGCGCGAATCGGCCAGCACAAAAGAATTCCTGAAAAGTCGACGGGGGACGAGAATGCGGGCCAAGTTGCCGCAGAGACGCGAGACGGATGGACGAATGAGTGTTCGATTTTTTGAAAATGGCGCGTACGAAATGCACACTGATGTGTCCCGAGATTTGTATAAATTGCAACGGGGGGACTATGGGTATTTCTACTTCGAATGTCACTTGGTATAGATACGAGGGTGATCGATTCTGGGGACAAATTACGAGAACGATTGTTTATCGACTAGGTGATACAATTTTTAATTTTTCGTGTATAAATTACGCGACGAATAATTGAGAAATTTTACGAAGAAGGAAATAAATGTATTAGGTTGTTTGGAGAGACATTTCGTGTTTTTGGTGAGAATGGAACACGATTTAGCAAATAGTGCAATTGCAGTTTGCATCGGTGCACTTATGGAGAAAGGAATATTACAATTCAGAGCGAAGTATCATTCATTCCTATCTCTTTCCACGATACTATTAGGTTATTCGGAAAATTATTTCATTTTTTTTTTTTTTTGGTGAGAATGAAACACGATTTTTTTAGAGCGTATAACCATTTTATTAAATTTTGTATTTTCCGTTTTGGAAAACGAAATTACTTTCCACAATATTACAATATTACAATATTACACATAGCCTGGCGAGTGGAATGGATGAACTCCAAAAGAAAACTTATAATTCCGTTCGAGCAGAGTGCAATTGCAGCTTGCATCGGTGCACTTATGGAGAAAGGAATATCACAACGCGGAATGAAGTATTATCCATTCCTCTCTATCTCTTCTCTTGATACTATTAGGTTGTTCGGAAAGTCATTTCGTTTTTTTGGTGAAAATGAAACACGATTTTTTTAGAACGTATGACCATTTTATTAAATTATGTATTCTCCATTTTGGAAAACGAAATGACTTTCCGAAAAACCCAATAAAATCTTTTACATGAAAATCTAAACACATCGATGATCGTTTTCACGCGCGAGATACGATTTTGAACAGATCGATCCGAAGACTTCAAGAAGCAGGATCATCGCAAGTATGAACACTCTGGTAGAGTATCTTATGCATTAGGTTGTTCGGAAAGTCATTTCATTTTTCCGGTACAAATGAAACACGATTGTTTTCAGAGCGTGTAACATTTTATTAAATTATACATGAAAAACAAAATGACTTTCCGTACAACCCAATAGAGTTCAGCTATCACGTTACGGTGATAGAAATATACAATTCCGTTCAATAGAACTGTAGAAAGGTCAAATTTTGAGAAACGTGACCTCGAGGAAAAGCATCTCGAGTATCAACTCTTTCGAATTTACAATAATTTTCCCTCTTTCTTTTTCAACATTGTATATACGATATCCCAGTGTACGGCTAACACTCGTCCACTTGTCGTCTCGCGGAGAATAATTCCCGACGACAATTAGTCCATAAAACTCGTACGTTCCCCGAAATACGAGAAAGTCACGCGTCCCTGTAACGACGATGAACCAGCTCCGACGTCCCGGAGACCCGAGCCACCTCGCCGTGAAACGCGAAACATATTTCAAGTCGGCGTGCCGCGAAGACGACCGAACGCGTAACAGAGTAGTCGGAGAGGGGTTCTTGGAAGAAAGAATACGAGACGAGGGAGGAAGAGGGGGGCACACGGAGAGAAAATAAGGAGACAATGGAATAGAAAAGTTCCTGGGGGGCATTCGAGCAACGGGACTGAGAAAAAAAAATTGTTCCCCGAGCCTGGGGAGAACCACGAGAGGCCGTGGGTTCCGTGGTAGTCTGAGGGGTGAAACGAGGGGGATGAAAAATAGAAGGCGCGGGTGGGAAGCCGGACGAACGAGGGAACGGTGGAAAGAGACCGAGACGCAGGTGCTTCGAAACGAATTGTAGGAACGGCTACAGAAAAGCAGCCCCGAAGCACCCCTTTTGAGGTTAGCCCGAAAACCCCCGCTCCTTACAGGCCCCGTGCACAACCGTCGACGTAGCTCCACCGCCGTGGGGTCACACGTACGTCGAGCTCCAAAGGTAGTGGGTCACATTGAAGCGTCACCAGCTCACGGAGGGTGATTCGTCAAAGTCGAATCATCGCGGCACGCGCAACCAGGGAATAGTGGGGGCTCAAAGGCGGCAGAGTCGACGCGAAACTGGGGGGTCGTTTGATGTCCCGGTCCTCGAGGACGTCCACCCTCCGTGGACCGAGCGGATACGACGACGACGTTTTTCCCGCCGAATTTCGAAAGTAGCGTTGTATTGGAATTTTTTTACTTGGGTATGTTTCGAGGGCAGATATGGGGGACGTATTGCGAAGGTGAACACTTCGGTGCTGATTTGTCGCTAGGTTTCACGAAGGAAGAGAATTGAACCTTTACAGGGGGTTTTGGAAGACGAGGATTGGTGTGATGAGAGTGAAAGGAAATGCGTGCGGGGTGGAGAAAGTGGAGAGTGTTTGGATAAGACGAGCGATCGAGATGAGCGAACGTGATTGGATATCTGAAGTGAGAGAGACTGAGGATTTGAATGAAAGGGAATTAATGCGTGTGAAGATACGATACTAGGTTTGGGAGGAGAGTGTTTTGGGTAGGTTTGAGCAGGCTTTGGTAGTCTTTGGTGGTCTTTAGTAGTCTTTGGTAGTCTTTTATAATCTTTGGTAGTCTTTAGTAGTCTTTGGTAGTCTTTGGTGGTCTTTGGTAGTCTTTGGTGGTCTTTGGCGGTTTTTGGTAGTCTTTAGCAGTCTTTGGCAGTCTTTGGTAGTCTTTGGTGGTCTTTGGTAGTCTTTGGTAGTCTTTGGTAGTCTTTGGTAGTCTTCGGCAGTTATTGAGGGTCTTTGTTGGAAAATTGTTGAAGGGTGTCGTGTCGCGAAAAAACAGCGTAGTCAGCGTGGTCAGCGTAGTCAGTGTAGTCAGTGTAGTCAGCGTAGTTAACGTGGTCAGTGTAGTCACCGTGGTCAGTGTAGTCAGCGTAATCAGTGCAGTCAGCGTGGTCAGCGTGGTCAGCGTGGTCAGCGTAGTCACCGTGGTCAGCTTAAGTCAGCATAGTCATTGTGGTCAGCTTAGTCAGCGTAGTCAACGTGGTCAGCGTGGTCAGCGTGGTCAGCGTGGTCAGCGTGGTCAGCGTAGTTAGCGTAGTCAGCGTAGTCATTAATTGTATTTCTTAATGTTCTGTTTCTACTACTATCTCACTCGATACACGTATATCCTAGAACTTTATTCACCCTTATTTTATAACCACCACCACTGACTTATTAAATATAAATTTTTACACTAGTTTCGTGTTCTTCTCGATGCTTTCTAATATCGAGGTTCGATCAAGTCGATAACAAGTAACTACCTGAAGGGAGAAAATTAATCACCGAATGCGCGACGATAAATAATTTTCAACAATGCAAATTACAAGTTCGGAGTAACATGGTGAAGCGTGGGTGCGTAAGTAATAAGATCTTGCGACTCGTTCGTATATTTACAATTGTCCAAAGTTGAAGTATCATAGTATCTTTTTACAGTGGCAAAACGACAATGACAAAACGTTTTATTTTCCTTAAGATGGTACTACTGTTTGATGAACATGTTATTGTAATACGGTGCTCGAAATAGAGAAAGTAAAGAATGTAGATGGTATCCGAATAATATTTTTTAGGTCGTGCGAAATTAGAAAAAAGTTTCTTCGGATGTTTTTCTTACTTGAGATACGGTACTCGTTACTATGGAATAATTGATCGTCTCTGTGCGAGGTTCTTTTTTATTTTTGTATTTCTTTCGAACTTACGAGCTTCGTTTTATACTCGGGTTGGTAATTGTTTATTTTCAGAGGACGATCGAAAAGTCAAAAGTCGAAATAACCTGGTAAAGATATTAAGTCTGTCCGAATTGTCAGTCCTTTATTTTCGACATTGACAAGCTCAACCTATAATACAACGATTCGATAACGTTCAATAATTCACCTTCTGACATTTCTGCCGGGCAATTTCTCCTTTGGAAATGTCCGTATAATTCGATCCCGAGTTTTCGTTCTAGAATTATTTGTAAAAATACAAGAATAGAGCAGAGACACTACACAAAATTTTGTTCCCATTTCCTTAAGGCTAAAAGTTTCAAGTTTTCCACTTTCTCGAGGTTGAAAATGTCGAGTTTTCACAAGCTTGGAATTTTCAAGTTCTCCATTTTCCTAAGGTGAAAAATTTCGAGTTCTCCATTTTCCCAAGTTGGAAAATTTCGAGTTCTCCATTTCCCCAAGGTGGAAAATTTCGAATTCTCCATTTCCACAAGGTGGAAAATTTCGAGTTTTCCATTTCCCCAAGGTGGAAATTTTCGAGTTCTCCATTTCCCCAAGGTGGAAAATGTCGAGTTCTCCATTCCCCCAAGTTGGAAAATTTCGAGTTCTCCATTTCCCCAAGGTGGAAAATTTCGAGTTCTCCATTTCCCCAAGTTGGAAAATTTCGAATTCTCCATTTCCCCAAGTTGGAAATTTTCGAGTTCTCCATTTCCCCAAGGTGGAAAATTTCGAATTCTCCATTTCCCCAAGTTGGAAAATTTCGAGTTCTCCATTTCCCCAAGGTGGAAAATTTCGAATTCTCCATTTCCCCAAGGTGGAAAATTTTGAATTCTCCATTTCCCCAAGTTGGAAAATTTCGAGTTCTCCATTTCCCCAAGGTGGAAAATTTCGAGTTCTCCATTTCCCCAAGGTGAAAAATTTCGAGTTCTCCATTTCCCCAAGTTGGAAAATTTCGAGTTCTCCATTTCCCCAAGGTGGAAAATTTCGAGTTCTCCATTTCCCCAAGGTGGAAAATGTCGAGTTCTCCATTTCCCCAAGTTGGAAATTTTCGAGTTCTCCATTTCCCCAAGGTGAAAAATGTCGAGTTCTCCATTTCCCCAAGTTGGAAAATTTCGAGTTCTCCATTTCCCCAAGTTGGAAAATTTCGAGTTCTCCATTTCCCCAAGTTGGAAAATGTCGAGTTCTCCATTTCCCTAAGGTGGAAAATTTCGAGTTCTCCATTTCCCCAAGTTGGAAATTTTCGAGTTCTCCATTTCCCCAAGGTGAAAAATGTCGAGTTCTCCATTTCCCCAAGTTGGAAAATTTCGAGTTCTCCATTTCCCCAAGTTGGAAAATTTCGAGTTCTCCATTTCCCCAAGTTGGAAAATGTCGAGTTCTCCATTTCCCCGAGTTGGAAAATTTCGAGTTCTCCATTTCCCCAAGTTGGAAAATTTCAAGCCTTCCACTCATTTCGGGTTGGAAATTTCCAGTTTTTCGTCCCTCGGTTATTGCACGGTGGAAAAAAGTCTCGATTTGTCAAACGGTGTAATCTACGGGGTTAAATTGCCACGTGGGAAGTTATGGGCACGGTGGGGGAAACTGGTCGTCAAATAATGCAGTTAAACAGTTGAATAAATTTCGCTCGGATAGACGGGGGCGGCTGTTGCAACCGTTCTCTGATTCATTTGACGTTTCTAACCGCGTACTAACAGGGATGATCGTTAAGGGTGCGCCCCTTTATCGTTCCATTACCGTCGGCCGGGTATACATTTTAATTAATGTCGGTATTCGTGCGCGCACGTGCGCCGGCGTTAATTACACGTTATCGCGGCTAATTGCTTCTTAAACCTTTTCAAACGCCGGTGGACCCAAAGAGCAGCCGGGGGTGTTTGTAGGTATGAGGGTGAAAAACTGTTTAGCGAGAATGTCGAGCTTCCGATTCCGTGGAAAATTAAACGAAGGGAAATCCATCTCGCGAAAATCAATCAAGTTGTAAAACTTGGACAAATTTTACTCTTCTGCGATTCAATTTTTCTAACCACGTAGAGAGAAGAAAGAAAAGTTTCCACACCTAAGATTTGTATCTTTCTGTCACGATTTTCGATCTTTCTAATCTCGAACGTAAACGAATACTTTGAATTTTTAATTTTTGTTCACGGTTTGGAAATTTATTTTTCAAAATCGTCGAAAATATTTCTTCCTCGAATCGATACCGTAGCAACGTTTAACGTCCCGGTGGGGAAGATCACGCAAATAGGTGCGTGATTTTTTCAAATTGCATCTCGCGAGCTACCTGTTGGTTAATTTTCTGCCGAAGTGTCGCGCTGGTCGCGAATAATCCCCCTCCATCGGATTCTGGCACCGATTTCCACGGATTTCGCGATTCGGGCAGTACTCTCGATCGCGTAACAAAGTGAACGCCGCCGCCACGGGTTCGTTGAGCGAGTAACACGTAATTGATAGGATAACGAAGGAAATCACTCGTGTCCGGCAATAGTGAGCGCAAATGCGATTGCAAAAACCGATCGTGTGTTCCGAACCACCGGGGTTAATAGCGGAGAGTTTAATGGTTATTAATCGTATCGAACTGACGCAGATATCGTTAAAGAGCTCCTGTTTCGGCCCGCGAGTTATATACGAGCGGAGAATTCCGGGTCCCCCGAAATGAGATTCGTTATAGTAACGAGAATCGATGCGTTTCACCCCCGCGTTCATTTTCATTCGACCCGTGATATTTTTCCACCCTGGGTTATCTAGTCCCCCGAGGTTGAAAAATTCTAGTTTTTCATTCCCTCGAGGTCGAGAGTTTCAAGTTTTCCATTTCCTCGAGGTTGAAAATATAGAGTTTTCTATTTTCTTGAGGTTAAAAACTTCAAGTTTTCCACTGTGGGTTATCTAGTCCTCCGAGGTTGAAAAATTCTAGTTTTTCATTCCCTCGAGGTCGAGAGTTTCAAGTTTTCCATTTCCTCGAGGTTGAAAATATAGAGTTTTCTATTTTCTCGAGGTTAAAAACTTCAAGTGTTTCACTTTCTCCAGGTTGTGAATATCAAGTTTTCAAGGTTTCTCGAGGTTGGAAATTTCAAGTTCTCTATTTTCCGAAGGTTGAAAATTTTCAAGCTTTCCACCTTTTTGTGGTCGGAAAATTTAAGCTATCTTCCCTCAAGTTTTAAAATATCAAATTTCCCATTTCCTTAAGGCAAAAAGTTTCAAGTTTTCCACTTTCTCGAGGTGGCAAATGTCAAGTTTTCTGAAGGTTGGAACTTACATGTTCTCTATTTTCCTAAGGTCGAAAAAAGTTTCAAGTTTTCCACCATTGTGTAGTCGAAAAATTCAAGCTTTCTTTCCTCGAGTTTTAGAATATCAAATTTTTCATTCTCTTGGGGTTAAAAGTTTCAAGTTTTCCACTTTCTCGAGGTTGCAAATGTCAAGTTTTCTCAAGCTTGGAAATTTCAAGTTCTCAATTTCCCAAGGTCGAAAATTTTCAAACTTTCCACCTTTGCGTAGTCGGAAAATTCAACCTTTCTTTCCTCGAGTTTTAAAATATCAAATTTCCCATTTCCTTAATGCTAAAAGTTTCAAGTTTTCCACTTTCTCGAGGTTGGAAATGTCGAGTTTTCTCAACCTTGAAATTTCAAGTTCTCCATTTCTCCAAGGTAGAAAATTTCAAGTCTTCCATTTATTTCGGGTTGGAAATTTTCAGTTTTTCGTCCCTCGAGTTTTAAAACAACGAGCCCTCCATTTCCTCGGGGTTGGTAATAGTTCAAAGTTCAATTTTCGTACTATAGGGTCGCAACGCTCTCCCCTCCTTCCGCGCGAGTACCGTGTTTTAATTATCCATCCGCTCGCGTTCGCCCGGCTACGGCGTAATGGGAGACAATTGACAAAAACAACAAACAGGCAAATATTAGCATACAGTGGAATACCCGTGTTGCGCGAGCCAACCGGAAATTTGCGTCACGCGCGTTTCGCGGGAATTTCGTAATGGTCCGAGAACGACGCGTAAAGCGGAACAGGATTAAAAACGTACAGGATAGGGTAAGGGGTTAGAGGGTGGGGGGAGGAGTGTGCGCCGATCCCATACGTTCGTGAAAATAATACGCGCGACGCCGACCGAAATCCGCTCGATCGTGTTTAATCCCTGTTCGAACCGGTGCGAATTACCAGCGTAATTACTGGTGAACGCGGAAGTGGGCTATTCCGTAAACTATCAATCACACACCCGCCCACGTTTTTCTTCGTATCTCGATGTAATATCGTAAAATGTGTCGATAATTTCCGCACGAACACCACTTTCTTTCTTGACACACTTAGATAATAGCTTTCCGTA
This sequence comes from Ptiloglossa arizonensis, assembly GCF_051014685.1. Taxonomy (NCBI): domain Eukaryota; kingdom Metazoa; phylum Arthropoda; class Insecta; order Hymenoptera; family Colletidae; genus Ptiloglossa; species Ptiloglossa arizonensis. The sequence goes on from NC_135049.1 coordinate 28,721,042, forward strand.
ACCATTCGTCGAGCCATCGTTCGATTTTTGATCGAGTCGGTATTTTCCAATATTGAGGGGTTGATATAGAGTCCAAGGGGTGTCGATATACAAAGGGAGGTGTTGTACGATCCGAAGAGGGAGAGAATGTAAATTTTTCATTGTAGAAACAGGTGAGTAAATGTATGTTTATTAATGCATTTGTCGTCAGAGTTCAATAGCTGTAGATGTATGTATATTTTAATTTATGTTACAAGAAAGTTTATTCAAGATAAGGATAAAGTGATCGTAATATGTAATTTTTGTTTAATAATGTAAATTTCAAGATCTCGTGACTCGATATATTCAATTTGTGCTAGGAGAAAGATAAGGCGATGCAAGAGCTCTTTTTCAGTAGAGCGATCTCCAAGTCATCGTGACTCGATCCGTGCAGTTTGTGTCGTAATGTTGCTCGTGTTTGGTTGTCTAATAATTTTGATCTTACTCGTCGATAACTGACTTGTTACGGACCGAACGTGTACACGGTAGAACCGATCGACATCAATTTCGAACATTGTTCCAGGATTGTAAATCGTTGTACCGCGATATAGGTAACTCGAGCTAAGAGTCTTCTCCGTAACTAATCTCTAAGGGTTTGTGACTCGATACGGTCGATTTGTATCGCGACAGAGGTAAAGAAATGCAAAATTCTTTTTGTTTCGATAACAAGAAAGATAACTCAATTTAAGAGTATACCCTTTAACAGAGCGATCTCGAGTCCTCCGGATAGAGGTAATCCGACCCAAGAACTTCAGAACAGATTCCTTGAATCTCCAAGTTCTCGTGACCCAATTTACTCGTTTATCATCACTGTAAAGATACTATCGTTCAAGAATCTTCCCTCGATAAAACGATCTCCAGGTCCACGTGGCACGAAGGTACCTTGACCCAAGTATAGTCCCACCCATTAACTAATCTCCAGGTGTCTTCGTGACACAAAAATACCTCCTCCCACGAACTAATTTCCAAGTCCTCGTGACACAGAAGTACCTCGACCCAAATACCTCCTCCCACGAACTAATCTCCAAGTCTTCGTGACACAGAAATACCTCGATCCAAGTACCTCTTTCCATTAACAAATCTCCAAGTCCCTATGACTCGATACTCTCAATTATCTCACTGTAAAGATGCCATCTCAAGAATTTTCCCTCGATAAAACGATCTCCAAGTTCACGTGGCACAAAGATACCTCGACCCAAATACCTCCTCCCACGAACTAATCTCCAAGTCTTCGTGACACAGAAATACCTCGATCCAAGTACCTCTTTCCATTAACAAATCTCCAAGTCCCTATGACTCGATACTCTCAATTATCTCACTGTAAAGATGCCATCTCAAGAATTTTCCCTCGATAAAACGATCTCCAAGTTCACGTGGCACAAAGATACCTCGACCCAAATACCTCCTTCCATTAACTAATCTCCAAGTCTTCGTAACACAAAAATACCTCGACCCAAGTACCTCTTCCCATGAACTAATCTCCAAGTCCCTATGACTCGATACTCTCGATTATCTCACTGTAAAGATACCATCTCAAGAATCTTCCCCCGATAAAACGATCCCCAAGTCCACGTGGCACAAAGATACCTCGACCCAAATACCTCCTTTCATTAACTAATCTCCAAGTCTTCGTAACACAAAAATACCTCGACCCAAATACCTCCTCCCACTAACTAATCTTCAACTCCCCATGACACAAAGTTACCTCGACCCAAATACCTCCTCCCACTAACTAATCTCCAAATACTCATGACACAAGGATACCTCGACCCAAATACCTCCTTCCATTGACTAATCTCCAAGTCTTCGTAACACAAAAATACCTCGACCCAAATACCTCCTCCCACTAACTAATCTCCAACTCCTCGTGACACAAAGATACCCCGACCCAAGTACCTCCTCCCATTAACTAATCTCCAAGTCTTCATAACACAAAAATACCTCGACCCAAATACCTCCTCCCACGAACTAATCTCCAACTCCTCGTAACACAAATATACCTCGACCCAAATACCTCTTCCCACTAACTAATCTCTAAGTCTTCCTATCACAAAAATATCTCGACCCAAATACCTCCTCCCACTAACTAATCTCTAAGTCTTCGTAACACAAAAATACCTCGACCCAAATACCTCCTCCCACGAACTAATCTCCAACTCCTCGTAACACAAATATACCTCGACTCAAATACCTCTTCCCACTAACTAATCTCTAAGTCTTCCTGTCACAAAAATATCTCGACCCAAATACCTCCTCCCACTAACTAATCTCTAAGTTTTCGTATCACAAAAATACCTCGACCCAAATACCTCCTCCCACGAACAATCGACCCAAATACCTCCTCCAAGTCCTCATGAGACAAAAATACGTCGACCCAAATACCTCCTCCCACTAACTAATCCCCAACTCCTCCTGACACAAAGATACCCCGACCCAAGTACCTCCTCCCACAAACAAATCTCCAAGTCCCCGTTCCTCGATACACTCGATTTGCCCATGGACGAGTACCCCGGTTGCAGTCCACCTAACTACGTTCCCCGATCTTTAGCCACCATTTCCCCCGATCGTTAACCACGTTACACCGCTTATCTGGCCGACTGTTCCACCGTTATTGCGATCATTCCACGAGCATAGAAATTCAATCTCCTTATCGCTCGCGTGGTTGCATTCGCTTTCGACGGACACGTTGCCCGCTACCCGTGGAGTAGTACACGGGATTTCGTTGCGACAACTCGCGGGAGGAGACCGGGAAAGGGGAGCGAAACAGGAGAGGAGTCGACGAGTCGAAAAGGGGGGTGGCAGTGGGCGGAGGTGGAGGGGGGGGGGGGAGGGATTTAAGCGAAATTGCTTTTGGACGGGGTCTCTCCTCGGTTGTCGAGCGGAAGCGTGTCCCTTTAGCCCCCGTAAACGAGATTTCACGCGGTGGCGTGCGAAACGGTTGTGTTACCTAGCACGTGGACCGTGTGTGCAACCCGCGTCCTCTTTTCAGATCGTTGTGTGCACGCGCGAAATCCACGTTCCAGCATTAGAACCGACCGGTTGCCACGACGATTGTCCAGAAACTGTCGTCGACGGTTTAACTGAATTTTCAGAAGCGTAGGAGGCGGCGGAGGCGGCGGAGGCGGCGCCGAAGGCACGAATTGAAGCGCGGGGCCGGTTAATGGCTCGCAAAGTGCTCTGAATAATGCCGGGGAAAATGCGATGGGTGTTTAGCGGGTGGAACGTTTCGTGAATACGGGGGAACCGGGGAGAAACGGGACCCCCACGAGCTCGCGAGATTGTTTGACGAGATCTTACCTCCGCGCGTATTCGCTCGATATTAAGCGTCCCGGGATTTCGAGGCTTTGACGACCGTCCCGTGTGCAGCTGAAAATGTTTGGAGAACGCTTTATCGGCCTCGATGTCCCCTTTCTTCCGTGCGCGACACCGAACCGAAGCACCGACAATTTTACACAGTCGTGAGATAAAAAATTATCCACGGTCGTTGGACAAACTTTACCGAGGAATTCGTTATTCGTTCCACGGTGGAGGAAAATAAGACAATTTTTGCCAGTCGAATCGAACGAATCGAACGAGTCTTCTTTCTCGTGGTGCTTTCAATCGGGTTATATTTTCGAGTAATTCGTACAGGAAAATCGTCGAGAGATTGTTTCTGATTTCGTAGCTATTTAACCAACTAAATTTCAAAGAATTGTATCTACCAGAGAATCTTAGCTTAACGAATCAAAGAGTACTTTTTTAATCGTACTGGAAATATTTCAAGTTGAGTCCAATTTGGAGGAAATGGTACCACGAGATCGTTTCATTCGAATTATACACACGACTCGCGAGGGAAGATTAGGAAACACTACCAGGTTCGATATGAACGTTAGCTACACGGATAGTACAACAAGCCCTCGTATTTTACATTTACCGTTCGAACGTTCGGAAAAATGATGAAACTTACCCCGATATAAATCCTTACATCTGTGGCCCCTGGAGGAGCGATCTGTCGACTTAACCGAGAAGCTTAACTCCGGAAAACGGAAGATTCGAGTTGGAATTTCGGTACAATAAATTACCTAATCGATTCTGGAGCTCGCTTCTCCGTCTCGTTTTATCTCGATGGAACCGATCGATTACGGAATGCTGAAAAACGATTAAACTTTCGACCGTGAGGCTCTCGGGGTAGGTTTTCGTGCTCGATACTTTATCGAGGAGTTGTGTTGTCTCCGCGGGTCACGTTCTCTGACCGTTCGGAAAATGCAACTTCGGTCAGCGTGCACACGCGCGGGGACAATATATCGGTCTTGATTACGAGCGCGTAATGATGTATCACGCGGACGAGCCGGCGAGTGTGTGCATTTTGCGGCAGGTGCATCCGGATTCGGGGACAAACAGAGCCCCGAGTAGATAGCCCACGTATCCATCCGCTCGGTGCGTTCGTGTGCGTTCGATGCACACGCGCAACTGGTGTAAACGACGATACCGTGGAGCCAAATTGTTCGTGCTACGCAAAACGACTCGAACCGCACCGGACAACCATTTTGCGTGTTCGAGACACGCGAGAGGATCGATACGGAATTCCAAGATACGCGGGACACTTCGTTCGACTCGGTAGAGAGAGTTTCTTTCGAAGATGCGTTGAAAAATGTTTCAATTTTTTTATGCTATGATGTATAGTCAATGGAAAATTTAGATAATTGAACATAATTTGAAGGGTTCTGATTTTTAATATTCTGTATGTACACTGTAATCTATGGTAAACATTTAAATAATTGAACACAATTTGAATATCTCACTTTTTAAGACCCTATATGTGTACTGTAATCCTTGGTAAAAATTTAAATAATTGAACACAATTTGAATGTTTCATCTTTTTAATACCCTATGTATGCATTGTAATCCACGGTAAAAATTTAAATAATTGAACACAATTTAAATATCTCACTTTTTAAGGTCCTATATGTGTACTGTAATCCATGGTAAAAATTTAAATAATTGAACACAATTTGAATATCTCACTTATTTAAGGTCCTATATGTGTACTGTAATCCATGGTAAAAATTTAAATAATTGAACACAATTTGAAGATTTCACCTTTTTAATATCCTATGTATGCAATGTAATCCATGGTAAAAATTTAAATAATTGAACACAATTTGAATATCTCTCCTTTTCAAGACCCTATATGTGCACTGTAATCTATGGTAAAAATTTAAATAATTGAACACAAATTAAACGTCGAAACTGTCAATAGTCCTCTTTATAACTGTAATCGACGAGGACAGTACAAATCCAAAAATCACATTTTAAAGTATGTAAAAAAATAACTTTCTACACTCGTTGAACTCAAAGCATTAAATACAGATATAGAATATTTGCACCATAGCTAATTTTAAATTTGTATTTCGACTCATCGATTTAATTAAATATTAAAAACATTCAAGAGTGAAACCTTTCCTCTACTATTCTAAACTGACCAAACTCTAATTCAAGCTACATCTACAGCTAGTAGTGACTCGTGATTGTTTTTTATCAATGAAGTCACAAACGTCTCGTGCAAAATAACTTTCTGCACTCGTTGAACTCGAGGTATTAAATACAGGTATAGAAAAATTTAAACTTGCACTTCGACCGATCGATTCAATAAAATATTAAAAACGATCCAAGAACAAAGCCCCTCCTCTACAATTCTACTCCAATTCAAGCTACATCCACCGCTAGCAATGGAAACCAGAAGCTAGATACATCCACGTCTCGTGATATTTTTTTTATCAGTGACAAACGTCTCACGGTACCCATAGACTCTAGAACTCGCAGGAAGGGGCCCCCTCGGTCATCGAACGAGACGAAGAGGGGTTCACGATTAATTAAATCCTGTGCTCCCCGTTTAAGGCGCGTCGATCCTTTCAAATCGAGGAAGCTCGATCACCGTGATTCGCGGAACCTCGCTCGCCAAACGTGGAAGCGGATTTCTCGCGTGCGAGCGCTAGAAATTCTATCCCCTTGGCGCGGTGCGCGATCGAGCGTAGCTCGCACGCGCGATAAATCGAACGAAACGCAACGTTCGTTCGTATAATGCCACGCGTCGAAAAAGACTTCGTTATGGAACGCAATTACACGCGATGATAAAATAAACGCAATTAGATCCGAAACGTTCGACGATATTCAATTAACCGTTACAGTGACGAGGATAGAGAGGGGGAGAGAGGTACGGTTTAATTACGACGTGTTATCGCGAGAACAAATTCGAGCAACGTATCACGGATTTTATTTCGACACAGTGTTTCGTTTCGTTTCGTTGCGTCGGGTTCCCGTTTCCTCGTGGATGCTCGAAATTGGGCCAATAGGGGCCCAAAGATGAGATTCAATGGACACGTGGGAATGTTCAATCACGAGATTGCACGATTCGTTGAACAAATATCGACGATACGGGGAAGCCCTACGAATGAAAAATTATTACGAGGGGGGAATTATAATTATGTAAAATTAATTGTACATTTTTCAATCGGTGTCCCGTGTTCGCGTGCGATACCGGATGTAGCACGATCGATAGTGTATCCTGGGGCAAATTGGTTTCGGAAACGAACAGGGATTTAAATATCGTTAGTTTCGAAGCTGCGAAATGATTTTTCTTTTTCTTTTTTATTTTTTATTTTTTTTAACGAAGCACCGTTGTTCGAGCAATGTAAAAATAAAACGAGGAACTACTCCACGGATGCCACGGTACCGACAAAGTTGGTTCTTTTGTTAACGTTGTCGAACGACATCGGTTACGTACAACTAGTAATACTAGTTATTCAACGGAGTGTATTATGTTTCTTTGCTCGACCTAACGACTCACTCGATAAGTTGCAGGTGAACACGCAACGCGGTCTTTACGCTCTTACAGTGATGGGAAAACGAGACCAACGATACTTGGGATTCGCGTTTCCACGGACTGTTTCGCTCGTTTCGACGAGCATCCATTCCCTTGATATTTGTTTTCGAGATTCGAACGAAGAATTGTCACGACTCGATGAAAATTAGTTTCACGTTGTCACGACTCGATGACAATTAGAGTTTCACGTTGTCATGACTCGATGACAATTAGAGTTTCACGTTGTCACGACTCGAGAATTAGAGTTTCACGTTGTCACGACACGGTTAACGTTAGAGTTTCACATTGTCACGACTCAATGACAATTAGAATTTCACGTTGTCACGACTCGATGAAAATTAAAGTCTCACATTGCCACGACTGGATGAGAATTAAAGTTTCACGTTGTCACGACTGGATGAGAATTGAAGTTTCACGTTGTCACGACTCGATGACAATTACAGTTTCACGTTGTCACGACTCTATAAGAACTAGAGTTTCACGTTGTCACGACTCGATGAAAATTAGAGTTTCACGTTGTCACGATCGGTGAAAATTAAAGTTTCACGTTGTCACAACTCGATACAGAATAGAGTTTCACGTTGTCACAACTCGATAAAGAATAGAGTTTCACGTTGTCACGACTCGATGAAAATTAAAGTTTCACGATGTGACGACTCTATAAGAATTAGAGTTTCACGTTGTCACGACTCGATGAGAATTAAAGTCTCACGTTGTCACGACTCGATGAGAATTAAAGTCTCATGTTGTCACGACTCGATGAAAATCAGAGTTTCACGTTGTCACGACTCGATGAGAATTAAAGTTTCACGTTGTCACGACTCGATGGAAATTGAAGTTTCACATTGTGACGACTTGATAGAAATTAAAGTTTCACGTTGTCACGACTCGATGGAAATTAAAGTTTCACGTTGTCACGATCGATGGAAATTAAAGTTTCACGTTGTCACGACTCGATGGAAATTAAAGTTTCACGTTGTCACGACTCAATGAGAATTAAAGTTTCACATTGTCATTCTTCGATAAAAATTAAAGTTTCACGTTGTCACGATCGGTGAAAATTAAAGTTTCACGTTGTCACAACTCGATACAGAATAGAGTTTCACGTTGTCACAACTCGATAAAGAATAGAGTTTCACCTTGTCACGACTCAATGAGAATTAAAGTTTCACATTGTCATTCTTCGATAAAAATTAAAGTTTCACGTTGTCACGATCGGTGAAAATTAAAGTTTCACGTTGTGACGACTCTATAAGAATTAGAGTTTCACGTTGTCACGACTCGATGAGAATTAAAGTCTCACGTTGTCACGACTCGATGAGAATTAAAGTCTCATGTTGTCACGACTCGATGAAAATCAGAGTTTCACGTTGTCACGACTCGATGAGAATTAAAGTTTCACGTTGTCACGACTCGATGGAAATTGAAGTTTCACATTGTGACGACTCGATGAAAATTAAAGTCTCATGTTGTCACGACTCGATGAAAATCAGAGTTTCACGTTGTCACGACTCGATGAGAATTAAAGTTTCACGTTGTCACGACTCGATGGAAATTGAAGTTTCACATTGTCAATACTCGATGAAAATTAAAGTTTCACGTTGTCACTATCGATGAATTAAAGTTTCGCGTTGTCACGACTCGATGAAGAATAGAGTTTCACATTGTCACGACTCGATGAGAGTTAGAGTTTCACATTGTCTCGACTCGATGAAAATTAAAGTTTCACGTTGTCAATACTCGATGAAAATTATTATCACATTGTCACGATCGATGAAAATTAAAGTTTCACGTTGTCACGACTTGATAGAAATTAAAGTTTCACGTTGTCACGACTTGATAGAAATTAAAGTTTCACGTTGTCACGACTCGATAAAAATTAAAGTTTCACGTTGTCACGACTCGATGGAAATTAAAGTTTCACGTTGTCACGACTCGATGGAAATTAAAGTTTCACGTTGTCACGATCGATGGAAATTAAAGTTTCACGTTGTCACGACTCGATGGAAATTAAAGTTTCACGTTGTCACGACTCAATGAGAATTAAAGTTTCACATTGTCATTCTTCGATAAAAATTAAAGTTTCACGTTGTCACGATCGGTGAAAATTAAAGTTTCACGTTGTCACAACTCGATACAGAATAGAGTTTCACGTTGTCACAACTCGATAAAGAATAGAGTTTCACCTTGTCACGACTCAATGAGAATTAAAGTTTCACATTGTCATTCTTCGATAAAAATTAAAGTTTCACGTTGTCACGATCGGTGAAAATTAAAGTTTCACGTTGTGACGACTCTATAAGAATTAGAGTTTCACGTTGTCACGACTCGATGAGAATTAAAGTCTCACGTTGTCACGACTCGATGAGAATTAAAGTCTCATGTTGTCACGACTCGATGAAAATCAGAGTTTCACGTTGTCACGACTCGATGAGAATTAAAGTTTCACGATGTCACGACTCGATGGAAATTGAAGTTTCACATTGTGACGACTCGATGAAAATTAAAGTCTCATGTTGTCACGACTCGATGAAAATCAGAGTTTCACGTTGTCACGACTCGATGAGAATTAAAGTTTCACGTTGTCACGACTCGATGGAAATTGAAGTTTCACATTGTCAATACTCGATGAAAATTAAAGTTTCACGTTGTCACTATCGATGAATTAAAGTTTCGCGTTGTCACGACTCGATGAAGAATAGAGTTTCACATTGTCACGACTCGATGAGAGTTAGAGTTTCACATTGTCTCGACTCGATGAAAATTAAAGTTTCACGTTGTCAATACTCGATGAAAATTAGAGTTTCACGTTGTCACGATCGATGAAAATTATTATCACATTGTCACGATCGATGAAAATTAAAGTTTCACGTTGTCACGACTTGATAGAAATTAAAGTTTCACGTTGTCACGACTCGATAAAAATTAAAGTTTCACGTTGTCACGACTCGATGGAAATTAAAGTTTCACGTTGTCACGATCGATGGAAATTAAAGTTTCACGTTGTCACGACTCGATGAAAATTAAAGTTTCACGTTGTCACGATCGATGAAAATTAAAGTTTCACGTTGTCACGACTCGATGGAAATTAAAGTTTCACGTTGCCACGACTCAATGACAATTAGAGTTTCACGTTGTCACTCTTCGATAAAAATTAAAGTTTCACGTTGTCACGACTCGACAACGAGTTTCGCGTTACTTGCAACAGAGTACCTCGGAAGGAACTGTTGCTTTAATTGCACTCCACGACTGCAAGCGTGCACTCGAAGTGCATGGTCGCAACAAAGGAACACGGGGCACGTAAATTTCGACTGGTGACATTTATTGTCATCGTCGAGTCGATTTTCGTCGACGAAAATTTTGCTTCGATAGAATCTCTTCCCTCTATTAGTCCTCGAACGGTATTTAATCGTTCGTTGATATCGGTTCAAGTGAACAACCGTGTGTAAAGAAACTCGACACAACTGCCATTAATAACTCTGAAATCGTTCGAGAGAGGTTTTCGTTCGATTTAATCGATGCATACGTCGCTCATGGTCGTAAATCGTAATTACATCGCGCAACCTTGTGCAACGTGACATCCTAACTTGTAGTTATTTATTCAACGTTCAAAGACCGCCCCCTCCCCCTGAAATGAAAGTAGAGGGGCATCGTTTCGTTCGTTTTCCATCGACACGGAAAAATATTCGCGTGGATAATTAATACGGGGAAAAGTTGTCGTTCTCAAGGTTGTAACTGCGTGTTCTCCATTGGTCGCGGTTTCGAGTCGACAATCGCCGCAATGCGCGGAAATGAATGGTAAATTTTGTAACGGATTTAATTAAAATTTCATTCCGAGTATTATACAAACGTTGAACAAAAGTCCCGCGAAACGAAACAGGTCGATTCGGTTTTTCGGTGTAAAAATAACAAAAATGATCGTATCAACGTATCAACGATGCGTGTAAGTACGCGATGGAAATTCTGGAAAACGTCGATTAATTAAAAAGCAATTAGCAACGGGAGATTACTCGATGCTGAGTAATTTTAACAGGGTTATTTCATTCCTGGATAATAATCGGTAACTTTCAGTGTCTATCGCGTTTAATTAGACCCCGAGGCGATAATGGTCGTTTGCGTTTCGTATGTCGGCCAGTAGATAGCTTCCATTTAACATCGTTAACTACTTGCTAAAATACAACCACGTCTGAGGCCAGGTTCGCCAGCTCGGGCAATTTATACCTTACTAACCTCTGTCAAATTTTCGCCTCGAATAGGGATCGAATAATTTGTTAGGAACAAATTTTTTCTTTTGTGGGTGATTTGTGCATCGTTCAGAGTCGCGTAACTTTCAATCTCTGTCGTATTTGAAAAATAATAATTCATCGTGACGTGGTATGTTCTAGAAGGACCGTGTAATAATAAAGACGAAAATCAGGACGGAATAATTTGTCACGTCTACAGTTCTGAACCGAGTAACTTTCAATCTCTGTCATGTTTTAAAAATAATACTTCATTGTCGAGAAGTATACTCTACCACGACTGTATAACAAACGGGGACCAAAATCGGGACGAAATAATTTGTTACGTTTATATATAGTTCGGAACCGAGTAACTTTCAATCTCTGTCATATTTTAAAATTAACCTTTTGCGGTCAGGAGGTATACTTCCTGTTAAAAATATAACTTCATTGTCAAAAAGTATACTTCCTGTTAAAAATATAACTTCATTGCCAAAAAGTATACTTCCTGTTAAAGATAATATTTAATTGTCAAGAAGTATACTTCCTGTTAAAAATAATACTTCATTGTCAAGAAGTATACTTTCTGTTACAAATAATACTTCATTGTCAAGAAGTATACTTCCTGTTGAAAATAATATTTAATTGTCAAGAAGTGTTAAAAATTTCTTCCTGTTAAAAATAATACTTCATTGTCAAGAAGTATACTTCCTGTTAAAAGAAATATTTAATTGTCAAGAAGTATACTTCCTGTTAAAAATAATACTTCATTGTCAAGAAGTATACATCCTGTTAAAAATAATATTTAATTGTCAAGAAGTATACTTCCTGTAAAAAATAATATTTAATTGTCAAGAAGTGTTAAAAATTTCTTCCTGTTAAAAATAATACTTCATTGTCAAGAAGTATACTTCCTGTTACAAATAATATTTAATTGTCAAGAAGTATACTTCCTGTTACAAATAATACTTTATTGTCAAGAAGTATACTTCCTGTTAAAAGAAATATTTAATTCTCAAGAAGTATACTTCCTGTTAAAAATAATATTTAATTCTCAAGAATTATACTCCCTATTAAAAATAATATTTAATTCCCAAGAAGTATACTTCCCATTAAAAATAACATTTCATTGTCAGAAAGCACACTTCAAAAATTCTACCGCAACCGTGTACCAAACAAAGTCCAAAACCAACACGAAACAATTTTTTCGCATCTAGAGTCCAGCACAGAGTAACTTTCAATCTCTGTCGCGTTTCAAAAATAGCCTTCCACGGTCAGGAAGTGTCCACCCAGACATTCTACCGCGTACAACAATCGTCTCGTTGGCGAAGAATCGATCGAGAAGGAAGTCGTCGTCCACATTCTAATTAACCGAGCCCGCTAGACCCGAGTCACGAAGACGTCGCGTACGCATCGCTATGCGCGAAACGATGCATCCTTCTCTAGCGCGTGGTCCCTCGTTACACCAGCTGGTCTCGACCCTTCCCGAGAATTCGGGTCACCCGTTAGACACTCTCGTTCGTACGAGGCGTGCGCGTGCGTTCCACGCAGCGTTTCCCAACCGTGACTAATTCCCACGAAAAACTATGCTAATTGCACCGTCCACCTCTTTTTCCCTCATTTTCCATCGCCGTTCGACCCGAGTCCCGAACGCGACATTGCAAACCTCTGTTTCTCCCAAAGCGGAGATTCTTCTCACTTTTTCACACATATATCTATTTTTTTCTATTTTTTTTTTCTTTATTATTCGCGGTCGGCCTTTGTCACAATTTTCCACCGTTCCTCGATCAATCGCGGTCCGGTCGCTCAGGTGCCCGTATAATTGCGAGTGTTAATTGGAGCTGATTCACCTCCGTTCACTTCGGTGACTGGCGACAGCCGTTTGAAAATCAAATCCGCCTCTATGCGCCGCGCTGGAAGACGCGTGGCGGTCGCTCGTTTCAATTGGAAGCGTCCACGGCGCGAATTTATCCTCCGTTTGTGTTCGACGTGTCTTTATCCAACCGAGGGAATCGAATTTTTTAATCAACCGAACGAACCGGCCCGTGCACCCGTTTACGCGAGAAAACGCGAATCGAATTCGAGATTCTTAATCGAGGAAGTAGCGAGTTCTTATCGCGGATGAATAGAAACGCTTAACGACCCTCGAGCTTCCCAGACGTCTTCACGCGTCGCGAGGATCGAAGCGGAGTAAATCACCCGTTAATTGCTTCTTTCCTATATCGCTGATTTTCTTTCAAAGGTGAGTGATTTTTTCTTTCTTTGCGCCAGAAGTTTTCTACGAATAAGTTCTTTCACCGTGGAATTTTTCCAAGATTGAATCCCTTCGCTGAAATTTTCTTTTAACATCGACATGTTAAAAGAATCAGCATTCTGTAATCTGATTTTCACTGTAATCAGAAATTAATTCAATTCGGTTAAACGTTCGTGCAAAAGATGGAGTGTGAAATTGTGGGAAGTATCTTTTCTCGTGGAAAAACACTATGAATATTTATTCGGTAACTTTACGTTGAAAATAAATGAAAAAAAAAAAAAAATACTTCTGTCTTTTCCTATCTCTGACAGAGAGACCTGGTTATCGATTCAATTTGTTTAAATTTCCTCGAGTTAGAGGGGCCCAATTCTTCGTAAGTTTTCCAGCTATTTTACAGACGATTTCCTCGTGTACATTAATTTCGAAACCGCGTCACCTGCCAGCACGTGGAACAATTATGCGAGAGATTTCGATTATTCACCGGCACGTAAGGCACTCGGTATCTCGGTGAAATTTCCGCGCGCGTTATCGGCCCGCAATACTCCGCGGAACAAATCCACGATGAAAAATGAGAATCGCTGGAACATCCTAACTATTACAGTTACATTACACTTTCCTCTTTTTCTCGAATACTCGCCAGACAACGTGGATACCTAGCGTACAACGGAACCGAAGTTCCGCGATCGCGTGTTTCCCCTTTCAATGTTTCGCCAAACATCTATCGCGATATTATGGATTATTTCCATCGTGTATCGACTATAAACCTGTGCACGAAAGACGTGTGAAAACATTTATGTCATTGTCTTACGAGCCTGTAAAGACAATCGTGAATTGTATCGATCGAATGATTCGTTACTCGCGGAGATTAATAGGCAGCTAGGATTTATTGCTCTTTGGTAGAGAATGGATAAAAAATGGAGGATAAATAATTGTCGAGGAGTGTCGAATTGAAAAAAGTTCCAAACTCGGAGTGAATATTGTATAATTTATCGAGAACGTGTAATCTTGGAATTTTAGCAATGATATTTTTCGATAGTCGTTGATATTAATTTCTGGGAAGATTTGCAATTTTTTTTTAGTATTTTTATTTCTCCGTAACGAAGTGTTATTTATGTCGAGTAAACATTTATTGCGAGAGAAGAGATATAGAAATGGTAAGCGTACAAAGTAGCGAGGAGCACAGAGGTTTCCGTAAGATGCTCGCCGACCTCATATACGAGTCTATTGGCCACAACGATGGCTCATATATGGCTTCGTCGTCCCCAAAGGGTTAATAACGTGCCCCTCGAATTACCGAGAAAATTCCTTGCGAGCTTGAATCGTGCCCATCGACCGCAAAGGGTCAAATCTTGCACTCTGAAACTCCTTTGCTTTCAATGTACTGGGTTATTCCCTGTGACCTTGCAACAATATGTCGGTACTCGAATCTTCTCTGTACCCCTTTAATAACGAGGCCCCTGATTTATAAAAAAATTGTTTACGACCTTCTATAGTGCCCATCAAATCACTAAAGGTTAAATTTTATACTTTGAAACTCTTTTTCGTTCGTGAGAAACACTACTCTTCCTTGTACCCCTGCAATACTGTGGCCCCCTCTTTAATTTACAAAAAAAATTCCTTACGTTTTCTTATGATAGTCATTGATCACAAAGGGTTCAATTTTATACTTTGAAACCCTTTTATATTTGTGAGAGACACTACTCTGCCTTGTACCCCTGCAATACTGTGCCCCCCTCTTTAATTTACAAAAAAAATTCCTTATGCCCTCTTATGATGGTAGCCATTGATCACAAAGGGTTCAATTTTATACCTTGAAACCCTTTTCCATTTGCGAAAAACACTACTCTGCCTTGTACCCCTGCAATAACGTGCCCCCTAATTTACAGAAAAAATTTCTGACCCCTTGTATGTTGCTCATCGACCACAAAGGGTTTAATCTTGAAACTCTCACTTTGAAACTCTCTTCGATTTGCAAGAAACTCAAGTTACACTCGTACCCCTGTAATGACATGCCCCCCAATTTACAGAAAAAATTTCTTACGCCGTTTTATATTATTCATCAACCACAAAGGGTTCAATCTTGAAACTCTCACTTTGAAACTCTTTTCTATTTGTAAGAAACTCAAGTCACATTCGTACCCCTCCAATGACGTGCCCCCCAATTTACAGAAAAAATTTCTTACGCCCTTTTATATTATCCATCGACTACAAAGGGTTCAATCTTGAAACTCTCATTTTGAAACTCTCTTCTATTTGCAAGGAACTCAAGTCACCCTCGTACCCCTGCAATAACGTGCCCCCCAATTTACAAAAAAAACTTCTCACCCCCTTTTATATTATCCATCGACCACAAAGGGTTCAATCTCACACTCTGAAACTCTCTTCAATTCCCAAGAAACTCAAGTCACCCTCGTGCCCCCCAATTTACATAAAAAATTTCTCACCCCCTTTTATATTATCCATCGACCACAAAGTGTTCAATCTTACACTCTGAAATTCTCTTCAATTCAAAAGAAATTCAACTCACCCTCGTACCCCTGTAATCACATACCGCTCCCCCCCCCCCCCCAATCTACAAAAAAAAACTTCTCACCCCCTTTTGTATTATCCATCGACCACAAAGTGTTCAATCTTACACTCTGAAATTCTCTTCAATTCAAAAGAAATTCAACTCACCCTCGTACCCCTGTAATCACATACCGCTCCCCCCCTAATCTACAAAAAAAACTTCTCACCCCCTTTTGTATTATCCATCGACCACAAAGGGTTCAATCTCGCACTCTGAAACTCTCTTCAATTCGCGATAAAACTCTCCCGTAACCCTGAGTTTATAAACGTGCAAAGGAGGGGGTTTTCGAGGGGGATAGGAGGTGGAGGGGGGCAACGTGACATTATTTCCGACTCTGTTTTCATAGCGTCGTAACTTGGTCGACTCTCGGTCCAAGTCGCCGGTCCGTCAGTTTTGGTAGTCAGTCCACGTATCCACGGTCGCAATTTCATCCTCTTTCCGGCGGAGCGCATCGGCGCTCGTTTTGTATGCGCACCGCCACCGGACGATTGCGGATTAATCGAGCAGTGAAATTACCGTACGCGATAGGTGAATACGATGCCACCGGTGCCCGTTTAGAGACGCGTAACGGATGATCCGCATTCCATTGATCTTACAATAAAGCAACCGGGAAGTCGGGCTGACTGATGCCCGCGAGAAATGCGTCCTCCGGCGTGGAATGATTTATGCACTTGCTCCACGTCTTGCCACCTCCCTTCGTTCCACGTTCCCTTGCAAATTACACACCTTTCCCCAGAACCTCGACGTACCTCAATTGCTTCTTATTTCGCGGTAACCGCGTTTTTTTAATATATTTTTTTCATTTCTAATTCCCGTTTTTTATCTTCGAAGTATTCTCGGAATATCACGAAGAGGATAATGTATCGCAAAGAATGAAAGAGTTCTAAATATAACTCTAGTTATCTTTATTTTAATCGATAACGTACATTCTTCTTCGGTATTAATAAACTACGTATGAAATCGGTTACGTAATATCAAAGGAAAGATTGCACAAATTTAGATCGGAGATTAAGTTAGTAATAACACCTTAATACAATTATCAGTATATTTTACTTATCTCGGTGTATATACACTTCTATGGATACGCGCAATAAAGATGTTAAATAAGTAGAATAAATAAAATATCGTGTGTCGTAATGGTGAAATCTTCCTAACCTTGGGGGAACGTATCTTCATCGCCGGAGTCTTGTGTCATGAGAAAAAGAAATTCAATCGTACGCGATATTGTGACCTCGTCCTCCTCAGGTGTTGTCGAACATTTTCTCGGCACTTTGAAAAAAAAATTATGGAACCGGATAAATAACACCGGAGTGAATCGAGGCAAGGAATGCAAATATCTTTGTTTTCGTAAGAAAGAAAAGTTTCAATCGTTCACGATATATTAACTCTCACTTTACTCAAACGTGGTCAAACGTTTCCTCGATATTCTGGTAAATCAAAAAAACAACAAACTCGTAGAACCGACAAAAGGAATGCAAACATCTCGATTACCACGAGAAGGAAAAAATTCACTCGCTTTCAGTACGTTCATTCTTGTTCTCTTCAAACGATGTCAAATGTTTCTTTAACATTCTTAAAAGTACAACAAACTCGTACAATTGCCCACAAACCGAGAAAGGGAATACAAAATACTCGATTACGAAGAAAAAAAATTCAATCGCTCGCGATACGTCCACTCTCGCTCTCCTCAAACATTATCAAACGTTTCCTCAACATTCTTGAAAATACGACAAACTCGTACAACCGAGAAAAGGAATACAAACATCTCGATTACCACGAGAAGGAAAGAATTCAATCGCTCATAGTACGTTCACTCTCGCTCTCCTCAAACGTTATCAAACGTTTCCTCAACATTCTTAAAAATACGACAAACTCGTACAACCGAGAAAAGGAATACAAACATCTCGATTACCACGAGCAGAAAAGAATTCAGTCGCTCGCGATTCACTTTCGCTCTCCTCAAACGTTATCAAACGTTTCCTCAACATTCTTGAAAAATACAACAAACTCGTACAACCGACAAAAGGAGTACAAACTTCTCGATTACCACGAGAAGGAAACAATTCAGTCGCTCGCGATTCACTTTCGTTCTCCTCAAACGTTTCCTTAACATTCTTAAAAATACGACAAACTCGTACAACCGACAAAAGGAATACAAACATCTCGATTACCACGAGCAGAAAAGAATTCAGTCGCTCGCGATTCACTTTCGCTCTCCTCAAACGTTATCAAACGTTTCCTCGACATCCTTGAAAAAAGAAAGAAAAAAAACGACGAACTCGTACAACCGACAAAAGGAATAGAAATTCTCTGCAGCAAGTTACAATCGAGCAGAGTTTCGTTTCGAAGCGCGACGTAATATCTCGCGGGTGTAACGGGACACCCCGTCGCGTCGACATATTTCTAAACTGCAAACTACCTTCTGAAATCGCAATCTACGCGATACTTCTTATCAGACGTTAGCATGGGGGGAGGAGATAGGGACGCGACAACCGTATCCCAGGATTTCAGTTACCCGGAGCGAACCGACGTATAATTATCTACCTGCGCGCGTTGCAGACGGAATGTTATTGCTCCTAGCTATCATTTGTCACGGTTAAATTACATTTAAGTGGAGGACGAATGTAGAGGGGAGACAGGTAGCCGAGAGGACACTCGTGAAATTCAGGCAATCGAGTCGATTACAAAGAGGTCTCGAGCGTCGACCTTTACGAGTCGTTCCTCTTGTTGTTATCGTTCAGGTAAGCGAACGAATAGATGTCCCGTCCCGTTCCACGAGCGGAAAATTCGTTCCTCGAGGACATAAACGAACAGAACGTAGATGGCGAACGTACCGATCGGTATAAATTGCTCGTTGTCCAAACGATTGTATCTCTCGCGTGTTCCCTCGAACTTGCCGGAGATATAATGAGTTTCCGTCGGGGAACGTCTAACCTGTCTAGTCGAGGTGTAGAGTACACTTTCGCGGAGATAAGGACACCGTCTCGCGGCCTACACGCGTCCCGAAAGTACGCGAACACGAAGTCCGTAACGAGTTAACTCGAGTAATGAGTTTATGGCGGAGAGATGCAAGGTGCAGGGATTGAGACACGAGTGCAGCTCAACGGACAACGTGTCGTTCGAGACTCCGACTCGCTCAAACGTCTCTCCGTGTGTTTGCTACGGTAAGTGATAAGACACACGAGCTTCTTGTCTGCCTTTTCAAATCGTGGGGACATTGAACCGAGTTACTCGTAACAACCGAAATTCTTTACTATTATCGTGCGTAGGTATAGTGTATATGTATTGATATATAGAGAATAGTTTGCAAAGTTTGTTCTTAGTGTAGCTTTTGGCAAGTAGTAGTTAGACGAGTACAAGTGTCTTTTAAAATCGTGAGACATTGAACCGAGTTACTCGTGACAACCGAAATTCTTTACTATTATTGTGCGTAGGTATAGTGTATATGTATTGATGTATAGAGAATACTTTGTATGTTTATTCTTCGTGTAGATTTTAGCAAGTAATAGTTAGACGAATACAATTGTCTTTTGGAATCGTGAGACATTGAACCGAGTTACTCGTAACAACCGAAATTCTTTACTATTATCGTACGTAGGTATAATGTATTAGTATTGATATATAGAGAATAGTTTGCAAAGTTTGTTCTTAGTGTAGCTTTTGGCAAGTAATGGTTAGATGAACACAAGTGTCCTATGTTTACTTTGGAATCGTGAGACATTGAACCGAGTTACTCGTGACAACCGAAATTCTTTACTATTATTGTGCGTAGGTTCAGTGTATATGTATTGGCATATAGAGAATAGTTTGCAAAGTTTATTCTTCGTGTAGCTTTTGCCAAATCGTAACAAAACGAACACAAGTGTCTTATATCCATTTTGAAATTATAAAACATTGAACCGAGTTACTCGCGACAACCGAAATTCTTTATTATTATTATTACTCTCCGTTTCTATGGAGTGTATATGTATCGACCTACGGAGAATAATTAGTAAAATGTATTCATCGTGTTTCTTCGACCAAGTGATAACAAAATATTCAACGCAAGCTTCCGTGTGATATTCCTTTTGAAGCTTCGGGAAATTAAATCGAGTTGTTCGGTAGTAACAGAATTTGTACGTGTTCATTGTGCACACGGTGGAAAAAAAAAAAAGAAAAAAAAGGAAAAGAATCGAGCGCCACTACTACAAATGCACACTGTGCGCACCTCACCTCGCGCATGACGTACGTTTACCTCTTCCCCACTGGCAACGATTGTGCATCTCTAATAGTGCACCCAGATTCTTTTTTTTTTCATCTAGTGTACAGTGTTTCGTAAATAAAATAATTTGCACAGAGTCCTTTTGAATCTAATCTCAACGATATTATCCAAGTAATAAGATAAAGAGTGTATTATAGATTGGACTAATACGAGAATTCAAGTAGAAAAAGGTTTCGCAAGATGTAGACTAAGATTGGATTAATAATATCACTTGTATCTCCACGTGTCGGTGCAACAATACTGTTTAAAAAACAAGAATAAAAGACCCATTTTTTTCCATCTAGTGTACAGTGTGCACGTATCGTAAATAGAATAATTTTCACAGAATTTACCTTTGAATCTAATCTCAAGTATATTATCTAAGTAATAAGAGGAAGAGTGTATTATAGATTGGACTAATAGGAGAATTCAAGTAGGAAAAGTTTCGCAAGATGTAGACTAAGATTGAATTAACAACATCGCTTGTATCTCCACGTGTCGGTGCAACAATGCTGTTTAAAAAACAAGAATAAAAGACCCATTTTTTTCCATCTAGTGTACAGTGTGCACGTATCGTAAATAGAATAATTTTCACAGAATTTACCTTTGAATCTAATCTCAAGTATATTATCTAAGTAATAAGAGGAAGAGTGTATTATAGATTGGACTAATAGGAGAATTCAAGTAGGAAAAGTTTCGCAAGATGTAGACTAAGATTGGATTAACAACATCACTTGTATCTCCACGTGTCGGTGCAACAATACTGTTTAAAAAACAAGAATAAAATACCCATTTTTTTCCATCTAGTGTACAGTGTGCACGTATCGTAAATAGAATAATTTTCACAGAATTTACCTTTGAATCTAATCTCAAGTATATTATCTAAGTAATAAGAGGAAGAGTGTATTATAGATTGGACTGATAGGAGAATTCAAGTAGGAAAAGTTTCGCAAGATGTAGACTAAGATTGAATTAACAACTTCACTTGTATCTCCACGTGTCGGTGCAACAATACTGTTTAAAAAACAAGAATAAAAGACCCATTTTTTCCATCTAGTGTACAGTGTGCACGTATCGTAAATAGAATAATTTTCACAGAATTTACCTTTGAATCTAATCTCAAGTATATTATCTAAGTAATAAGAGGAAGAGTGTATTATAGATTGGACTAATAGGAGAATTCAAGTAGGAAAAGTTTCGCAAGATGCAGACTAAGATTGAATTAACAACATCGCTTGTATCTCCACGTGTCGGTGCAACAATACTGTTTAAAAAACAAGAATAAAAGACCCGGCGGCACGTTTGAGAGCACAGTTGAGAGGTCACGAATTCCATGGAGGGGTAGGGAGTCGTAATAATGGGAAAAAAAGGTAGGAAAATGGAGCGGTTAATTAAACGAAAACAATGCACCCTTTCGTGTGAAAAAATATCGACGATGCAAGCAAACGGAAAATATGCCACGAGTGTCTTTTCGTGGGAACCATCGAACCGAGAATGGTGGCAATTGATCCTGGGTCATCGATACTCCCACGAAAGGACGACAAATAACATCGTTACATCCACGATCGATCCTGATCCTCTTGAAGTACTATCGTTCAAGATACACGTGCCGGAATCATTTTTGCAAAATTCTACCTTCGGGACAAAAATTCTCCGGACCATTAAAATTATATTCTGAAACATTCTTCCCTGCCCTCTAAACTAACGAAGATAATTATATTCAATTTCTACCCTGTGTATCGTATTATAAAACTTTCTCCCATAGATTGCGCAATAGAAACGTTGTTAAATTATCGAAACAAATTATACAATATCGTGTTGGCCAATTTCCCGAATCTTCAACGACAAATAGAATTTTCAACACCAAAATTTCACCTTGTATCGAACAGTATACTTTTCAAATAAAAAAAGAAAAAAACATAAAACCTTCATGTCTAAAGGGTAATCAAGATCAGAACCGAACTATCGATACAACGAACAATTCTTCCTTGTCCTCTAAACTAACGAAGATAATTATATTTAATTTCTACCCTATTCATCGTATTATCATACCTTCTCCCATAGATTCCGCAATAGATACATTATTAAATTATCGAAACAAATTATACAATATCCTGTTGACCAATTTTCCGAATTCTCAACACCAAAGTTTCACCTTGTATCCAACAGTATACTATTCGAATAAAGAAAAAAAAAAATAAAACCTTCCTGTCCGTAGGGTAATCAAGTTCCTTACCGAACCATCGATAGAACGAACAATTCCCCGTAACAATCGTCGTCGTAATTTATACTACAATTTACGTTTCCGCGGTCGTTGAAAATTACCATTGCTAAGGCCAATCGTAATCCAGTCGGCTATAAAGCTGTATCGGCCTTCGAGCGGGATCCGTTCGCAACACGAGACTCCATGGAGCCACGATTATAGCTAATTCTCTTGATTAGCCGGTCTATTGGCCGTCCAAAGGATGCGCTCGAGTTTACACGCGTTCGGTATCGTGACAGCTTAAGACCGTGCTCCTCCTCGCCTAACATCGCGACAGTTCAATCGTTCGAAATAATTGGGAAACATCGTGGCTCGAGTGACTCCTCTAGTGAACGATGATAATTGTCCTCGAAAGGAAAAACAAAGAAATATGGCGGCCGTCACCGCGTCCCATAACCTCCAAAAGGACTCACGATCGTGAACAGAAAGCTCTCGAGATCATTCAGTTCCCCAGAGAACATAAATGTTCATTTTTCGCTACCGTGACACGAAAACGTGACTTTCGATCGCGCATCGACGGCTGCACTCGATAATTAACAATTAACGTCCATAATGGACTAGTTACAGCGAGCTGGTTCGTGGTCGCGCGTGCACCGAGTTGATCTAGCATAGAGTGTATTACCGACGAGCACTTATAACGAGGTTGATCGGATCTCGTCGATGCACCTGTTTGTTCGTTAAAATACGCGTGACTCGATCCACAGGAGACAGTAAACGGAGATACTTTCTCATAGATAGAGCGTTAAAAATAATTTATTCTTTATGAAACTTAACTGTTTAACGAAAGTGGAGCCTGTAGATTCGTAATCTCTTTGGTACGATCGAAGTTACAAATTTACGGGGTAACATTGAGCGATTAGAAAGTACAATTGGCGATTGTAATTATTTGAAACTGGTAATTGTTCAAAGTTTGCTATAGAATGGAAGTGAAGATTGTCTTTGGACGATACTTTTACGTATATATTTCTTCCTCGTAAAGCTTGAACCCTTTCCACTCGAGAGGCGAACCTCGATCGCCACTTAACTCGGTGTACTTCTCTCCAATTTGGAAAACCATCGTGGTTTGGAATTGAAATTAAAATTAAATTACTCCTTTCTTCTAAAATGTAAATATATATATATGAAATGTTAAAATAAAAATGCTCCATTTTAAATTAATTACACTATTCGAAGGATTTCGTCGAGGTGCTAGTTTCCAGTAACAGAGAAGCTTCGAGTGCAAAGGATTGAAATATAAAATATTGCTACGAATTAATTTTCAATTCTGTGCTCGATCGAACTCTAAATAAATACCAGTTCGAACAAATTTTTGACAGCTACCAGATAAGAAACGAACGATTTGCAATTTTATACGAAACATTAGAATCTTGAATTTTCCAATTGAACCAACTCGAAAGAACGATCTCGTCGCGCAAAATCCTGCGTTTTGGTTTTAAGTTGACATTTCGTTCAACTCGAACAATATTCAGTTGTAATTATTACAAGTTTCGCGTATCGGCGGACGCCTCGTTAAAATAACCGAGTTATTGGCTCGTTATACGTACACGTCTGTCAGAAGCGGATCGATAGGGGTATAGTGTATTCGATAAGCTTATCTATAAACACGATAACCCGGATGTATGGTAGGCGAGTTAACGTGAACGGGGAAGTTACGCGACAAGTTTCGTCTACCATCGCGGAGAAAGAAGAATAATTGCAGAGGAGCTCGCGTCGAGGGATCGAAGTTCAAGGAGCTTCTGGAATAAACGGGACCAACGGCCATTACAACCGTGAAACGTAGAATCGTTGAATAATATGCAATCCGTGTCAATCGTGGCACGCGTTAATCTTCGTCTGCACGAGGCGGTAATAACAGTTGGAAAGTGGATCGATAAGAGATGACCCATAAGCGAGATACGACCGCGATTCTTCGATGACGCACTCGCTTCGTAAAAAACGATATGGCGGCTCGATACAAAAAGACACCCCGTGGATTATAGGGGAATCTGGTCGAGAGAAACAATCGAATAAAATCTGTCGTTACTCGAACTTGTTACCTCAACATGTTTCTTTTCTTTTCTTTTTTTTTTTAGTCGATTCGAAGTAGTTTTTGTGGGCATTGAATATTATTTATTCGTTTCAGAGCGATGTAAAACATTTTCACAAGACTGATAATAAATATCTGTGGACGTTAATATGGGAATTTGAAATTGAAAATATTATTCTCTCGTATCTATCGAGTATGTTTCACGATTCTCTGTACCTTTGTTAATAACGATTCAATTTCGTTCTTGGTAAATGTTTCGTATCGTTGAACGGTCGAAAGTGTGTTAAATGTTCGAGATGAGGGAACTGTCGGGCTCGTTCACCCGGTAATATTCAATTTTTCCCGTTACCCGATCGCTACGTGGAAGCACCAAGGAATCGCTTGCGTGCAAGAAGCGCATTACTCGGCGCTAAAAGCTCACCGCAGCTGCGAGAATAACGTGCACATTCGACTAACTTAATTGCCTGGCTGCTACCGTACGATATTTTGCGGACGCAGATGCCGCAAATGGAGATGACAGGGAGATACAATTATCCAAATTAATTTTCAACGGGTAAACATTATCATCTTCCATTAATCGATTAATAAGGTTTCGAATTTTTCAGAGGTGATGTACGTTATACATATTTCTTTTACGAAAAAAATACTTCGGAAAGACTACTTCTGATATCTATAATATTCCAAATTCGAGGAATAAATTATTTTTAGGAAAAAATACTTCGAAAAGCATACTTTTAATATCTCCGAGTATATTGTTAAGAAATAAATTTTTTTTTAGAAAAAAATACTTTGAAAAGCATATTTTTAATATCTCCGAGTATATTCTTGAGGAATAAATTTTTTTTTAGGAAAAAATACTTCGAGAAGCATATTTTTTAATATCTCTAATATTTCAAATTCTAGGAATAAATTTTTTTTAGGCAAAAATATACTTCGAATATCTCCGTGTATACTTTCGAGGAATAAATTTTTTTCAGGAAAAAATACTTCGAAAAGCATACTTCTAATATCTATAATATTTCAAATTCGAGGAATAAATTTTTTTTAGGAAATGCTACTTCGAAAAGCATATTTTTAATATCTCCGTGTATATTCTCGAGGAATACATTTTTTTAAGGAAAAATACTTCTAAAAGCATACTTATAATATCTCTAATATTCCAAATTCGAGGAATTTTTTTTAGGAAAAAATACTTCAAAAAATATACTTCGAATATCTCCGTGTATATTCTGGAGTATTACATTCTTTTTAGGAAAAAATACTTCGAAAAGTATACTTCTAATATCTCTAATATTCCAAATTCGAGGAATTTTTTTTAGGAAAAAATACTTCGAATATCTCCACGTATACTTTCGAGGAATAAATTTTTTTCAGGAAAAACTACTTCGAAAAGCATACTTCTAATATCTCTAATATTCCAAATCCAAGGAATAAATTTTTTTAAGGAAAAATACTTCTAAAAGCATACTTATAATATCTCTAATATTCCAAATTCGAGGAATTTTTTTTAGGAAAAAATACTTCAAAAAATATACTTCGAATATCTCCGTGTATATTCTGGAGTATTACATTCTTTTTAGGAAAAAATACTTCGAAAAGTATACTTCTAATATCTCTAATATTCCAAATTCGAGGAATTTTTTTTAGGAAAAAATACTTCGAATATCTCCACGTATACTTTCGAGGAATAAATTTTTTTCAGGAAAAACTACTTCGAAAAGCATACTTCTAATATCTCTAATATTCCAAATCCAAGGAATAAATTTTTTTAAGGAAAAATACTTCTAAAAGCATACTTATAATATCTCTAATATTCCAAATTCGAGGAATTTTTTTTAGGAAAAAATACTTCAAAAAATATACTTCGAATATCTCCGTGTATATTCTGGAGTATTACATTCTTTTTAGGAAAAAATACTTCGAAAAGTATACTTCTAATATCTCTAATATTCCAAATTCGAGGAATTTTTTTTAGGAAAAAATACTTCGAATATCTCCACGTATACTTTCGAGGAATAAATTTTTTTCAGGAAAAAATACTTCGAAAAGCATACTTCTAATATCTCTAATATTCCAAATCCAAGGAATAAATTTTTTTAAGGAAAAAATACTTCGAAAAGCATACTTCTAATATCTCCACCTATATTAACAAACAATACGTTCCATGAAACATTGTTCTTTATACGCGAATTTCACGCGTCCGTAAGTTCAATAATACTATTTGAGAAGCGTGTTCCGGCTCCAGGTGAGTTAAGGAACTCAACTTTTCGCAACATTGCGTACGTACACTTGACACTCTTTGGGTTTCTTTGCTTTTTAATTTTCCCTTGTTCTTTCACTCCACCGAGTTTTAGTCTTTAACCCTTTGACTTTGACTCTTCAACTGCCCCATTCTTACCCCCTCGCCCACTCCGACTTCTTCACTTTGACTTGTCGACGCTTTCACACCCACCGCCGCACTCTTTGCCTCTTTCTGTCGTCTCGTTACCTCGCCACACAATCGTGTAGCCCCCCACTTTGCGTACACGTAAGTGTACACGCGCACGTCGCCTAAAATTGTACATTTCGCTTACTTGTTGCTCGTTCTTGTTAACAATCTCGGATACTGGTCGCTGGAGTCCACACGTCCGAAGCTTTGCACGTTTTAAAAATTAGCGACGATCGATTGTTTATTTTCAGCCCGCTAAACAGCTGTACAACTTGTTACAGACATAACTTACGTTCCTCCGGAGGATTATCGTTCTCCTTTGAACGTAAATTAACCGTGTTTACTATATTTATTAACTTCACTTCTGAGAAATTACCCTTGTGTGTCTTTCGTTGACGTAAATTTTTCTTAAATACTTGCATTCTTCAATGGTAATTATTCATCGCGCCTAAGGGTACGTCGGTGTAGGATAAATAATATAAACATCCACTTTACGATACAATGAGTGAGGAAGAATAATCTTTATCTTTTTCGGGTCGTTACAATTGTCAATTGTTAATTTTTGTATTTGTAAAGTATCGTGCCCCCTCTTTGGAAAGTTGTTCGTAAAAGGAAGGTAGAATTTTGTCTCTTTTTCAATACAAAACATATTACCAATCGGAACAAATGAGGAACATTAATCGTCATCTTCTTTGGATCGTTACAATTGTTCGTCGACCCCCCTGTAGAGTGACATGCCCCCCACTTTGGAAAATGAACCGTAACACGAAGGGGGAATTTTTTCTTTTTCAATTTAAAACACATTATCAATCAGAACAAATGAAAAAGATTAATCTTCACCTTCTTTGGATCGTTACAATTATTTGTCGACCTCCCTGTAAACTGACATGCCCCCTACTTTGGAAAATTGGTCGTAAAACGAAGAGAGAATTTTTGTTCCTTTCAATTGAAACACATTATCAATCAGAACAAATGAAAAAGATTAATCTTCACCTTTTTTGGATCGTAACAATTGTTCGTCGACCCCCCTGTAAAGTGACATGCCCCCCACTTTGTAAAATTAGTCGTAAAACAAAGAGAGAATTTTTGTTCCTTTCAATTGAAACACATTATCAATCAGAACAAATGAAAAAGATTAATCTTCACTTTCTTTGGATCGTAACAATTGTTCGTCGACCCCCCTGTAAAGTGACGTGCCCTCCACTTTGGCAAATTGGTTGTAAAACGAAGAGAGAATTTTTTCTCGTCGTTTCTTTTTAATTTTTTTTTTAATTTAAAACGCGTTATCAATCGGAGCGGGAAATTTCCAACGTGAGTCGGGATTCGGACAACGACGTTAGCTTCGTTTCGGGGAACGAGTTTAATTTCGAGGAGCGAGTCGATTCGAGGGGGATCAACTACGTT
Source organism: Ptiloglossa arizonensis (assembly GCF_051014685.1). Lineage (NCBI taxonomy): Eukaryota > Metazoa > Arthropoda > Insecta > Hymenoptera > Colletidae > Ptiloglossa > Ptiloglossa arizonensis. The sequence goes on from NC_135049.1 coordinate 28,749,326, forward strand.
AATCCTGCGTACTCGACGACTCGTTGGCTCGATTTTTGCGGAATGGTTCTCGCTCTCACGAGCACCAGAAACCCCCGCGAAGATCTCGTCCCGCGAGGTTCATGGACCACCGTTTAATCCTGGCTCTGAGCGCCCGGCACGAAGCAGCTAATCGAGAGTGCGAAATCCAATCAGCGTCGCAAAGCGGCTGAAAATTAGTTTTGGGACGATTATCCGAGAGAAGCAGTCTTTGCTGTTTCGTACCATCTGAGAACACAGCCGCCCCCGGGCGATTCTTACGCTTATGAAATCTATCGCGTCAAAAGGAGGGGGAGGGGGCACCGAACGGAGGGTAACAGAATGCAAAATGTTCCTTGAGAATCCTTAGGCATGTAAATCGAAACTCGATGAATCCTCTTTCTGGTAAAATAGTGTTCTCCAAATTTTTCGGGGGGCCCCCCTTAAAAGAATAGAAAATAATACGAGAGGAGTATACCCTTAGGATTGTCGAGAATCCTTAGGCAGGTAAACTGAAACTCGATAGATTCTCTTTCTGGTAAAATAGTGTTCTCCAAATTTTTCGGGGGGCCCCCTTAAAAAGAATAAAAAATAATACGAGAGGAGTGTACTCTTACAATTGTCGAGAATTCTTGGGGAGGTCAACCAAAAGTCGATGAATCCTCTTTCTGGTAAAATAGTGGTCTCCAAATTTTTCGGGGGGCCCCCTTGAAAAGAATAGAAAATAATACGAGAGAAGTATACTTTCACGACTGTTGAGAATCCTTAGGCAGGTAAACTGAAACTCGATAGATCCTCTTTCTGGTAAGACAGTGGTCTCCAAATTTTTCGGGGGGCCCCCCTGAAAAGACTAGAAAATAATACGAGAGGGGTGTACTCTTACAATTGTCGAGAATTCTTGGACAGGTCAACCAAAAGTCGATGAATCTTCTTTCTGGTAAAATAGTGGTCTCCAAATTTTTCGGGGGCCCCCCTCAAAAGAATAGAAAATAATACCAGAGGAGTTTACTCCTACAATTGTCGAGAATTCTTTGGCAGGTAAACCGAAACTCGATACATCCTCTTTCTGGTAAAATAGTGGTCTCCAAATTTTCGGGGGGCCCCCCTAAAAAGAATAGAAAACAATACAAAAGAAGTATACTCTTACGATTGTCGATCTCTATTGATCAATATATTATTAAAGATGCCACAAAACAGAGATATTCAAGGTATGCATATTTCTTTGGATTGTAAAATTCTTTTATAACCCCCCTGGCAAGGTACCCCCCCCCCCCTAAGCTATCACGCCCTTCTTTTTGGAAAACACTGTACCAGAACGAAGAGAGAAATATTTCCTCGTTGAATTTTTTATTAAAAACGCGGCGACTGTTTCTACGTGTTTTGTATATTTTTTTTTTTTTTCTTTTTTATTTCAAGCGCAATCGGTCGTAATGAAAGCTTTTTTATTGTGAACGAAAGTGCACGCGTCGCGATGCGGTCGGGCAAAAATGTCGATTAATGGATCGTTTCGACGGGAACCGGATTTTATTCGAGAATTTTCGCGACAGGAAATTATTAATTTTTACCAGATTACGTTGCAACGATTTTTATTGTTTCACAAAGGAACGGTAACGCCGTTCCATTTCGATTTTCTTCGATCGGTCGCCGAGTAACAATAAACTTCCCATTGGAAAATTATTCCTGGTCGTTTTAATAGAAAGCTGAGAATATACACGGTGTGTGCCAAAGTGTCTATTAAAAGTGTCGTTTGCAATGTATATATTTTTAATATTTTCTTATTTGCGAAATTGATATCAATATTGACATGAAAAGCTAGTGAAAAAGGACGACCCTTTACGATTGAAAAAGAAAATCAAATAGAATCGATGGAAACTGCCAACATCGAGGGTCTGTAACTTTCTAAACAATTTTAAAACAGCAAACGAGGATCTGTATCTTTCTAAACAATTTTAAAATAGCAAATGACTCAAAGTTTCCGTATTTTCAAACGAACTACAATATACTTCAATTTAATAATCACAGTTTGTTTCAGTTGGTTAAATTATATCGAAAGAATAGATCTTAAAGTAACTAAAATAGTACTTAAAATAAAAGAATAATTTCGATATTTTTCTATTCACTGTCACATCCTGTGTTTAATCACGTTGCGTCTTAAAATCTGCACGATCGAAGTTTAAATTAAATAGGAACGAAATTGTGCTAAGTTATTTCTGTACTCGCGACGAGAGTGTCACAAGTGTGCTACTTCTGTCTCGTCGAAGAAAATGGAAAATTATACGGGGAAAGCTATTGTTACTAGTGTCGATAACCGATAACGCAACACGGAGTCTTGCTCGTTGATATGTCAAGACGGTTTGACAGACTTTGAAAAGAGACAGGTGAATGAAATTTAGGTTTCGTGCACCGACTCGTTCCATTCGTTCTCTGGCGGTGATTTATCGCGGTCAAGCTCACGATATACGTTTCTTCGGCCAAAAATGTATGTTTCCTCGCGACAGACTCGGGAAATGTCGTCCGTGCGAAGAAATCGTGCCTCGAATACAAAAAGATAGAGACGAAGGACCAAAAACACGGTTTCTAACCACTTAACACAATTGAGAGACCATTAAAAAAAATGTAAGGATTCGAAAATATTTTCTTTATTTAGAAGTTTCTAAAAAAAATTCCATGGAAAATTCAATGTTGTTACTATTGGTAATAATACGATTACCATTAGAAAAAAAATGTAAAGATTCGAAAGTATTTTCTTTATTTAGAACCTTTAAAAAAAAATTCCATAGAAATTTCAATGTTATTACTATTGGTAACAATACGATTACCATTAGATATATCATTAGAAAAAATGGAAGGATTTGGAAATATTTTCGTTATTGTACCTCCTTAAAAGAAATTCCATAGAAAATTCAATGTTATTACTATTGATAATAATACGATTACCATTAGAAAAAATGTAAGCATTCGTAAATATTTCCTTTATCAACCAACTCACCTAGAATCTTCTTAAAAAAATTCAATATTATTACTATTGGTAATAATACGATTACCATTAGAAACACCATTAGAAAAAATGTAAGTATTCGTAAGTATTTCCTTTATCGACCAACTCGCCTAGTACCTTCTTAAAAAAAGATTCCACAGAAAATTCAATATCATTACTATTCGTTTGTAGCATTCAATTAAGACACTCGATGCTACGTGGCACTCGAGCTCGTTGCTCGAGCAGATCTTGAATCGTATGAAAATATCAAATATCTAGAACGTCCATTGAAACCTACATTTGCCTCTCTGTCTCTTAAAACTAGAAAAAAAGAAAGAAAAAAAAAAAAAGAAATTGGTCCTCCGGACGCTTGAAAGCCAAGACTCCCTTTATAAATCAAACTACAGTAATAAAGAGGAACTGATCGAATTATCAAAGATCCACTGAACGAATAATTAAAATCGGAGAAGGTTTTAACTGTGAGTTCAAAGGGGCGAAGTTTCTCGGATATAAAAATTCGTAATATCGCGTTCGAGGTGGAAGAACTCGGTAGCGAAAGAGTCACGAAGTCAATGAAAAGAAATTCGAACTCAAAACGTGTCTCTCGAATGAAAACGTGTGCCTCGTGTACTGTTTATCCGAGTAAGAGCGAAAAGCGAACCGAGATGATGACTAGGTATTTTTGACCATCGTGGTTGGATCCCTGAACACGTAAACGACTCTCCCGCGCTCGACTTGTTTCGATTATACCTCGACACCGAGCGCACGGTGATTCGACAATATTTTTCTCCGCGATTCGTATCGCCATTTTACGATCAAACATCAGTCGTCGACCCCTTCGACAATGGGTTTCGGATATGGTACGTCCAGACGGCGCCTCTAGGTTAACTATCGATGGAACAACGATCGAGGTTGGATCTGGACAATAATTCGACTCGATCTCGCGTGTACATCAAACGACACCGGGTTTGACGGAAGATCCGTCATACAGAGGCATACTCCCACGATAGCTGGATTTTATGCACTGTAGAGCGTTCCACCGTTTCGCCTGTTTCCTGGATGCGTTGTAATCGTTGCACCGGCGCGATGCATTCTCTTGGATGATCGATTGCGTTCGTAACGACGAGGCTCGAGTGGAAAACAACGTAGTCCTCACGGATCGTACGAGAAAATAATTTCATCACCACCGCACCACACCCCCAACGAATGTTTCTGGTGTGAAGGAAGTCGATTTTTCTATTTCTTCGATTTTAGATGCAGCTCCGGGTTGCATCGAACTCGCGTCAATTTTAACATAATTTTGCTCGTGTTCCGTTTGAAATTCGAGATGAAATTTCTCTCACCGTGGACACGAATCGGGTTTGATCAAGGATGAAAACTTCCCACGGTTCTTAAAGCGAATTTCTTAAGTAAATTTCTTCTTTCGTGCTCGCTCGGTTGGAACTTTTTTACAACGTCCACCGTTGGATTTCGATACCAATTAAAAGTTTCAATTTCAGCGCCGCTCCGACGTCGAACAATAAAATTAATTTTTATCGCGATTGAAATTCGACAGAGTTTTCGGGAATTGTTTAAAATTTTATCACCGGCCGCGTTTCGGGGAATTGTTTGAACGCCTATCTGACTGCGAAAACTCGTTTTTTGTTTTTTGTTTCAGTTTTCCATTACCACCGGAAATTTTACACCGACCGTGCGATTAGAAAATTCAGGTAACGTGGCAATACGTGAACTCGCGTATTTTCCGTACGTGTGAATGTTTGTTTATGCAAAGTGGCTGGATTGTAGTTCGCGGTGTGTACTTTTCGTAGGTGTGCGAAATATTTGCACCGTATGAGAAAAAATTGTTACGTGTTAATTTTTCCCAGAAGTGGAAAAAATGAGGGATAACCTTCCATTTTGGAGGTTGGAAAAAGAGGGATAACCTTTCATTTTGGAGGTTGGAAAAATTAGGGATAACCTTCCACCTTAAAAGTTGGAAAAATAAGCGATAAGCTTCCACTCTGGAGGTTGAAAAAATTGGGGGTAACCTTTCACTTTCGTGGTTGAAAAATGGAGAATAAGCTTCCACTTTGAAGGTGGGAAAAATGAGGGATAATTTCCACCTTGAAAGTGAGAAAAATGAGGGATAACTTCCACCTGGAAGGTGGGAAAAATGAGAGATAATTTTCCACCTTGAAAGTTGAAAAATGGGGGAATAATTTTCCACCATGAAGGTTGAAAGACTGGAGTATAACCTTCCACTTTGGAGGTTGAAAACTGGGGTCTAAGCTTCTACCTTAGAGGTTGAAAAATGGAAGATCAGCTTCCATCTAAAAGATTGAAAACATAGGGGTAACTTTCCACCTTTAAGGTTGAAAAATGGGAGATGAACTTCCACCTTGAAGGTTGAAAAATGGGAGATAATCTTCCACCGTGAAGGTTGAAAAAGTGAAGAATAAGCTTCCACCTTGAAGGTTGAAAAAATAGGAGACAAACTTCCACCCTGAAAGTTGAAAAGTGGGAGATAATCATCCACCATGAAGGTTGAAAAAGTGAAGAATGAGTTTCCACCTTAAAGGTTGAAAAAATAGGTGATATACTTCCACCTTGAAGGTTGAAAAAATGGGGGATAAGCTTCCACTTTGAAGGTGGGAAAAATGAGGGACAACTTCCACCTTGAAGGTGGGAAAAATGAGAGATAATTTTCCACCTTGAAGCTTGAAAAATGGGGGAATAATTTTCCACCGTGAAGGTTGAAAAACTGAGGTATAACCTTCCACTTTGGAGGTTGAAAAAATGGGGGATAATCTTCCATCTTGGAGGTTGAAAAACCAACGATAAACAAGGCGAATTACAGTCAACCAGGAGGACCTCTCGATTTAATTACCAAAAATTGTTCTCACCGTGTCGATCGCGTTCGATTGAATCAGTGGTCCCGACCGCTGAGTGCGGGTTCATCAGGTTTCATCAGTTCCCCAATATGTGCCCGGTTAACCGCGTCGTTTGTAATTCAAAGCCAGCGTGCATTCGCTCGCGATCGCGCTTCCAGTTCTACCGATTTTCATCGTTAAGAGACAAAAGCTTCGAGAGTAGGCTCCCGCGCCTCGTAATTTTCACTTTCCATCGTACGCTGGCCGGTACCACATATCACGGTACCGGGATGAAAGTGCAAACGAAGAGAAAGGGAGATCTCTCGGTGAAAATTCTCGACATAAAAATCTCGGTGAATATTTAAGCCGCCCTTTCAGCCAGTCGGCCCTTTGTGAACACGTCCGTCGCTGATTTTTCATTCTGCTACGACTGTTTGCAACGTATTTTATTATTTCCGGTTTGTCTTGCCACGGTTTCCCTTCCTCGAAACGGAGTGACGCGGTGTGGTGAAATTTTACGCGGGTTTTGCGGGAAAGACAAACTTTTGGGAGCCCCCCACCCTCGTCCCTTCACGTTTAACAAGAGGAAAAATTAATAGGCGAAGTAGTCTCGTGTTTTGTATTTGATTAATTCGGAATTAAATTGTTTGTATGTCTTTCGAGCGAAAGAAACCTCTACAGTGATTAAGTAATTTTAGAATGTGTATTGCGTAGTGCCCCCCTTTGGAATACAAAACACTTCCTTCGAATTACAAGGTGCCCCCTCTAGATTAGAAGGCGCCCCCTCTCAATTATAAGATGCCCCTTCTGGATTGCAAGACACCCCTCTCGGATCCTAAAATATCCTTATCGAGTTCTAGGTGCCCCCTTTGGATTACAAAGCGCCCCCTTTCGATCGCTAGGCTCCCCCTTTCGATTGCTAGATGCCCCCTCTGCATTGCAAAGTGCCCCCTTCGAATCTTAAAGTACCCTTATCGATCGCTAGGTGTCTTCTTTGGGACACAAAACATTTTCTTTGAATTGCTGGGTGCCCCCCTCTCGATTGTAAGATGCCCCTTTTGGATTGCAAGGCGTCCTTTTCGAATCCTAAAATGTCCTTATCGATTGCCAGGTGCCCCCTTTGGATCGCAAGATGTCCCTTTCGACCGTTAGGTGCCCCCTCTCGATTGAAAATTGCCCCCTCTGGATTGCAAGGCGCCCTCTTCGAATCCTAAAGTGCCCTATCTATCGCTAGGTGTCCCCTTTGGAACATAAGACGTCCCCTTTCAATTGCAAGATCTCCCTCTCGATTGTAAGATCCCCCTCTCGATTGTAAGATGCCCCCTCTGGATTAGAAGGCGCCCCCTTCGTATTCTAAGTGTCTTTATCGATTGCAAAGTAACTCCTTTCGATCACTAGGCGTCCCCTCTCAATTATAAGATGCCCCCTCTGGATTTCAAGGCGCCCCCTTCGGATTCTAAAGTACCCTTACCGATTGCCAAGTGCCCCCTTTGGATCGCAAGGTGCCCCTTTCGATCGCTAGGTGTCCCAACGTCCCCTTTGAATTGCAAGGTGCCCCCTCTCGATTGTAAGATGCCCCCTCTGAATTTCAAGGCGCCCCCTTCGGATTCTAAAGTACCCTTATCGATTGCCAAGTGCCCCCTTTGGATCGTAAGGTGCCCCTTTCGATCGCTAGGTATCCCAACGTCCCCTTTGAATTGCAAGGTGCCCCCTCTCGATTATAAGATGCCCCCTCTGGATTTCAAGGCGCCCCCTTCGGATCCTAAAGTACCCTTATCGATTGCCAAATGCCCCCTTTGGATCGCAAGGCATCTCTTTCGATCGTAGGTGTCCTCCTTTTGAACCCAAAACATTCCCTTTGAATTGCAAAGTGCCCCCTCTCGATTGTAAGATGCCCCCTTCTACATTTGAAGGCGCCCCCTTCGAATCCTAAACTGCCCTTATCGATCGCAAGGCGCCCCTTTCAGTCATAGGCGCCCTCTTCTTGAACTCAAGACACCCCTTTGAATTGCAAAGTGCCCCCTCTCTATTGCAAACCCCCCGCCCCCTCAACATCCAAAAACATTGATCCATAGGAAACAATCAACCGAGACTCAGTATTCACACTTCGCAAAACCCGAAAAAATAGTCATCGGTTCCCTCTGTGCAAAAAATTCAACATCTCGCTTTTTCGTTACAATTTACCAACTCTCCCCCCACTTCTCCCCCTCCTCCTGCTGTAATATATGCCAACACAGAGCCATACTATCGCGTGGCACGAGATCCAGGCAACGGGTCGCTGTCCTTGAGATTCGCGCTCGAATTACGATTTTCGCTCGATTCTGTTATCGGAACGCGATCGGCGGCTGTCGATGCAAGTGCATTCGAATGCACTCAGCGACGCGTGTCGAGAAAGAGAGAGAGAGACAGAGAAAGAAAGAGTGGGACAAGGGGGGCAACGATACGATCGCTCGGCTTTCACCGATAGCTTCACTTTCCACGGTGTTTCGATCGATAATTTTCTTCGCGTCCCCCCATTTTCACCTACCCCGCCTCCCCGTATTTTCCCCCTATTCGCTTTCTCGCCCCCTCCCCACTTAATTCTCCTCTACCAGGTTGTTTCTCGTCCAGCTTGTTTCTCGTCCAGTTCGTTTCTCGTCCAGCGACATTCTCGTTCGCGATCGGGATTGTTTTCCACGAACTCGATGGAAACGTCGAACGCCTGAGAGGGGGGAGAGGAAGGGGGGCTCTTAAAGTCGCGTTCGAGCCGAGCAACGCGTTGCAGGAGTTTTCGGGCGCAGTTCGAACAAGAAGTTCTCTTCGCGAGCGTTTTGGATTCTTCGATACCCAAGAAGGTTCCTCTCCCCCCTCCTACGGAAAGTTCGCAACCGTGGTACCCCCGTACCCCCTCCCATAACCCCCTCCAGTTCGAAATGTTGACGCTTTTGATTTCTCGACGCGATCGTTAACTCCGTTTTCAAGTTTCGATCGTTCTTTCCAATTATCGTACATGAAGGGGGGAGGGGCACCGATGCTCACTTTTTCGGGGTACAGACTAAAAGGGGGGGTCCTTGATAATGTCCAACGCGAGTCCAACGCCCGGTTGATCGCGACTCGCGAGCGTATCCGCGTCGAATCGAACGAGTCGCGCGGCGCTCGTTGACGAAACTTGCAACCGAGTTTTTCAATCCGTAACCCTCTTACGGCGAGGGAGGGTAGAGAGAGAGACACCTTTGATTAAAACGAGGGAACTAATTGCCGCTTCGTGAGAAAACTCGCGAGCAGTTTCTGTTTACCAAGCGCAAGGAGCGAGACAGTTATATTTATTCGTCTTGTTTCGCGTCGGTGTTCCGCGAGATCCCGAGCAAACGAGAGAAACAATTACGCAGCTAGCGCAACGGGGGGACGACAAAAATTGAACAAAGAGGGTAACGCTCTGTTGTTATGACAAAAAAAAAAAAAAAACGAGGAACCGTCGTCCAGAAACGAAAGTGAGAAGCAAATAACGCGCCAAGTAGGAACGAAAACGAGTAGTTAAAAAATTCATATTTCGAGACACTCGAACGAGAACGAAATTATCCGCACTCGTGAAACTCGAGGAACACGTATTATTCACAGAGTAGTTTTGCACTTTCGTCGACTTCGGTGCACACTCGTGTGCATTTTCGGTGCAGTTCCAAGATTATTTCGGACTCGTCCCTCCGAACAATACCGTTTCGCGTCCATCGCGGTAAATGGAACCAGAATCGAGGGTGGCCATTCCCTCGATTTTTCCTCCGAGCACTCTCGCGTCCCTCTTCTCGTTGAAACTGCTAATTACCCGGAGAATTGAATTACCAAGGAAGAGTGGGGCCGCTGTAACGAAAATCGGGCAAAAGTGTGTTTTCCGACGCGCGTACACGCCTCTCTCTCTCTCTCTCTCTGTCTCTATTTATCTCTCTCTCTCTTTTTCTGATCGACAATGGCGACATTCACCTCCACGAGCAAGGCCGCGACCCGAACTCCGGAAGTTTCAATTTCACGAACCATTAAGCTCCTTTCGATGGCGTGGATCTCTCGTGCGATAGGCACGAGACTGCTCGACTCGAATGCGAGTGTTCACCACCGGTCACGCTTTCGCGAGATACGAATCTACCCGCTCGTGTGGAATTTTTACACCACTTTGCATACGCCTTTGGAGATTCCGCGTCTAACTCGAACCGAACGAGCGCCACGTCGAAATAGGAAACGCGACCTTGCCTCGGAATAGATCACTGTTGCTCGAAATAGACGAAACCGCGACGCGCGAGAGTCACTGTCACACGAGACGATGAACCAAGAACCGAGAATCGTCGCTTCGAAGTGCAACGAAGAGGGAGCAAGGGTGATTGTACGAATCGAGTTGGTGTTTTCGAAAGTATCGAATCGAAAGTTTCGATTCTGATCCTGAGGAACAATATCGATCATTTGGAATGGAATTTATTTGTAGAGGACTTGATAAGGATCTTAGGTTTCTTGAAACCGAGAGACTGAACCAATATGGTCGAGGAAAGTTACAATTATTTGGAATATATGTCTGTGGTAATTTAGTAATTTAGTGTAGAATTTTTATTTTCTAGATTTTATTGTAAATTCACTGGGACTTGATCTTGAAGATCTTTCGATTGGAAGTATTTGTAGGAGGTTGTATTAATAAGTAATATCTAAGATAAATAATAGGTTGTACGAACGACGAAAGTTATCGAACAGTACTGTTCAATATACTGATCAATCAATTTTAACCAAGAACAGAACTTATTGAATAACCTGGTACTATACTATTCAACAACCTGGTAGATATTAGAGAATCGTTGAAATTGTTTCTTTCTCAAAATAAAGATCCAGACTTGTATAGTTATCACTCTTTAGATTCTATAGTCACGAGGATTGGAGACTCGAAGTCCAGGGGCTTTGAATCTTCGAAGAATTAGGAAAATCGAGTTTCATTCTCCAAATTGGATAAGAAAAGGCATTAGGTTCGAATCTCGTACGAAGTCGACGAGGAATGTTCGTAATGCAAGCAGATTTGTTAGCCGCTGTTACGAGACGAGAGTAATCGTTGCTGAGCGACTTTTAACAAGGCCCCCCCCTCCTCACGTTGCCAGCCGAGTCTTCGCTAACTAGCGACAACCGTCTCGGTAATTATAAGTGCAAATTACGAAGACGGTAACGCAAAGTGCTATCCAAACTCCGTTGGAATTTCTCAACGATGAGAGTTCTGACATCGCCACTCGAATTCTGTTTGATACCGAGGAATTCCGATTCCCGATATCTCTCGAAAAGTTCGCTTTCCGGTGAAAGAATCTCGCTGGAACCCAAACCCCGTCGTCGTTGCATCTCCACGCGAGTACAAAGACGCTTCGTGAATCCTCGAACGTGCTCGAGCTTTTATTTATACTGCGAAAGGTACATGGGAAAGCTACGATCGAAATATCCTACGACGATTTGCCATTTCTTCGCGCTTGGTACTGTTTAAATTTTCGTATCTAACAGTGTTAAACTTTACGTTCACTACTTATCAAAGTTGGGTACCTTTTCATTTAATTTATCTCGAAATTAAAATTTACATTCGTATTCTCGAGATTTCCTTGTTACTTTACTTCGATCTTCACGATCGAAATAATGCACACACTCTGTGAAATGAATAGGAGTTGAGCATTTATACAAGAAAGTAAATAGAATTTTTTTTTTCTTATTTTGAGGCACAAAAAGTTTCATCTCTTATTTTGAGGCATGAAAAGTTTATCGGTAAGAAATTACACTGTATTGTTTCGTTGCAATTATTTAAAATTGAAAGAAGACTTTAACCAACTTGACTTATAATTTTCATTTTCTTGAAAATAAAAATTCTGTCTTTATACAGTACCCTCTTTTTCGTAGGTATAGATACATATATCGAGGTGTATTTCAGGAGCATTGTTATCCCCTCCCCTGTCGTCCTCTACCCCTTACGACCCCTCTTCTTGCTTCTCACATCCCCTCTTCTTGCATCTCACGACCCCTCTTCTTGCTTCTCAAGACCCCTCTTCTTGCATCTCACGACCCCTCTTCTTGCTTCTCACGACCTCTCTTTTTATCTCTCAAGGCCCCCTCTCTTTGCACACGTCGTTCTTCCGATAAACACCAGAGGAGGATGCAACTTTACCTATAATTTTCATTCTCTTGAAAATAAAAAGTCGACCCTTTTTTTCATAGTTATAGATACATACATCGAGGTGTATTTCAGGAGCATTGTTATCCCCTTCCCTGTCGTACTCTACGACCTCTCTTCTTGTTTCTCACGACCCCTCTTCTTGCATCTCAAGGCCCCTCTCTTTGCACGCGTCGTTCTTCCGATAAACACCAGAGGAGGATGCAACTTTACCTATAATTTTCATTCTCTTGAAAATAAAAAGTCGACCACAGTACCTTCTTTTTCATAGTTATAGATACATATATCGAGGTATATTTCAAGAGCATTGTTATCCCCTCCCCTGTCGTACTCTATCCCTTACGACCCCTCTTCTTGCTTCTCAAGACCCCTCTTCTTGCTTCTCACGACCCCTCTTCTTGCATCTCACGTCCCCTCTTCTCGCTTCTCACGTCCCCTCTCTTCGCACGCGTACTTCTTACAATAAACACCAGACAGAATGCATCCACCTTTCATCACGATACACGTAACGCTTTCGATTCTTCGGGATGGTGTAAAAACATGGAAGAATATTTTCCTTTTCTAAAATGAATCCTCATGGAAAGATCTAAACCAACTTTACCTATAATTTTTACTCTCTTGAAAATAAAAGGTCGACTATAGTACCTTCTTTTTCGTAGTTGTAGTTACATATATCGAGGTATATTTCAAGAGCATTGTTATCCCCTCTCCTGTTGTACTCCGCCTCCTATCCCCTCTTCTCGCTTCTCACGTCCCCTCTCTTCGCACGTGTACTTCTTGCGATAAACACCAGACAGAATGCATCCACCTTTCGTCACGATACACGTAACGCTTTCGATTCTTCGAGAAGGTGCAAAAACACGGAAGAATATTTTCCTTTCGCGAAACGAACCCCCACGGGAACATATATCTCCACGGGACGAATGCTTCGACGTCCGTTACGCGACTCACGAACAAGCGCTTCTTTGCCTCGTAAAGTAGCAGTTTCAGGCGTCCTCGTGAGATTTCTTTCCGTCACGTTGTATCTTTACAGGCGCGCTGCACCGTGTGGATGTTCAGTGCTGGATAACTTCGGTACCCCGATACAGCTCCTCCCCTAAGTGACATCCTTTCCCCGAGCTACACTCCGCGAACGATACTTCGACAATGCTCGACTTTTCCGGTTACGTGGCTCCGAAATTATCCACCATTCTGAATTACCACCCAGAACGCGAAATTTTCCATCGAAAATTGTTATCCGCGCAGCAAATCGAACCCTGGAATTTTAAACACGGAATATTTCATCGCCGGTGAGAGCGATTCAACGTCTCGCGAACTTTCCCGTAGTTTCTCAGCCTTGTTAATCGATCTTATCGTTCGTAGTTTCTTATCCTTAAGTAATATACATTAGAATACATTATTACTAATGTATCATCTCCTAAAAGGAAAAATCTTGACACGAAATATCAAAATAACTAATTTCCACTATTCTCAAAATCTCCGTGTAATTTATTCAAAGTGTTCTTAAAATGTAACATTCGTAGTATTTTTCAAACAATACCGTTACAATATACGTAATACTTTTCGAATCTTCGTAGAATCTTTACAATTCTAATCTTCGCAATTTTATTCCGAAAAGGGGGCCCAGAAACTTGATCGAAAGAATTGATTTAAATTTCGAATGTTACCAACTCCAAGAAAAATGAATAAAATTATCCACTCGGTTCTCAACGAATATTTCCTGTGTGTTTTATCTTTCGTGTCTCTCGTTGGTCAACGGATAATTTCAATGTAGGAAATTTGATTCGTTCATAAAGGGGGCCCCCTTCGTGTGTAACCGTATGCACGGTGGATTCTCTTTCACGGAGCTGGAGGAACTTTCGGCCGCGATAACACCGGAAGATAAATGAAACGACAAGCCCTGCGAAGGGGGATTCCGGCGTTGAAACTTTTCGCGACTCGTCACGGTGAAAGCGCCCTGTGCACGGTTCACGCGCTCCCGGTCAAAGGGTAACTAAAACCCCCCCTATCCTGGAGAAATGGACGAAAGCTGGACGGTGTGCATCTCCTAATGACCGGATCGTCGACCAGTTCGTTTTTCAAAGCTCTCGAGTCTTCCGTTATATCGATATCGTCTCGTATATTCCTCGAGGGGACACTCCGGTATATTGAGCCCGGAAAATTGATGGTTATCGTCCCCCCCCATTCGCGAAAGAATAATTCCAGCGGACTGAAAATCAGTATTCGGGTACCTTGCATAATACACTTCTTATTCTCTGCTCCTAGATCGTTAACGTCCATTCGTACATTAACCATTTATTTAACTATTCGCGCAAATATTTGTGCAACGATTTATTTAACCGTTCGTTTAACTATTTGAGCAAGTATTTGTACAATGATTTATTGAACCGTTTAACTATTTGGGCAAGTATCTACACAACGATTTATTTAACCGGTTATTTAACTATTCGTGTAGGAAGTTATACAACTTTTTATTTAACCGTTTATTTAACTGTTTTAGCAAGTATCTATGCAACGATTTATTTCACTATTTATTTAACTATTTTAGCAAGTATCTATGCAACGATTTATTTCACTATTTATCTAACCATTTATTTCACTATTTATTTAACCATTTATTTCACTATTTATTTAACCATTTATAACACTATTTATTTAACCATTTATTTCACTATTTATTTAACCATTTATTTCACAATTTATTTAACTGCTTACTTGACTATCCATTTAACCATTTATTTCACTATTCATTTAACCATTTATTTCACAATTTATTTAACTGTATACTTGACTATTCATTTCACAATATATTTAACCATTTATTTAATTATTTTAGCAAGTATCTATGCAACGATTTATTTCACTACTTATTTAACCATTTATTTCACTATTTATTTAACCATTTCTTTCACTATTTATTTCACAATTCATTTAACCATTATTTCACAATTTATTTAACTATCTACTTGACTATTCATTTCACAATATATTTAACCGTTTATTTAACTATTTCTCCAAAAAGAGAATTCACATTTACGTAACAGTTCCTTCAATTTCTCGAAATCCCCCCACGTGCATTTCCCACGGAACCTTTCCATTTCCCACCTGGAAACCTTCAGGTTTATTTCGTTCGTCAAACGTTGAGAAACGAGCCCTCTCCCTCAAAGTGTCCCCACTCGCGACCGTACGCAACTTTTTCTCGTTAAAACGAAGATTAATTCCGAGAACGCCTCCTCGTCCAAGGAGGGGGAGAATTAATGGTAATCCAAGCGTCGGATGTGCGTCTTTGATTAATCGAAAGAAATCACGACAGAAGCTCGGAAGAGGGAGGGCAAGAAAACTTACACGGAGTGATTTATCGTTTTGTCCGAGCGAGGGGATTCGGTTCACCGTATCAGAAATTTCTTTCTTTTGCCCGGTGAAACGAGTACGTGTACATAAACTTTCCTCCTTTTCTATACGTGTATATATATTTCATATATATACATACTGTGGAGTGAAATATATGTACAGGAAAATATGCCCATTCCTCTATTATAATAATATATTCCCTGTGTATTACAAATGGAAATATAAAGTCTGCGCAAGGTCACCACGCGTACAAAAAGAAAAGTCAAACCAGCTCGCACCGCGTAACACACACACATTTTTTCGAAAACTCTTTTTAAACTTTTTACTCCATACCGGTCGACTCACGTCCGTATCGGTCACCGGTTACATTACAACTCATCTTTGGTCTTTCGAACAGGGTTTCAACGAGCTATCCATTTACCGAAACAGTCGCTCACTCGATTGAAACTTCACGCGATTCGTTCGTGCAACACTCGTCCCTACAATGCATACATTCGTACTTACGTATGTCCACG
Source organism: Ptiloglossa arizonensis (assembly GCF_051014685.1). Taxonomy (NCBI): domain Eukaryota; kingdom Metazoa; phylum Arthropoda; class Insecta; order Hymenoptera; family Colletidae; genus Ptiloglossa; species Ptiloglossa arizonensis. Next base: position 28,765,163 of record NC_135049.1, read on the forward strand.
TATGTACAGAGAAAAGAACACGAGAAACTCTTGCACCGGATAAAAATGTTTCTGTTGGAATACAACGACATTAAACCAAGCAGTACTTGAGAAGTGAAGGAATGGTGGATGAGCTCGATACCGGCTTTCCTATTTTTCCGTTGCTGTGACCACGTGATCGATACAATCTGTTCAGTTGTTCGTAAACATTCTTCGCTGCACGACTGTAACATATTTATCTAAAAATAAACGTTCTATTTACATTTTCTCTTGTGCTGAACAATTCCATAATCCCACAGGTTATGGGCCCAGACCTGGTAAACTGTGACTAAAGTTAATATAGTACCCAGTGTGTATTTTGTGTGAAGTAATAAAGATAGCGAAACGAAATGGCAAATAGTGGAAGTGCACATTTCGCAATTCAAAAACTGAATGATAATAATTACTCTGTATGGAGCTATAAATTAGAATTGTTAATGATCGAAGAGAAAGTGTGGGACGTAATACAAAATGCAAAACCCAATCTAGTGGGCTTGTTGGTTGAAGACAACCAATTGCAACACATTCGGAACGCGAAGTCGGCACGGGATGCATGGGAATCGCTAAAGGGTTATCACTACAAGGTAACTTTAACGACTAAAGTATTTTTGTTAAAGCGTTCGTGTCGAACAGTCCTAAAAGACAATGGCGATATGGAAGAGCACATCACCACGATGTCGAATCACTTCGAAAAGTTAGCGGCTCTTGGACAGGAACTACCGGATAACCCTTGTAGCGGCACTACCCACGCTTGCCACCAGAGGGAAACTCACCACCAACCGTTTCCCGCAAGTTCCCGTACCTGCTCCGATCGCTATATATACGACCTCTTACCGATCTTCCAATGTCCCGGCGTATAAGGCAGGGCCTGCTAGGATGCATTACTGACGAGTCCACTAGCAGGCCCGGGATGAAACGCTTATCCCCACTTCCTTATATTTCCGTTTTCCCTCTCTCAAACATCTTCGAATCTAGCGCCGCCAAACCCTCATGGCAGCGATGTTACTTGGAAGTCTTCTGTAACGGCGCTGGAAAGCAGACCCGAAAACGAAATCACGTTGAGCCTCGTCAAAGGGAAACTTATGGACGAATATAAAAGACGCGAAGGGGTTAAAGTTACAAGAGGGGATATTCAAGAAACGATCCCGAAATTCGTTGTGTACGAAGACAACCAAAGCTGCCCAAATCTCATAAATAATAACAAATTCGGCAATAGAACCAAGCATATAGACACGAAATTCCATTTCATAAGAGATATGAAAGAGAAGAAAATTGTGGACTACAGTTACTGTAGTCTCCTCTACCTTCGGAGGAAATGCCAGCTGATATGTTAACAAAGCCTTTGGGGAAGGTGAAGCTGAAGTACATGACTGAAAAATGTGGACTAGGAAATTAATTAGTTGCTGTTGTTATTGTCGTTGAGGAGGGGTGTTGGAATACAACGACATTAAACCGAGCAGTACTTGAGAAGTGAAGGAACGGTGGATGAGCTCGATACCGGCTTTTCTATTTTTCCGTTTATGTGACCACGTGATCGATACAATCTGTTCAGTTGTTCGTAACCGTTCTTCGCTGCACGACTGTAACATATTTATCTAAAAATAAACGTTCTATTTACATTTTCTCTTGTGCTAAACAATTCCATAATCCCACACTTCCTCTCCTCCTCGGATCACTGGAGAAGAGATCTTTGAAATTATTAATCCCCGTACGAGCCCCCGAATAACTGTTGTTCTCGTGCGGTATATTAAAGTATATTTAATGATTTTATATATTACAACGATACAAGTATTAAACGTAGGGTTGGTGATTGGTTTCGCTTTCCACTAAGGTAAATCGAGCGCGTATTGAACTAAGCTAACCGTCTTTGTGCCTTCGGCACGCGTCTTGATCGTCTTTGTTGCTTAAGTCTTGTACCGGTCTTTCGTCTTAGTGCGTCTTTTAATTCTCTCGTCTTATCGTCTTTTCAGTCGTATTGTCACAATTCCATAATCCCACAGTTTCTTTCTTCGTAATGAAGAAAATTCACCAAAGACTCCGGGAAACTTTTATCGTTGCCGTTTACTTTCAATCGTAACTCTAAGGACGGCCGATTAGCACACTGCGCGAGCATTCGTCGCGTTTAAGCTCTCCCGAACCATAATTGGCATTATTCCCTGAAAGATGGGTCGCCGGCTTAAGAGACGAGTAACGAGTTCCCTTAAACCAGTTTCGCGCCCGATCTGTCCACTCTCGACGCGAACTTTGCTCCGCGCGAACTCGTTTGCGTCTACGCGGGAAATTTACGCGATTCCGGTGAATCGACGTGCCATTATTTTTTGGGAGGGAAGGAAAAGTCCACTTCGTACGCCGGTGGAAATTTATTTAAAAATTCATAGCACGCTCACGCGCGTCATGGAAAAGAAAATCTATGTCCTCGGTTGGATCTGGTCTAGGTGAATTTAGAACGAGCGTATCGAATGCAAAGTGCGTCTAAAATAATTTAAAAATTAGAGAGATAGTTCGAAACGGTGTTTTATAATTTATTTAAAAATTCGTGCTACGTTTCCGCGTGTTATGGGGAAAAAATCTATGTCCTTGGTGCGATTTGGTCAAGGTGAATTTAGAACGAGCGTATCGAATGCAAAATGCGTTTAAAATAATTTAAAAATTAGAGAGATAGTTCGAAACGGTGTTTTATAATTTATTTAAAAATTCGTGCCACGTTTTCGCGCGTTATGGGGAAAAATCTATGTCCTTTGTGCGATTTAGTCTAGGTGAATTTAGAACGAGCGTATCGAATGCAAAGTGCGTCTAAAATAATTTAAAAATTAGAGAGATAGTTCGAAACGGTGTTTTATAATTTATTTAAAAATTCGTGCCACGTTTTCGCGCGTTATGGGGAAAAAATCTATGTCCTCGGTGCGATTTGGTCTAGGTGAATTTAGAACGAACTTATCGAATTGTAAAATGCTTTTAAAATAATTTTAAAACTCGAAAGACGGTTCGAGACGGTGTTTTACGATTATTTAAATTTTTACAATTTATTTAAAAATTCACGCCACGTTTCTGCGCGTTATGGAAAAGAAAATCTATGTCCTCGGTGCGATTTGGTCTAGGTGAATTTAGAACAAGCGTATCGAATGCACAGTGCGTTTAAAATAATTTAAAAATTCGAGAGATAGTTCGAAACGGTGTTTTAGAATTTATTTAAAAATTTATGCTACATTTCTACGCGTTATGGAAAAGAAAATCTGTCTTCGGTACGATTTTATCTAGGTGAATTTAGAACGAACTTATCGAGTGCAAAGTGCGTCTGAAATAATTTAAAAACTCGAGAAACGTTTCGAGACGGTGTTTTACAATTTATTTAAAAATTCATGCTACGTTTCCGCGCGTTACGGGAAAGAAAATCTATGTCTTCGGTTGGATCTAGTCTGGGCGAATTTAGAACGAACTTATCGAATGTAAAGTGCGTCTGAAATAATTTAAAAACTCGAGAAACCTTTCGAGACTGTGTTTTACAATTTATTTAAAAATTCATGCTACGTTTCCGCGCGTTATGGAAAAGAAAATCCTCGGTTGGATCCAGTCTAGATAAATTCAGACCGAACGTATCGAAAGTAAAGTGCGTTTAAAATAATTGAAAAACTCGAGAAACGATTCGAGACGGAGTTGTGAAGTTCGTTTAAAAATTCCTAGCAGCTTTTGTCCGCCATGGAGAGGAAAATTCATTTCTCCGTACACGGTGAACCACACCCCGTACATTAAATACAAAGTGTAGTTAAAATCATTTTTAAACACAAAAGACAGTTGGAAACAATTTTCGAAATTTATTACAGAACGTACCATACGGACCGTGTTTCGCAACTTCACGTTCAATAAACCACCTCGTAGTAATAATTTTCCAACCAGTAATAATTTCTCAACTGTATCAATCGACGCTGTTGAAAAAAGAAACAAAAAAAAAAAAAACGAAACGCGATAATTAATATATTCATAATAATTCCATCGCTAGCCAGAATTTCTCATTCTATACACCCAAAGCCTCGAGTCACTCTCTCAGGGACGATATCTCGATTATAATCGATTTTCCGAGAAACTCGTATACCGGAAGAAAATTTCCAAATTTCCTTCCCGACAATTTCGGTTCTCTCGTTTTTCGACGTAAAAGCAACCCCGAACGAGATACAACCCGTTTCGTCCACCCCTTGAACACATCTTAACAAATATCCAGAAGGGTAATTTTTCGGGTAGAATTTAAAAAAAGGTACACCGAGACGGACAACCGTGCGCGTGTATTAAAGTCATTAGGGCATACGTGAGATTATTAAAGAGAAATTCTCAGGAACGCGGGGCTATAATACAAATTGGTCGTTTCCGTCTAGACAATACCGTGCGTCGGGAACAAAGGGCTCGTTATAAATTTTGTGTGCTTTAAATGGATCGCTTTACCCAATCCGAGAAATTCGTGAAACGTTTCTACCGGTTCCTCTCTCTCTTTCTCTCTCGCGAGTAAATCACGGGGGAGGCACGTCCCGCGTAATTACAATTAATTAAAAGTTCGTTGTTCCGCGTGTCTAGTAACCCGTGTATCATGGCGGCGTTAACGAAAGACACTATTCTCGGGACGATTTGTGTCGCGTCTCGAAGTTTCGCGTTGAAAATACGTCCTCCCTGTTCCACGGCTATCGGGCGTCGCACGACAAAATCAATGTTATTACGTAGGATCCACTTTGAGCGATATCGGAAGCGCAGACTCGTGGAAACTCGCGCGCTCGAGAACGTGGAGGGATTCCCGAATCACGGAGGACACGGAGAAGAGGAACGAGGGAAACTTCACGAGGGTGGACTCGGGGGTGACAAACCGGTGATCCTGGATTTCACGCTCGATCCTCGCCGCCCTTTAACTTCGGGGAAGATCTCACCCGCTTCGAGTTTTCAGATTTTTTTTCCTAACGCGACTTTATTTCATTCTTTCGTTTCGAAATGTATTTTACTAGTGGCTAGGGAAGAGGAAGCTTTACCAGCTTGGGAGAGAGGAAGACGACGATGCGGAGGAACGATTGTGTTGTAAAGTTCAGATTATAATATCTAAGTTTGTTATAATATGCAGGGATCTCATATATCTAATAGTATAGTTGTTGTATATATAGGAATATAAAGCTCGTAGAAATGCTTATTATAATATGCAGAGATCTCACGTATCTAGTAGTTTATTATAATATGGAGGGATCTCATATATCTAGTAGTATAGTTGTTGTATATATAAGAATACAAAGTTCGAAGAAATGCTTATTATAATATGCAGGGATCTCACGTATCTAGTAGTATAGTTGTTGTATATAAGAATACAAAGTTCGAAGAAATGCTTATTATAATATGCAGGGATCTCACGTATCTAGTAGTTTATTATAATATGCAGGGATCTCATATATCTAGTAGTATAGTTGTTGTATATATAAGAATACAAAGTTCGAAGAAATGCTTATTATAATATGCAGGGATCTCACGTATCTAGTAGTTTATTATAATATGCAGGGATCTCATATATCTAGTAGTATAGTTGTTGTATATATAAGAATACAAAGTTCGAAGAAATGCTTATTATAATATGCAGGGATCTCGCGTATATAGTAGTATAGTTGTTGTATATATAAGAATATAAAGTTCGAAGAAATGTGTGTACAGTGATATGTCTTGATGTGAACGACGACAGTGTCGTGTGGTCTTTCTGACTCTGGACTTGGAACTCGACTAAAAAGAAAAATCAAAAGGAAAATGGCCGAACCATTGACCGCGTGGTGGACGACTTTTCCGTGGCAATACGGAGACAGTTCTTAAAACTGACATCGACATCTGCCACCCTTAAGATCATTGTTGCATTCACTCCAACAGATTGTTTTGGATCGAAGTGGTGCAATTTTTGACAACTCTTTTTTCATTTTTAGCGTTTTTATCGAGGCTGGTACTCGGTGTAACAATTGTAAATATACCTGAACTAAGTGCTCCATTTTTCTTCTAAACAAAACATTCCAGTACACTTTCATCCCTTAACATTAGATTCACCAACCAGTCAAAATGACAGGTTTCAACTGTTTTTACAAAGAAATTTATTTTAAATTCCCTAGATTCGTTATGACTTATTTCATTGGATTGTTTGGAAAGTCATTTCCTTTTTTTTTGGTGAAAATGAAGTACGATTTTTCAAGAGTATACAAACATTTTATTAAATTATATATTCTCCATTTTGTAAAACGAAATTACTTCCCGAACAACCCAATATTATACATATAATCAATCTCACAAGTTCCTCTTTTTCCTCAGTCATCGATTCTCCTGAGACACGTACAAAGAATACCTTAACACCCCAAAATTATTACTACGATTACTTACTATTAACGATCGATACGTTAATACTTCAATCGTTAAAATATTCTCCTGAAAAAGTCACACACACACACACACGCTACACCGTTAATTACTGTACGAAGGCAACGACTGTCCCTCAAGAAAGCCTCAATAAAGCCTCGAGAAAGATAACCTCACTTCTCGGTCCCAAACATACCTCTCACTGTCGACCAATAATAACACGGAATTAATTTCCACGAGACAGAATTTTGCAGGTTAGGTAGAAACGAGATCGTCTCGTGACGCGGTATTTGACAGGTTCCATAATCGGTGCTAATAATCTCGCGCGTTGAAATAATTCCGGGTGCTCTCGGTACCGTGGATTCACCTAGACTCGCCCTGAACGCGGTCGGGTTAAATCGCGTTTGATTAAACGTCGCAGTTTGAACGCGACGCTTTGAAACTAGACAAGGTCGTCTCTCGATGATATCGTATCGGTACGAGCCACGATACCGAAGAGGTTCTCGTCAATTTCGCGGAAGCGAAAGCTGCTTAAGGGATTCGTGGAAAATCCGAGCGGCAGGCTGCCGCGTCTGGTGCGTGCGGCCCACGTATCCCCTCTACCTTCCCCCACTCTTGGCGATTTCGGGCCCGTGCGCGCGCACGATGACGAAACGATCGCGTCACGCGGTCCCGGTGATTCGATGGACTGGAATCGGATTCGAAGTTCGGCGCTAGGAGGAGGACACGTGTTCAACGACGCCTGCAGTATTTGGTATTCTCCGCGCGGACCGACCGAGAGTCCACAGATAGCTTTGAAAGTAGTCGGGCCTGGTTCCAGGCATTCTAAGAAGCCGAGCACTGCTGGAAAGTTTTCGTTTCGGAAATCTCAGGAATCTGTGCTCGCTCGAGGGAACACTATGGCCTGTGTTTCCTGTATTGAACCAGATAAAATGGCGCCAAGTCTTTCGCGACTGAATTAAATAAAAATTTGAGGAGATAGATTTGGAAATGGAATTAACGCACAGTGGTGTGTTTGTTGATTGATTATTATTGTTGGAGAGAATTTGTTTGAAATTTATGGGGTGTGTTTCCTGTATTATACGAGCCAAAATGGCGCCTGATCTTTGGAAACTGAATCAAATCAGAATTGGAGGCGATACACTTGGAAATGAAATTACGCACAGTGGTTTGTTTGTTGATTGATTATTATTGTTGGAGAGAATTTGTTTGAAATTTATGGGGTGTGTTTCCTGTATTGTACGAGCCAAAATGGAGGCGAATCTTTCCAGACTGGATTAAATAAAAATTTGAGGAGATAGATTTGGAAATAAAATTAACTTACAATAGTTTGTTTGTCGATTGACAATAATTGTGGGAGACAATTTATTTGAAGTGTATAGGTTGTGTTTCCTGCATTAAATAAACCAAAATGGCGCCGAACTTTAGGAGACTGTATTAAATGAAAGTTGAATACACTTAGAAATAAAATTAACTCACAGTGGTTTATTTATCGAGTGATAATAATCGTTCGCTTTGTTTCAAAGCTTTTTAATTTAATTCGAGATAAAAGTGAGGTAAAATTGCGACAGCCTTGTGCAAATTTAATTACTGGGAATATAAAATTACCGTACTTGGAAATCGAGTTTACGGTTGTTCGTGTAAAATATTAGGTTAAATTGCGGTTAATCCCCCCGAAGATAAACATTATCGACTTAGTTCGATGAATCGTATTTTACGTTGGGTCGAGTTTAAAAACAGCTTTGGGACTTCATCTTTATGCATTGCGCAATTACTGTCCGTTATAGACACTGATGTAATTGCATAATAAAGACGTTGCAACGACAATAATTGTATTAATAACCGAGCGTTAGCGGTGACGGTCGATGCTAATGAGACGGAAGACGGTATAGGCGCACACCACGTCGCTTCGTGAATCACTATAGTCAATTTTGTCAAAATTGTTCACGCTTCGCGCAGATTTGCATTCATTTTTTAATCTATTTTTATCTTCTTATTTTTGTTCGCAGATCTAGCAGAAAGGACGATCCGGCAACCGTAGAACAATCGGTAAGAGGAATTCAATTTTCAATAATTCACTTTCAATGTACTGCGTGAAGTAATTTCTGCTCCAATAATTTTAGTTAAAGAACGAAAATAGTAGAGGGATGGAATTCTATATTGCTCTGAAAGATTAAAATGTATATAAAGGAAATCTCGTCAAAAATTCTCCAGACGATTAAAAAATACACTCTGTTTGAAAGTCCATAATTTATAAAATAATAAAATACCGGTTACAATCGCCAAAAATATTCGAGCGATTAAAAAACACATTTCATTCGAAGCTACATCATTTGCAAAATAATAAAATATCGGTTACACTCGCCAAAAATATTCGAGACGATTAAAAAACACACTCTATCCAAAAATCAATAATTTACATAACAAAAAAATACCGGTCGCAAACAGATACCAACGTTCAACAATTCTTCACCCTCTGCCTCGTAAAGAAAATCTCACAAAAAATATTCGAGACGATTAAAAAAACACACTCCGTCAAACAGTCTATATTTTACAAAATAATAAAATATCGATTACACTCAGCAAAAATATTTAAGACGATTAAAAAACACACTTCATCCAAAAATCCATAATTTACATAACAACAAAATACCGGTCACAAACAGGTACCAACGTTCAACAATTCTTCACCCTCTGCCTCATAATGGAAATCCCTCCAAAAATATTCCAGACGATTAAAAAACACACTTCATCCAAAAATCCATAATTTACATAACAACAAAATACCGGTCACAAACAGGTACCAACGTTCAACAATTCTTCACCCTCTGCCTCATAATGGAAATCCCTCCAAAAATATTCCAGACGATTAAAAAACACTCCGTTCAAAAATCCATAATTTACGTCAAAACAAAATGCCGATCACAAACAGATACCAACGTTCAACAATTCTTCACCCTCTGCCTCGTAAAAAAAATCCCCCAGACGATTAAAAAACACACACTCCAAAGTCCAAAAGTCCATAATCCACGAAACAATAAAATATCAAAGGTAACGCGTCCCCCCTGGTGAAGAGGTCACCGTTTCCCCTGAGTCTTCGGCTCAGCTATTTTTCCTCGCCCCGAGACGCTCGAAGAGTGTCGTAGCACCCGAACGAGCTCGAAAAGTACTAGCTTTAATCTTCGCGGGGGAGGGAGCGGAGCGGAGCGGAGAAACGGTTACGCTCTCGAAGCGTGATTCTCGTGCAAAGTCACGGACGCGGCTCGTAGATACGAGAGGCTGGGATTGAACGTATGTTCGAGGGAATTCGCTAAACTCCCCGCTGCATCCGGCTGTAAATAACGCGCACCGTGCGGAGCTGTACGACGACGACGACGACGAGGAGGACGACGACGGGGGGCGTCGCGGCGGGCGCGCACGTGGATCGAAAGTTTCCGCGGCAAGCCGTTCGTATCGGTGTAATTTCATTCAGTCGATTCAATGATTCGTAAACAATGATACGGCTTTATCGTGCGCGCCGACGCCTGGACGAACGAATACATTATGCATGAGGGGAACCACCGACGTACAGTCGTCGCTGGCCTGCGACAAAACTGGAGGCTGGAGCTGGAGAGGGGGTGTTAAGGCCGCGCAACAAACAACTTTTGTCATCGAAAACGCCCCTGGAAGCTTCGCGTCCGGTTGACCTGTTTTCTCTACACCGACCCCCTCTGTCCCCCTGAGATTTATCGTCAATTTATCCAGACACGTGAAAACCAGTCGTTCTTCTTTGATGAAAACACGGTGGATATATTTCGAAGAGCGTTTATCATCGAATACTGTGAAAAAAAAAGTGTCTGGTGTGGTTCTGGGGAAAGTGACAGGGGTGTTCCGAGATTCTTGCGGTCACTGTCAAATCTTGAAAGTGGGTCCTTTGGGGGTCCTGCGGATAGTGAGGTTGGAACTTCTTCGCGAAGTCTTTTCACCGGCAATCTCTTCCACGGATCTTCCAGGTTCGTTTTCGTTTCGAGGAAGACGAAAAAGTCACGGTTCGCCTGACTCGGGAGAATGGGGGTATGTGGGGGTAGGGGGAGGGGGTTCATCTTTATTGGAACGAAGACGAAGCTCGTAGGAGATTTGGCACGGTTGAGGGGATTCCAGAAGAGATGATTGCGAAGAAAGGGGACTCTGGCGTACAGACCGCGCTGGAATCGCCAGGAGTCGTGCATCAACTCCCGGGGGGACTGCTTCGTGGGAGAATGGGGGCCACTGAAATATCAGATTAGTACGGTGGCTCGTATACCGATATATACGGGGTGTCCTACCTAACCGGATCGCTGAATTGATCGGATATTAGTGTCTCGCTTGGTTTCGGAGACGAGGGAAAATTTTTCGGGCAGATATTGTGTCTAGGAAAGGGGGAAAATAGTGTAAGTAAGTAGAAAATGTTCTTAAGGTTGCATTTTTCCAAATTTCAAGGTGATTGATATTTTTTTTTTCAACGGTGTGTCTTCATCATTGTTTAGTGTAGTATCGTTGGTTGAGGTTGGGATTAATGTAACCGTGCGTGACAACACGACCTTCACACGACCTTGATAACAATAAATTGAGAAACTCGTAATAATAAATGGAAATTGACGAGATAACCATTTACTTTAACAAGGTTAAACAAAGGTTAAACACAGGATAATGAATAAACAAAGGTGAGTATCTGTGCAATTCACGCGTATTAGTAACTGTGAATTATTTTCGCGATTTCATAGGCGTAGAAAAAGGGAATCAATGTCTCGATTATACTGGCAAATATTGTAGGTAAACAAGAAATATTTTCAAGGTCGTATTTTTCAAAATTTCAAGGTGATTGATATTTTTTTTCAACGGTGTATCTTCATCATTGTTTAGTGTAGTATCGTTGGTTGAGGTTGAGATTAATGTAACCGTGTGTGATAACACGACCTTCACGCGACCTTGATAACTAAAAATTGAGAAACTTGTAGGAATAAATGGAAATTAACGAGATAACCGTTCACTTTAACAAGTACTCAAGATGACAACGAATAAACAAAGGTGAAAATTCGTGCAATTCATGCGTATTCATAACTATGAATCATTTTCGCGATTTCATAGGCGTAGAAAAAGGGGATCAATGACTCGATTATACTAGCAAATATTGTAGGTAAACAAGAAATATTCTCAAGGTCGTATTTTTCAAAATTTCAAGGTGATTGATATTTTTTTTCAACGGTGTATCTTCATCATCGTTGAGGTTAAGATTAATGTACCCGTGTGTGACAACACGACCTTCACGCGACCTTGATAACGAAAAATTGAGAAACTTGTAAGAATAAATAGAAATTGACGAGATAATTCTTTACTTTAACAAGTGTTAAGGTTAATGACGAATAAACGAAGGTGAGAATCCGTGCAATTCACGTGTATTAGTAACTATGAATCATTTTCGCTATTTCATAGGCGTAGAAAAAGGAGATTAATGACTCGATTATACTAGCAAATATTGTAGGTAAACAAGAAATATTCTCTACGTCGTATTTTTCAAAATTTCAAGGTGATTGATATTTTTATTCAACGGTGTATCTTCATCATCGTTGAGGTTAAGATTAATGTAACCGTGTGTCACAACACGACCTTGATAACAATAAATTGAGAAACTCGTAATAATAAATGGAAATTGACGAGATAATTCTTTACTTTAACAAGTGTTCAGGATAATGACGAATAAACGTAGGTGAGAATCCGTGCAATTCACGCGTATTAGTAACTGCGAATTATGTTCGCGATTCGGTGCCATAGGCGTAGAGAAAAGGGGGCCTCGCGCGGATCACCGCACCGATGGAAATGGGTTACATCTGCATCGGTAGCGTCTGCGACGAGAACCGATACAAAAAGGTACAAAAGCTGCTCCGGTTCGTTGGGATTTTATTATCCGCCTCTGTCGCCATTGTTCCTTGATTTTCTGCACCGACAGAGACCTTTTGTTCCAAGTTTTTTACACACTCGAAAAGACTGCGAACCGCGGCGTTAAGGTTCCATTAACGTGATTAGATGAACCAAGGAAGAAGCAACCCCTACCATCGATACTCGGTTCTATCCCAATTTGAAACAACCTCCATCAATCTTTCGAGACTCTGTCCCGAAATTTTTGAAAGTTTCGTTCTCGAAGCAGCTATTATTCCCTTCGAGTCGTATTCCAGCGTCGAAAGAGCCCTATTGAAGTAAATAGTTGATAATAAAGAACTATTTCCTTATTTCACCCTATTCGATAAACTTAAACGCGTTTGCCTCCGATTCTCGTTCTCCGAAAGAAGGTTAGATACATCGAAGAAACATAACCTCAAACTCTCCGAATTGTTTCCATTTCAAAGTCATTAGTTTTACATCCCTTAGTAAACTTCTTACAAATAGCCTTTTACTCAAAAAAAAAAAGAACTCTCTCGTTCTCTAAATTACAAACGGACATCTCCTAAGATAAAAAATTCCCAGATTCCCTAACTTACAAGCAGACATCACCTACGAGTAAAAATTCCCCGATTTCCATTCGTTCCCACGGAATGAATTCCCAAAGACTTCACTTTGGAACGATTCTACCTCGCCTGCAAATTTCATCCACCAAGACGTCGACACTCCCGAACGGTCACAGTATTTCAACACTCGAGCGAGTTTTTTGCTAGGGGAAAGTGTCCGGAGCAACGATAAAAATTACGAATCCCCATTCCCGTGGGACTTCCAACTGGAGAGAACTTGGCGAAGTTCTCGTACCCTCGTTTTTTGCCGTTCGGAGATCCGCCCCCGGCCGAGGTTAGGTGCGAAAGCTCGAGACCTCGTGGAGGCCAGATCCAAGCACTCGAAGAGGATCGTTGAACCGCTGACGGTGAATTTTCGCGACTCATCGAACCCCTTGGACGATCCGCGAGTCGTTTGAACGTCAAAGGGGGCCCGAGGTCTCCACGTTGACGTTACGAGCCGCCAGGTTTTTCTCCGTGCCCTTCTCGCCCCGTAATCACCGTGGTGGACGGAAGGAAATATGGTGGTCGTGAAACCGAGCGAGACGCGTCGAGAGGCGCCCAGAAAGAGACTAGCGCGTCGAAAGAGGCACAAGGGGGGGAGGGTAGGGGGGAGAAAAGATTGAAGAAGGGGTTATTAACCGGGAGAATGTCGAGCGAGCTAGCCCCGTCACGTTTGCCCGGCTAAAAATATTCTTTCAGCGAAATAAACGTCGGTGTACGTGCGACGAAGACGCGCGGAATCTCTATGGTCGAACGCGCGGAATTTGATTATTTTCGCACCTTCGGAACATATGTACGGTTGTTCGACTTCTTTGCTATAGAGATTGATCTTCGGAGCGGTGAATTTTCAGGCCTCCGCGAATGGACGCAACGAGTTTGCGTGGAAACATCGAGCGAACGGAATCGAGTAATTGAGAGGCGATACGGGAACGTGGGACGAGTGTAGCTAATGGAGAGATTCTGGGGAGAATCTAGCCGAAACGTGGCTCTTTTACATGAGTTATTTATTTAGGAATGGATGATTCATTATTTGAGGGCTTGTATCCGAACGAAGTGGTGGAAAATAGGTGCATGTTAGTAAGAAGCGTTCACTGTTCGTAGAGTGGTCGTTCTGTAGGATTTTTGAGTGGAGCGAGTAGAATTGAGTAGAATCGAGTAGGAGTTGTGAATAGAGCGAGTAGAATCGAGTAATTCAGAGGCAATAGGGGAACGTGGGACGAGTGTAGCTAATGGAGAGATTCTGGGGAGAATCTAGCCGAAACGTGGCTCTTTTACATGAGTTATTTATTTAGGAATGGATGATTCATAATTTGAGGGCTTGTATCTGAACGAAGTGGTGAAAAATAGGTGCATGTTAGTAAGAAGCGTTGACTGTTCGTAGAGTGGTCGTTCTGTAGGATTTTTTAATAGAGCGAGTTGAATCAAGTAGGAGTTTTGAATAGAGCGAGTAGAATCGAGTAGGATTTTTTAATAGAGCGAGTAGAATCAAGTAGAATTTTTGAATAGAGTGAGTAGAATCGAGTAGGATTTTTTAATAGAACGAGTTGAATCGAGTAGGATTTCTTAATAGAGCGAGTAGAATCGAGTACGATTTTTGAGTAGAGCGAGTAGAATCGAGTAGGATTTTTTAATAGAACGAGTAGAATCGAGTAGGGTTTTTGAATAGAGCGAGTAGGATCGAGTAAAATTTTTTAATAGAGCGAGTAGAATCGAGTAATTGAGTGGCAATAGGGGAACGTGGGACGAGTGTAGATAATGGATATATTCTGGGGAGAATCCAGCGGAAACGTGGCTCTTTTACGTAAGCTATTTATTTATGAATAAATGATTCATAGTTTGAGGGCTTGTATCTGAATCAATTCATAGAAAATAGGTGCATGTAAGTAAGAAATACTGACTGTTCGTAGAGTGGGTACATTCTATAGGATTTTTTAATTGAGTGAGTAGAATTGAGTGGGAGTTTCGAATAGAGCGAGTAGAATCGAGTAGGATTTCTTAACAGAGCGAGTAGGATCGAGTAGGATTTTTTAATAGAGCAAGTTGAATCGAGTAGAATTTTTTAATAGAGCGAGTAGAATCAAGTAGAATTTTTAAATAGAGTGAGTAGAATCGAGTAATTGAGAACTAATAGAGGAAGGAGAAACGAGTGTAGACAATGGAGATATTCTGGGGAGAATCTAGCGGAAAAATGTTTTTCTTTTTTTTTTTTCATAAGTAATTTATCAACTTTCTGGGTTTGTATCTGAATGAATTTTTAAAAAATAGATACACATAGCTAAGAAGTACCGACTATAAGTACTTTGGCGGCGGTTTAAAGATGTTTAAGATAGGAGAGAACGGAAATAGGAAAAGGAGTGGGGATAAGCGTTTCATCCCGGGCCTGCTAGTGGACTCGTCAGTAAGGCATCCTAGCAGGCCCTGCCTTATACGCCGGGACATTGGAAGATCGGTAAGAGGTCGTATATATAGCGATCGGAGCAGGTACGGGAACTTGCGGAAAACGGTTGGTGGTGAGTTTCCCTCTGGTGGCAAGCGTGGGTAGTGCCGCCACATAACCCCCTTGCCAGTGGTAAACGATACTTTGAAGTTCCGTCCTGATGTCCCAGTGGCGTAGGTATTTTGTTCCGTTGTTCGGTGGCACAACAAGGCACAGGAGGAGGTTGTCTAGAGTAGTGGACGAGAGGAATGGTTCTTTTTCGTAGTAAGGCCCAGCTGCTGTCGATTACGAAATACGCATGGCGAGTCTTGTATGCTCAAGCCGCGATTTTACTTGTTGTCCGACGTTGATGCGTGAGCGTACCGGTACTTATGAAACGCATCCGTGTGGTCGGCGAATAATGTCGACTAAAGCTGCCTGCTGTCCTCCTGGGGTTGATCCTGATGGTTAGCCGGGAGTATAGCGTCATATCGTCGCTGGCAGGTAAAGGAGTCAACCCTCGGAGAGGGGGATTTACGAAAAATCGGCCTTTACACGTTGCGTTCCATCCATCGTCTTGTGCTGCACCTCTACTGCTGCTGTGCTGTTGTCCAGAAGGTTGCGTTGGTTCTTAGACGGGGTCACCACTTTGGCGGCGGTTTAAAGATGTTTAAGATAGGAGAGAACGGAAATAGGAAAAGGAGTGGGGATAAGCGTTTCATCCCGGGCCTGCTAGTGGACTCGTCAGTAAGGCATCCTAGCAGGCCCTGCCTTATACGCCGGGACATTGGAAGATCGGTAAGAGGTCGTATATATAGCGATCGGAGCAGGTACGGGAACTTGCGGGAAACGGTTGGTGGTGAGTTTCCCTCTGGTGGCAAGCGTGGGTAGTGCCGCCACAGTACTCTTGTACGATTTTTTACTAATTGAAATTCATCGATGCTTTTGTGTGCTTCTACTTTTACAACCTATTACGTGGATTCTGTTTTCAATTACCTTCTATTGTAAAATAATTATCGAATTGAAGTATCGAGGTCTTTGCCGGAGAAATGGGTAATTTTATTCCATTATTGGGACACTACGACCGATCGAATTTCGCGTGTCCATCGCGTTGCATTTTCGCGTTGCATTTTCGCGTTGCATTTTCGCATTGCATTTTCCCTACGCTTATTTTAACAGAAGGCACGCGCGGCTCCCCGAGGCGCACCAATTTAATTGCCAGCTTTCTCAACGGAAAAAAGGATTCCCGCCAAAAAGATTCACCGAGACGAGCAGGGTCGGTGTAATTGACCCAGTGCCGCGTATGTTTGTTAACTCTTCAGTACAGTCACCTATTTTCCAAACGCGAGTGCGGTCGTTGCGTATGACCCACCCTGTATCACTATTTATCAAACATTGATACGAATCTTCCCGTGTACAATTAACGAAACTTGCTCTCAAAACAAAAGAAAATCCAAGAATCTAATTTCTCGGGGAAAGAAGAATATTGAAAAATTTAATTTAAGTGTGCAACGATTATTTCGTTTAATTCCTCCTTTACCAAAACGAACAGAAAAAGTTCACTGGACTTATTTTACGTGAAATTTCATCCTCTTTAAGATTCCTTCGGAACATTTTTTCCAATTTTTGTAAATAACAAATATATACGTAAAAAACTGAACGTTTAGTACCAAGTGTATAAAGGGTTTATTAAATATATTTTCTTCAATAGGTTTAATGTGAGTTTTACTTTGTATTTCAAATAGATCAGCTCCTATTCCTTTGAATTTAATCGGTGAAGTATTTTAAACGTTGAGTAAAGAATTGAATGCAAATGTTTCGTTGAAAATGATCGTTTTGTCAATAATCGAAACACGATCGGCTGGTGTCTAGTCTCGGCGTACCGTGTAAAATTGTGAAGAATACGCTCGTTAGGAAGACGAGTAGGTTTCATTGTGACCGATACGCGACACGTTTACCAAGTACACGTAAACGAAACTTCCAAGAAGCGTGGGATAACTCCGGGCATAAAGTTATAAAGTAACGAACAGGCGAACCAATGAAACGAACGTTTTAGCGACTGCTTTGACAACGAAAACACGTAGCACTTCCGGTGCTCTGACGATGGTTCTACGTCGTTTCGTTCGTTTCGGTGAACAGTGGAAACGTCTCTCGTATCAACGAGTACAAACGGAAACGATGACAATATCGAGGGAAGATATAATGGTAGATTGCTGCATCTATTTGCAAGTGCAAAGGAAAGATCGTGCTCCTCGTTACGATTGTCGAGTTTCGCCAGTCAACAGACGATCCAAAGACAATTTCCATTTTCCAACATTTACATTCAGCGAAATAATATTCCGTTACTGTATTATTAACGGAAACATCAATGTTTATTCCTTCTTGTTTTTCATTTTGTGGAACAACACTCTCATGAAATCTCTATTAGACGATTTTAAATATAAAAATTGTAAATTTGGATATTTAATGAACAGATTTACACAAGATAGATTTCCACGCTTGGTGGACCATTTTTTAATCGTTTCTCAGACATGAATATCAGTGTCTTTTATTACTAAATTAATTTATCGAGGTCTCGCTAGAGAGACAATATCGTTCAGAAAGATTGAATATTCACTCTTAAGAAAATTTCTAAATTTTCCTGCCTATTTAGGTTTGCTCTAGCAACTGTATATTTTTCGACGATGGAATTTATTCGGTTACTTGGAAAGTTCTTTCGTAGAAGATTCGTGGAACTTTAAAGCCCGAATTCGTGGACTTGGCACCGACTTGGCCGAGTATCTCGCCACCGGGTGAGAAAGTGTACCGTGGAAAGCAAATACAAGGGCTCGTTTTCTAACCACGGATGGGCCAGCAAAATTTAATTGACCCGCGCTAGGCAACTCGTGTCGACGATTAAAACTTTTACCAGCGTGGTACACTGTGGCTTTAATCCCTCGAAAATTATCCGCGAGAAAGAATCACGGGGAACGTGGTTTCGTACCGCCGAAAATAGTCCAAGTTATGTATACCGTGGCTGGTGAAACGAGATAAGGAGTTACTCGAACGAACATTAGGCGTGTTGTGTCGGCTTGTAAACTAAAATTAGAAACGATCGAGGTTGCAAAGTCACGCTGGTGTCCAACTGGAGAATCGTACGACGATCACGGTCCGAATTTTTCTGTTTGTCTTCTCGAGAATATTAATTTCATATCGCGGGATGTGCAATCAATTATCAGCTCGGAGGTCCAATAGGGGTGTGTTAGATTCCCATAGATGGAGAATCGAACACAGAACGACGATCGTGGTTCGAATTTTTCTATTTCTCTTCTCGAGAATATTAATTTCATATCGCGCGATGTGCAATCAATTATCAGCTCGAGGTTTAATAGAGGTCTGTTAGATTCCCATAAATGGAGAATCGAACGACGATCTAACTCCAAATTTTTCTATTTGTCTTCTCGCGAATGTTAACTCGATATCGCGCGAATGCCATGAATTATCGGCTTATAATTAATTATCCGCTTATCGGAGAGGTTTAATACGGGTCTATTGGACTTCTATAGTCTAGGATTTTTCAAATATTTGTATATTCACTCTACGCCAGTTTTCTTAGCTTTCGAAATGATACGAATTCGATGTGTAATTTTAATGAGATGATTCTTGACACGTGGGGTGGGAATGTTTATTCAATAGAGTTTCGATTATACTTTCGATCGTTCTGAAATATAAATTCTTGCTGTCGATTCTACCAAACTGTCAAAGAAACTTCCATTTATCATTTAACTGGGTAAAATTATCAAAAATATTATTAATAACCGTTGTTATTCTATACTATCGAGGATTATCGAAAGATGCAATGGGAAACTTTCTGGACAATATATCAACCATATAAGGGTCTAATTAGACCCAAGATTCGAGTCTCAGAATAATAAAATCGTTCTCTCGATAGCCTCGCGTCTTTAAAAAATTAACCTGTGATTAAAATTTGAAGTCTATTATTCAGCCATTGTTATTCTATACCACTGAGAATGATCGAAAGATGCAATAGGAAACTTTCTGGACAAATATCAACCACTTAAGGGTCTAATCAGACCCAAGATTCAAGTCTCAGAATAATAAAAAATAAAATCATTCTCTCGATAGTCTCGCGTCTTTAGAAACATAACCTGTGATTAAAATTTTAAGTCTATTATTCAGCCATTGTTATTCTATACCACCAAGGATGATCGAAAGATGCAATGGAAAAATTTTTGGACAAATATCAACCATATAAGGGTCTAATCAGACCCAAGATTCGAGTCTCAGAATAATAAAAAATAAAATCATTCTCTCGATAGCCTCGCGTCTTTAAAAAATTAACCTGTGATTAAAATTTGAAGTCTATTATTCAATCATTGTTATTCTATACCACCAAGGATGATCGAAAGATCATTACCACCACTTAAGGGTCTAATCAGACCCAAGATTCGAGCCTCAGAATAATAAAATCGTCCTCTCGTTAGCCTCGTGTCTTTAAAAAATTAACCTGTGATTAAAATTTGAAGTCTATTATTCAACCATTGTTATTCTATACCACCAAAGATGATCGAAAGATCATTACAACCACTTAAGGGTCTAATCAGACCCAAGATTCGAGTCTCAGAATAATAAAATCATCCTCTCGTTAGCCTCGTCTTTAAAAAATTAACCTGTAATTAAAATTCGTAGTCTATTATTCAACCATTGTTATTCTATACTATCTAGGATAATCGAAAGATGCAATAGGAAACTTTCTTGACAAATATCAACCACATAAGGGTCTAATCAGACCCAAGATTCGAGTCTCAAAATGATAAAATCGTCCTTTCGTTAGCCTCGTCTTTAAAAAATTAATCTGTGATTAAAATTTGAAATCTATTATTCAATCATTCTTATTCTATACCACCAAGGATGATCGAAAGTTCATTACCACCACTTAAGGGTCTAATCAGACCCAAGATTCGAGCCCCAGAATAATAAAATCCTCCTCTCGTTAGCCTCGCGTCTCCAGAAACTTAACCTATAATTAAAATAGTCTATTATTCTACATCAGCTAAATACTTGAAAATGTTTAGTCAACCCCCTCGAACACCCCAACAAGTTCCAAGACATTTTTCAATCGTGACACTCGAAACATCTCGTATTTGTCCAAGAGGCAATGGTTAGGTTTACATTAGGACCACTTCCGCTCAATTGATTAGTCTCAATCGGTTTAGCCCCCCTGGTGTTGGTCGTGGGCCCCCTCTACGACCGCTTTTATCGATCCTGAGTTAGAAAAGGGTTCTCGCGAAACCAATCCCATCGATCGATGTGCTGGAAAGCCAAGGTTGACCGCTATTTGCCATCGAATCGATAGGTTTCTCTCGTGCATTGAATTCTCAATCCCATGATAGCGATTCAAGGCCAGAAAAATACAGCACGCGAACTATGAACGAATTCAAGCGAACTGTTGGTCTTCGTGGTTGTTGGTCGTTAACCACCGACTGGTGAAAATAATTTCTAGAGAGTGTTACAGCGGTGCGAACCACCGACTCGTGAAAATGATTTCTAAGCAGGCGGTACAGGTTACCAAAGTTCGTTCTCGCGTCCCGTTATAACACCAACGAGGACAACTTATTCATCAGGGTGGCTTTATTTGTACATTAAACTCACGAGACTCGATCAGGGCGGACGCGCGTGAAATTCACCGATAGCAGCTACGAAAATTAATTACCACGTTCGATGCTTCTATCCGTAACAGGCCGGAGCCTCGTGTATGTTAATTACAATAACACCGCTTATGAATTCGCCCACGTCATCGATCTTGCCCGTTCACCAGAAACCGATGGGCTCTAACCGGCCCTCTCATCCCCATCCCCCACCTGTGCTTATCACTTTGCATTTTATACCTGTCCGGATAGAAAATACCACCGAATATTAATTAGGTACGCAACACGCGTGCCAACAGAAGATACTCCGGTTTTGTGTTTGCACATACTAATTAATCGTACACACCTCACTGGGATTATTCAAATTAAGTAAGATCAATGTTCTCCAGCTTCGTAACAAATTTCGTTAACGAGTATATTGTACAGAGTGAATTTTCCTTTATTACTTCATTAGGGTGTGAACAGACCCGGATTAATTTCTCATTGTTTAGTCGACATGAATTTTCCTTTCGATTGTACATGATCGGGGAATTTTAGGTCGTGCCTTTTTTTTTTAATCGATAATCGATTTTTATACACGTACGTGTATACGTAAATTCGAGACACACTTTCTCTTTGATTATTAACACGCGATCGAGGGATTTTAGATTGTGTTTCTTCGTGAAGAAAATTTTTTTCCAAGAATCTATTTCTACGTATACACATGTTTGTAAATTAGAGACAAATTTTCTTGTATTTTTCCACGAAAATAATTTTTTTACGAGAATCTATTTCCACACGAATGTACGTTCTCAAATTCGAGACAAATTTTTTCTTTGATTATTAACACGTGATGAAAGGATTTTAGTTTATATTTTTCCGAGAAGACAATTTTTTTTCCAACAATCTGTTTCTACATGTATGTACATTCTCAAATTTGAGACAAATTTTCTCTTTGATAATTAATACACGATTGGAGGATTTTAGATTGTATTTCTTCGTGAAGAAAATTTTTTTTTTAACAATCTATTTCTACAGGTATGTATGTTCTCAAATTTGAGACAAATCTTCTCTTTGATAAGTAATACACGATCGGAGGATTTTAGATTGTATTTCTTCGTGAAGAAAATTTTTTTTTTAACAATCTATTTCTACACGTATGTACGTTCTCAAATTTGAGACAAATCTTCTCTTTGATAATTAATACACGATTGGAGGATTTTAGATTGTATTTCTTCGTGAAGAAAATTTTTTTTTTAACAATCTATTTCTACACGTATGTACGTTCTCAAATTTGAGACAAATCTTCTCTTTGATAAGTAATACACGATCGGAGGATTTTAGATTGTATTTCTTCGTGAAGAAAATTTTTTTTTTAACAATCTATTTCTACACGTATGTACGTTCTCAAATTTGAGACAAATCTTCTCTTTGATAATTAATACACGATTGGAGGATTTTAGATTGTATTTCTTCGTGAAGAAAATTTTTTTTTTTTAACAATCTATTTCTACACGTATGTATGATCTCAAATTTGAGACAAGATCTTCTCTTTGATAATTAACACATGATTGGTGGATTTTAAAACGTATTTCTCCGCAAAGAAAATTTTTTTCCAAAAATCTATTTCTAAATGTATGTATGTTCTTAAAGTTGAGACAAATCTTCTCTTTGATATTTAACACGCAATCGAGGGATTTTAGTTTATATTTTTCCACAAAGAAAATTTTTTTCCAAGAATCTATTTCTACACGTATGTACGTTCTCAAATTCAAGACAAATCTTCTCTTTGATAAGTAATACACGATTGGAGGATTTTAGATTGTATTTCTTCGTGAAAAAAATTTTTTTTTTAACAATCTATTTCTACAGGTATGTATAATACGTTCTCAAATTTGAGACAAATCTTCTCTTTGATAAGTAATACACGATTGGAGGATTTTAGATTGTATTTCTTCGTGAAGAAAATTTTTTTTTTAACAATCTATTTCTACACGTATGTACGTTCTCAAATTCGAGACAAATTTTCTCTTTGATAATTAACACGCAATCGAGGGATTTTAGTTTATATTTTTCCACAAAGAAAATTTTTTTCCAAAAATCTATTTCTACACGTACGTACATTCTCAAATTCAAGACAAATCTTCTCTTTGATAATTAACCCGCGATCGGTACATTTTAAAAGGTGCTTCCCCACGAAGGAAATGTTTCCCCCCGAAAACGCTACAAACCGACACTTCCTCGCGAGAACATACATACGGAAAACGTCGTGCCCGATCTTATAAATCAAGTACCGTGCCAAAGGGATTTCGTGGCCGACGACAACGGGGAAACAATGAAAACGAAATAAATTTTCGGTTTGTTGGATGCCGGGAGGGCCACGTAATCCGTAGGAGGAAATCGATGGCCAGAATTCTGGATCGGGCATCGATGTTCCATCGCGTCTTCTCCCCGATATTTCATTGTTCGTATAAAGTTCTCGGTGTTTGCGCGTCGGAGAACCCGGCCATGGGTCCGGTGCATCGTTCCTTATCAACTCATTTTTCCCGGAGCGGATTCGAGAACGCGGGCACGTATACAGAGGGAGGGAAGTAGAGGGGAGGGGGTACTGTAAAATGCATAAAGTTTTCCCGCCGCGTTTCCTATTAATATATAGACACGGTACAACTACTTCGGGCGAATCGTCTCTCTCGTAACTTCGACCTCTGAACTCTGGCAAAGTGCATTAACCAGATGAAACGGAATTCGCGAGTGCGTAACCCCTTCAATCTACCCCGGTGCGCTTGCTCTTATCGCAGTCGTTGCCACGCCGAAATGCCACGGAATGGCGAACCGTTCTCGACCCGTGCGCCAACATTATTAGCCGTTCGTTCCGTTTCACCGTGGCTATTTTTGATTCTTCGTACGGAATTAAATAGAAAGCGTCCAGGGGAATTTGTACGCCGTGGCTACCGTTTCCGTGGAAAGCATCGCGAGTGGGCAAGGTAACCGTGAAGTTTTCAATTTCGATCACGGCTTCGCCCCGGATTCAAGACCCGGGATCGTTTCTCACGTTGCTCGTGTCGGCCACGAGCTGTTCCTCGACTTACACGGTTGTTAGTCTTGAAGCAAAAATCGCCCCGCTTTCGAGAGTAATTTTCACCCCGGATTCAAGAGATAGGATTGTTTCTTTTCGTTGTTTATGTTTTACATATGTCGCTCTTCAATTTGCACGGTCTTCTATTAATCTTCATCGGAGGTAAGAATCATCATTTCACTTTCGAGATTAATTTTTACCCCGGATTCAAGAGCTAGGATTGTTCCTTTTCATTGTTTATGTTCTGCATGTGCCGTTCTCCAATTTTCAATTTTTTGTTAGTCTTGATCGGAGGTAAGAAATACCGTCCCGCTTTGGAGATTAATTTTTACCTCGGATTCAAGAGCTAGGGTTGTTTCTTTTCATTGTTTATGTTCTACATGTGTCGCTCTCCAATTTGCACGGTCTTCTATTAATCTTCCTCGAAGGTAAGAATCACCATTCCGCTTTGGAAACTAATTTTTAGTCCGGATTCAAGAGCTAGGATTGTTTCTTTTCATTGTTTATATTCTGTATGTGTCGTTATCTAATTTCCAATCTTTTATTAGCCTTCATCAGAGGTAAGAATCACCATTCCGCTTTCAAGATTAATATTTACCCCGGATTCAAGAGCTAGGGTTATTCCTTTCCATTGTTTATCTTCTCCATATGTCGCTCTTCAATTTGCACGGTCTTCTATTAGTCTTGATCGGAGGTAAAAATCACCATCTCGCTTTCAAGACTAATTTTTACCCCGCATTCAAGAGCTAGGATTATTTATTTCTATTGTTTGTTCTACATATGTCGCTCTTCAATTTGCACGGTCTTCTATTAGACTTCATCGGAGATAAAAATCACCATTTCGCTTTCAAGACTAATTTTTACCCCGGATTCAAGAGCTAGGATTGCTCCTTTTCATTGTTTATGTTCTACATATGTCGCTTTCCAATTTGCAGCGTCTTCTATTAGTCTTCAACAGAGGTAAGAATCACCATCCCGCTTTCGAGACAAATTTTTACCCCGGATTCAAGAACTAGAGCTATTCCTCCCACTGTTTATATTCTACAGCTCTCGAACTTGCTTCTTAGCTTCACTCGGAGATAAAAATCACCATCCCGCATTCGAGACTAATTTTTACCCCGGATTCAAGAGAATCCCTCCGCAATATGTTCCACGTGAGAAGTTTACCCAATTTCCTTATCAGCTTCTAGTCGAATAAAAAAAATCACGCTTCCAAACGAATCTCGCCCCCTTTCCCCCGTGTATTTCGTTCCACATCCGTTGGAAAACATCGCGACGAAAACAAAAACGAACGTAAATTACCACGACTGGAGAACTGGCAACTATTATAATCAATGCTGTTCCCATTTCGGTGTAATTCGTCGTTGGAAATCCGAGCCTGGGCCGAGCATAAATAATCATCCAAGTATCGTATTAATTCACGGCCGATCGTATTTCTCGATGTACCGGTTCGTTCGTTCGGAAAATGTCGAAACGGAGTGTGGGGGGGGGGGGGGGGGGACGAATGTCGAAGAATCACGCGCCTCGAGTGTCTTCGCGGCGAATCAGCGTCGGGGATGGAATCGTGCTCGGAATTTATATGTTTTGATCGGGTCGTAACTATAATTTTACGGTCGCTCGGTTCATCGCGGATTTATTGCGTTTTCGATCGAAAATTGAATACAGAATAGAGAAAGGGGGTGGTTACGGAAGCATCGAAAGAGAATAAAGTTTCAACCCCGAAACTCTCCACGAAGGGGCGGTTTGGGTCGCTATCTGGACGAGGGAAGGAAGGGGGGTAGCAACATCGTTCCCGCAATAAGTCAGCCCCGATTCTTCGATGCAAATTTTTAAACGGGATAATAAATATCCCCGAGCGACTACGTGACCCGTCTACGAAACGAGCAGCCATCCAACGCGCGGGGACCACCGTCCTTCGACCAATCTTGTCACTCGGTTCGTTCCCTTCTTTTGTCCTTCCTCTTTCTTTCGCCATTCGTGCCGGTGACTTCCTTTTCTTTCTTTTTTTTTATCTCTCTCTCTCCCCTTTTTTCCTTCTTCCTTTCTTTTCACCTTCTTTTTTCCCTTTTCACTCCCGCCCCTGTTTCCTCCTCTCCGCGGCCAACCCTCCTCCTCTTCCTCCTACTCCTCCTCCTCCTCCTCCTCCTCCGCGCCACTCGCTGGCTGAATTTTAATCCCGTCGCCCGGAGAACGCTCGATTGTGAAATTATCGCGGCTTTCCTCGCGGCTTTTCTTTACCCCCGAGTTTCTCGCGCGGGCATTTTCCCACCGAGGGTGGAAATTGTCCCGCGATTCCTGCGCGAGAAACTTTTTTTCTCCCTCCCTCCCCCATCCGCCCAACCCTCCGTTTTTCCCGCTTCCTCCCGCGTGGACTTGCCAAGTTTCCGCAAATACAGTCGTTTACTTCCCTACTCCGAGTTTGTTTACGTCCATGATTAATTTTAACGGCCGAACAATTTAGAACGAATGCAGAGTACTTTGGAAGGGGTTGGTGTTTCTATGGAGAATTTCGAAACAGTTTCGAGCAATTTTTTCCGACGGTTGTTTCACAACAATGTTACACTTTCTTTCTACGTGTAATTATTTCAAATTCAATACGATAAAGGGATGAAAATTTATATCGAACACTGAGTGATTTGGAAAGGGTTGTTTCTATGGAGAGTTTCGAAACAGTTTTCAGGAATTTTTTCCAAGGGTAATTTTACGATGATGGTACAGTTTTTTTTCTACGTGTAATTATTTCAAACCCAATACGATAAAGGGATGAAAATTTATATCGAACACTGAGTGATTTGGAAAGGGTTGTTTCTATGGAGAGTTTCGAAACAGTTTTCAGGAATTTTTTCCAAGGGTAATTTTACGATGATGGTACAGTTTTTTTTCTACGTGTAATTATTTAAAACCCAATACGATAAAGGGATGAAAATTTATAACGAATACTGAGTGATTTGGAAAGGGTTGTTTCTATGGAGAATTTCGAAACAGTTTCAAGTAATTTTACAATGATGGTACAGTTTCTTTCTACGTGTAATTATTAGTAAACACAATACAATAAAGGGATAAAAATTTATATCGGATACAGAGTGATTTGGAAAGGGTAGTTTCTATGGACAGTTTCGAAACAGTTTCGAGTAATTTTTTCCAAGGGTAATTTTACAATGATGGTACAGTTTCTTTCTACGTGTAATTATTTTAAATCCAACACAATAAAAGAATGAAAATTTATAAAAAATATAGAGTGCTTTGGAAAGGGTAGTTTCTATGGAAAATTTCCAAACATTTTCGAGTAATTTCTTCCAAGGGTAATTTTACAACCATGGTACTGTGTAATTATTTGAAACTCAATACAATAAAGGGATGAAAATTTATAACGAATACAGGGTGCTTTGGAAAAGGTAGTTTCTATGGAGAATTTTTAAACAGTTTTCAGGAATTTTTTTCAAGAGTAATTTTACAACCATTTTACTGTGTAATTATTCGTAAACCCAATACAATAAAAAGATGAAAATTTATATCAAATACAAGGTGCTTTGGAAAAGGTAGTTTCTATGGAGAATTTTCAAACAGTTTTCATGAATTTTTTTCAATGGTAATTTTACAACCATTGTACTGTGTAATTATCAGTAAACCCAATACAATAAAAGGATAAAAATTTATAATAAAATAATTCTTTCTCCGTGTAATTATTTCAAACCGAATACAATAAAGGGATGAAAATTTATAACGAAACAGAGTGTTTTGAAAAGGGTAGTTTCTATAGAAAATTTCCAAACATTTTCGAGTAATTCTTTCCAAGGGTAGTTTTACAACGACGGTACATTTTCCTTCCCCGTTTAATTATTTAGAACCCGATGCGCCAGAGGGATGAAAATTTATGAAATTTGCAAGCGGACAATTTTTCCCCACTTCGGGATAATATATTCAAGCGGTAAACGTTCGCCCTTTGTAATTCTGACGAGTAATTGTTATTCGAGCCGAATAAATTGTTCCATTTACGCGTTACAGGGTTGAACGGTGCTTCGTATAAAAATTGTTCGCCCAGTGAATGCAATATTATTCGTCATAGTTGGTTCGAGATATTTTCTCGCGACGTCGATTCCTTCGTTCTCTCCTGAGAGAAGTTACCTTTCGCGTAAGTTCGCATTCTTTCGTAGCCAGCCCCTGTAGCTCGTCTTTTCTCTCGTTGTATTTTTTTCTTTCCCCTCGGTGGTTGTTGTTTACAGAAAAAATACCGTGTTTCGTAATTCCTCGGGGCTGGAATTGAATTAACCTTCTTGAACTTCCGTTCCACGATCCAACCGGGCGAACTTCTACCCATACACTTTTCTCGTTTCGTCGTCGGGTCTCTGCTCGTCCCTTTGAAATAACAAGGTGAATGTTAATCCGAAAATTGCCGATCTCGACACCTCTCCACTTCGTGTCCAACCCCCCACCCCCACCCCCGATGACGCGTCAGCTTTATTTCTCCCACTCCGAGCGAATATTTTTTCCTTCGGTCGATCGATTGAATATGGATTCCGTTCGCTGAATATTCGATTGGATTTTTGCCTAACTCGCAAGATATACTCGTGATCTCTTCTCGTTTGTTCGCCCTTCGCGATCGCGACAGGCGTTCATCGGTATTCATGAAACAGGGAATCGAATTAACCCACTCTTTCGTTCCTCTTTTCGTTCTTGTACCACGAACGACTACTCCACCCCTCGTTCCTACGCGTTTATTTTTTAAACAAAGAAACGCACATCCCGTGGGATTATCCACACCGTTGCTCGTCACTTTTAATATATTTTTCCCACATCGCGCGAACGTGTTCCCAATTTTTCTTGTAAGTTTTCCTACGTTTTATTGCAACGCGTGAAACTCACGCACGAATCTTTCTTCGTAGACATAGGTGTCTCTAGAAATAGCTCAATTTTTAATCTACTCCGATAAATTACCCTTATTTCGGTTAATTACCATTGGTAAGTGGAATCGAAGTTTTTAAATCATTGTTAACGTTTTATTACAATGAATAAATTTTTCCTACACGTGACCCTCCGTTTCTCTAGGAATAACTAAATTTGTAATCTACTCCAATAAATTACCCTTACTCCGGTTAATTACCCTGAGTGACTAAAATCGTAATTTTGAAATTATTATTAACGTTTTATTACAAAGAATCAATTTTTCCTACACGTGTCTTTCCGTTTCTCTAGAAATAACTAAATTTTTAATCTACTCCGATAAATTACTCTTACTCCGGTTAATTACCCTCAGTGAGTGAAATTGAAATTTTAAAATCATTGTTAACGTTTTATTACAACGTATAAAATTTTTGTATACGTACCTTTCCGTTTCTCTAAAAATAACTAAATTTTGAATCTACTCCGATAAATTACCCTTACTCCGGTTAATTACCCTTAGTGAGTGAAATTGAAATTTTGAAATCATTGTTAACATTTTATTACAACGAATAAATTTTTCCTACACATGTCTTTCCGTTTTTCTAGAAATAACTAAATTTTTAATCTACTCCAATAAATTATCCGTAAGTGGAATCGAAGTTTTTAAATCATTGTTAACGTTTTATTACAACGAATAAATTTTTTCTACACGTGTCTTTCCGTTTCTCTAGAAATAACTAAATTTTTAATCTACTCCAATAAACTACCCTTACTCCAATTAATTACCCTGAGTGACTAAAATCAAAATTTTGAAATTATTATTAACGTTTTATTACAACGAATAAATTTTTCCTACACGTGCCTTTCCATTTCTCTAAAAGTAACTAAATTTTTAATCTACTCCAATAAATAACCCGTAAGTGGAGTCGAAATTTTGAAATCATTGTTAACCTTTTATTACAACCGGTGAATTTCCCCTAGATTTCTACGTATCGTGTTCGTTGGATCCGGTAACATCGTTAAATGTACTCTGCAAAATTACACATCACTGGAACTCCCATCATTAAACGTTCTTAATAGTTTGTTAATATTTTATCGCAACGCGCCGAACCCTCAGATGGATTTTTCATACACTTTACGTTCGTGTTCCGACCGAGTGGACAAAGTTATCGAATTTACCTTGGAAAATATCTGTTACCGAACACTCTACTAACGAAACGTTCTCAATCCCTCGTTAATACTTCATCGTATCGTAAAAAATATTTTCGAACGATCTCGTAATTGCGAAATTGTGATCTACATTTTCCTAGATTTCTCACCGTTTTTGTTTCTATTCGGTCGGTACCACCGAACTGGTTAAATTTCTTTCGAAACATTACCTACAACTGAACCAAAACCTTCGTGATTCTTTCCCGAACGTTTAATTTTTACTCGCGAAACTTTCCACCGTCTCCATTACCGTTCTTTACAACTGTTGCATAGAAAAATTTTAATCTGTTTCCTCTCCCGGGATTTGTACTTTCGTTCTTTCTTCGAACTACTTTACCGATGTTTCCGCAACCCCTCCACACCCCCTGGCCACCACCAGTACACGGTTGAATTTTTATCGTTTCATCCGTGCTTCGTCGAGTCCGCGAACAAAGTTCCATTATTCTAACACGCGGCGCGAACCAAAAATTACTTTAAACGTTCCATTGCCTCGCTATTTCTCCGTGTTCCCGTTTTCTGCCTCCAACCGTGGAACTAAGAAACATTCCTTATCTCCGTTCTGTTACGTAGCTACGTTTCGAGTTAATCCCGGCCCTTATCTTTTAATTGCGCGGATCGTACGATGAATCTTAATTACCTTTGCTAACTATATAATCGTCGGAGTTCCTTCCCGTGCTAAAGTACTCGTGGAATCTCGTTTGCGATACTTTAGCTATTATTTTTCCTCCCGAAATCCGTTCACAGGACGATCGGTACGGTAAAAATGGCTTTGGTTCGTTCCTCGTTGCGGTACGGACTGAGCGGAAGCTTTGTACTGAGCAGAAGGTTTGTAAAATTGTGTTAAACAAGGTACAATGTACTTGGTAGTAAGTGATTTCTTTTAGAATATAGTTTTTGTATCTTCGATTCAAGTGTACTACAGTGTCGAGATAAAACGTTTGTGTATGTATAGTTGGAAGTTGGAAAGATTACCTGTGGATTAAGGTTGTGTTAAAAATGGGATAATATACTTGGTAATAAATAATTTCTTTTAGAATATATTTTTTGTATCTTCAATTCTTCTATGAGGTGCACTACAGTGATCAAACTTTCGTGTATGTATAGTTGGAAGTTGGAAAGATTACCTGTGGATTAAAGTTGTGTTAAAAATGGTATAATGTACTTGGTAATAAGTGATTTCTTTTAGAATATATTTTTTGTATCTTTCATTTTACCATGAAGTGTACTACAGTGTCGAGATAAAACTTTCGTGTATGTATAGTTGGAAGTTGGAAAGATTACCTGTGGATTAAGATTGTGTTAAAAATAGTATAATATCCTTGGTAGTAAATGATTTCTTTCAGAATATATTTTTTATATCTTCGATTTTACCATGAAGTGTACTACAGTGTCGAGATAAAACTTTCGTGTATGTATAGTTGGAAGTTGGAAAGATTACCTGTGGATTAAGGTTGTGTTAAAAATGGTATAATGTACTTAGTAATAAATGATTTCTTTTAGAATACATTTTTTGTACCTTCAATTCTTCCATGAGGTGTACTACATTGATCAAACTTTCGTGTATGTATAGTTGGAAGTTGGAAAGATTACTTGTGGATTAAGGTTGTGTTAAAAATGGGATAATGTACTTGGTAATAAATGATTTCTTTTAGAATATATTTTTTGTATCTTTAATTTTACCATGAAGTGTACTACAGTGTCGAGATAAAACTTTCGTGTATGTATAGTTGGAAGTTGGAAAGATTACTCGTGGATTAATTTCGTGTTAAAAATGATATAATATCCTTGGTAATAAATGATTTCTTTTAGAATATATTTTCTGTATCTTCGATTCTACCATGAGTTGTACCACAGTGATCAAACTTTCGTGTATGTATAGTTGGAAGTTGTAAAGATTACTTCTGGATCAAGGGGGAGAAAAGTAGTATTGTGTGTAGAGGAGAGTGGGGACAGTCGAAATAAATAGAAAAACGCGCGAAGTACTCTAAGTAAATATAGAGTAATTAGTATCAGACGTCTGACCCAATACGATCTAAAACTCCTTCCGTAGGTCAACTTCTCAGCTCGGCACAGTACATCGATCGAGTCTGGAGATTATTCTATCCCTTTGCTTTCCAGTAAGAGTAACCTTTCCATCGAACCGAATACAGAGTCGAATTTAAGCGGAAATTTCGGTCGAAAATTATTTTTCGTTTGCAGTTGCACGTTCATCCCTCGAATTCGATGCAACGTGAATCCCGATATTGAAGAGCGTTCTTTGGAAATATAAATGAACGTGATCCTGGATCTGCCGTTTATTTCTGATCGGTTTAGTCCAACGGATGCTTCAGAGACGATTAGCAGCATCAATTATTTTCTAACGAGCATGCAACCCAATCATTTTCGCGTCTCTGGGCGTCGATCGATCGTCCTGGATCCAACGACTCGATGTTATTACCACGGTATCCTAATTTTGAATTAAGTATCTCTCGTTCCCGATTATCCATTGTGCTTCAACCACTGTGTTCCACAATTCAATGGGACACCATTGTTACAATTTCCTGATCTTTAAATATCTTTTATTCGTAATTATCCATCGACGAGTTACAAGCCCCTCGCTGCTCCCCATGATTCAATTCGATACTATTCCTGCAGTTACTCGTTCGTTGATTAATATCTTTTCTCTCGATTATCCGTCTAACGATTTACATTATCTCAAACCCACCCCAAGGTTCCACGATCCAAACTGATACCGTTGTCACGATTTTCTGCTCTTGAATTAAATATCTTTCGTTTCCCAGTGGCCCATCGATACGTTACATTTCGAGCCCTCGTTCGATTCTACAATCCAAATTGATACCATTGTCACACGTTCCTGATCTTGGATTAAATATCTTCCTTTTCCGCTCGTACGTCGATACATTACATTTCCACCCCTCTGTTGGATTCCACAATTCAACCCGATATCGTTGTCACTCCTCTCTGGTCTTGGATTAAATGTCTTTCTTTTTCAGTTGTCCACGGACGTATTATATTCCACTACCTCCTATACATGGTATTGCACAATTCACCTCGATACCATTGCAACGATTTCTCCGTGCTTGGATCAAACATTTTCCTTTTCCAATTGTTCATCGTTCGAATTGTTCACGTATTACAATTCCACCCCGTACTCCACGATTCGACTCGTTATCGTCGCGAGATAATTCTCTAAATTAAATATTTCATTATCTTTCGTTCCCAGTTGTTCGATATCACGATTATAATATTAAATAATCTCAGATCGAACGTTTTCCTTTTCCAATTGTCCATCCATGCATTATACTTTCATCCCTTTCTGGACTTTATAATTCGACTAATTATCGTCGCGAGATAATTTTCTAAATTAAAGATTATCGATTATCTTTCGTTCCCAATTGTTCCATGTCACAATTCTAATATTAAATAATTTCAGATCGAACGTTTTCCTTTTCCAATTGTCCATCCATGCACTACATTTTCACCCCATGCTGGACTCTATAATTCAACTAGTTATCGTCGCGAGATAATTTTCTAAATTAAATATTCCATTATCTTTCGTTCCCAATTGTTCGATATCACAATTATACTATTAAATAATTTCAGATAGAACGTTTTCCTTTTCCAATAATCCATCCATGCACTACACTTTCACCCCATACTAGACTCCACGATTCGACTACTTATGAAAGAACAGTCTAGAAATTTAGAAACTAATCCAAATTAAAGATTATCAATCATCTTTCGTTCCCACTTGCACGATACCACGTCCACAAAATTAAATATCCTCCGTTTTCAAATATTCATCGACTCGTGGTACGTCAGCACACTGTTGGGTGACACGATTCAACCGAATATCACTATGGCAGATTTTTCTCCTCAATGGTGGAAGAACACCTTCGCAAAGCCAGCGCACGACAGGAAAATAGAAAGGGTAACATCGTACAGATCCTCTTTCTTGCTCCCTTTGTCTCTCACCCCTCCACCCCCTACCCCACCCCAACCCTCCCACGCGTTCTCTTGGAAGACAGACACTTCTTTCCCTCGCGTCGACTTTTTCTCGATTCTTATTCTTTCTTCGCTAAGTCCCCGACTCCGAACCCAAATCCTCGGGTACAGCGGTACTCGAAGAAAGGCACTTGT
The DNA here is from genome assembly GCF_051014685.1 of Ptiloglossa arizonensis. Taxonomy (NCBI): domain Eukaryota; kingdom Metazoa; phylum Arthropoda; class Insecta; order Hymenoptera; family Colletidae; genus Ptiloglossa; species Ptiloglossa arizonensis. The sequence goes on from NC_135049.1 coordinate 28,799,384, forward strand.
GGCGCTCCCATTTCACTAGACTCCTCTCCTTTATTGTCTTTCGCAAATACTCGTCGGACGAGTCGAACGAATTGCGCTTTCCGCTTGCTTTTCACTTAGATCCTCCTCTCCTTTTCGTCCTCGCGAGTAATTAATGCATTTCTCCACGTTTAATTCGCGTAAGAATTCATTACGCGACCAGAAGGATCGCCATCTTCGACCCACGAAATAATATTGTTTCTTTTTTTTTTTTTAATATCGTGGTTCTCTGTACGTTACATTCGAGAATATTTCACCGAAGGAGAACAACATTTCGCGAAATTCGAGGTAAATTATTCCCGAATATAATATCACTTTTTATTATTCGCGACACGCGTAACGAAAAGGGCTGTAAAAAAAATTACAGCTTCATTCGGATTTGGACTTCGTGCTTTGAAAATTCCGCGATATTTGAATAAATTTCAATTCTAATAAATAACATTACACTGAGCGTCCACCGCAGAGGACACCCATCCCGAGCTTTCTTTTTCTCGAGAAGCTTATCGTACCTGAACCAATCGATGTAACAAAATTTCTATTTGCAATTACATACCTACACTCGTCCATTTTCTGAAAATTCTAATCACACTCGAGCCTGATCGCTGTGACCAGAGAAATCCAGCCTCATAATGCGACTAGGGAATTCAAGTAACACGCTAGGAGAACATTTGTAATTTTCATACGCGTAAACATATTCGTACGAAAGTTATGCAGAAATATCTCCAAAGTATCTACTTTCCATGCATATGTGAAATCTTTATATCGGATATTCCGTAACTTTGGAAAAAATTCTCAAAGATCCTTTTCTATTCAGGTTACGAAGTATTCCCCTTTAAACGTTAAATCGTTAAATTAGGTATTGTTCTATGTCATCTAACCCAGACCTGATTTACCGGTTGCATTCGAACGACTCTGTCGACACACGATTCATCCTCCTGGTAGCTTACATCCCCTAACCCCTGTAACGTCCACGGATGGACAAGGAATCGTTTGGCCGAGGCTTTGTGTGCCCTTAATCATCGTCCGTGTTTCTTTGACTCGTCAAGCCGCGAGGCTTTCTGTTGTATCTCCGTTAAGTCTCAACGTTGGAACAATAGGCCGTGTCGTCGAAAGTTATCCGGGAAAGTTCGTCGAATTCCCTTCGAGATTCATTTGACAAATTTTCGAGAATTTTTACAAATAACAAACGTACGTTTAAAAAAACAAAAAACTACAAGAGGTAACCGCCATTTTCCGTGGCTCGATTTCGTTCAAAATTGAATCACTTCTCCAGACAGTGGTACAAAGCTCAAATACAAAGTTTCGTCCGAATCCATTCGGTGGTTTAGACGCAATAGCGTTAAGAGTCACACCGGCAATCTTTCCAATCGCGAACTGTACATACTCGCGCACGGAATGAATTTTTCGAAACGGTCCGACCGTGGTCGTTTACAGGTCTCTTGTTTCGCTCCTGGATGTCGTAATTGGACGAAATTTACGGTAAAATGATTGTTGAAAATTTATTCCATCGCAAGATCTCGGTTGACGTCGATTCGGTGTGTGTCGCGAGAAAAATAGGGGTTACGAAGACTTAGCTTCGGCGGTGTCACCTAATCCAGACCTAATTTACCAGTTGCATTCGAACGACTCTGTCGACACACGACTCATCCTCCTGGTAGCTTTCATCCCCTAACCCCTGTAACGTCCACGGATGGACAAGGAATCGTTTGGCCGAGGCTTTGTGTGCCCTTAATCATCGTCCGTGTTTCTTTGACTCGTCAAGCCGCGAGGCTTTCTGTTGTATCTCCGTTAAGTCTCAACGTTGGAACAATAGGCCGTGTCGTCGAAAGTTATCCGGGAAAGTTCGTCGAATTCCCTTCGAGATTCATTTGAGAAATTTTCGAGAATTTTTACAAATAACAAACGTACGTTTAAAAAAACAAAAAACTACAAAAGGTAACCGCCATTTTCCGTGGCTCGATTTCGTTCAAAATTGAATCACTTCTCCAGACAGTGGTACAAAGCTTAAATACAAAGTTTCGTCCGAATCTATTCGGTGGTTTAGACGCAATAGCGTTAAGAGTCACACCGGCAATCTTTCCAATCGCGAACTGTACATACTCGCGCACGGAATGAATTTTTCGAAACGGTCCGACCGTGGTCGTTTACAGGTCTCTTGTTTCGCTCCTGGATGTCGTGATTGGACGAAATTTACGGTAAAATGATTGTTGAAAATTTATTCCATCGCGAGGTCTCGGTTGACGTCGATTCGGTGTGTGTCGCGAGAAAAATAGGGATTACGAAGACTTAGCTTCGGCGGTGTCACCTAATCCAGACCTAATTTACCGGTTGCATTCGAACGACTCTGTCGACACACGACTCATCCTCCTGGTAGCTTACATGCCCTAGCCCCTGTAACGTCCACGGATGGACAAGGAATCGTTTGGCCGAGGCTTTGTGTGCCCTTAATCATCGTCCGTGTTTCTTTGACTCGTCAAGCCGCGAGGCTTTCTGTTGTGTCTCCGTTAAGTCTCAACGTTGGAACAATAGGCCGTGTCGTCGAAAGTTATCCGGAAAAGTTCGTCGAATTCCCTTCGAGATTCATTTGAGAAATTTTCGAGAATTTTTACAAATAACAAACGTATGTTCAAAAAAACAAAAAACTACAAGAGGTAACCGCCATTTTCCACGGCTCGATTTCGTTCAAAATTGAATCACTTCTCCAGACAGTGGTACAAAGCTTAAATACAAAGTTTCGTCCGAATCCATTCGGTGGTTTGGACGCAATCGCGTTAAGAGTCACACCGGCAATCTTTCCAATCGCGAACTGTACATACTCGCGCACGGAATGAATTTTTCGAAACGGTCCGACCGTGGTCGTTTACAGGTCTCTTGTTTCGCTCCTGGATGTCGTGATTGGACGAAATTTACGGTAAAATGATTGTTGAAAATTTATTCCATCGCGAGATCTCGGTTGACGTCGGTTCGGTGTGTGTCGCGAGAAAAATAGGGGTTACGAAGACTTAGCTTCGGCGGTGTCACCTAATCCAGACCTAATTTACCGGTTGCATTCGAACGACTCTGTCGACACACGACTCATCCTCCTGGTAGCTTTCATCCCCTAACCCCTGTAACGTCCACGGATGGACAAGGAATCGTTTGGCCGAGGCTTTGTGTGCCCTTAATCATCGTCCGTGTTTCTTTGACTCGTCAAGCCGCGAGGCTTTCTGTTGTGTCTCCGTTAAGTCTCAACGTTGGAACAATAGGCCGTGTCGTCGAAAGTTATCCGGGGAGCTTTCGTCTGCTCGTATCCAGCGCGTCGAGCTTTCGAGGTGGCTCGCGGCGATAATAACGCGACAACAATGCGGGTACCACGATGTTTGGCTCCGTTGGAAATCGTTGAACAAAGTACTAGACTTGAACCGGTTCGACGACGACCATAATTACACCGTGGCTCGTTAATATATTCCGGATCGATGTTTTTTCTTTTTTTTTTTCTCGAAGAGCGCGAAAACATCGCGAAGTACCACTTCTCTCGAATCGATAACCAGGTGAAGGGAACCCCGAGCTCGAAATTTTCTGGCGTGTGGCAATTTTCATAGCGTCGAGTTCAAAGCATTGTTCCTCGAAGGCGTGAAAATCACCTCGCAAAGAACGCCGACGTTTCTCTCGTTAGAGTTCCCGCCAGCCGATCGACGACGATTTATACGTCTCAGCAAGTTTTTCGCAGCCGAGGAGGTAGTGGAAGGTCTCTCGAGGCTGTTGCACGATACACATAGGGGTGCGTTGATGACGATGGTGTATCTCAGGGAGAAAGAGAAACATATTTTTTAGTCGAGAGGAACTCTGTGTCAGGAGCAAGTTGAACGTGGAAAGTGTCGAGGATGCTGAGAGTGCATCGATGATGGTGATGTATTGTAGGGAGAAAGAAAAACTATTTCTGAATTAAGGAGCATGTGATACCACAGGTTGAAAGTTGACAGTGGAAAATTCTCCAGGGTATTGAGAATGAACTGGTGATGGTAATGTATTGTAGGGAGAAATAGAAACTATTTTTTAGTCGAGAGGAACCTTGTGTCAGGAGCAAGTTGAACGTGGAAAGTGTCGAGGATTCTGAGAGTACATTGATGATGGTGATGTATTGTAGGGAGAAATAAAAACCATTTCTGAGGTGAAGAGAACGTGGTACCACAGGTTAAAAGTAGACAATAATAAGTATGGAGGATATTGAGAGTGCACTGATGATGATAATGTATTGTAGGGAGAAATAGAAACGTAGATAGTTGAATGTAGACAGTGGAAAGTCCTCGAGACTATTTCAGGATGCACAGAGATGTTGGTGATGATAATGTATTCTAGGGAGAAAAAAAAATCATTTCTGGGTTAAAGATAACGTGTACCACAGGTTGAAAGTAGACAGTAATAAGTCTCGAGGATGTTGAAAGTGCATCGATGATGATAATGTATTGTAGGGAAAAAGAAAAACTATTCCTGAGTTAAAGAGAACGTGTACCACAGGTTGAAAGTAGACAGTAATAAGTCTCGAGGATGTTGAAAGTGCATCGATGATGATAATGTATTGTAGGGAAAAAGAAAAACTATTCCTGAGTTAAAGAGAACGTGTACCACAGGTTGAATGTAGACAGTAATAAGTCTCGAGGATGTTGAAAATGCATCGATGATGATAATGTATTGTAGGGAAAAAGAAAAACTATTTCTGAGTTAACAAAAACATGGCACCACAGGTTGAAAGTAGACACCGCAGGTAGTGATAAGTCTCGAGGATATTGAAAGTGTACTGAGAATGGTAATGTATTCTAGGGAGAAAGAAAAATTAATCCTGAACTAAGTGGCACGTTGCACTATAAGTAAGTAAAATATGCACACTGTGGAGTAATTTTTATTTAATTACACGGCTCGTGAAAACGTTTGATTGGATAAGTTTAGTAAATTTTTGCAAAAACTGATCTTTCTTTCTTCCTTCAATACATTTACTATGCAATAGTGTATTTAGAATGAAAGTTAGACAAATCCAATATAAAAATCACACTTTATTTAATATATAAATACATACACACATATGTACACACGTATACAATATATACAAGAAGAAAATAACGGTCAAAGAGTCGCTGAATTCGGAATATACGGTATCGGTAATTTTCTTATTTGCTAACTGTACAATGATTAACCTGTTGGTGTGCAAGTATCGTACTTTGAGGCCAGCAACGAAGTTTAAAAACGTTGTATCTTTGAACCGACTAATTCTAAAAGGAGTTAATTACGATTATATTTTAACACGAGTCTCCCCACCCTTCCGTGGTGTACCATCAACCTATATATACATATGTTTATATACATACACACGCACACACACACACAGACACAGTGTGGCTTGTAACCGCGTGGCAATTCCTTTCTCTGCCAGGGAAGGAAATTCTGTGGCGAGAACGGGAACGTCGCGTTACGTGCATCCGGTGCACTCGACGTTCGGTTTTCTCGTACAAAGGCCGAGTGGCTATAAAGTCTGGGTAATAGATCGACGGGTTCTAGACGTCGCGTCATTGACGTCGGGACGCCCGTTACGTACGTTGTTCGTTTCCGTCGTGAACGGGGTCGCAGCCGCGGACTTCGGGACGCTTGCTAATTTCAATGGAAACCGCGACACCGACATCGAGCCAATCGGTTTCTCACGGAAATTGCTCGAAATTGCGAAGAAATAAAATCAATTTTCCAGATCCAGCTCCGTAGAACCAACGTCGAACCCTATCCGCCGCGTTACACGACGACCAACGAACCCTTCGACCTCTAGAAACGCTCAACGTGTAATGTTAAGTTTTTAAATTTATTTATCGCGCCAATTTACGCGCCCTGACGAGAAAATAGGACGTATAAATTTAAAAACATTACAGTGCGGTCGAAAAAGTAAGTTAAAATGGCAAAGTTTGGCGAATCGCTGCTTCAAAACGGGATTGTTTATTTATTAGAGCAGATAGAGAAAATGTTCGTTTACCTTTTCGGCGTAGAATTTAATTCCCTTCGAGATTCATTCGAGAAATTTTCGAGAATTTTTACAAATAACAAACGTACGTTTAAAAAACAAAAAAATCTACAAGAGGTAACCGCCATTTTCCGTGACTCGATTTTGTTCAAAATTGAATCACTTCTCCAGACAGTGGTACAGAGCTCAAATACAAAGTTTCGTCCGAATCCATTCGGTGGTTTGGACGCAATCGCGTTAAGAGTCACACCGGCAATTTTTCCAATCGCGAACTGTACATACTCGCGTACGGAATGAATTTTTCGAAACGGTTCGATCGTAGTCGTTGACAGGTCTCTTGTTTCGCTCCTGGATGTCGTAATTGGACGAAATTTACGGTAAAATGATGGTTGAAAATTTATTCCATCTCGGTTGACGTCGGTTCGGTGTGTGTCGCGAGAAAAATAGGGGTTACGAAGACTTAGCTTCGGCGGTGCACCGTCGACTCGAATCCTTAAAAATGGCGGTATCCCGTGCAGAGGCCCTTATCCGGTTAGCTCGAAACTCGAGCGAAAGATCGATCACCTGAAAATAATGGGGCGACTCGTTGCCCGCATCCATTGTTTATACTCCCCCCACACCCACTCCCACCTCCCACTCGTCTCTCCACGTTCTCGTTTGGCGACTTCACCGCCACATTTTCGCGAATTTGTGCCCCGAATCATCGAAGGGTCGTCCACTTACCCAACGATCTTTTATCGTAAGGGTGACTTCGAGCTAGGGGAAATCTCGCGGAATAACTTATCGAGCTTTCTTTTCGAAGTAATTGGAGCCTTTTTAAATCGTTCGGCAAATAACGAGCGCTCTAATTGTATTGAACGCTTCACCAACGAATTGGAATGGATTCTTGAAGCTGGTTGAAAAAGGCGATCCTTAATGGTCCCGCTCGGTAACGCCGGGGAATTTTATTCAAGCACTTTTTAATTGAATCCTGCGGCGCAGAGTTGCGGAACGAACGCTTGGACGATCTTTGTCGCGATGCACTTCTGCTTTTCGGATGAATTGCGAATAAAACGTCGTATATCTGTACGGTCGATGTATTCATCGTTGTCCACGGCTCGGGTTAACCGAGATCGAGCCAATGTAAATGTAATTTTCAGCGACCTTTTGTACTCTATGAGTGTAAAGTCGCGAACGAAACAGAGACGGAGACGTCGTGGATAAATGGAGAATTATGCTCGACTAGAGGGGAAAAAAGGAGTATTAAGTTCAGTAAAGTAGTATAAAAAATAGAACGGACCACTGAATTTCACTTACATCGACACGATGTATCGTCATGGGGAACGAAGATTCAGTCTTCTTGGGTGAGTGGAACGTTTTGAGGTAAGTAAGCGGAATATGGACGACATCTAGTAGTTTTTGTTCGGTGAGAGAGCTTGCTTGAGTAAAAAGTCTAATACGATCTGAATTCACTGTACCGAAGTATATATTTTTCCTACGTGCGAGCGTATTGTTAACTGAATGAAATAAAATATATATATATATTAAGTTCTGGTATGTGTGTAACGGTACGAAAATTACCGTTGGTGTTAGCATTGCTAACTAGTGGTGAAAAGTACACGAAGAAGAAAACGTGTGTCGAAACCATCTGACGAGGTTCTGTGACGGTAAAAAATTATTATTTAAAAATGGAACACTGAATGTTTAATATACAGACAGGATGTGTTCCAGGGGGGAAGAAAGATCAGTTACATCTGGAGGGAAAAGAAGTATTATTAAAAGATGGATTAGTAAATGTTAAATATACAGAGAGGATGTATTGCAGGAAGAAAGATCAGTTCCATGTGAAGAGAAAAAAATTATTATTAAAAGATGAACCGCTAAAGGTCAAATATACCGACTGGATGTATTTCAGGAAGAAAGAAAGATCAGTTTCATATGGAGGGAAAAGAATTATTATTAAAAGATGGATTAGTAAATGTTAAATGTACAGAGAGGATGTATTGCAGGAAGAAAGATCAGTTCCATGTAGAGAGAAAAAAATTATTATTAAAAGATGAACCACTAAATGTTAAATATACCAACAGGATATATTCCAAGGGGAAAGAAAGATCAGTTTCATTCGTAGGGGACAAACATTATTATTAAAGGATGAACCACTAAATTTAAAATGTACAGACAGGATGTATTCCAGGAAGAAAGAAAGATCAGTTCCATTCGCAGGGAACGAAAATTATTATTAAAGGATGAACCACTAAATTTAAAATGTACCGACAGGATGTATTCTAGGAAGAAAGAAAGATCAATTTTATCTGGAGAGAACAGAATCATTATTAAAAGATGAACTAAATGTTAAATATACCAACAGGATGTATTCTAGGAAGAAAGAAAGATCAGTTCCATTCAGAGGGAAAAGAATTATTATTAAAAAATGAACCACTAAATTTAAAATATACCGACAGGATGTATTCTAGGAAGAAAGAAAGATCAGCTCCAGCTGGATGGAAAGGAGAATACCGCTCTTAAGTAGAATATGGTCAGCATCGAGTAGTTCTTGTTCACTGTAAGACCTTGCAAAGGCTGACTAAAACGTCTGACCTAATACGATCTACAGCTACTGCGCGAGAGTATGCACCGCGCGTACGTGTTGCTCGGTTCTCGCCGACTTTCTTCCAACGACCGATCTATTCTCGTGTTCGATCGAGTGTGTAAGACGGTAACACTTTCCCTATTGGTTTGTTTTCCATAAAATGGATACCTTAGTGCCGAACAGAGACCCGTTGCAACGACACAGAAAGAGAGAAAGAACCACGTTTAAGTAGAACGCGCGGTCAACTCGTGGCGTTTCTTCCTCGCTGGAAAAAAATTCCCAGCGACCATAATCGAGTCGGTATCATCGCGGAAAAAATTCTCTCTCTCTCTCACCGTCTCTGTCTACCGTAAAAAAAAAAACCCTCGACAGCTCCTTATCTCGAGAGGCGATGGAAATTAATTCAATCGCGAACGAAAATTCGCACTCGCCGGCGAGTCAATTCACCGATTTAAGGATCACGAATCCGAAAAGGGGGACAGTAAAGGGGTGGGGCCATTCCATCGGAGAAATGGAACTTTCGTCCGTCTGTTTTTCTTCGTGAAATGGAAAACTGCTTTTTCATCGAGCCGTTAATTACGTTTTCATTACCGAACGATCATAATTCCCCGATCCTCGTTGAATCACGAACGAACCAACGTGTCGACGGGGGCCACGGTGGGGGGCACGAGCTGAGATGGATTACACCCCCGGGGAAATCAGTAAGACACCACCTTCGCGGAATACTTCGCAACTTTTTTAAAAAACTTTTTATTCCACTCGAAGAAAACGAGGATGTAAAGTTCTCGCGCCTCTTCATCCTGGCCTGGTTCTCTTTTGTCTCGTCCCCCTCGTCGTCCGTTCCCCGCCCCCCTGTACTCCTTTGGCTCGTCCCCTCCTCCCCCACGAGTTTTTTCATCTTTGCACTCCGGAGAAAATGGAAGAAAAAAAATTGAAATAGATAGAGAAGAAAAGAAAGGAAGGAAACCGAGCCTGGAATTATTCCGTGGAACTCGCGGCAATCAGGGGTGTTTCGTGGCCGTTATACTCGATTATGCTAGTCGATACCGGCAGCATCGTTTTGGACAGAAGTCGATTGGATCTTATGAATTTTGCATGCGTTCCTCCTCCGCTTTGCCGCGGTTTTACAATTGAAAATCAATCGATGCGAGGATAATTCGTCGTAACTGGGGCATACCGAGGGGGAATGGTGATGGATAAAAGTGGAGGGGGGAGCACTCGAATTTACCGGAACCGAAGTGATCCGCGAGCCATTGAGTGCCTCGATAATCGTTCGTCCCGAAAACCGAGTTAACGTGTTTTTCGTTAACGGTGGTGGTACCGAAACGCCGGGTGTTTTATTTCGTGTCTCTTGTTCGGTGGATCCTCGAGACAACCGGTGTTGTTCGTTCACTCTCGCTCAATCGGGGACAAATTAAATCGTGAGTATTTTTTTTTATGGTGGAGTATATGGAAGATTTAATCCGAGGAGTAGAGTGTAGTGCTTGGAGTATTTTGCGATGGATCTGTTTTTTGAGTGAATCTATTAAGTAGTCTATGATGAATATACTTTCGTATAAATCTAGAGCAGACTATAATGAACCTACTTTCGTATGAACCTAGAGTAGAGTATAATGAATCTACTTTCGTATAAACCTAGAGTAGTCTATAATGAATCTATTTTTCTATACACCTATAGAGTAGGCTATAATAAATCTACTTTCGTATAAATCTGGAGTAGTCTATAATGAATCTGCTTTCGTGTAAATTTAGAGTAGACTATGATGAATCTACTTTCGTATAAAGCTAGAGTAGTCTCCAATGAATTTATTTTTCTATAAACCTATAGAGTAGTCTACAATGAATTTATTTTTCTATAAACCTATAGAGTAGTCTATAATTAATCTACTTTTGTATAAAACTAGAGTAGACTATAATAAATCTCCTTTCGTATAAATCTAGAGCAGACTATAATGAACCTACTTTCGTATGAACCTAGAGTAGAGTATAATGAATCTACTTTCGTATAAACCTAGAGTAGTCTATAATGAATCTATTTTTCTATACACCTATAGAGTAGGCTATAATAAATCTACTTTCGTATAAATCTGGAGTAGTCTATAATGAATCTGCTTTCGTGTAAATTTAGAGTAGACTATGATGAACCTACTTTCGTATAAACCTAGAGTAGTCTACAATGAATTTATTTTTCTATAAACCTGTAGGGTAGTCTATAATCAATCTACTTTCGTATAAATCTAGAGTAATCTGTAATGAATCCACTTTCGTATAAATTGAAAGCAGACTATAATGAATCTACCTTCGCATAAACTTAGAGTAGACTATAATGAATCTACTTTCGAATAAACCTAGAGTAGTCTATAATGAATCTATTTTTCTATACAGCTATAGAGTAGTCTATAATGAATCTACTTTCCTATAAATTTAGAGTAGTCTATAATGAACCTACTTTCGTATAAACCTAGAGTAGACTATAATGAATCTACTTTCGTATAAAGCTAGAGTAGTCTCCAATGAATTTATTTTTCTATAAACCTATAGAGTAGTCTACAATGAATTTATTTTTCTATAAACCTATAGAGTAGTCTATAATCAATCTACTTTTGTATAAAACTAGAGTAGACTATAATAAATCTCCTTTCGTATAAACCTAGAGTAGACTATAATGAATCTACTTTCGTATAAACCTAGAGTAGTCTACAATGAATTTATTTTTCTATAAACCTATAGAGTAGTCTACAATGAATTTATTTTTCTATAAACCTATAGAGTAGTCTATAATCAATCTACTTTTGTATGAAACTAGAGTAGACTATAATAAATCTCCTTTCGTATAAACCTAGAGTAGACTATAATGAATCTACTTTCGTATAAACCTAGAGTAGTCTACAATGAATCTACTTTCGTATAAATCTGAAGTAGTTTTCAATGAATTTACTTTTGTATAAACCATTAAACCTGTACCATGGGATGGCGTTGTTACAATGTCATCGACAAAATATCATCTTCCATTTTTTTTGCACACTTTTCATTCTTCGATAAATTCGCGTACTCGTCGATAGATACTCGTACTCGAGGAGGTGCTATTCAAACAACACTCCTGCACGAAAATTAATCTGACCCCTCCTGCTGTGTCTCCGCGATAAAGGAAGGCAGATGGAGCAGGTACTTGTTTATCGTGCGTGAAATTGAACGTGTTCCAGAACGTTTGAAAACGTCGCGCCGGAAGAGTGCGGTCCTCCGCGATCCCTTTTCGACCGCGAGCCCTCGAGAAGTCAAGTGGAGGAGGATAGAATCTTCGAGAGTCACGAACCTCGGTCGAAGTTTCCGATTTCTGAAAGTGGCCAGGCTACTCGCGATCGAGTCGTTCTTGTTTTCGAGTTGCTATTGTTTTTCCATGTTTCATTAATAGTAACGATAATAATAACAATAGTATTATTGAAATTAGTAATAATAATAGTAATAATAGTATTATTGATAGTAGTAATAATAATATTATTGATAATAGTAATAATAGTATTATTGATAATAGTAATAATAGTGGTAATAATAGTATTATTGATAATAGTAATAATAGTGGTAATAATAGTATTATTGATAACAGTAATAATAGTGGCAATAATAGTATTATTGACAATAGTAATAATAGTCGTAATAATAGTATTATTGATAATAGTAATAATAGTGGTAATAATAGTATTATTGATAATAGTAATAATAGTATTATTGATAATAGTAATAATAATATTATTGATAGTAGTAATAATAAAATTATTGATAATAGTATTAATAAAATTATTGATAATAGTAATAATAATATTATTGATAATAGTAATAATAGTCGTAATAATAGTATTATTGATAATAGTAATAATAGTGGTAATAATAGCATTATCGATAATAGTACTAATAATAGTAGTAATAGTATTATCAATAATAGTAAGAATAGTAGTAATAATAGTATTATTGATAGCAATAATAATAATTAATAATAGTAATAGTAATACTAATATGTCTTTATTTCACCAAAAAAGTATACATCGAAAAGAAAACAAATCGCACATTCATCAAACCAAGACAAAAGTAAAAGAAGAAAATTAACCTAAAAAGTGACCATCTTGAAAATCACCTCTACAATTCCAATTCGTTCTTCGTCCCACCAGGATCGCGTCCATTAAAGAGAAAATAACATCGTTCGAAGAAAAGAAGAAAAGAAGAAAAGAAGAAACCCGAAGTAAAAAGCGATCTTACGTAAGTAAAATTGAAGTTCGATCTTCGAAAGAATCAACCGTGAATTCGATTGGTGAGGCGTTTCGATGGAATGCGTAATCGATCGAAAGCTGAGAAAAGGAGCCGTGCACCGTCCTTTCACCAAGAGAGCAAAACGATTCGAACAATGCAAATTTCTTTTCCCAAGAACGACTTGTTAGTTCGAAGAGTAACGGCGCTTTTCACGGTGCGATGAAAAAGTCCTCCTCGCCGATGGTTGTTTCGCGAAATCGTCTTACTTCGGGCTCGAAAAGCCGCAAATATTCCGTGGCAGGACACAATCCTTGCTTTCGTTTTTCTTTCTTTCTTTCTTTCTTTCTTTTTTTTCTTCTTCTTTTACCAAAGTACCTTTAACGTTGCTTACGCCATTGTGTTCCACGGCCCTCGAAGAAAGGTCACCGGATCACAAAGGGTTACAGAATGCCCAGAAGCCAACCAGAGGGGTATATCTTTCACCCTTAGATAGAGAGGGATCTTCATGCTGAAGCGCACTCGAGAAATCTCACAATGGCGATTAAGTACCGCGCGCTCAGACGTGCCTTTATGGAAAAAACTCCCCCGACGTTCTTTCCTCTAATTCGAGGTTCCCTAGCCCTTTCGTCGGGCCCTTTTCGATTCCAGACGTGAAACCGAGTCCGAGGTTCGCGACCTTTCAACGTTCCCGATTTATTCACTAGCCGAAGACGAACTGGCAACGTGTACCTAACGATGTGTTTCATCTCAGTATTTGAAAATAGAAAGAGAATTGTAATTTTAATTAGTCACGGAGCAAAATTTTGTCCTTTTCGTTTCGTTGAGTGAAAATTACCAAATTTATTTTTCACGAAGCCTCAATTTCCCCGTGAATGATTCCCAGAACCGTTATGTTAATTATATTTTCGTTACACTTCCACCCTCGAATGGAAATATTACGATTTATCGTATAAAAATACAATGGTCGAAACCTGTAACTAAGGCAAGACGACGAGAGCAAAATGTTGCTCTCACCGTGCTCGAGAATCGAGGAAATAATTCACAAACGAATTAACCGACTCGTTGGAATGAAAATCACCACCCGATGGTAATTGCAAAATTATCAAATTTCATTTCGGTAAACAACGTTCGAAGTACGCGTCGAGGAACACGTTTTATAAAAGCGCGATAATGGAAAAGTGATATCGAAAGAACGGAGAAGAGACGAAAGGAAACGGAGAATAATATTTACAATGGTAACGTTACGATCGTGGAAAAGGAAAGTACAACAGTGAACGCAACGTTGGATACAGAAAAATAACTCGAACGTCAATCCGCGTACACGCGTGCGTTGAATGAAATTCGATTTAATAAAATTAAATTTAATACCCACCGGCGTAGTTACAGGGTTTTACGAACGTTATAAATAATCATTTACTCGAGAAATACACTCGGACCTGTTTCAGGTTTCTCTCGGTGCAACGATATTATCATAACAATGGAAAAGGTACGATCGACACACGAATCCGACACGTGAAATTAAAATTGCAAATTTCGCGAAAATATATTCCAATTATTTAATCGACACCTTCGGGCCCGTGGAAGATTTTCTTTGGTGAAATTCATCGGCAAGGCGATTACACCGGGTCGATGGTAGATGGGATCGTTAATAGAATTCGGAACATTTTGCCTGTTAACTGGAATTACGATAATCCGATCTGTTAATCTCGTCCCGAAGTTGATTAAGGTCAATACGCGGCCGGAACTCGTAGCTCGAAATTTCGAGACGGACCCCCATCGACCTACATCAAACTACAATGAGGCGTATCGAGCAGCTACCTACCACGTTGATACCATCTCGAAATTACTGGGGAAATTACACGGGAGTACATTAAAACTACCTTGAAACTCCATTCAACTTGCGTAATGCGCGTGAGAAACGACGAGTCTATTGTTCAATTCGCACGTTTATTTTACTGCAACGTTCGCGAGAGTTTTCAAATTTTATTCACCGAAAACACTTTCCATCGATGCTACAATCGTGAGATAAGTACACTTTTGTTTTAAGATCGATAGAAGTCGATACTTACGGGATAGTAGAAATTTGTTATATTTTTTACGAAGACACGAAATCGAGTTTCTTTAGATTATATATTTTTCCAAGTATTATATTTTACCTAACCGTCTAACGTACACGTGTTTCATTTCAGTGTAGTTCACTTCAAAATAGAAGGAGAATTGTAATTTAAGGGGAAGTTTGTAATTTTAATTAGTCACGAAGCAAAATTTGGTCCCTTTTCTTTTCGTTAAGTGAAAATTACAAAATTTATTTTTTACGAAGAATGATTCTCAGAATCGTTATGTTAATTATATTTTCGTTACACTTCCACCCTCGAATGGAAATATTACGATTTATCGTTATAAAAATACGATGGTCGAAACCTGTAAGCCGCTTGCATCGACGTCGCAATACGTCCAATTATTTTTCACGACCAACGAGCCGACTTCCAGGAATTATTTTCAATTTGATTATTTCCGTAGGAACCGCACGTAAACCGGTATTACCTCGTGTGCATTTTTCGAAATTGAATGGTCCCGTCGCTCCTCCGTCTCGAAAATTTCTTAATTTTGTATCGCGACCTTTGGAGGGAGTTTGCGAAGAATTTCTATTGAAATTTCCGTGGAACCACCGTTCCGTTGCAACACGAACTTTTATTGTACCCATCGAGAAAAGGATTGCGACTTTTCCTACGAAGATCTTGCCGTAGGAGGTACGCGTTCCAGAAATTGAATCTTTTGATCCTCTTCTATTTCAACGATATTTTACTTCCATACTTCGGACTCTGGCAAGTAGTGACTAAAAATTTTATATCCGAATTCCCGTGTTTTCTTCGGAACGAGAAACATCAATTTTTATTGCAACTATCGGGACAAGAATTGCGACTTTGCCCTGTGGGTCTTTCGAGAACCGAATCTTTTCCATCTTCCTCGATCCCGTATACTTTGTTGCGTCCACGCGATTCGTTTCGAGAAGATCGAGCCCATAATTCCGTTCTAGAATTGTCACAATTTCTCCACCGAGTCCACTTGTATCGAGAAGACTCGATCGTTGGAGTTGTCGACCTCTGCTAGACACCTAAAGCCACACCTCTGCTTATTAAACACCCACGTTGGAAATATTTCCAAGGATTTTCCACCTATCGATGAGTACTGATGATCCTTTCGCTGAGAGTAAAGTTCATTGATACGAGCGAGAAAATTTGCTCTATCCAATGGTCGACCTTCTTGAGCTACCTAAAGCCACACTTCTACTTATCACATCCACATTTGAAGAGTATCTGTGAATTATCCACCTACCAATGAGTACTAATAACATTTCTGCTCGAAATTAGTACACTTCCATCGACAATATTCACTCGATCTAGTAGTGAAACTTTTCCAGCTACTTAAAGCCACACTCCTACTTATCACATTCACATTTGAAGAGTATGTATGGATTTTCCACCTACCAATGAATACTAATAACATTTCTGCTTGAAACTACTACACTTCCATCGACAATATTCACTCGATCTAGTGATGAACCTTCTCAAGCCACTTAAAGCCACACTTCTACATATTAATTTTGTCTACATTGTATCTATTCGACGATTATCGTCCTATTAATGTGTATTGTTGCACATCTACCCGTGATTCTATTTACAAGCACTCTACCTCTGACTTGAATAGACTCGAGTCACCGAATATCGGTTTCAGATAGAAGAGAATCGTCGGTAAGGGGCACCACATCTGCTAGATAAGGTACCATTACACTCGTGAGGCAGAAACGTCTCTCTGCCTCGTCGTTCTACGATTATACGCTTCGTATCAGTCGCGTTTCAGTCTGTTCTGTCGCACGTATAACGAGGTAGAACAAGAAAATACAAATTGGTTGCACGATTGTTTTATCATTGTATGTAAAAATATTCAGTGAACGTGATTACGAGTACTGTATCCATTTAAAAAAATAATCCACAACCTGAAAACACAGTTACCAAAATTGCAACAGAATTTCTTCCAAAATTCCCCCTCCCTTCGCACGAAGCACTGAGTTACGATTTTTAACGTTCTCGTCGAAACTATCGGTATTCCGAAACAATGTGTGAACTTTCTAGACAGAATGGAACGCAACGGTATCCCTCGCAAAGGCCATCCCCGTTAAGAGTCCCCAGCAGCGCCCCGTTAATACTTTAATTGTGTTCTCGACGATTGTGAGGCGACACGATTGGGCATGTCGGCGCGTTTAGAAGTAACGCGAGAAATTTCACGGATTTGAACGTGTCCCGTGTATTGTTCTTGCCAGTTTCCGTCGAAGAGACGGTGAATGGCGCGAACGAGACGGTCGGAAGCATTTTCCTCGGCTCGGAATGTCAAAGATGGAGATTCGAAGACATTTCGGCGTCGAATTCTGCTCAGTTCGTTCGAGCGGAAGCTTTGTCCCGCGGAACTCCGGTGTCATGGTAGTTCAGATAACGGTGGAGAATATCTCGTTTCCACGAGCGGGTCTCGCGTCCAACTGGCAATTGAACCGAAAACAACGTCGATGAAATTTCGACGTTCCAAGTCGCTTGTCTCGCTTGCGGAAACTCATTGAGTGGCGAACCGTCGAGCCGAGCTAACGATGTTAATTAGGCCCGATCGTCTTTCAATTTTACTCCGCCCTCGTTTCCTTACATTCACCCAAAAATTAGTTCGACATTGAAACAATATCAACTCGAAGATGAATCACGCACAGCACATTGATTTTTTTTCTATTATTCTACTATATTCAAGGGCTTCATTATATCGTTTCCGAATCTAGGTTAATCCTTTACGATTTACTTTGAAGCAAACATGCCCGTTGGTACTACTCTCATCGCGGCTCTGTGTTTCTAATTATTACGAAGAAGATTTGATAAGCGAATACAAAAACCATTTTTCAATATCTTCCTGAAAGTACTCTCAATGTCTTGGTGAGATTCTCCCGATGAAAACGAGCCCAAACACGACCCCATTCGGACAATTTTTTTTTCGCGGGTCACAAATTTTTGAAAATTTTTTTACCGCGTAAACTCAAAAATACTCGGAACATAGTCGTGTTTGTACTCATTTCAATCGGGACGACCTCAGCAATCCGTCTAAATCGTCCCCGCGAAGATACGATACCAAAAATAAAAATTTATAGTTATCGTTTCCTAATAAAATCCCATTCTATCCGAGCATCTCGTCGCTGCATCGCGTAACAATAATAACAGATGATTCTTTCGCGTATAATCGAGCACCATGACCATATATACCCTTCGAATTAACGTCGAGCGATTAAACTCGCAGAAGCTTGCCCCCGGGGACGATTAAGAACTGAAAATCAACGTTGGGAGTATCTTCGAGACGTTTCGATAATCACAGCTGCCAAGAGGCAAGCAGAACTCGATAAACCGGACCGAACTCTCGGAAGTTTTTGCTCGCGAGTCGAGAGAGAGGGGGGCGGTCGTTTCGCGGGGCGAATCCCGACGCAGGAGTGATTCGATTGGTGCAAGTTGGTCGTCTTAAATTTCCAAGCGAGCGGCACAGCGCTGCGCCAGGTTTTGCCTAAAGCGGGCAAAGCCTCGGAGAGCTCCTGGCATTGTTTGCCTGTCACGATATTGCACCCGTCGCGAAAACAAACTGCATCCGCGGCCCGAGCGTACGTGTGCGCCCGCTTCGAAACGCTTGGTTCGGCTCCGAGCCGCCGGACGAATGTTTCGATGCGCGGGATTTCAACCGAGACGGAAGACAATATTTCGAGACAAACGACCGACGGTTCGGAATACTTTTTCCAACAATGTGGACGAGCACCCCGCCACGCCCCCAGAAGTTTCGTATACCGACAATACGATGCACGGAATTACGTGGAATGTCAATTTCTGCTTTTGTTAACACCTTGAAACTGTACGCGATGTTTCAGGATTTCGATGGGACACCGAAAGCTTTTCACTTTTTTACATCGCGCGTATCCGTCATTGTATTTTTGCACCACGTACCCTCCCTCCGAGCGCATTTTAATCCGAAAAGTTATTCGTAGCCCCCCCGCCACCTACGGAGTGTTTTTGTTCCTGTGTGTTCGCGGTAAGTGTGCAAAGTTTATCGTTAGCATTTTTTTAAATACATTCCCAACGGTTGACTCATGAGAGAATCGTAATGAATATGTAACAACGTGAATTTATTATTTTTTAAGCCGATTATTCATTTATTTTTCTTTCTTTCTTTTTTTTTCTTTTTTTTTGTAAAATAATTGTTACCTTTAGCGAATTAATATCGTTTGGTACATACATAAAAATTTTTAACGTATAACTCGATTAAAAGCCAATTGAATTGTTGTATCTGCTTGTATATTCAATTTGTCGCGATATTTTGTTTTAGTGAAATGCTGTAGAGTAAATATATAATTTTATGGGAATCGAACAAACCGTATCACCACCGGTCTTTTATTTCCTACGAACGTTTCGATGTATTCCTTAACACGTTTCCTAAACAATATCGTCCAACATCGTTCAATAACCACTCCAAGTCGCTCGCCATCGATGCATGTATTATGCGAACGAGCTATTCAGCCCTTCAACCAGCCATGAACCTTTACGAAGCGAAACAGCATCGAACCATCTGCCTTGGAAACATCTTCAAAATGCGTTTATTTCGATATATATGGAAATTTTATTACACGAATATTTTTATAAGTCATTTGTTATCGACACACGCAAGATTGTATATTTATATTAATAAACGAGAGAAATTCAAAGTATTTTACGTCTATTGTAATTAAAACCCATCTTTTTCCTATCCTTTGATCTGTTCTGCGAGTTGATAAGTTCGTTAACTACGTAAGAGTCTCAAAGAGATGAAATATTCCCGGCAAAAGTACGAAAAATTGAAATTCAAACAAATTCCTGAACTTTCGCTAAAATTTTTCGCCGATTTTCGAACTTTGGTATCAGGAGAACATGATCGTCGAAGAGGTGGCACAATTTCGTGGATTCTGGGAAATGACGTCATTTCCAAGAATTGAAAGTTGGCGGGAATTTTGAACAAATTTCTGAACTTTCGCTACAAATTTTCGCTGATTTTCGAACTTTGGTATCAGGAGAACATGATAGCCGAGGAGATGGCACAATTTCGCGGATTCTTGGAAATGACGTCATTTCCAGGAATTTCTGCGAATTGAAACTTGGCGGGAATTTTGAACAAATTTCTGAACTTTCGCTACAAATTTTCGCCGATTTTCAAACTTTGGTATCAGGAGAACATGATAGCCAAGAAGGTGGCACAATTTCGCGGATTCTTGGAAATGACGTCATTTCTAGGAATTTCCGCGAATTGAAACTTGGCGGGAATTTTGAACGAATTTCTGAACTTTTGCTACAAATTTTCGCCGATTTTCAAACTTTGGTATCAGGAGAACATGATAGCCAAGGAGCTGGCACAATTTCGCGGATTCTTGGAAATGACGTCATTTCTAAGAATTCCCGCGAATTGATACTTGGCGGGAATTTCAAACGAAAGTTTGTCTGAGTTTCAAATTTTCTACCCCTGGATTACGATTTTCGGAATATTTAGAAGTGCCTTTGCATTTCACAAATCGTGAACATTATTTAAGAGCTCAAAGGAAGGGGAAATTCAAGGAAAATAAATAAGATTGCTTTTATCCAATTACAAATAACTTTATTTTTCCTTGAGTATATTTTGTTACATATGAGAGTGTGTCCAAGTGTGTCAAATGTGATTTTTGGAATGTATAATACTAATATTAATAACTAAGAGTTCTAATGATAATGTTAATTGTTCTCTTAACAATCATAGTAGCAGTAGCAATAGTAACTGAGTAGCAGTAATTGTAGTTACACCAACAATAGTAGCAGTAATAACAATTGCAACAGTAGTGGCTATAGTAGCAATACTTGTAATAGTAGCAGTAATAGTTGTAGTCGCTGTAGTAGCAGTAATAGTTGTAGTCGCTGAAGTAGCAGTAGTTGTAATACTAGCAACAGCAGTAGTAGCTGTAGTAGGTGTAGTAGCAGTAGTTGTAATACTAGCAGCAACAGTAGTAGCTGTAGTAGGTCTAGTAGCAGCAGTAGCTGTAGTAGCAGGAACAGTAGTAGCTGCACTAACTGTAGTAGTAGCAGTAGGAGCTGCAGTAGCTGTAGTAGCAGTAATAGAAGCTACAGTATCTGTACTAGCAGCAGCAGTACTTGTAGTAGCAGCAGCAATAGTACCAGTAGTATCAACGGCAATAGTAGTAGGTGCAGCAGCTACAGTATCTGTAACAATATCAAAAATATAAACAACACTAAAAATACAAGCAACAGTAACAGGCCTACCAATAATAAAATATTACAATCGGTAGTGACAACAACACTATCGCTGTCACTAGCAACAGAAGCATTACTAACACCTCTATCTAAACGACTACCATATACCTTGGAAATGACGTCATTTCAAAGAATTCCCGCGCATTGATACTTGGCGGGAATTTCAAACGAAATTTTGCCCGAGTTTCAAACTTTCCACCCCTAGATTACGATCCCTCGATTGCCTCGTACACCGTGCTTCCACATCGTAACCAAAGGGTACCTGTCGTTTAAACAAAAGACTCCAGCCTCTGATAAATGCGGTGGATCACCGAACCATCAATTTCACCACGTCGAAACACCGTGTCCTTCCATTTCGCAACAAGACCGCAACGAAAGAAGCGTGTCCCCCGCGAGATAACGCTTGGTTGGGCGGGGCCGGCCAGCTCCCACCGCGCTATCGAGTGATTCGCGGTAATGGAAATTACCAGTATCGTAATGGAAATGCAAATGTCGCGTCTGTCGGAGCCGCGCGAAAGATCAAACAACGCTCCATCCGTTTCTGACCGCAAAGGATCGAGATCCGGCCGGCTCGATCTATTATTCGCCCCGTGCCACGACTAGAACCTCTCAATTACCTTTCTGGCGTTTCTGGGTCGATCGACCTCGACGTTTGACGAGGCTATTTATACGGGCGGGGGCTTAATCGTCCACGCTTTCGCATATAACGCCACTCAAAACTCCGATGCAACCCGACTGCCTCGTACACCATGGAAAACCCTTTGGTTCTGGGCTACGAACTTGTACACGTTCACACCTACGTCTGATCTTGAGGGACAGTGTATCACGTTCGAAGAATCCTCTAACACGATTTGTTATTTATTTATTTCGTCGTTAGGATCTGTAGAAAAATACTAAAATATAATTGCAAAACAATATTAGGTCTTCTTATGCCATTCAAAATTTCGATGCAATCTGATTACCTCGTACACCATGGAAAATCCTTTGGTTCTGGGCTACGAACTTGTACAGGTGCACACCTATGTCTAATCTTGAGGGACAGTGTATCACGTTCGAAGAATCCTTTAACACGATTTGTTATTTATTTATTTCGTCGTTAGGATCTGTAGAAAAATACTAAAATATAATTGCAAAACAATATTAGGTCTTCTTATGCCATTTAAAACTCCAATGCAACCCAATTGTCTTGTATACCATGGAAAACCCCCTGGTTCTATTCCACCAATTTGAACTCGTCTAATCTTGAGGGACAGTGTATCCACATCACCATGTTCGAAGAATCCTCTAACACGATTTGTTATTTATTTATTTCGTCGACCAGGATCTGCAGAAAAATACTAAAATATAATTGCAAAACAATATTAGGTCTTCTTATGCCATTCGAAACTCCGATGCAATCTGATTACCTCGTACACCATAAAAAACCCCTTGCTTCTATTCCACCAATTTGAACACGTTCACACCTACGTCTAATCTTGAGGATTATTTATTTCGTCGTCCAGGATCTGCAGAAAATCACAAAAATATAATTACAAAACAATATTGGATCTTCTTCTTCAAAAAGAGTCTTTTCAAACATAACCTTAACTATTTAGTGTTCTCGAGAGACAAACAGGTCTACGATAATCATTGGTTCGTCCGGAAAGTAATTTCATTTTCCAAAATGTAGAATATATAACTTAATAAAATATTTACACACTCTAAAAAAATGTTTCATTTCCCCTCCAAAAAAAAAAACGAAATAACTTTCCGAACCCAATATTTTCCTCCTTCTCTTATACAGTTACAAATCTTCTACCCAGCTCTCGATTTCCAAACAAACTATTAGAATCGTTAGAAAAATACTCGAGAAATAAATAAAGAAACTATGGATGCAATTCCAATGAACAAAGGCCCTCAACTTTTTTCTTTCGATTCGTCCCGAAGAATTGTAACGTTGTTACGAAAATCGTGTTTCGAAACTTTGCATACGCAGGCTCGGTTGGTACATGTCTCGTTGATCGAGGATATGGTTGGAAAGTAAGATAAAAACTTTCCACGGAGTAAAATGGTTTAAAGGGCGATAATTTTTCCCCCCCAGCTTTAGCTGTCCCTTGTTAATCTCACGGTTGGAACGACCATCGTGGAACTTCACTCGCGACGTCTATCCAGAAAGTTTCGGGCAACAGGGGGCAGTTCGCGCTGCGTAGTCGCGAGTGCCAAATTCGCGGTGTTTATTTATCGCGAGCCCCGAGTCTCCTTCGTGACATTGAGTTACGGGCGTATCGCACAATAATTCAGGAAAAAAACGCGCCGAAACCGATGTATCCTCCTCGTGCGTTGTCAGAATTTTGCGTTCTTTTTTTTCAACCCCCAGCCCGTGCGTCCCGTATCTCCCCGGTTGCTTCCTCGTCAATTATCTGCACCTGTATCGCGAGCAGCTTCGCTTCGTAAAGCTCCCGGGGCTTTG
The DNA here is from genome assembly GCF_051014685.1 of Ptiloglossa arizonensis. Classification (NCBI taxonomy): domain Eukaryota; kingdom Metazoa; phylum Arthropoda; class Insecta; order Hymenoptera; family Colletidae; genus Ptiloglossa; species Ptiloglossa arizonensis. The sequence continues at coordinate 28,822,981 of NC_135049.1, forward strand.
TATCCGGAGAATCGTGTGCGTCGTTTTGCAGAATATCCGCGAGCGATTAAAAAAAGAAACGAAGCAATGAAACAATGATAACGATCGATCCGGTTCACGGTCTTGAAGATCGTCCGCGGAGGAATCTTTAAACGGATTGATATTTCAACTGTGTCGAGTTAAAAATTTGGGGCAAACTTTGTAAATAATTAGACACATGATAAGAAATATAGCGCGGTAGAAGAATCCTCGAAGTCGAAAAATGAGAAACTATTTAAAGAGATGTAATGATCTAGGTAATGTTACTACAAGATTACTTTAGTATCGACAAAATTTGTAAATATTAAACTTTGTAATTTACTTTGTAAATAAGTACGAGGAAATTTTGTAAATAAGTATGAGGAAATTTTGTAAATAAATACGAGGAAATTTTGCAAATAAGTACGAGGAAATTTTGTAAATAAGTACGAGGAAATTTTGTAAATAAGTACGAGGAAATTTTGTAAATAATTAAACACATGATAAGAAATTTAGGGCGCTAAAGAAATCCTCAAAGTCAAAAACCGAGAAACTATTTAAAGAGATATAATGATCTACGTAATGTTACTACAAGATTACCTTACGAGTAGAATTACATGTTCAAAACACATAATCACCGCCGAATATTCCGCTTAGAAATCTACTTAAGAGACATAATCCACATAATATTACTACAAGATTACCTTACACATAGAATTACATATACAAAACGCAAGATCACCGCTAAATATTCCACTTACAAATCTATTCCCGCAATTTTCTTCGCTAAATAACATTACAAATAAAATCATAAATAAAATTACAAAGAGAAAGATCGCTCTACTACTACAGATACAAAACGACCCACGTAAATACAATAGAAACGACCGGTCGAAATTCGTATCCGGTGCATAGATCGGTGATTCGTCGCGTAAAGTTAACGCCGGTGAAACTCGCGAAACATTTCTATGCAGGCAAAAGGGCGTGCCCTTTATTGTCCCGAGCGATAGAAAAGCAAACTTCGAATCGCGTTAACGAACGCGACGCTACGGATAGAAGCTTCGTCGAACCGAGAGGCAAGTATCTCGAAGCACAACGAGGAACAGCCTATTACTCGCTCGTCATCGATTAGAGAGGACTGCTTCCGGTGCACCGAGTACGGGATTTCAATTCTCTTCTCGGAGAGGGGGCGGTCCGGTCCCTCGAACGCCCCGCCACACCTCTCATTATGCAGAAAGCATACTGGAACTGGACACACTGCAGGGAAATATACCTGCAGGCGGCTTTTGGTGCTCGAGTTTGCCGACCATAGAGCCGGAAATTTCAACGACCCCTTTCACGACGACCTACCCCAAGAGAAAGCGGCCGTTGCTCGACTCACGACGTATCCAGATGTAGACAGCCGTGTATGCACGCGCCCCGGGGTATAGGGCACTTTGTAAACCTTCGTATGAATCACCGGAAATCGTCTGTCGGTCTCCCTTACCCTCCGTATCGACTGTCGACCCACTGGCCTTTCTTCTTTTTCTTTTTCTTTTTTTTCTTTTTTTTTTCTACCATTTCCGGAACTTTCCCTGTTTTAGAGATAGATAGATAGATAGATGGATAGATACATAGATAGATAAATAGGTAGATAGATAGATAGATAGATAAATAGATAAATAGATAGATAGACAGATAGATAGATAGATAGATAGATAGATAGATAGATAGATAGATAAATAGATATATAGATAGATAGATAGATAGATAGATAAATACATAGACAGATAGATAGATAGATAGATAGATAGATAGATAGATAGATAAATAGATAGATAGATAGATAGATAGATAGATAGATAGATAGATAGATACATAGATATATAAATAGATAGATAGATAGATAGATAGATAGATAGATAGATAGATAGATAGAGAAAGAGAAAGAGAGAGAGAGAGAGAAAAAAAGTACGCATTGCAATCGGGAGAAAAATTTTATAAAGATACTGTACCCCGAGAAACTCATCATAGAAAGTGTGTTAATAGGATCGTGTCTACACGGCTGATTGTATTTCGACGAAAGTTTGTATTCTAGCTTCGTATCGTTGATTTTAGAATCGGTTCAATTTTGGACGAATTTGGTCAGTGATTAGTGGTGGTTATCTCTTGTGTGTTTTTTAGTTTCTTTAGTGTATTTGTTTGTCCGGATGAGTCTCAAAAGGGGTGGAATTTTTGGACGCGAAAGAGTCCAGTAAACTTTCTTCTTGGTATGTATTATAAAGGAACTATCCGGTTGTGAAGCAGAAGCGGGGAAAAATTTACTCCTTAAAGTTTCTTTTTAATGTTCTTTGGTCGTTAAACTTGTACGTGGCTTTTCCTGTATCGTTGCAATCCGTTAAGTGAATGAAAAAATAAATTTTCTCAAGATATACCTTGTACTATATATATTGTACATTGTAACGTAAAAATGTTCCTAGGGTGAAGATTACTAGCTTACCCTCTCTTTTTAATATTCTTTGATCGTTAAACTTGTAAATAATGTTCTCTATATCGTTGCAGTCCATTAAGAGAATGAAAAAATAAATTTTCTCAAGATGCACCTTGTACTATATATACATTTTAACGTAAGAATATTCCTAGGGTGAAGATTACTAACTTACCCTCTCTTTTTAATATTCTTTGATCGTTAAACTTGTAAATAATGTTCCCTATATCGTTGCAGTCCATTAAGAGAATGAAAAAATAAATTTTCTCAAGATACATCTTGTACTATATATATTGAACATTCTAACGTGAGAATGTTCCAAGAGTTGAAGATTACTAACTTACCCCCTCTTTCTAATATTCTTCAATCGTTAAACTTGTGCATAATTTTCTCTGTACCATTGCAATCCGTTAAGTCAATAAAAAAATAAATTTTCTTGAGATGCCTCTTGTATTCTAACATGAAAATATTCCTAGGGTGAAGGTTACCAACTTACCCTCTCTTTCTAATATTCTTCAATCATTAAACTTGTGCATAATTTTCCCTGGATCGTTGCAATCCGTTACATGCATGAAAAAATAAATTTTCTCAAGATGCACCTTGTATAATACTATATATATTATACATTCTAACGTGAAAATATTCCTAGAGTGAAGGTTACTAACTTACCCTCTCTTTCTAATATTCTTCAATCGTTAAACTTGTGCATAATTTTCTCTGTATCGTTGCAATCCATTAAGTTAATAAAAAAATTAATTTCCTCAAAATGCACTTTGTACTATATATACATTCTAACATAAGAATGTTCCTAGAGTGAAGGTTACTAACTTATCCTCTATTTCTAATATTCTTCAATCGTTAAACTTGTGCATAATTTTCCCTGTATCGAGAAAATAAATGTTCTCGTAATGCGTCTCGTACAATATGTACGTTCTAACGCGAGAATGTTCCCAGAGTGGGGATTATTAACTTAACCCCTAGCGAGCCGCATTCGAATCGATCGGGAATCCCAAAATATCCGCGTAGCGAGAAGTGTGCCTTCCTGGGACGCTCGAAGACGCGAGGTGCTTTCGCGCGTGATGCCCGCACCGTGAGAAATCGAGCACGGGAGCCCCTTTCGTCGGAATTCCCCGAGTTCCCGGGGAAATGGCTTATCGTTCGGTAATTCGTTGTTTTCGCGGCGCAACGTACGCGCCAAGTTTTCACAGGATATTTACGAACCGGCGCGATCCATTAACGACGATGATCGCGCGAGAGATACGCGGTTACTTCGGAACTCCGCGGGCCACTTTCGGAGATAACAAAGAAAAATGCGGGAGATGCACCGCGAACGTAATGTAGAGCAATGTCATCGTATGCTAATGGCGTCGCTACGTACCGTGCATTCACCGATTCGAGCGAGGAATGTATATATAGGAATATGTATAAGAAAATATTTTATATATATATATATATATATATTGTAGGGCGAAGAAAAGAACAGAGTCGAGTGCAACGCGGTGCAGCGAGTAAGTAGAATGTGGACGTCTGACTAATACGTCTGACCCGGTACGAGTTGTGATTTTTACTAAGAGGAATCTTTCTTTCGCCCTGTACGGTTGTTTTTCCTTTGAGTGGTAGTCGTGACAAATTTTATTCGTCAGAGGATACACGAGTGAAAAATTGTGTAAATAGGTTTCTAATCGGAATATTTGTCTGATTTTGGGTGCTAAATATGTAATTCCACTTGTAAGGTACTGTAGTCTTATAGCAAGATTACGTAGTAATTATGTAGTAATGTTGTGTAGTAATCTTGTAGCAAGATTATGTAATATTCTTGTAACAATTGTGTGATGATTTTATAGGAAGATTGTGTGGTAATTTTATAGCAAGATCGTATGGTAATTTTATAACAAGTTTCTGTGGTAATTTTATAGCAAGATCGTGTGGTAATCTTATAACAAGATTATGTGGTAATCTTAGAGCAGGATTATGTGGTAATTTTAGAGCAAGATTATGTGGTAATTTTACGGCAAGATCGTGTGGTAATTTTATAGCAAGATCCTGTGGTAATTTTATAGCAAGTTCTTGTAGTAATCTTAGAGCAAGATTATGTGGTAATTTTACGGCAAGATTGTGTGGTAATTTTATAGCAAGATCGTGTGGTAATTTTATAGCAAGATCGTGTGGTAATTTTATAGCAAGTTCCTGTGGTAATTTTATAGCAAGATCGTGTGGTAATCTTATAATAAGATTATGTGGTAATCTTAGAGCAGGATTATGTGGTAATTTTAGAGCAAGATTATGTGGTAATTTTACGGCAAGATCGTGTGGTAATTTTATAGCAAGTTCCTGTGGTAATTTTATAGCAAGATCGTGTGGTAATCTTATAATAAGATTATGTGGTAATCTTAGAGCAGGATTATGTGGTAATTTTATAGCAAGTTCCTGTGGTAATTTTATAGCAAGATCGTGTGGTAATTTTATAGCAAGATCGTGTGGTAATTTTATAGCAAGATCGTGTGGTAATTTTATAGCAAGTTCCTGTGGTAATTTTATAGCAAGATCGTGTGGTAATTTTATAGCAAGATCGTGTGGTAATTTTATAGCAAGATCGTGTGGTAATTTTATAGCAAATTCCTGTGGTAATTTTATAGCAAGATCGTGTGGTAATCTTATAGCAAGATTGTAGTAAGCGTATAGCAAGATATAGTAAAATTATATAGTAATTTCAAAATTACAAAATCTCAAAATTACAGTATCTTAAAAGTAGAATATACTCTGTTACAATTATTATTGACTAGCCGCGAGCAACATTAATCAGTGTCAAATGAAAGAATAGTTCAATTCTTGTAACATTTACGTTCTTTTTCTACGAAATATATTTCTTTCTTTCTTTTTTTTTTCTTTTTTCTATCGCGGTACGATGTTTTCTTTAAATTCAACAATGAGATACGATGGTTCGGGGTCTTCGTTTACGCAAAATTCCTCAGAATTATTATGACCGAGTGAACTCTCGCTCCAGAAGATTTCCATCTGGCAACGGAGCGATTCGTTCGCATGGAAAATTGCTGGAATTTCGTCGGTATTTACGCGTCCTTATTGCCGCGTGGTGAACGCACGCTTCCTTCCCCGGAAACGATGACTGAAGAGCTCCGTAGACACTGTGTATTGTGTACAGAAGCGAGCTATTTACAAACCTCGAAGTGTATTTACTTACCTTTTAAATTGTCTGGCTGTTGATTTACCTCGTTCGCGTCGCACTCGAAGCCACCGTTCGCCGTGCGTTCGGGAACGATCGGTTCCTTGAAACAACATCGAAATTTCATCGTCTCGACTTAATTCGCCCAATACTGCTCTCCATTATTTTACTTTCACTTTTCTTTATTATTTCACCGTTCCGAAAATAAACAACAACTTACACGAAGCTTCTCGAAATAAATCGTAAACGATTCTTTCCCCATCGAAGCGATCCCCGATCTATTTTTATCGCTTGGTTCGTTTCTCGATATTTAACAACACTTTCACGATTAATTCGAATTAATTATTCCACTGAATAAAAAAAAAGGGTCGAATTCTACAACGAACGATGAAACTCTCGAGATAGCTCCGCATAAAAAGGAAACTCGCTTACCCCGATAGTTGCACCGATCTCGATACTCGCACTTCTGGCGCCCCAATAGTCGCACAAATCTCGATACTCGACTTCTGGCGCCCCGATAGTCGCACCAATCTCGATACTCGCACTTCTGGCGCCCCGACAGTCGCACCGATCTCGATACTCGGCTTCTGGCGCCCCGATAGTCGCACCGACTTCGATACTCGACTTCTGGCGCCTCGATACTCGCGCTTTTGGCGCCCCGATAGTCGCACCGACTTCGATACTCGCACTTCTGGCGCACCGACCTCGATATTTGCACTTCTGGCGCCCCGATAGTCGCACCGACCTCGATACTCGCGCTTCTGGCGCCCCGATAGTCCCACCGACCTCGATACTCGACTTCTGGCACCCCGATACTCGCACCGACCTCCATACTCGCACTTCTGGCACCCCGATAGTCGCACCAATCTCGATACTCGCATTTCTGGCGCCCCGATACTTGCACCGACCTCGATACTCGCGCTTCTGGCGCCCCGATAGTCCCACCGACCTCGATACTCGACTTCTGGCACCCCGATACTCGCACCGACCTCCATACTCGCATTTCTGGCACCCCGATAGTCGCACCAATCTCGATACTCGCATTTCTGGCGCCCCGATAGTCGCACCAATCTCGATACTCGCACTTCCAGCGTCTACTACTCACTTCCCACTACGCCCTGCATCTTCTCCGTGCTCGAAACGTATTTCCAAGAGAATGCAGCGACGATCTTACACCCCCTCGTTTGCCCACGCTTCCAGCATGACTTCCGTGTGCACAAAAAAGAGACATCAACGTCTCCGCAAGACCCTCCTGAATCAGTAATCGGCGCATTGACTACGAGCTGACTCGTAGCTCTAAAGTTTTTACCGTTTCCCCTCCGACGCGCCGGTTCTCGAGAATTTTTACGTCTCGCTCGCAATGGGAGTCGTTCATTCGTCGGATTTGCCAAGAAATCGGCCAATAAGATATCGCCGTACGTGGCGAACGGGACCATCCCGAACGTGACCAATTTCAGCTCTCAACGAGGACTTTGATCCGGTTCCGTCCATTCACTCGTCTTCCGCTCGTTTCATCGCGTCTACCTTAACTTTCAACGAAACGGTGCGACATAGGGAAAGGGAAAGGGCTAACCACGGAAAATATCCACGAAACGAGTCGATTCTCCCGTGTGAAGTTCCTGAAACGGATGACGAATCGATAAACGTTGGACGAATGTACAAATAATATCGAGCCTCGATAAAATTGAAATAAACAACCGTAACGCGACTGTGTCAATATTGTGCAACGACGCTTCGATGAATTTACACCGCGCGAGCTGTGAGCGTTACTCGCGCGGTAACGTTTACGGAAAAAATTAGTATATTACTTTCCATCGTTCCCGGTGAAAAATTATAACCGGTTGGAAATACCGATTTTCGAGGAACGATACCATGACGAGAGAAGGTGGCAATATTTTTCAATAAATACGCTAATTCCGTGGAATTGATGATACATTGCAGAAAAATTGAATATCGAGATACTTTTAACGAGCGTGAATAATACGAACTGGTCGCTTTTGGATTTTAAACGAGACTCTCGACTCGATGTTTCGAGGGTGGATTTTCGATTCTTTCTCCTGGTCGTTTTCCCGGTTTCGAACGCGAGTAATCGGTTCGTCGTCGGGTTAATTTTCATCAGAGATTACTCGTTCTCTCGGTACGTAACGCGAGGACTCGCGACTCGGTCTTTCGTGGGTTAATTTACACCTGGAACCCGGCGCTCGCGAGTTCTTTATTCGCGTTCGGGTGGCGCGGAGAACGAGGGTGGAAGTATCTTATCGTCGGCTTCGTAGGCCACGAAGTTAATTTATGGCTACGGTAACCCCGAGAGGAGCGGCGAAATCGGTATGAATTATGGATCGAATTAGAACCGGGTGCCTCTAACCAGCGACCACGCGAACCTCGTAAGATGGTTTAACGTTCGCGCCTCGCCCGCTGGAACCTAAAAAGATCCACAGTTTACGAGCTTGCTCGTACAGACCTGCTCACCTCCCCTCTGCGATCTTTAACGCTTCCAACACAGACGACTGTCTCTTGTTCTTGTCCAATGTACTCGTTGTCCTTCTACGATTCCCTCGGACAATGTCTCTCTCGCGTTCTCTCGTTCGTACGAAGCTTTTCTTTTACTCTCTTTCTTTCTACAATTCGTTTTCTCTTTCTCGCTTCAACGGCCCTCGTCCCCCACTCTTCCTTTCTTTTTCTCTGTTACTCGTCCCGTTTGCACTTTTTCACACTTTTCCACTCCATCTGCACTCTTCTCTCCCCTTCTTTTTCTTCATCGCTCGCATCAGTTGTACGTTTTTCGTTTTCCTTCGCTCCAACTGCCCTCTTCTACCTCTTTTTCGCTCCAGTTGCTCTTTTCTTTCTTTCTTCGTTCAACAGCCCTCTCCACGCTCTTTCCTCTTCTTTTTCTTTATTACTCACTTCAGTTGCCCTTTTCTTTCCTACTTGATTCAACAGCCCTTTGAATTTCTTTCTTTGTTGATTCAACAGCTCTTTCTTTCTTTCTTTTTTTCTTTCTTGATTCAACAACCCTTTTCTTTCTTTCTTTCTTGATTCAACAGCCCTTTTCTTTCTTTCTTTCTTTTTTTCTTGATTCAACAGCCCTTTCCTTTCTTTCTTTCTTGATACAACAACTCTTTTCACTCCCTCTCAACCCTCTTTCCTCTTCTTTTTCTTTATTACTCACTCCAATTGCCCTTTTCTTTCCTTCTTGATTCAACAGCCCTTTTCTCTCCCTCTCAACCCTCTTTCTCCTTCTTTTTCTTTATTACTCACTCCAATTGCCCTTTCCTTTCTTTCTTGATTCAGTAGCCCTTTTCTCTCCCTCTCAACCCTCTTTCCTCATCTTTTCCTTTATCACTCACTTCAATTGCCCTTTCCTCTCTCTTTTTCACTCCAACTGCCATTTTCTTTCTCTTTTTCACTCCAACTGCCCTTTTCTCTTGCTCACTTCAAAGACCCTTTTCTCTCCCTCTCATTTCAACGGCCCTTTCCTCTCTCTCTTTCTCTCTTTCTCTTTCTCTCCAAAATACTCTCTCCCCCTTTGTTTATTCTCTGTTACTCATTCCACTTGCCCTTTTCTCTCTCTTTTTCACTCCAACTGCCTTTTTCTTTCTCTTTTTCACTCCAACTGCCCTTTTCTCTTTCTCACTTCAACGACCCTTTTCTCTCCCTCTCATTTCAAAGGCCCTTTCCTCTCTCTCTCTTTCTCTCCAAAATACTCTCTCCCCCTTTGTTTATTCTCTGTTACTCATTCCACTTGCTCTTTTCTCTCTCTTTTTCAATTCAACTGCCTTTTTCTTCCTCTTTTTCACTCCAACTGTCCTCCTCTCTGTCCCTCACTTCAACACTTTTCCTCTTCCCTCTGTCTCTTACCTCTTCTCTCTATCTCTCACTTCAACACCTTTCCTCTTCTCTCTGTCTCTCACCTGAACACTTTTCCTCTTCTCTCTGTCTCTCACTTCAACACTTTTCCTCTTCCCTCTGTCTCTTACCTCTTCTCTCTGTCTCTCACTTCAACACTTTTCCTCTTCTCTCTGTCTCTCACCTGAACACTTTTCCTCTTCTCTCTGTCTCTCACTTCAACACTTTTCCTCTTCTCTCTGTCTCTCACTTCAACACTTTTCCTCTTCTCTCTGTCTCTCACTTCAACCCTTTTCTCTCTCTCTCTCTCACTCTCCCTTTCTCTGAATTTCCCTTTGTTTCTCCCCGACAGCACCTTTCCCTCTCACTTTCTCTCTCTCTCTCTCCCTCTTTCTCTCTCTCTCACTCTCCCTCTCTCTGAATTTCCCTTTGTTCCTCCCAGACAGCACCTCTCTGTCTCTCACTTCAACCCTTTTCTCTCTCTCCCTCTCTCTCTCTCTCTCTCTTCCCCTCTCGTTCGCACTCTAGCGCACCTTTGTCCACAAGAAATAAAACCGCGTAAGCGCAGTGCCAACGGGAACACGGTTCGCATTCACCATCGAAAACGCCGAGATTCCCTCTCGACGAACCGAGAACGAACGCGCGGTTTAACATTGTCTGCGAGTCGGCCGGGACGAAACGAGATTATAACGACTCCTAGCGTTCAACCGTGACGAGGCGCGGCCGACTTTAAACCCTCTCGGTGTCCGGATAAATTGCATTAATTCACGGGGTGGGGACGGATAGACGACCCGACAATTTCACCCCCGACCAAGCTGAAACTCCAAGAGTAGGGTCGAACCACTCGTGCCGCGTGTTGCGCGTTCGTTTACGCTCGCGCCGCGACGCCCACATCGAGAATTCTACGAGAAACGAATCGTAAGCGCTGAACACTGTTCCGAGTAATTTCATCGAAGCAATTTCTCGACTTTCCGAACCGGAAACGAACGTTTCGAGAAAACGTGGAACCCAAGATCCACGTTGGTGGGTAGAGGACACGGGGGATGCTGGTCTACGTTGCCACGTGTCCTCTTACTTCCTCTCTATGGGTCTTCTGTAACGATACGTCTTCATTGTGGCGAGATTGTACACGTTAGAAAGGGGGAGGGTATAATAGTCGAAGAAAGCAAATAAAATCGAGCAAACTTTCCACACAAAGGCGAGGTACACGCGTTGTTGCCGATATGAACTTGGAAACAGTGCTACGTGGGGTGTAAATAAAAGGACGAGGAACACGGTGGAAGAGAAGTAGTGTATGGAAATAAATATGTAAGGGGAGGATGGCTTCGATGCAAGAGAAAAATTATACCAACTGTTATTTTTTCTTCCTGTTGGAATACAACGACATTAAACCATGCAGAACTTGAGAAGTCAAGGAATGGTGGATGAGCTCGATACCGGCTTTCCTATTTTTCCGTTTATGTGACCACGTGATCGATACAATCTGTTCAGTTGTTCATAACCATACTTCGCTGCACGACTGTAATATATTTATTTAAAAATAAACGACCTATTTACATTTTCTCTTGTGCTAAACAATTCCATAATCCCACACTTCCTCTTCTCCTCGGATCACTGGAGAAGAGGTCTTTGAAGTTATTAATCCCCGTACGAGTCCCCAAATAACTGTTGTTCTCGTGCGATATATTAAAGTATATTTAATGATTTTATATATTACAACGATACAAGTATTAAACGTAGTGTTGGTGATTGGTTTCGCTTTCCACTAAGGTAGATCGAGCGCGTATTGAACTAAGCTAACCGTCTTTGTGCCTTCGGCACGCGTCTTGATCGTCTTTGTTGCTTAAGTCTTGTACCGGTCTTTCGTCTTAGTACGTCTTTTAATTCTCTCGTCTTATCGTCTTTTCAGTCATATTGTCCGCGACACACTCCTCGAACATACTCTCGTCGTCGTGCTCTTGCACTCAGGACACAAACTGTGACATACTGTGACATACTGTGACATACTGTGACATACTGTCCTCAAACATTCCTTTCGTACTTTATATAGTCATACCCATTCATTCTCTTTCATTCTATTCCCAGTCTCTCTCACTTGAGACATTTGGTCACGTGCAGCCATCCTAATCACTCATCTTTTCCAAGCATACCTCACTTTCTCCGAGCCACATGTACTCTCTTTCATCCCCATGCATCCTTACACCTGGTCGTCGTGCAGGACTCTTCTGTAAAGGGATCCTCGGGCCTATCGTAAAAGCTAGCGGACAGATTAGCACCAAATGTTTACCTCGACCCGGGTCTGTCCGCACGTGTTGCCTTGTTTAGGCCCGCGGTCGAAGCAGGCCCAAACGGACTCGGAAAATCCGATACTACGATACGTCTTCATTGTGGCGAGATTGTACACGTTAAAAAGGAGGAGGGTATAATAGTCGAAGAAAGCAAATAAAATCGAGCAAACTTTCCACACAAAGGCAAGGTACACTCGTTGTTGTCGATATGAACTTGAAAACAATGCTACGTGGGGTGTAAATAAAAGGACGATGGAAAGAGGAATAGTGTATGGAAATAAATACGTGAGGGGACTTACGTATTGGCTTCGATGTCAGAGAAAAATTATACCAACGAGTACGATGCATCTGTACTGTAGTAGTTTTCAGTGTTCTACCACTTGTGGTTAAATTATATTATTAACGTACGAGAGTGAAAGACACTCGTGCAATTTGACGAGTTGAATTATTAATTTGAGAACTTGTACGATCAGGTGTCAATTTTAGCTGTTTTTTTTTTTTACTATTTCTCTCTTTCGTTGATTTAATGTCTATTTTAAGGAAGGCGCGAAAATAAATAGAAAACATATATATTCAGATGTCAATTTTACCAGTTCTTTTTTTTAACTATTCCCCCTTTCGTTAATTTAATCTCTGTCTATTTCAAGGAAGGCACGAAAATAAATACGAAACATACTATATTCGGATGTCAATTTTACAAGTTCTTTTTTTTTTAACTATTTCAACCTTTCTTTAACTTAATCTTTGTCTATTTCAAAGAAGGCACGAAAATAAATACGAAGCATGTACGTTCAGGTGTCAATTTTAGCAGTTTTTTTTTTACTATTTCCCTCTTTCGTTAATTTAATGTCTATTTCAAGGAAGGCGCAAAAATAAATAGGAAGCATGTATATTCAAGTGTCAATTTTACCAGTTCTTTTTTTTTTAACTATTTCCACCTTTCTTTAACTTAATCTTTGTCCATTTCATAGAAAGTACGAAAATAAATACGAAACATGTATATTCAGATGTCAATTTTACCAGTTCTTTTTTTTTTACTATTTCCCCCTTTCGTTAATTTAATCTCTGTCCATTTCAAATAAGACACGAAAATAAATACGAAGCATGTATATTCCAGTGTCAATTTTACAGGTTCTTTTTTTTTACTATTTCCCCCTTTCGTTAATTTAATGTTCCTATTTTAAAGAAGGCACGAAAATAAATACGAAGCATATATATTCAGGTGTCAATTTTACCAGTTCTTTTTTTTTACTATTTCCCCCTTTCGTTAATTTAATCTTTGTCCATTTCAAAGAAGGCACGAAAATAAATACGAAACATATATATTCAGATGTCAATTTTACAAGTTCTTTTTTTTTTAACTATTCCCCCTTTCGTTAACTTAATCTTTGTCCATTTCAAATAAGACACGAAACTAAACACGAAACAATTCTGGCAGACGTTCAAGCAATAATCGGTTTAAATCGTTCTCAAAAATATATATTTCGAATTTAAACAATCTCGTCGATTCGATCTTGGCACGCCTCGTTCTCGAAAACAGCTGACAAAATAAATAAAAAAGAAAACTACTTGCGAGCAACTCGGCACGCGTGCCAAGATTTTACCTCGAGGCACGTAACGCGTTGCGAACGAAATTGTTGTTGTTTCCCCGTAATGTTGTGCCCCCCAAGGGGCATGGACTTGACCCGGCCGCGACGAGAAATGTTTATAAATAGACGGATCGATGGTCCTTGGGTTTGGAGGAAAGTCGGTCAAGTTGTCGAGCGCAAATTGACGCTGATTACAAATTGTAATCCCGAGTCTCCTCCTCGTTCCGCTCTGGCCGCGGACTGAAATGAAACTGCTCACCTTTTGTTCCACGATTTTCGTCCTCCTCGCCTCTTCCACGTCACGGAGGAATTAGCGTGCCCTTTCTTACCACCCACGACGAATTACGTCCACGAAGGAATTCGTAATCCCATCGTTCGCGTGACTCGAGGGCAAAGATTTTCATTCGATAACCTTCCAAACGATAACGTTCGATCGTTTGCGCTTTGATCACCCTTTACCACGAGCCAAGATCACCTTGCGAGACCAGATAACATTCACCGTGTGTCTCGCGTGAAAATGAAATTTTACCAGTGTAAAAAGACTACACTTAATAGTGTACTCAAAGTTCAGAAACGACACACGTATTTCTCGGTTACTTTCTCTGATACGATAATTCAATTGTCGGATTATACATCTACTTCGTAAGATTTCACAGTTGGTATTTTATATTCATTACTGTGTAATATTCATGTATTATATTGCTATTTGTACTAGGAACTTGGTAGTGAAGTAAAGGAGAATCGAAGAACAAGTAGCGAAATTAAAGAATAATAGAAAGCGTTCCTTTTTCTCGTGCGTGGAATTCACGAATTAATCAAGTATCGTAATTTAAGAATAACATAAAGAGTGCATTCTTTGCCTCGTTCGTGTACGTTAGGTAAACGATAAAAGTAATATTGTACCTAAAGTTACAACTGTTCGCTATTACGATACGTTGAAACCAAGAATGAGGAGAAACACGTTCGAAAATTGACAAAAAAAATTCCAAGGTGTGTGAAAATGTCTACTGACAAACGCTGTGGAAGGGTCACTCGATCCGTACAATTATCCTCGTTGTTTAGTAACCTCGTTCAACCATTTTGAGCATCGAATCTGACCCCAGAGGTCGCAAAGTGTTTTCGAAACTCGGCCGAGAGTCACTCGTGTAACGGAACAACGAGCGTGGCCCACTCGATGACTCCTAATTAACACAAATTGCTCCCAACCTGTCCTCCGTCCACCCTAATCGAGCTAACATCCCTTGGAGAACGTTGGAACGCGAAAAGTGCGGCCTTTGTTCGTTACTTTGTTGCCGAGAAACTCGAAGGTCGGGTCGCTCTTTAGAAAAGAGTCTTTCACTTCCTTCCGGGGGTAGTTCTTACCCTCGGCGGTTTATTAGCAGCGGTAAAGTTCTTCATCGAAAGCACGGCCTTTTTCGAGCACGCGGAAACTTTCACGGAACATTTTCGCTTAGTTGAGAAATTGGATACCGGAAGCTCTAGGGGTTGTCTTCGCGAAAAATACTCCGAGAGGGTGGTTCATCGTTTGCGTATAATTAACTTCGAGGCATCTGTTCCGTTTCGGGTTCACTCGCGTGAAAGTTGTTGATTGTTCGATATTTAGCTCGTGAAGAAGCTACAAGGTGCACGAGAGTCCAGTGGTAGGAACAGAGTTCTCTGCGACGTCAGTGGTATAGGTCTGTGAGTAATCGGCCCTATAGTGGCAATTTTGTAGCTTTTGCTTCGTTTTAGGTCCACTAGCATCGAAATTGAGAGTTTGTTCGATATTTAATCCACGAAGAAGCTACAAAGTGTACGAGAGTCCAGTGGTAGGATCAGAGTTCTCTGCGACGTCAGTGATATAGGTCTGCGAGTGGTCGGCCCTATAGTGGCAATTTCAAAGCTTTTGCTTCGTTTCAGGTCCACTCTCGAGAAAGTTGTTGGTTGTTTAGTTCGTAAAGAAGCTTCACGATGTACGAGAATCGAGTGGTAGAATCAGAGTTCTCTGAGACGTCAGTGATATAGGTCTGCGAGTGGTCGGTCCTATAGTGGCAATTTTAAAGCTTTTACTTCGTTTTAGGTCCACTAGCATCAAAATTGCGAGTTTATTCGATATTTAATCCACGAAGAAGCTACAAGGTGTACGAGAGTCCAGTGGTAGGAATAGAGTTCTCTGCGACGTCAGTGGTATAGGTCTGCGAGTGGTCGGCCCTATAGTGTCAATTTTGAAGCTTTTGCTTTGTTTTAGGTCCATTCTCGTGAAAATTGCGAATTTGTTCGATATTTACTCCACGAAGAAGCTACAAGGTACACAAGAGTCCAGTGATAGGAACAGAGTTCTCTGCGACGTCAGTGATATAGGTCTGCGCGTGGTCGGCCCTATAGTGTCAATTTCGAAGCTTTTGCTTCGTTTTAGATCCACTCTCGAAAAAGTTCCTAGTTTGTTCGATATTTAGCTCGTAAAGCAGCTACATGATGCACGAGAATCCAGTGATAAAAACCGAGTTCTCTGGGACGTCAGTGATATAGGTCTGCGCGTGGTCGGCCCTATAGTGAGAATTTTGAAGCTTTTGCTTCGTTTTAGGTCCACTAGCATCAAAATTGCAAGTTTGTTCGATATTTAATCCACGAAGAAGTTACAAAGTGTACGATAGTCCAGTGGTAGGAACAAAGTTCTCTACGACGTCAGTAATATAAGTTCACGCATGGTCGGCCCTATAGTGCCAGTTTCAAGGCTTCTGCTTCGTTTCAAGTCCATTCTCGAGAAAGTTGCTAGTTTGTTCGATATTTAGCTCGTAAAGAAGCTACACAATGCACGAGAGTCCAGTGGTAGGAACAGAGTTCTCTGCAACATCAGTGATATAAGTTTACACTTGGTCGGCCCTATAGCGGCAGTTTCGAGGGTTGCCTTCGCGAAAAAGACTCCACGAGGCGAGTTTCTCGTTCATGTATAATTAACTTCGAGGTATCTGCTTTATTTTAGGACCACTCTCGAGAAAGTTGCTATTTTGTACAATATTTAACCCGCGAGGAAACTACAAGGTGCACGAGAGTCCAGTGGTAGAAACAGAGTTCTCAGCGGCGTGAGTGATATAGGTCTGCGCGTGGTCGGCCCGTGCATTCGTGAGTAGAGAAAGGACATGCGTTGTCGGACACTCGAACTTTCGAATCGCGAAGTAGGTTACGAGAACGTTATCTTCTCGTCCCTCTTGCTAAAAATAACGATCCTTTCGTCTCTAAATTAACAAACAACCCTTGTCGACTGCAGAGCTTTCGATTTTGTAGCGAATCTAGGTTTTGTATCATTTTTCGTATCGACGCGCGCACTGAAAGGGTCAGGCGGAAACTTTTGAACGATCTTGTACCGTTCGGGAATAGCTGACTTAACCAAACCCCCTGTTTCCCCGAACCTCGTGGAATATTAATCATCGCGAGGGACGAGACTTCCAAAAACTTCCTCCCCCGTCTTACGCACGCGTCGTACCTCACGCAATATTGAAAAGCCGTGTTCCGGTAACGGTGCACTCCTGACGTCTGCTCGATGCTTTCCGTGAGATAACTTGCGGCGCACCGGTGTACGGAATTTTAAATAAAGTACACGGTTAATTAGAGACTTCGCGGCTCGAGGACTTTCGAAATTACACGGCCAGCGATCACTGGACCGTCGAAGAGACACGGAGTCACGGCTCAAAGGCAGTGAGGGTAAAAATTTTGTTCAATTCGTCACGGAGAACACTGTTAGTACACAACAGGCGAAGGTTTCGATAAGATTTTTCCATTGATGAAAAATTAAATTTTGTAAATTGTTCTCGAAGAACTTGAATCATAATTTATTTATAAAAGAGTGATAAATCGTTGATGCTATGATTTTTCCATCGGTGAAAAATTAAATTTTGTAACTGCTAAATACTTGTCGAAGAACTTGGACTATAGTTTATTTACGAAAGAATGATAATCATAGATGAATCCTACGATTTTTTTATACGTGAAAAATTAAATTTTGTAATTGGTAAATACATTTCGAAGAACTTGGACTATAGTTTATTTACGAAAGAATGATAAATCGTTGATCCTACGATTTTTCAATAGAAGAAAAGTTAAATTTTGTAACTGGTATATACTTTTCGAAGAACTTCAACCATAGTTTATTTACGAAAGAATGATAATCATAAATGAATCTTACAATTGATCCTACAATTTTTCCATAGATGAAAAATTAAATTTTGTAACTGGTAAACACTTGTCAAAGAACTTCAACTATAGTTTATTTACAAAAGAATAATAAATCGTTGATCCTACAATTTTTCAATCGCTAAAAAATTAAATTTTGTAACTGGTAAACACTTCTCGAAGAACTCGAACCGTAATTTATTTAAAGTCTCTCAGAGATGTTAGAATTCTATGAAATTTATTCACAAAGAGTAAGACCACTCTCAGCCCGGAATGTTTGAATGATCCCCCACCGAGGTTCGAATGCGAGATTTTTCCAAAATCCTCCGGTAAAATTATGCAACGATCGCATAGTCGATACCCAGGTAAGACAGCAGCGGTGTTCTCGGGTCCCTTCTCTCGTATTATTGAAAACAGTCTCATTCAAATGAGTCCGAGAGAACGGACACGCGCATGAATAAATTCAACCGTCACCGGGGGTGTGTTCGAAGTCGACCGTAAAGGTTTATCAAGCAACCACTATCGGGCTCATCATCTTTTATTCAAAATCGCCCGTGCACCGCCAACAGAGCCTCTTCAGAATCCTCCAGCTTCGATCGTAAATCGAACGTTACCCTATCCCGCCTCGCCGTGGAATGTCCTTAAGAGGCGTATTCGAACAGGTCCTTGTCTCGAAATAAGATTAGCTTCCTTGCTCCCTCGAGTTTCAGTTTTACGCTAGACCACCCCGACCGAACCACCGTACCGTACGTAAATTTCACGAGGGTGAGGAACCAGAGAAAAAAATTAAAGAGGGTAGGACACGACTCGAAAACCAATAAACGTCCTGGTCTTCTTAATCTCGTTCTGAAAATTCTCGAACGCACTTGTTTTTGCTATGTAAGTCTCTAGTCGTTATTTTAATCGTAGTTGCCATTTCGGTCCCTCTCGACGTGGTTCGAATCTCCTTGGTGTCTTTCGTTTTCGTCGATGGAATGAAGAATTTTGTTTGGTTTGTTTGGAAAATTGTTTCGTTTTCCAAAATTGGGAATATGTAATTTAATAAAGTGTTTATACACTCTGGTATAATCGTGTTTTATTTTTACCAAAAAAAGAAACGATATGACTTTTCGAACAATTCAATAAATACACGGGAGATTTCTAGTCTGATATATAAATGTGTTAATTAAAATTTTGTTAGGTAGATAGTGGCATCAGATTGAGATTTTAATCGAGTCTCAAATAATCTCAATAGTTAGCTGTCATTGTCCATATACTAGTTCAGACCACGTATAAAAGTACATAAATTTTAGAAAATTTATCCGTAATCCAAGAAAAATTTTTATATCGGCATGATAAATTCATGAAAACTTCTCTACAAATTAGTTATATTTGTTTCATTATTGATTATATTAGTCTAATTAATTTTCTAAAAAATAGAAATAATTAATCAGATATTTTCGCGAAAAAATAATCCAGTATTTGCAAATTTATCGCGTTCTCTTTGTCACGAATTGAAAACAAATTGGGTGAGTCCTATTCCGAAATAAACTATCAACTACAGGATCTAAATAAAATGTATCACGGTGAATATTATACGATAAAAAAATACATAAATACCCAAAAAATGAAGCAACACCTAATTTCTATCGAACTGTTAACAATCTCGCCGATGAAACACACCCAGTATAAGAAACTAGACCTACCCCGTTATAAGTACCGTACGGTGTATCCTCGAAATCCCAGCCGAATTATCCGAATAAAGTAGGAACGGTAGCGCGATTTTTCGCAACGAAACCAAATGGATCTCACGAGGGGATGATAGGAGTGGATTCTTAGCTTGACGTAAGCCCCCGAGAAAGTCGGCATTACTTATGGGGGAACGTAGCAGGGCGCGGAAATGAAATTACGCGCCGAGAAGCATCCAGCAGGCGCCCAGCCCCGCTGCTTCCTCCGCCCCGTTCGTTGTCTCCGCGATCTTAAGATCTTAAAACCCTTGGAATCCCCTCAGTCTCCTCCATCAGAGCTGGAAAAATTCTATTGTTCGCGAAGATTCCGATGCTCTCTTCCTTTCCGTCCATTTGCCATGCGTTTGCATATTCAATCCAGATCCATCCCAGAGATCAAGCGAGGCGGCTGGTTCTAGAGAGAGAGAGTGGTGACGAGAAGCTCGAAAACGACACGAACTTTGTTTCCAGGTGTATTATCGAGTGTGGACGACATCGATCGCGACAAGGGGAGGGGGACGTGCGAGGGTAGGGGTACACAATATTCCAGGTGCAACGAGGTTACCGGTGCAATCGCGGTGCTCCGAAACGAAAGGATTATTGGCCCTCGATTTTCTCGCTTCCCCATAAAGGAGTTAGAAAAAGAATTTCTCTCTCTCTCTCTCTCTTGGTTGGTTTCTCTCTCGTTCTTTTTCTTCACGTTTCTCCATCTCGCTCTGGAGCTGGAATCTCGAAAGCGCGGGATTATTGGCTATCGTCCGCATCCTCCTCACGACAATGCCCCCGTCCAAGCTTCCTGCGGAATCCCGCAGGATGGAATATTGGCTATCTTTTTCGTCATCTCGGGGACAACGCGCGTTACCAGCCACAGAATTCGTTTCCTCTTCGTCCCCGCGCGGATGATAACGCCACGAGGAGGACGAGGACGCAGCCGACTCTCGCGAACCGATTTCTTCCGGCGTCGCGAAATAACGACGCCGAGCATAATTCATCCCGTGGCATCGGGACGACGCTGGTTACACAACCAAGTACGCGCCCTTCGAGAAAGATTTATGGCCGAGTTGAATACCGTGCGTGCACAAAGCACACGACCGTACGATACGGTGCGATCTTAGAGTCTTGAGGGGTTTTTAACGATAATGTTTCTACGGTTGTTTAACAGTTTCGGGTAGTCTTTGAATTTTGAGGTAAATTAAAGCACTCTTGGGCACGTACCAACGTTTCTCGATGTATTACTCGATGTCAATCTTGGGTGATACTGGAGTGTAATTTTAGATAGTTGGAATTGCGTATCTACTGATCTCTTAACGCGGAGAAGGTACAATGTCGGTTGAGATTTCGGTGAGTGATCGAGGCATTGTTATGGATGAATTTAAAAATATACAATTACGTTTAAGAAGATACTATTTATTGTAGGCTACTCTAGTATGATTCTAAATAGCGTTGAAATTTCGAATTTTTCGATCTCTTAACGCGGAGAAGATACCATCTCGGTTATGTTTTCGGTAAGTGTGATATTGCTACGGATAAATTTAAAAAATATACAATTCCGTTTAAGATACTATTTATCACACATTACTCGAGTATGATTCTAGATTGAAACTGCGAATTTTTCAATCTCTTAACGCGGAGAAGATACTATCTCGGTTATGTTTTCGGTAAGTGTGCTATTGCTGCGGATAAATTTAAAAAATATACAATTCCGTTTAAGAAGATACTCTCGCGCGTTACTCGAGTATGATTCTAGATTGAAACTGCGAATCTTCCGATCTCTTAACGCGGAGAAAGTACTATCTCGATTAAGTTTTCGGTAAGTGTGATATTGCTGCGGATAAATTTTAAAAATATACAATTCCGTTTAAGATACTATTTATCACACATTACTTGAGTATGATTCTAGATTAAAACTACGAATTTTCCGATCTCTTAACGTGGAGAAGATATTACCTCGGTTAAGTTTTCAATAAGTGAGATATTGTTATGAATAAATTTGAAAAATATAGAATTCCGTTTAGGAAGATACTATTTATCGTACGTTACTCTAGTATGATTCTAGATTAAAACAGTGAATCTTCCGATCTCTTAACGTGGAGAAGATACTATCTCGCTTGAGATTTCGGTAACTGTTCGAGACAATGCTGCGAATAAATTTAAAGAAATATATAATTCCGTTGGAAACTGTCGACACTCCTCCACTTTTGTAATGCAAATACAATATAAATTAGTCACGTTTAATAATTCACGCTTGTACTTTGTCAACGACAATCGCGGAACAGACACGCGCGGAATTTTCTTCGACTTCGTGTGAAAACAATTCACGGAGAGTTTATAGCCGGTTTCCACGATGGTGAATTAACAAACGACGATGAACCACGGAGTCGTGGACAGCATTCCTCCGTAGTTCTTGACAAACAAAGAGTTATCGACACCCGTTTCTCTCGTGACGTTCGATGCGCAACGTGACATATGTCGGACGCGAAAGAAAGATGGTCGTCGTTGCCCATCGATTTTGTTCCTCGCTATGGAAACGACGTGCGGTCGCGGCACCGTCAGGAATCAAAACGTTCGAACGAGTCTGTCCTCCGGGATGAAACGGGAATCAATTTATGGACTGGTTCGGTTTATTTTTGACTTCGAATAGACAGAGCGCCCGTACAACAATGCGGAACGACAGCTCTAACGGCCGGAGGAGGGACATCGTCGACGTTTTTTTGGAACGAGTTTGAAAAATCGGAGAAACGACCTTAGAACGATGGCCTGTCTTCGTCGCGATGAAAGAAACTTTATTTTGTCACCAGAAGACAGTGAACGGTTTCTTGGAATATATTTGGAGATTTTAATTGCGAGAAAATAGACTCGAGAGCAACTCGGGTGGAGAGACTTCGACAGTTGCGGTCAGTTGCAACGAGATCAACGAAGAAGAAATAGTTTCGACCAGTCAGTGAAAGAAACTTTGTCTCGTCACTAGAAGACAGTGAACGGTTTCTTGGAATATATTTGGAGATTTTAATTGCGAGAAAATAGACTGGAGAGCAACTCGGGTGAAGAGACTTCGACAGTTGCGGTCAGTTGCAACGAGATCAACGAAGAAGAAATAGTTTCGACCAGTCGGTGAAAGAAACTTTGTCTTGTCACTGGAAGACAGTGAACGGTTTCTTGGAATATATTTGAAGATTTTAATTGCGAGAAAATAGACTCGAGAGCAACTCGGGTGGAGAGACTTCGACAGTTGCGGTCAGTTGCAACGAGACCAACGAAGAAGAAATAGTTTTGGCTAGTTGCATCGAGAGAGATTAAGAAAAGTTTTAAGAGATACGATTTATTGTTAGCTCAATATTAAATTAAACATTCCACACCTCCAATACCAACGAATCTTAAATCTGCTCGAATAAACCCATCCTATGAGTTATCGTTATTCTCTTATTCCACTGTTACTATTATCGAGGTTTTTTCATCTCCAATACCATCGGATCTTAAATCTGCTCGAATAAACCCACCCTATGAGTTATCGTTATTCTCTTATTCCACTGTTACTATTATCGAGGTTTTCTCTACCGATCATGTATCTTACTTTCTTCGACTCTATATTTTCTTTATAATCCACACAATTCTGGGCACGATATAGTCGTGCCATAGTTACCATTATTACTACCTTCTCCATCCGCAAGAATTTCATCCACTTTCTCGGAACGGAAGAAGACATGTTTACACATTACCAAAAATATTCCATAGCTTCTTCGAGTATATATAATATTAACATAAAGGAGTGTGTTAATTCTTCGAAACCTGTTTGATCGTCCAACGCACCCCCCTCTTTCGTTAACATTTATATTAAATTAGATATGGATACGTGGCCCGGCTACCGAGATACGAGCTCGACGATCGTGCGCGCGGATGCTCTCTCGACTTGGAACCACGCGATTCACGAGAATAATCCTGATTACGTCGAGCACACGGCGCGGCGGCGGTCCCGAGGAAGAGTAAAAGCATTGAGAACGGAAAGATCGCTTCAGAATTCAGGACCGGTTCTCCTGGCGGCGACTACGCCGGAAGCATCCGACGGAATTAGAGATTCCAAGTTGGATTAGGGAGGAGGTTGAAATCCGCGTGGAATCCGGTTGACTTCCACTCATTTCCCGTTTCCTTTCTTTTCTTCGCTCGCTTCTCCTATCGGCTGGATCTCCCCCAGCCCCGCGTCATCCGGATTTGTCCTCGACGTAGAACCACCCCGGAAGAATGTAACACGTTGTTACCCGAGCAGATTATAAGAGTCCAACAATTCTCGTTTCGTGGAAAGATGATCTTGAAATCGGCCCTAACCCTCGTGGGATTATACGTGGATCACCTGGAGGGACAGTTTGGTTTCGATCGTCCCTCTCGTGACGTCGAGAACCGTCCCTTTTGCATTGCCTCTGGGTAGCCTCGTGAGTTCACCGGAAGTCCCAAGAAACATACCACCCGTTCGTTTTCCATTCCTCCACCCACGAAACCACGTTTCTCTACCGATAGTTCAGAAACTGGTACAACTAATCCCATTCGAATGTGTTTACAAGCACATCGTTGCTTGCGAATAACCTAGTTGACTACTCTCTAAACAGTGCTATATATTGTCCTCTGTGTCTAGTTGGAAGGACACGACGCGTTGTTTCTAGAGTGGATTATGAAAGTGTCTCACCTGGGGAGCAATTCTCGTCTACCGTGAAGGTGATCTTGAAATCTACCTCAACTCCCGGGGATTAATTGCGGATCACCCGGAAGAAGGATAGTTCTACTCTGTTGTCGTCGATGGTCTCTGCGAGCTACAGGAGGCCATCGATAGCTGCCACTAGGGGTCTATCCCATTCCGATTATGTTACCTCTATAGGTAGCCTTACTAGACTATTTCTCTAAGTAGCCTTACTATGTAAACTACCAATACCTTTCTCTAGATAGCCTTAGTAGACTAGCTCTCTCTAAGTAGCCTTACTATGTAAATTACCTTTCTCTAGACGGCCTTAGTAGATTATTTCTCTAAGTAGCCTTACTATGTAAATTATCTTTCTCTAGGTAGCTTTACTAAACTATCTCTCTCTTAGTAGCCTTACTATGTAGATTACCTCTCTCCAAGTACCCCTACTATGTAAACTACCTTCCTCCAGGTAGCCTTACTAGACTATCTCTCTCCAAGTACCCTCACTATGTGAACTGTCTTCCTCTAGGTAGCTTTACTAAACTATCTCTCTCTTAGTAGCCTTATTATGTACATTACCGCTCTCTAAGTACCCTTACTATGTAGATTACCTTTCTCTAGATAGCTTTGCTAAACTATCGCTCTCTTACTAACCTTACTATGTAGATTGCCTCTCTCTAAGTACCTCTACTATGTAAACTACCTTTCTCTAGGTAGCTTTACTAAACTATCTCTCTCTAGGTAGCCTTACTATATAAATTATCTTTCTCTAAGTACCCTTACTATGTAGAGCTACTCTCTAAGTAGCCTCACTATGTAGTATACCTCTCTCTAAATAGCCTCACTATATAAAGTACCTCTCTTTAGGTAACCTCACTGGACTACCTCTTTCTAAGTAGCCTCACTAGACTACCTCTTTCCCTTTATTATCCCCCTTTCTTCCCCGAACCATATTTCCGTTCCAATCCTTCCAAAATCTTGCACAACTGATTAAAATATGTTTACATATCTATCTCGCGATCGGACCGGCTACTCCGCAAATATTCTACACAGTGTTCCAGGAATTCTTACTTCATATTGTTCCAGTTTCCCTCGTCCAGAATGGAGAACAGCTCCTCGCCGACAATATTTTCCTTTAAATTCGTTCGACGATATTAACCGACGATATTGTACCACGACCGGGGCTGGGAATGGAAATTTGCAATTTTCTCGAGGTCGATTTGCAATTTCAGCCGTAGTTTGTTTACATCAACCGGTAAGTAACGAACTCGTGGTCTCGAGTTCTCCCGGTCGACGCCCGAAGGTATTAAAAATACTTGCTGGCTAGTTTCCTTCTATCGAAGCTCTCGTAACGTAACTTCCGCTGCAATTAGGAAAGGCATAATTGTTTTCCGATATATCGGCCCGTAACGCTGCAACCCTGAATTCTTCGAAGTGTTTTAACGTTAACAAGACGAACGGTGAGCATCTCTTCCAGATATTCTCCAAATCGAACCTGACGTCTCACTTGTGCGAGATACCTATTACAGTAAAGGTAAAAATTGAAGTCTGCGCGTTGCAATTTTTACTCCTTGTTATTTTTAAAGTTAACTAGCCGGACGAGAATCTGTTCTCGTGAAACATTGACGTCAAACTTCGTGGACGTTTGCCACTGCTCGTTAAAGCAAATGCGAAAGTTTTAATAAACACGGGTCTTTGTTTCAACGTAACCGTCTCGTTCCTTCTGATTACGTGGGGACCGAGGGGCTCTCGCAGTAAGGTCGTTAAAAGTCGACAATTTATATCCACCCGGTAGCGTGCAGCTTTACGAATCCTAAATGGTCTCGAGAATACGGTGTCTAAACCCTCGTGGTGGACTTTGGGCACACGGTGTACAGCCATGGTAGTTTATCAAAGAAGGTGACGTCTGTCACGAGGGGGAGGTTGGTCGACATCGTTATAAAATAACAAATTTTTCCCAATTACCTATAAACTCGGGCGGTGTATTTTTAACGAGCATTCGTTCCCTCGGTGGAGCACCGACAACTTCAAAGGGCATCGATTAATTGGAGGTGACGAGCATCGAGTTATGCTAGCCCTGTGAATCCCCGTTATGCATCGTGTTTCCAGGCTATTGCGTGTTCGACCACGCAGCCCTCTTAAGAGTTCGTTAAGTCGTCGAACGAACCTTTCGTAGGGATTGTTTTTTTTCTTTCGACGATCGAAATTTTCATCGGTAATACAAAATATCTCGGATCGTGTATTTGCGACTAATTACGGAGCAATGTTCGTCCATCGGGCCAGTGTGGGATTAAAACAGAGCAAACAGCATCGACTAATTGGGAGTGGCGGTCATCGAGTTATACTTCCCTCAGCCAACCATGGTGGTGAATAAATTTTAACGCGGAAAAATTCTAACGGAGGAAAATTCCAGTGGGTGAAATTTTACTGTGAGAAAATTAAAAGGGAGAAAAATTCTGGAGTTTGAGAATTGTACTGCAGAAAGATCATAGTTTAGAAAAATTATAGGGTAGAAAAATTCTAGAGTTAAAGAATTCTACTGCAGAAAGATCATAGTTTAAAAAAAATTACAGCGTAGAACAATTTTGGAGTAAAAGAATTCTACTGCAGAAAGATCATAGTTTAGAAAAATTATGACGTAGAAAAATTCTAGAGTAATAGAATTCTACTGCAAAAAAATCATAGTTTTAAAAAATTACAGTGTAGAAAAATTTTAGAGTAAAAGAATTCTATTGCAAAAAGATCATAGTGTAGATAAATTCCAGGGTAAAAAATTTCTAGAATGAAAAATTCTTTGGTAAAACAATGACAGCGTAGAAAAATTCTAGAGTAAAAGAATTCTACTGCAAAAAGATCATAGTTTTAAAAAATTACAGTGTAGAAAAATTTTAGAGTAAAAAATTCTACTGCAAAAAGATCATAGTGTAGATAAACTCCAGGCTAAAAATTTTCTAGAATGAAAAATTCTTTGATAAAAAAATGAGAGTCTAGAAAAATTCTAGAGTAAAAGAATTCTATTCTAAAAAGACAATAGTGTAGATAAATTCCAAGATAAAAAATTTCTAAAATGAAATATTCTTTGATAAAAAAATCACAGCGTAGAAAAATTCTAAAGATAATCTCCAGGTTATTTCGAGTTCAATCTTATAACCCTCGAGAGTTTAAATCACTGTACCCCCTCTGAAGCTACATTTTTTCCCAAAGATAAAAATCATCCGAATTGTACAATCTGGTCGGTAAAAGAAGCTAAAACTCTATCAGCTGTGAATCACCATAAAAAGGAGAAAACGAGAGACGAACTAATTTCCTCGTCGACGCGTCTCTACCCCTCTGTCCCCGCTCCCTGTGATAATTCGGTGGAACAAAACATTGAATGCAACACGCCTTCGGTCCCAACGGGAAGACGCCACACCATGGAGCTAATTAACAGACGACCATGGTACTACATCCGTGCAAACATATCCTTGGCAACTGGTCCGTCTCGTTCCCGTTGCCTGGATCTCTCTTTCTGTTTCGCGTCGCGACGCTCCCGACGTGACGTCGACCGCCGCGAGAGAGTGTACGATAGCAAACTCGTGCTAATTGAATCGTGCGGCGCAAAGCCAGCGCGCTTCCTAATAAGAGTTGCAAATACATTAGCATCCAATCTCGATAGTAACCGAAACGTGGGTTGGGGATGAAGCGAGTAAGGGTTGATGGGAAGACAGGGGGTGGTATAATTCGTGAGATTCCACTGTTGGAAATTCCATACCGTGGCAGCCGAAATCGATCCGGAGAATCGCGAAAGGACGAAACCACCCCCACCGCCCTCTTTGGCCACCCTAATTTGCCTGTATTCCGAGCGGCAATTCGCTTCATCGGTTTCGTGTGATTTCGGTCAACGCGCCCGGTCGCTAAACAGTCCGATGGAATTAGCCGGAATTCCTGGAAGTACTCGCGGTACACGGTTCTCCGTGACTCGTAAACGGGGCGACTCCAACGTGTCTACCTTCCACCCAACTTATTTTACTTTGGCTACGAAGTCTATTTTCGAAACGGGTCCCTCGTAACGGTACAACGCACCGTGTACCTGTTTCAATATTCTCCTTTCATCGAGAAACTTTTTTACGTAGATTCTACGATTGTGTCGATTTTTCAACGTTGATAAATGTTCTTTACAGGTAGAGATTGCCAAAAGATACGGTGAAAGGGTTTGGATAGGTATTCGGTACCCGAGGGATCGCGAGAATCGATTTAAAACGAGCCACGACAGTCCTCGGTTTCAAGGCGATAAATCCAGTGCGTCGTGTACCTTGAATCCGGGAACGGTGGAGAATTTCTTCACGCAGCTCGGCATTAATTGAAACTAATTTCAATTTCCTAGAACGAGTTGAAATTCTCTCTTCTCTTATCGTGTCACGAACAAATTAACCAGAGACCGATAAATGACCGAAGTGCACCAATAATTTCCCCATCGTTGACTTCGATCGACTCGAAACCGTCGGATCTAAGTTTCGAGACGAGAAATCGTCTCCTTTCGACTATCTATACTCGAATTCGATCGAGAATTATTTCCAGGGATTCAAAATTGTTTATACAATTATCGTTACGAGTGTCGAAGTAGAGAAAAGACATTTATTTATTTATTTTTCTTTTCTACTTCCAGACTCCCCTTCTTATCTCGAACGACGTAACAAAAGATCAAGAGGGACTCCAAGTCCGTTACGACCCCATAATTTTCCCATTATAAGATCGAACCTCCTTCCTGACAATAAAAAAAAAAGAGAAGAAGAAGAAACGCTCCCGAAGTCTTTCGCGCTGTTTAACGACCGCGAGGCTCGTGAACAAAAATCCGCGCGGTCGTTATCGTCGTTACCATGATCAACTCGATGCTTCCTTGGACGCGTCGCTCCTTTCGAAGAATCGTTAACTTGAAAGCGGGGACGAAATGACGAGTGGGTCGAGGAGTTCCAGGGACGGTTGCCGGATCGACCTTATCGCTTTCCGATAACAGCGGGCACAGGCGTTGTTCGACATTAACAATTCAATTCCATATTTCCCCGGAGCCGCGCGGACTGGTTTGCCCGGATTCACGTCCCTCCAGGGAAATACGTTGTTAGTTAATGTAGCTGGACTCGGGCCACGTGTAACCCTGTCCGAGGGATCGGTATTGTTCTCATTATTGCCGGCGATCTCGTCGCACGGATCGTAATACAGCCGATACCCTTCGTCGGAGGATACTAATCGATCGTGACGCTTCCACGACCATGGAGACCACGTGACAATAATTTCTCAAGAATTTTAACACCTCGAGTGTCTTCACGCGCGAGAGTTCGCGTCCCGAACTGCTCTGTGAAGGTTTGTGAGCTCTTATCGGATAAGTGTACCAAAATGTGAAAGTTGGTTTTAAAGGAGAAAGTCAAAGAAAGGAAAAATTAGATAATTACTAAGAAGATTACTCTCTCGATATTAAACTTCCTCGCGATGAAACTACATGAGAATACTTTTTGAAAAATTTTAACCCCTCAAGTATTTTCACGTGCGAATGTTTACACCCCAAACTGACCTTACCTGCTCTGTGAACGTTTGTAAGCTCTTATTGGATAGGTGTACCAAAATGTGAAAGTTGCTTTCGATATGAAACTTTCTCGCGATGAAACCACGTGACAATACTTTTTGAAGAATTTTAATATCTCGAGTACTCTGTGAAGATTTGTAAACTCTTATCGGATAGGTGTACCAAAATGTGAAAGTTGCTTTCGATATTAAACTTTCTCGCGATGAAACCACGTGACAATACTTTTTGAAGAATTTTAATATCTCGAGTACTCTGTGAAGGTTTGTAAACTCTTATTGAACAGGTGTACCAAAATGTGAAAGTTGCTTTTAAGGGAGAAAGGAAAAAATTTGATAATTTCTAAGAAGATTGCTTTTTCAATATTAATCTTTCTTGCGATAGAACCACATGACAATATTTTTTGAAAAATTTTAACATCTCGAGTACTCTGTGAAGGTTTGTAAGCTCTTATTGGATAGGTGTACCAAAATGTGAAAGTTGCTTTCGATATTAAACTTTCTCGCGATGAAACCACGTGACAATACTTTTTGAAGAATTTTAATATCTCGAGTACTCTGTGAAGGTTTGTAAGCTCTTATTGAACAGGTGTACCAAAATGTGAAAATTGCTTTCTAGACAGAAAGTAAAAAAAAGGACAAATTTGATAATTACCAAGCTAATAGAGAGGCATCAAGGTGTCCGGATGATAGAACGATTACTCTTTCGATATGAACCTTTATCGCGATGGAGCCACGTGGCAACCCTTCCTGGAGAATTTTAACACCTCGTGTATTTTCACGCGCGAGTGTTTGCACCCCAAACTGACCTTAGCTGTTCTATCAACGTTCGCAAACTCTCGACGGATCGGTGTACCAACATATGAAACTCGTATTCTCATGAACTTTATTTATTCGAATATTAACGAAAAGAAGTAACTATTGAATATTTAAGAATCTTTGTAACTACCATATTTCGCGAACAATCGTATATTAGAACGATGATCCAAATTTAGCAACGAGAACTTATCTACGAATCCTCGAATTTTTTATTCTTCGAATGGGACCGCACGCTGATAGAAATAAATAATAATAAATTCTCACCCTCTGGTAGAAAAGTATGTCAATCTCTACCGACTATAAAACAGTATCTTTTTTATCCCTCGTGCAAATTTGTTCACGTTGTACGTCTACGAATCGATTAATTGATACTTGACTACTCCAACGAGTCGTGTTCGAGAACTACGCTACAAGTTTCCACTAAAATTGTCGTAAATGATTTCAACACGCTAATAATTGATTCCAATATAACCGTGAAATCGATCCGAATTGATGCGCGAACGATCAATTTTAACGCACAAATATACTTATAATAATCCCGCGTGCGATTAACGTTTCGATTGCGTTTCGACATCGATCACCGATCGAGCCGCAAAATTGTTTCTCGCTAATTTGCGCCACTAACGAGCGTCGCCAAATTACATCAGTTTTCGGACACTTCGAATACTGCACAAATTACGTTGCACGAAGTACAAATTACCACGATACAGTTTATCCGCCGTGGTATCGTATCGTATCGTTCCGAATAATTCCAGAAATAATTCCACCCTCTTCGTATTATTCAATTATTTATCCAAGAACTAACCAAAAAATTCCTCTTCGAAAAGCTTTCACAATTTCCTCTACCTCAAACCACGATCTCAATCACCTCAAATCACTACCCTACGAATTTATAATTATCAAATTTCATACGTTCCATCCACCGAGAGAAATCGTACGATATCTTCGAAACTGTTCAATATTTTTCGATAAAAAAAAAAAATACCCGCGACTCGCCAAGACACTCCCGAACAACGATAAAAAATTCCGCAAGAATGGTTTTCTCACGTTGTGAAATACCCTAAGAAATTGTCCCGGTTAATCCGTGCACGAGCGTGATGGTACGACCCCTTGAACAAGGGGGCGTGAAATTAATCCGTGTTATTCGCGTCTTACACGCGACGTCGGGCGGCTCGAGTCTTTTGCGCTCGAGCGAAAGTAATTGTCAGTCGTTAGCATCCACTTCCATTATAACGTGAGTCGACGCAGCCGTCAGTGTCGGTTTACTTGGCTCGACAGCTTGCGCAAACAGACAGCGCCGATGAAACGTTCGGAGACAATGACGCCAGGACCGCAACCCCTTCTGCTCGAATCACTACGCCACCGAACGCAATTTCCCCGGAGGACGTGTCTGCGGAATAAGACTGACGTACGTCGAATTTCACCGCTACGAAATTCGGGGCTCGATCGGTCCGAGTTCGAACGATCATCGATCTCGGTGAACGATTCTTGTTTCTCGTTTCGAGACCGGCCAATCTTTCAAACACGGACTCTGGTACGCGCACGAGATTGAACGAAACGAACTACTGTGAAATTATATCGTTCTAGCGGGAGGATTATTATTGGTATTTTATTAAAGATGTTTGGCATGGTCTTGACACTTTTTTGGAAAATAGAAGTAGGGGTTTTTGGGGAAGAGGCTTCGATGAGTTGTTTTGGAAATTATTTTGTCTTGGAATGACCTCGTGAGAATAATTAAACATTGTAGAAATAACCACATTTGTTATAAGGGTGACTACCCCTTTTTTGAAAATAAAATTATGGATTTCTAGGACAGAGACATCGATAAGTTATTTTGGAAATTATTTTATCGTGGAACGACTTCGTGAGAATAATTAAACATTGTGAAAAAAAACACCTTCGTTATAGGGGTGACTACCCCTTTTTGGAAAATAAAATTATCGATTTCTAGGGCAGAGACATCGATAAGTTATTTTGGAAATTATTTTATCGTGGAACGACTTCGTGAGAATAATTAAACATTGTGAAAAAAAACACCTTCGTTATAGGGGTGACTACCCCTTTTTGGAAAATAAAATTATCGATTTCTAGGGCAGAGACATCGATAAGTTATTTTGGAAATTATTTTATCTTGGAATGACCTCGTGAGAATAATTAAACATCGTGAAAAAAAATACCTTTGTTATAAGGGTGACTACCCCTTTTTTTGAAAATAAAATTATAGATTTCTAGGTCAGAGATATCGATGAGTTAATTTGGAAATTATTTTATCTTAGAATGACCTCGTGAGAATAATTAAACATCGTAAAAACATCCAAATTTGTTATAAGGGTGACTACCCCTTTTTTTGAAAATAAAATTATAAATTTCTAGGGCAGAGACATCGATAAGTTATTTTGGAAATCATTTTATCTTAGAATAACCTCGTGAGAATAATTACACATCGTAAAAACATCCACATTTGTTATAAGGGTGACTACCCTTTTTTTGAAAATAAAATTATCGATTTCCAGGACAGAAACATCGATGAGTTAATTTGGAAATTATTTTATCTTAGAATGACCTCGTGAGAATAATTAAACATCGTAAAAACAACCACATTTGTTATAAGGGTGACTACCCCTTTCTAGAAAATAAAATTATCGATTTCTAGAACAAAGATATCGATGAGTTATTTTGGAAATTATTTTACCGTGGAACGACTTTGTGAGAATAATTATTCTCGCTTCTACAATTATTAAACTTCACAACTATTAAACATCGTGGAAAAAAGCCACCACTATTAGTCACAGAGCTTACGAGGGTGACTACCCCTTTTCTGAGAATAGAATTACGAATTAAATATAAAAATTATTTTACTATAATTTTTGAAAAGCTTCAAAACTAATTGTAAAAGCTAGTTGAACTCAAAAGCGACCAAACCCATCAATCAGAACACCCAGAACCTGTTAATAAACCTTACAGTTTTCCTCTACAGAAGATGATGCTTCTCGATCGAAAAGTGTTCCAATTGCTTCGGAAATGTTGCAGAGAAACAATTCCCCTATACATGAAAACTGTCCATAGGGGTCTCTCGTGATATTCAAACGACGTGACTACGCTGGCCAGAGAAGATGGCGATGTTTATCTTGGGTGCTCCTCGAGCCAAGATTGAACTTTCCCAGCTGTGTGCACCGAGACAATATGTGGACCGTAGTATAAACCTGATCACCTAAAACGTCCAAGTCCTCTCTGGCAATAATAAGACAATTCATGGGGCCTGGCTGGAATACCGAGATACGACCGCTTAAATCATCACAGAACCATCTTCAATGTTTACCAGTTAGGTAGCGGCAAATGGTGACCGACCACGTATTACCAACACTATATACTGTACTTATAATTAAACAGAACTTTCTCCACATTACGCAATCGTATATTCTAGAGTATATTCTTCTCGTGAAATCTTCCACGAACAAGCTACTACAAATAAATTCATACAAAAATTCTACTATACAATAAAAAGACATTATACAGTACAAACAACATTTCCACTCTCAACATTCCCAAGAACAATTTTCCAATATCACCAATCACTCACGAGACGTTCCACCGTGTCTAAAATAAACTACATACACTTACACTCTACTTTCCTTTCTTTTCTCGTGCTACATTATTGCACACGTCAGTTACGTTAACAATAACCTACAACTGTCCCTCTTTCCATCCTCTCTTCCTCCGATATCACATTCTACAACGTACAGAACCTTTCTACAATAAAGACACATTGTTACTATCTCTAATTTCAAACAAACCCTTCCCGATCTCTCTTCCTGAATGTAATCGAACACCTGTTCCTCGATACGGTCACACCGTGCAAGATTCGAAACACTAGATCCACCCAAAGTCTCGAACATTCTCCACCCCCTCCCTTTCCACGAAATAAATTTTCTCCCCGGCCTCCACTAGTTGAATGCACCAGCCACGATGTTCCAACCGTTAACATCGCAGTTTCGAACCGAAGGGGGTTGCATCCCCTTTGTCCGTTCTCTTTCCATCGCGACGATATATTTTCGAAAGCGTTGCGTTGTAAACGAGGGTCTTAGAACCGAGTAAATTTCGGCTGGAAGCTTTGGAGAACTTTCTCCATCGATTCGAGCGAGGAAGACGTCCATGGATCGAATTAAACGACAGAAGGAAATCGCCAGCATGGTGGTTCACCGGTAGTTTTCTACGTTCTTGCCTCACCTTGTCCACCCACGACCTGAAACCTTCTCTCGGGTGTAACGAGATTCGTCCGTGACGAGCGAGTTTCTTGCCCGGAGAATTAAGCGTCCCATTTGAGGTTCGCGGCATCGACGAATGTAATTTCCCGAGAGGGAACCGAAAGAATGCTTCTCCCCGGAGGAAAACAGAAAAGTCCCGGCGCCAAAATTCCCTGAAACGGTACACACACCCAGCAACGAGAAATACGATTCCACTCGCGCGAGGATCGTACGGAATTGACGCTAGACTCGTGGAAATCGCGAAACATGGACGAATTCGTGGTGAGGGAAAAAGAGCTTCGAGATCTTCGCGAACGAAATGTTTCTTTTTTTTTTTTAAACATTTTTTAGTTACTTGGTTAGGTTCGTTCTCTCGTGTACAACGAGACCGCTCGATTCGTTCGACAATCGTAGGAAACGAATTTTTCCGATATTTTATTATCTCCACCGATACCGTTCTGTAGACATAGGGGCTTCCGCGTGTCCAGTGAACCGGATCAAACTGTCAAAATCGAAATTCAATCAAAAGGGTTCGCCGGTCGAAAAATATTCCTGGTTGAATTCGAACATGGTTTTAGGAGAACGGTGTTGTACGATTAATTTTCTATTATCGTTCGTGGGAAAGAAATTTCGATTTTTTTTCTTAAGAGGTAACAGTTTTCACGAACACGTCTTTCTGAATTTTCGAACACAGACCAAAAATTGTATTTGTACGCTTAATTTTTTATTATCGACATAGAAACGTTCGTGAGCAAAAAATTTCAATTTTTAATATCAAAAGGCAACATTTTTCACTGATACGTCTTTCTGAATTTTTGGAGAACAGTGTTGTGCACTTAATTTTCTATTATCGATATAGAAACATTTTTGAGCAACATATTTTGATTTTTCTTATCAAAAGGCAACATATTTTTCACTGATACGTCTTTCTAAATTTTCAGACACAGACCGAAATTGTATTTGTACACTTAATTTTTTATTATCGATATAGAAACGTTTGTGAGCAAAAAATTTCAATTTTTAATATCAAAAGGCAACATTTTTCACGGACACGTCTTTCTGAATTTTCGGAGAACAGTGTTGTACACTTCATTTTTTATTATCGATATAGAAACGTTCGTGAGTAAAAAATTTCAATTTTTAATATCAAAAGGCCACCTTTTTCACTCATACGTCTTTCTAAATTTTCGGAGAAGAGTGTTGTCCACTTAATTTTCTATTATCGATATAGAAACATTTTTGAGCAACAAATTTTGATTTTTCTTATCAAAAGATAATATTTTTCACTGATACATCTTTCTGAATTTTCGGAGAACAGTGTTGTACACTTAATTTTCTATTATCGATATAGAAACATTTTTGAGCAACAAATTTTGATTTTTCTTATCAAAAGGCAACATATTTTTCACTGATACGTCTTTCTAAATTTTCTGAGAACAGCGTTGCACACTTAATTTTCTATTATCGATATCACACACTCTCATCTTATCGATATCGAAACGACTATGAGCAAAAAATTTCAATTTTTCTTCTCAAAAGGTAACACTTTTCACGCAACAATTTTCACTGATACGTCCTACTGAATTTTCGAAACACAGTGTTGTACACTAAATTTTCTATTATCGATATCGAAACACATCCAAGCGAAAACTTTCGATTTCCCTCACAAAAATGCAACATTTTCCCCATCTCGTCGCACGGATACGTCATTCTGGATTCGAAACGCGACGACGAGTGTTTGTTTAAAATTCCAAGGCTCGACTACCCCCTCGAGGGAACAAATTAGACCAAGGGTACGATTACACGAGTCGGGTAAAAATGTGCTCGACCTCTTTTGTAAAACTTTTAGAAACTTTCGTCGTTATATTTCGTGGCTGGGTACGCGCATTCATTTACGGAAACCTTTCGTTAAATTCCACCATCCCTCCCCCCTCCAGCTCGTAAAGAATATAACTATGGATGCTCCATCTTCTTGCCTCGTTCGCGAGCAGTTTCCCTCCCGTATATTGTGCGCGTAAAGTTGGCGATTTAATTACTTGTTACTTCGAAAAGGATTTGCATACGAGCGTAAAACATTTCTGTTGCTCATCCCCGGCCGATAAGAGCACACCACGAGCCTGTTTCCTGAAGGCTATTTCAACGCGGACTATGCTTCAGCTATAGCTAAAAGTGTACGTATTAAACCGAACGAAGAGCTGAAAAGCTCGCGATAACGTGTATATACGTACGTGCACGAAACGAGCTCGTATGAAACACATCACGTGTATGTGTAGCGAATTTTGACAGAGACCTGACATTTTCGCCGAGCAGAACGTTACGTACACGAATCTTCCATGAAAGACCACGTTAGAAGAGACATGACACTATTTTACACGAACGTGTGCAAATTTCTTCGAAATTTCGATCTCTAACGAATTTCGAAAAAATTGGGAAAAATTTTCTCCAATATCGAGATTAAGAAGATTTCTTGAAGATTGATAGAATCGTTATTACTGCTCGAAAAATTGGAGCACACTTTCGTTTTTGTACGTATACTAAGTTGTTCGATAAGTTTTTTCTATTGTAAAAAATATTGTGATATTTCAATTTTGAACAAGTGTGAATATACGAACGAGAACAATTTTTCCATCTTTGGAAAAATAAAACGACGAATCTAATAGCTACATTTCTTATCGATTGATAAAAATTATTGAGCAATCTATTACGTAAAAATATAAATATAATGTTTCAACCTATTGAAAAAATTCTAATTGCACGAAATAATCTTTAAGAGAGATCTTCAAGAAAGAGAAAATAAAATTTTCTTTTCTGTTTTATAATCGAAGTAAAGAAGAATAATTGTGATCTCAGGGCAATAATTATACTTACAGAGAACTTCTAACGATCGACATGAAACTTCACACATGTTTATCGAACATTAGTATCATCTTTAGAAAAATAAAACAACAATCCTAATACCTCCATTTCTTATCGAACGACAAAACTTATCGAGCAACCTATTATTAGGTTGTTTGAAAAGTAATTTTATTTTCCAAAATGAAGAATGTATAATTTAATAAGATGTTTATACACTCTAAAAAAATCGTATTTCATTTTCACCAAAAAAAAACGAAATAACTTTCCGAACAACCCAATATGTATTATATTTTGTTTCGTTAAAAATTTCGTATCAACACTTTGGAACACAGTTCATTAGACTTGTACAATGGTAGAAGATTATCAAGAGTGTAAAATCGATGTATTAAATATTTAATTACGAGATGGTGTGTTAACTTGTTATTTTAATTTTTCTGCCTACACGGGATGCGTTTACATCGACTCTTCGCTCCTTTGAAACCAATTTAATTATAATTTTCACCCCGAGTTCTACCCAACTAATGCCCAAGTAATATGTAACGATAATATTTTCGGTAAAGCGTTTCGCGTATGTTCGTTTGTTCTAAAGATCGGAAGGTACTCCAAACTTACGAGCAGTGTAGCTACAGTGTATTGAGAATGTAGTTAGCTTGTGTACGAACTAATTTAACATCAGCCAGTAACCGAGCGTTCGTTTGACTTCCTTAACAAAAGAGGAACGACGTTCTACCGTATATTTTAATCTAAAAGTCTAAGATAAACAGCGAGCAATACGTCACGTTAATGGCAATAATTTACAAGGAAAACGACTTTCAACGTTTGTAAAAATTGCAACGTTCCCCGCCAGAGCAGCCTTGCGCAAATAGAAAATAAACGAAAACGTGTAACGAACGTTCTTAATTAATCCTGAAAGGGGCTCGAAACTTCCAAGAAGCGAGTCACGTCAAAGATAACTTTCGAAAGGAGTTCGTTTACTACGGAATCGTATTATTAATATTTTAAAGACTTGTCCGGGGAAAAAATCCGACTTACTTTTTACTACGAGTTTCGTAACGAACGTAAGTAGCCAACCACTGTGGAGATTTCTCGATGTCTCATTTGTGATAGTGGTACTTGTGATACTGAGATACTTAGCACAGAAGGTGACATATTTTTACATATTTGGATGTAAAAGTGAATAATGTTTGCGTGGAAGGATGAGTGTGACGAGTGTATATGGAATTATTGTCAGAGCAAGTTAACTTTAAGTTTATTATTGTAATAATGAGTGTGATATGGTCTAGGTGTTTTGTATGGGTGAAGAGAGTCAGAGTGAGAGAAGTGTGCATCGTTTGTCATAGTGCATTAAGAAAGAGACAATAAATGCAACAATGACTTAGGTAGTGTCACGTGTTGGTGACGAATGGACAGTGTTAGGTTTTTGGAGACTGCGTTTGTTTTGCAAAAAAAAAAAAATACTAAAGTTAAACGTTATGACCATTAGAAGCTTTATCGAACGACTAAACTTATTAAGCAACCTAATACTGTTCAATGTGGTACTGTTTTATGAAGTACTGTTCAATGTAGTACTGTTCAATGTAGTACTGTTCAATATAGTACTGTTCAATGTAATACTGTTCAATATAGTACTGTTCAATATAGTACTGTTCAATGTAATACTGTTCAATATAGTACTGTTCAATGTAGTACTGTTCAATGTAGTACTGTTCAATATAGTACTGTTCAATGTAGTACTGTTCAATAAGTTCGATATTCAATAATACTGTTCTACATTCAATAGTATATACTGTTCACAGATAATACTGTTCAATGTAGTACTGTTCAATAAGTTCGACATTCAATAATACTGTTCTATATTCAACAGTACCGTGCTACATTCAACAGTACTGTTCTACATTCAACAATTCTATTCAACATTCAACAGTACTGTTCTACATTCAACAGTACTGTTCAATGTAATACTGTTCAATATAGTACTGTTCAATGTAGTACTGTTCAATGTAGTACTGTTCAATAAGTTCGACATTCAATAATACTGTTCTACATTTAACAGTACCGTTCTACATTCAACAGTGTATACTGTTCACAGATAATACTGTTCAATGTAGTACTGTTCAATAAATTCGACATTCAATAATACTGTTCTACATTCAACAGTGTATACTGTTCACAGATAATACTGTTCAATGTAGTACTGTTCAATAAGTTCGACATTCAATAATACTGTTCTACATTCAACAGTATCGTTCTACATTCAACAGTACCGTTCTACATTTAACAGTACTGTTCTACATTCAACAGTACTGTTCAATGTAATACTGTTCAATGTAATACTGTTCAATGTAGTACTGTTCAATAAGTTCGACATTCAATAATATTGTTCTACATTCAACAGTACCGTTCTACGTTCAGCAGTACTGTTCTATATTTGATAATACTGTTCTATATTCAACAGTACTGTTCTACATTCAACAGTACTGTTCTACATTCAACAGTACTGTTCTACATTCAACAGTACTGTTCTACATTCAACAGTACTCTTCAATAAGTTTCGTCGTTCGATAATCAACCAAGTATTACCAACTACGCGAGATCCCCGCATATTATAACAAACCAAATATTACAATCCTAACTTTTACAACATATACATACATTACAGAATAAGAAGAGACTATCCACAGTAGAACCATGCACGAGAGAAGTACACATACCCGAAGATTATCGTGTTACCCTACAACCTAATAATTTCTGTTCACCAATTATATTTTTCATCTTATTTATCATCGTAATCCGTTATCATCCACCTTCGCGTGCCTCTGCTCCGAAAGAATAACTTTCGAACGCAAACTCGCGCGAAACGTTTTCATCGTGCGCGCGATTCGTCTCCGAATCGCTCGACGATCTTAATCCTCGCGTCACGTTGCTCGAATCCGCGCTAAAATTCCGCTTGGAGCTGCACAGCGAGCGTGGCGCGTAATTACTCGAATCAGAAACAGGAGGAGATCCTCGAGTAATGAGGAACGACGGTCGCTCCGGGGCGTTGCAACGAAAACAAGGGATTTCAAGCTCTATTCGACAAATCGGCCCAACTCCTCTACAAAATGGCGCGCGTCGAACGCGAAACAGTCGAATCAATCGTTTTCAATTTTCTCGCGACTACATCGAAACATTCTTACTCGATCGTGACCAAACACCTTCCACGAGATCTCGAAACCTCTTTGGAACCTTTTACCAAACGCTCGCTGTCGAAATTCCGCTCGAAACTTCCGTCACGCTTCTACGCGCGCTTACCGGAATATTCCGTCTAGGAAAATTACACTTTTTATCGCGTTAAATGAACAAACCCTCGATCTTTCCATGTGTAAACTTTTGCACAAGGAAAAGTTACTTGACGATCGTTTATAAATTATCAGAAAGGTATTATCACGATATAGTAGGTTGTTCAGTAAGTTTGTCGTTTTGTAAACAAATATGACACTTCAACTTTGAACGACTGTAAATACACGAACGATAAATTTGCACGAAGATTTGCATAAGTTCAAACAATTTTTAGAAAAATAAAACAAACCTAGTAACTCCATTTTGTATGGAACGATAAAACTTATTGAACAACTTATTAAATCTCTGCCTACAAGATTATTTACGATTAAGAAAATATCGAAGTGCAATAACAAAGGAAGATGTTATTGTTACTCTCGCCCTTGTTCCCTTCATTTTTTATTTATCGCGTACGCGTGTCTGCGGAATGGATAATAAATGGAGAAATGGATACATTGGCTCTGCTCTGCAGCGAAGTAACTATTATCGATCCTTCCTTCCAGCACACCTGACACGTTGACTGACTCGTGTATATGTGAGACGCGTGAACACCAGTTTCTGGAAACTGCAATAATTGCAGTTATGCAGTATGTAAACATAGTACACAAAGACACCGTTGTTAAAAATGAACCAACGAATACACGGTTCAATTATCGTATAAACTCTTCTGTTACTCGCGACTGTAATCGAAACGATTATCGACATCCTTGAACTTGTCGATTAACCCAATTGCACTTGCAATTCTATCGAGAATATTGTTTTCTGTTGCAGATCTCAAGGTGCGTACCACGACAGGGGAGTTTCGTCGTACTCCCGATTTGGCAAGTAGGCAAGAACTACGGATTTGTTATTCAATCTTTTCCAGCATCCGTTAAACGCGCAGGTGCTTCTCGGGGGGGCTATAAAAGTGGTAAAACACTTCTCCGGAGGTATAAATTTCTCGTTTTACGCGTCTGACCGGAGCGGAGCGGCACGAGCTCCACTCTCCCGTAGCGAACTTATATACTCACCCTACCATCATTCTGGTACACCTTCGTTCGTCTTAATCCGATTAAAAAATGTTTTGCCCGAATTAAAGTTACATGAATTATCCCGCTGCGCGATGCACTCTTGCAGCTCGGTTACCACCCCGTGGAGAAACGCTCCATGCACTCGATGCACTTACCTGACGAAACTGCATTCACTCTTACTTGTTTCGTCGTATCTTTTTCTATTTTTTATATGTCATATATCTATATATGTATTTATGTATTTTTTTTGTATATTATAATACATGTTTATGTATTATAATTTGTATATGTATATTTTATATATTTTATGTATTATAATTTACATATGTATATTTTATGTATTTCATGTATTATAATTTACATATGTATATTTTATATATTTCATGTATTATAATTTACATGTGTATATTTTATGTATTTTATGTATTATAATTTACATATGTATATTTTATATATTTCATGCATTATAATTTATATATGTATATTTTATATATTGTAATACATATGTATGTATTATAATTGATATATGTATATTTTATATATTTCATATATTATAATACATATTTATGTATTATAATTTATATATGTATATTTTAATTATTTTATATATATATTTTTTTATATATTTTATATATACATTTTTTATATATATATATATATGTATGTATGAATGTAGTTATGTGTGTACAATGTTTCCCCCGATTCGGCGCGAAATTAAACCAACGAAGCTTTACTTAATATTTAATCGCACAATTCGCAGCCATTCGCGGTATAATATTCTCGCGAAAACTAGCGAACCAGTGAAAGCCGTTATTTTCGAGAGAAAAGTTCTCAACACTTGTTGAGCTCCCCCGACCACCCCACCGTTCTCCACCACTACCCCAGTTGTAATTAGCTGCCACACGCTCTCCGAACGCGGTTTCCAGAAAAACCCCGTGCATCTTTAAATTGCCACGCATTACAAATTCTACCTGAATGGTACAACAGCGGTTCCCACGTTACAGAAAATCGTGCTAGTCACCTACGAAACACGTTTCTACGAATGACATTCGAAACACAGAATCATGAAACATGGTTTTCAGATGATTATTCGTGTTCTGGTGGAATTGCTCACGTTTTTCCCAAGCTGTGTAAAATTGTGCAAATTTACTGTGTAATATTTTTATCCAGACCACTTTCGAAGTGCAAAATCACGAAACACGGTTTAGACGATTATTCGATCGTAGAGATGATTTATCTTCTAGTGGAATTACACACGTTTTTCTCGAGTTGTATAAAATTATGCAAATCTTCTGAAATATTTCTATCCAGACCACTTTCTAAGTGCAAAATCACGAAACACGGTTTAGATTATTATTCGACCCTTAGAGACACTATGGTTCGTCTCCTGATAGAATTGTGCACGTTTTTCCAAAGCTGCATAAAATTGTGCAAATCTACTGTCTAATATTTTTATCCAGACGACTCTCGAAGTGCAAAATCACGAAACACGGTTTAGACGATTATTCGATCGTAGAGATGATTTATCTTCTAGTGGAATTACACACGTTTTTCTCGAGTTGTATAAAATTATGCAAATCTTCTGAAATATTTTTATCCAGACTCGAGTGCAAATATCTCGAAGTGCAAAATCGCGAAATACAGTTTAGATTATTATTCGACCCTAGAGACACTACGGTTCGTCTTCTGGTGGAATTGCCCACGTTTTTCCAAAGCTGCATAAAATTGTGCAAATCTTCTGAAATATTTTCATCCAAACGACTCTCGAAATGCAAACTTGCAAAACACAGTTTAGGTATAGTTCTCTATAGTATACCTTAGAATTGCGCGCGTCTTGCTCAAGTTTTGTAAAATTGTGCAAATCTCCTTCTGAAATATTTTTATCCCAATGATACTCGACCGTGATAGTACACACATTACGTAACACGATTCTCTCTCGAATCTCTCTCTTAAAGATAGTACTACCGTTCGATGAACATATATGAAGACCCATGCAGATCGATCGACTTATTTTCACACTTACAGTCGTCCAAAGTTCAAGTGTCGTAATACTTTTCTACAAAAGGACAAAACTTATTACATTAATTACATTAGACACAGTTCGCGTTCTCGGATCGCCAGGTATCGCGAATTCAGCTTGAATCGCACGTCTCGTTTCCACGTTGCGTAAAACCGTGGAACACTCCCGTGAAATATTTCCATCCGGATGATACTCGAGCGTGGAAATACGTAGTCACGAGACACGCTTTAAATGATTATTCAGACGGGTTTTCGGTCCGTGTGGGTCGACGCATTATAGTTGGCCCGACGTTTAACACGTTCTCCGGTTCGCGTCGCGTGTGTACGTGTCGCGCACCCTTTCCCGCGTTCGAGAAACGTCACGTGTACGCGTGCGACAGGGATGATTTTCTATTTCACGTACGTGTAAGTAAATTGAGCCTGAGCTACGAACGACTGTCAAATTACACGCGTCACGTTACACGGAATACTCAACCGGGCCGTTTAATACGTTTCGTTCCCGGTTAAAAGCACGCGGCCACATTGAATAAATTTATTTAGGGGGTAACACGATCCCGTGAACACCGGACAGCGTTAATTTTCTATTTTAACGGCGAGTATAAATAAATCGCGTACCGCGAACCGGTACACGATTATCCGCATCGCGAATTGTATATTCGATC
Organism: Ptiloglossa arizonensis; assembly: GCF_051014685.1. NCBI lineage: Eukaryota > Metazoa > Arthropoda > Insecta > Hymenoptera > Colletidae > Ptiloglossa > Ptiloglossa arizonensis. Next base: position 28,867,354 of record NC_135049.1, read on the forward strand.
GGCCGGTACGATGCATTGTATTCGTAGTTAAATGCACTTCGGCACGGAATTAAATTATTATAAACGCGTGGCGGTGGCCTCGGGGTCTCTAACCGCGACAACGATCATTCTCTATTCGATCTATGAATAAATCGAGCAGGTTTTGATTTTAGACGTCGTGTAATTTATACTGTTCTACGAGTATTTAAAATACAGCTCGTGATTGTAATTGTTTAAAATTACGCGACGCGTTAACTGGAATCTTCGAGTAATCTACACGGTAAGTTTTATTCGTGAAGCATTCGTTAGTCGTTGAATGAAATTATTACAAACAATATTTCGTTGACGAAATATTCACAGTTAAAAAACCAGGTTACGGTAAATAACATTATCGCGAATGTAACGTGGAGGATTATAATTCTATAATTGTACAGGTCTAATAACTGTGCTCCAAAGGGTTGATACGAAATTTTCAACGAAACAAAATATATTATACAATAAGTTACTTGAAAAGAAATGGAGCTATCAGGTTCGTCGTTTCATTTTTCTAAATATGATACTACTGTTTAACGAACGTGTGTAAAATTTCATATAGATTATTAGAAATTCTCCGTAAGTGTAATTATTCTCTTGAGATCACAATTATTCATACCTTCTTTACTTCGTTTATAAGACAGAAAAGAAAATTTTATTTTCTCTCTCTCGAAGCTCTCTTTTAAAAATGGTACTACCGTTCAATGAACATATATAAAGATTCATGCAGATCAATCCACTTATTTTTACACTTACGTTCAAAGTTCAAGTGTCACGATACTTTTCTACAAACCGAAAAAACTTATTAAACAACACGCTACAAGAAATAATATCCCGTTAAATGAAACACGAGAGTACAAATTCGCGATAAAATCCACAAGCCTTCGAAATAAAGGGATATCCTTTCGAACCTCTACCACTTCCCAGGGTTGATTATACTGTCGATAAAATAAAGCGTCTGGAAGCTTCTTCTTTTTCTTCTCCGGTCTATTTCACATACGGAAGCGCATTTGGAAGCTCGTGGATCGACTAGCGACCGTATTAATATTCATCGTTCGTGATTTATTCCGTACGAGCGACGAGTGGCCAATCACTGCGCGCGAGTTGGAGAGAGAACGCTCGAGAGTGGTGCGCGAAAAGGGGTTGAACCGGGTTCGCCAGTTGTTGGCGCCTTCGGCCTAGTTTCCGGTTTGCCGGGCTGCAACGAGCAAGTGCAACTTCGAGGTCATCGCGCTATCTTCCATTCCCCCACCACTGGCCGAACAACCGACGGAAATGGCACGCCATTTCGAAAAAGAGATAATTGAAATTCCTCCGTGATTTCCTCCGCTTGAAATTCTGGCTACTCTTTCGAACCTGTTCCTTTTTCTTGGAATTCCGTTCCTTGGATTACACGAGCAGGTTACGTTCCGAGTACGGATGGCTCGTAGCGATCGTTTTCTACGAATTCTCACAGTGCACATTTATCGAGTATTAAAAATACGAACCGTACGGATGGCTCGTAGCGATCGTTTTCTACGAAATCTCATAGTACACATTTATCGAGTATTAAAAATACGAACCGTGCGGGTGGCTCGTAGCGATCGTTTTCTACGAATTCTCACAGTACACATTTATCGAGTATTAAAAATACGAATTGTATGAATGGCTCGTAGCGATCATTTCCTACGAATTCTCATAGTGCACATTTATCGAGTATTAAAACTACGAACCGTACGGGTGGCTCGTAGCGATCGTTTCCTACGAATTCTCGTAGTGCACATTTATCGAGTATTAAAAATACGAATTGTATGAATGGCTCGTAGCGATCATTTCCTACGAATTCTCATAGTGCACATTTATCGAGTATTAAAACTACGAACCGTACGGGTGGCTCGTAGCGATCGTTTCCTACGAATTCTCGTAGTGCACATTTATCGAGTATTAAAAATACGAATTGTATGAATGGCTCGTAGCGATCGTTTTCTACGAATTCTCATAGTGCACATTTATCGAGTATTAAAAATACGAACCGTACGGGTGGCTCGTAGCGATCGTTTTCTACGAATTCTCATAGTGCACATTTATCGAGTATTAAAAATACGTATTGTACGAATTAGAGCGTATTTTTTAATTGTATCTCCTCGAGCGATTTATAAGGAACAATGGCTCGTGGCGAATAGAGAATTGCGCGGCGAAGAGAGGAGATACGATGTTTCGACGAACTCGAGTGACTCGAGGTAAACGTTCGAGAGTGTGTCCTTGTTGTGACAGCACAATGTATAAATGTGTAATTGTGGGAATTGAAAGCTTGAAAAGGATGATTGGAAAGTTATCGGGTCGAGTGGTACAGTGAAGAAATTTTTGATAATTTTGATAATGGGATGGAGAGAATTTTAAATAGTATATTTAAACGTAAGTCACGAGTAAGAAGGGGTTAGATATTTATAGTTGGTTAAGGTTGCGTCGAAGAGACATGAACAGTAAAGAAATTATAGGGATATTGTAGAGTACAGATTTGTGTTATTAAATAGAAAACAAGAACGATTGAAATGTTCAATTAATATAAATATTATAGCGTGTGTCTTTACCGTAAGAGCTCAATGCATAAATGTGCACTATGAGAATTAAAATTTCAAGAAGTATAATCAGAAAGTTATTAGGTCGAGTGGCACAGTTGACAAATTTTGATAATGTGATAAATAGAATTGTAAATAGTATACTTAAACGTAAATCACGAGGTAAGAAGAGATTAGGTGTTTATAGTTTAATTTATAGTTTAAATTTATAGTATGTAGTTACGTCGAAGAAACGTGAACAGTATGGAAAGAATTGACAGGAATCTTTTAGAGATTTAATAACACAGATCCGTGTTATTAAATAGAAAACAAGAACTATCGAAATGTACAATTAACAGAGCTTACTAACCTTAACGACGATGAGCAACGTGTCATGGCGTCAAAGGAAAGCACCAAACAAGAATGACTTTCGAGTTGGTCTCGGTATTTATATTCTCACCGGGTGGGACGAGACGTCCTCGGAACGGGGTAACCCAACCGATTAGGCGAGTATAATTTTTCACCTCCTGGGGTTCAGGTTCAAAATCCTTCGTTCCTAATTGGATTACGCTAGCGCTTATTTCGAATCCTATTTAGGTTCAAGCGCCCTTTAAACGCAAAGCCTTTAATGTATCTTTGAACACGTGAGTCGCTAAATTATCCCTTACGTTGTTGCTAGTCCACGCTCGTGGAAATTTTCTCAGGACTTCCCAATTTTGGGGAAAAATAATGTCTGGACGAAAGTGGAGATTACGGGGATGTAACGAGTGATCTTGTAAACGATTACAAAGGAACGAAAGAATTAAATATTCTTGTAATTGGAATAATATTGTATTAAGATACGGTCGTTAAAATACTATTTTCCAATTTTCGAAATAGTTTCGTTGAAACTTTGGAAATCTCCGAAAATTAATTTCAAGTACTGTGAAGATTACAGTATTCTTGTAAACGATCACAAGCTACCACAATGACGAAATATTCCACTAATTGAGATACTACTTTTCAATTTTTCTCGCGTTCTTTTGAATAATTTCCCGCGATCGAAATAATTTCGTCGAGACTTTGGAAATCTCTGAAAATTAATTTCTAGTACTGTGGAGATTATCGTAATCTTGTAAACGATCACAATCTACCACAATGACGAAATATTCCACTAATTAAAATACTACTTTTCAATTTTTCTCGCGTTATTTTGAATAATTTCCCGCGATCGAAATAATCTCGCCAAGACTTTGGAAATCTCTGAAAATTAAGTTCAAGTACTGTGAATATTATCGTAATCTTGTAAACGATCACAAGCTAGCACAATGACGAAATATTCCACTAATTAAAATACTACTTTTCAATTTTTCTCGCGTTCTTTTGAATAATTTCCCGCGATCGAAATAAACTCATCAAGACTTTGGAAATCTCTGAAAATTAATTTCAAGTACTGTGAATATTATCGTAATCTTGTAAACGATCACAAACCACCACAATGACGAAATATTCCACTAATTAAGATACTACTTTTCAATTTTTCTCGCGTTCTTTTGAATAATTTCCCGCGATCGAAATAATCTTCTTTTCGAAATCTTCGAAAATTCGTTTCAAGAGTACATTCTCGTGGTTCTCGTGTACGAAAAAAAAAGACTAGTCGTATCGAAGTAAGCATCGCTAGGAGACGGTTTCGCTGAATCGAAATGAACGATAACAATGACTCGCGACGGTCGGGAGTCTCTAATTACGAGGAGGAAGTAGGACGCGATGAAAAATTCAGTTTTAACCCGTTTGTAAGCCGCGCATGGAAACACAGACCAGCTGAAATGTATACTTTCGAGCTACCACGAAATTCGTACGATGCACTGCCATCGTATTTAAGAAGGTAACGGGTCGCAGCCACTCGAAAACAACGAAGAAAGAAACTGGAAGAATTTATTACAACCGGAAGAATTTATTAGAAGTGGAAGAATTTATTAGAACTGGAAGAATTAATTTAGTAATTGCACGTGCAATTTAGTTGTTCCAACGCAAGCATAAAAACTTTCTTCGTTTAATACATCACCGAACAATATCCTACTCGACGATCCTCGTGTATCTGTTCAATGTTCGCGCGGACGAGAATAGAAACGAAACGATAAAAAACCGTCGATAAAATCGAGAAACAGTAAAAACACGCTCAGAAGACGTCGGAACGAAGAAATATTCCGAAAAGAATTACCTCATCGATCAACGAAGAATTATAAAAAAGAATCTACGCCTCGATGTGACCAGAACGACGGGAAACGCAGTCCCTCGCTTAAAGATAACAAATCGAGACCGATTATCTTTAATCGAGGGTCACCCGGAGAACTTTCTCTCGGAACTGATCCAACTCGGACCGACTGAAATAGAACAGTGAACGGAATGCAACAACGAGAACGAGAGAGAGAGAGAGAGGACAAGTATCCGGGAAACTTCAAAGCGACCGTGATCACAAATCGATGTAGCACTCCGAAGCAAATTATAATTTTCTCTTCCAAAGAGTAGATAAATTATCTACTCTTATTAGATGAAATCGATCGGTGAGTTTTCCCCGGTGAAAATTTTCCATTTTCAAAGAACTCTCCGAAAGTATCATCGAAAATATTTACAACACTCTCGCGAAGGTATGTTAACAAACAAGAAACTTTCCGTAATTCTCATTAATCGTAATTCTGGGATCAATTGGTGATCAAGAAACTGAAACCGTGGCGAGAACGATTCTCGTACCCCGGTTACAAGTTCTATCTTTAAGCGAGGCATTACTATATCGTCTGCTACGTCGCGTTTGAAGCTGAACGCGTCGAGACGTTAGAGCGTTCTAGCGAAACGGGACGAAAGCCGTTGTATTCACGAGAAATATCTAACCAAGATAATATCGTCGTTTCGAGGAATTTGCAGTTTTCATTGCGCGAAACTCCCGTTCAGGGAAGCGACCATCGTTCGCGGTCCAGGTAGTTGAGAAAGTGGTAGCAATCGAGGGAACACACACGCTCGTGAACCGAGAAACGGAATTGTCGTTCGTTTTTTCTCCCCAGCTGGCTTTACGTCGGTGCAAGAAACGAACTTTGTCGCTGGCTTGGCTCGGTTACAACCGGGGAAGGAAGTTATCCGGGATGAAATTGAACGGAACTGGATGGCGGTTATTGCTCGATCAAAGAAAAGCAGACACACCACGTCCCTTTCACGTTTCGTTCGCTTGAACAGAATTCGAAGTTCTCGAACCTCTAGTTTTTAATCGTCCGGTATCTCCTCAACGTTTCGTCGTCCTCTGGTTTTGCATCATTATTGCAAAAGACCACGTTCTCCACAATCACTGTACCAAAGTTTCAACGTGAAATATTCGATTACCGAAGATTTATTTACCATTACATTTAATTACCACACTTCGAGTTTTGCGCGGTAAATTTAAAATTCTCGAACCTCTCGTTTTTAATCGTCCAGTATCTTTTCAACGTTTCGTCGTCTTCTGGTTTTGCATCATCATCGCAAAAAACCACGTTCTCCACAATCACTGTACCAAAGTTTCAACGTGAAATATTCGATTACCGAAGATTTATTTACCACAACATTTGATTACCACACTTCGAGTTTTGCGCGGTAAATTCAAAATTCTCGAACCTCTCGTTTTTAATCGTCCGGTATCTTTTCAACGTTTCGTCGTCTTCTGGTTTTGCATCATCATCGCAAAAGACCACGTTCTCCACAATCACTGTACCGAAGTTTCAACGTGAAATATTCCATTACCGATACCACCTGTACGAGAACGTATTTGTAAATAATTACAGTTCATCATCGATGAAAATTGTCGTTCGATCGTTTCTCGTTTATAACATTCTTTTCTTCTAATATTTCTGCTGTCTCCTTCGGGCAACTTGCGTGTCAATAATAGAATATTACACCACATTTGATTACCACACTTCGAGTTTCGCGCGGCAAATTTAAAATTCTCGAACCCACACCAATGGTAACCACGTTCCATTTTCACCCTTTGGACGGTTTCTCGCGTATTTCCCATTGACTTCGAATACTCGATATACCCAACCGGAAGGACTCATTCGTCGCCGAATTTGAATTTCTCCGAGCTTTTTTAATCCCCCGTATTATTCTCCGCTTTGTCCGCGACGCGGTCCATTACCATCGCAAAGATCACGTTCTTTGGATTTACCATGGCAAAGTGGTGTCCTCCGCGACGTCGAATATTCCATTCCTCGATCAACGTAACGAAAATACTTAACGTAACGTTTCACGGGCCGGAGTTCTCGTTTAACTATTTTTTAATCGCGTCGTTATTTTACCTCGCTTCGTTTCCCTCGGTGCCATTAGCATCGGAAAGACACCGTGTTTTTCTTCATTTTTTTTTTCGCGTTTACCATGGCAAAGTCGAAGCGGAACATTTTCGTTACTCTTCCAGGAGGCCTTTTGTATCGCGTTTCGGGCCGACCCTGCTCGTTTGTTGGCCATTCTTTCCAGCGAGGCTATTCGGATGCAAATTTCTGACAAAATTTAAGTGTCACCATTACGGTTTCACCCGGTCGGTGCACGGGGACGATACGGTGGGTTAGATGGTAGTTGTCGTCATTCTTTCCTATCGGGTTTCACGCTCCGACGCCGCAAAACTACTCAACTCGATCCACCACGACGATAAACGAAATTGACTTCGATTTGCAAACGAAAGATTAAAAACGGCCAACTATCGACACCGATACGAACGTCCAACGATTTTATCGTAACCAATTTATTTATCGTTCGAGTTCTCCCGAAACCTACCAGTCAACGCGATATCAACGATAATGATAACACACATTCCACGGATGGCTGGCCCTGTGCAATCGAACGAGCCAACGTCGAGCGTGTCGCGACTGCATTGTCCGACGCGGATTTTATTATTAACACACCGTGTGATTTCGAATTTTCCACGCGTCGAACGACAAATTACTTTATTTATTACCGTTCCGGTAATCGTCGAGAACGCTTTAACACGCCACGTATCGTCGACACACGGACGAGGTAGAATTTATTTAACCAGCGGACCAATGATTCGCGTTGAAAAATTCCACATAGGGAGGACCCTTCAACGACGAAAGTCTCGCGAAACTTTACATTTCCGGAGAATCTGTGACAAACTCGTTCAATTTGATGCCATCTGTACGAGAACGTATTTGTAAATAATTACTGTTCATCGTACCGCGATGAGAATTGTCGTTCGATCGTTTCTGGTTTATTAGACTCTTTTTTCTAATATTTCTGGTTTTTCCTTTGGGCAACTTGAGTGTTTTGATTTTTCTCAGAGGGAAGGATGTTCGAAGAATCTTTGGGTGTGTATAATTTTGTTTTCTTTCGATAATTGTCTTCTAAGAGATTATTTGATTTTATACGTAGAATAGGTTGCTCGATAAGTTTTGTTTGATAAGAAATGGAGCTATTGTGTTCGTTGTTTTATTTTTTATAAAAATGGTGCTACTGTTTGACAAACATGTGTGAAGCTTCATGTAGATCGTTAGAAATTCTCCGTAAGTATAATTATTGTCTTGAGATCACAATTGTGAATTTTATATTCTTTTTCTCTTGAAGATCTCTTTAAGTGGAAGGTTCGAATCGAATTCTTTTAAACGACACACGTTCAAAACGATAGAAATTTTTTTTAAACGTAAACAATTCGATTTTTCCACCTCTTCAATTATCCCGTGAAATATCCTCGAATATTTATTGCTGCTGTGCGCTGCACAAATCGATCGTTTCGCGAAACTTTCATCGCGAGATAGATCCGTACGCTCGACGCGAGATCACGGTTCAATTTCACGGTGCAATAAGTGATGCAACGTTGTGCAGGGTCGACTGCACTTCCTTGAGTCCGCGCGGAAAGAAAAGGGAGAAGGGTGGCGAGGGCACGGTCGACTCGTTGGAGGAACTAAGAAGACGTTAACTTAATTTTAACGATCGTCGAAGCTCACTTCTATCTTTCTTGGAAAAGAAAATGCAGCGATGCAATCGCTCGTGACGTATTCAATGTTTCAATTTACGAGAGCCTATGTTTCTACGCGCGATTACACGCGCCAGAGGCTTTATTCGTTCATGAATATATTTCTGTTTTATACGTATTTTTTCTTCTTAATATATAAGAGGAAACTTTACCGAAAGAAATTTTATTTCACAAAAAACAGAAAGTAAGATTTAAACGATCACATTTTTCCCTAGAAGACTTACTATGCTTCTGTACACACTCGTGTGTATAATTTTACCCACAGTTTGCAATCTTCTCGTTGTACTTGCTATAATTTCATTTCTCGTTAAAAAAATTTGCACATATTTCTGTTTTATACATATTTTTTCTTCTTAATATATAAAAGGAAACTGTATCGAAAGAAATTTTATTTCAAGATCTTATTTTAAATTGAAAAAGAAAAAATAAGATTAAACCGATCACATATTTCCCTAGAAGACTTACTATGCTCCTGTACACACTCGTATGCATAATTTTACCAACAGTTTCCAATCTTCTCGTTGTATTTGCTATAATTTCATTTTTCATTAAAAAAACTTACCCATATTCTTGTTCTACTAATTCGTATTTTCGCCTCTCAATAGACAAAAGGAAACTTAATATACAAAAGGAAACCGAAAGAAATCTATTTTAAAATCTCATTTTAAATTAAAAAAGAAAAAGCAAGATTAAAACCACTTTTTTCCCTAGAAGACATACTACGTTTCCGTAAAGATTCGTGTGCATAATTTTACCCACAGTTTCCAATCTCCTATAATTTCATTCCTCGTTAAAAAACTTGCCCGCATTCATGTTCTATTCGTATTTTCTCCTCTTAACACACAAAAAGAAACTGTACCGAAAGAAATTTTATTTCAAGATCTTATTTTAAATTGAAAAAGAAAAAATAAGATTAAACCGATCACATATTTCCCTAAAAGACTTACTATACTCTTGTACACATTCGTGTGCATAATTTCACCCACAGTTTCCAATCCTCTCGTTCCACTCGCTATAATTTCATTCCTCGTTGAAAAAACTTGCATTCATATTCTATTCGTATTTTCGCCTCTCAATACACAAAAGGAAACTTAATATACAAAAGGAAACCGAAAGAAACCTTTTACTTCTTATTTTAAATTATTAGAAAATTTAATTTAAAATCTTACTTCAAGAAAAGAGAAAGTAAGATTAAACCGCCAATATTTTTCCCTAGAAGACGTACAACGATTCCGTAAAGATTCGTGTGCATAATTTCACCCACAGTTTCCAATCTTCTCGCAATAATTTCCATCCCCGGTTGAGAAACTTATGAATTCTCCGCTATCGCTCGCTCCAACGAAAGAAAACTATAGAAGATAAGTGGAGAGAGTGGACAAGTACGGTGCCACGGAACGGATACTCCTCGTTGTGAATTCGGTCGTTCGATAAATAAACAAACAACGAACGAGCGTCCGTTAGTGGACAGTAAATGTATAAAGGAACGACGAAGACGGACGCGAAACTTATTTCCGCAGCTGTACGGGGACTAGAGAGACGTATTTCAACGGAACAGTTTCCGAGGTTCAAAGAGAAAGCACAACGGGGTGGTGGTTGTGATGGTGGTGGTGGTGGTGGTGGTGGCGGTGGTGGTGGCTCGAGCTTATACTTCGGGCTAAGATGGATCACCCTATTTCCTTGTATTTTTATCCCGGCAACGTCCACGCCTTTATCTTCCTCCAATGAGAAAGCTATTCTCGCCGGTAATCCACTGGATGGATAAATGATGCACTAAAAAGATCCAAGGGAGAGGTAGGGGTTGCACGGGGTTGTGGACGTTACGCGAATAAGAAAAACGTGTCTCGTTCCCCCCTTCTCGGGCGCTTCCGGTGCAATTTGATGCGTTTCTCCGCGGATGATTCCGTTCGCTGGGATACGCTCCGAATAAGGATACGTCCGCACATCTCTCTCTCTGTCTATCTATCTATCTATCTCTCTTTCTCTTCGAGGATCATTTTTCTGAAACGAAGAATCGACAGAGACCCCGCCAGGGAGTTGGTTCTTCCAACCTAGGTTGAATACGTTCTCGCGACTTTTATTGAGAAAGCACCAACGCCAATGATGGATGAACCCGAGCGTTCCTCGGTTATCGCGTAAGAACGAACGTTCGCGATATACTTTTAAAGCTCTATCTATTTCCCCCCACTCTCGTGCGCGAAACGTTCCAATTTATTGCACTCGTTTCGCGCCAGGTGATCTACGCCGCTCGGAGCAGACGCTCCATCGTCCCCCGCGATACGTAATTTCGGAACGAAGTCCAACCGGGGAGAGTGATCGTCAAAAATGTCTCCCATCGACCTGTATTCGTTGCTCCGTTAACGAAGAGAGTACTGACCGTGTCGCGGATACGGATAAAAAAATTCTCGACGAGTGAATCTTGGTGAAATCAAGATCGCTGATTTTCGGGGCAACGGGGACGAAAATGGAACAATTGTTAAAAAATTTCACATTCGATGAGAAGTTTCTCTGAATCCCTGGTTCTGATATTGGAGAAACTCGGTTGGGAAGATTGAATGAGAAATGTCGAATCTGGAGAAGTATGAAATGAATTTGTGTAATCGGCGAGTGCAATCTCCAGTGCTGCATCTAGTGCAACTGAGGAGTGATAGAAATTTGGGGAGAAAAGAATTCTTAAGGGAGTGTGAAATCAAAATTTGTGGATAGGAGATTTTTTTATCGAGTACGATTTAAGAATTGTTGAAACTGAGTATTTTTTACCAATTTTGGTATAAAAATTCTCGGCTCGTTTCTTAATCGACTATGGTATAAAGATTCTCCAAGGAGAGTATTTTTTACCAATGTTGGAATAGAAATTTTCCACTCATTTCTTAATCGACTATGGTATAAAGATTCTCAAAGGAGAGTATTTTTTACCAATTTTGGAATAAAAATTCTCCACTCATTTCTTAATGGACTATAATATAAAAATTTTCAAACCAGAGTATTTCTTACCAATTGAAGTATAAAAATTCTTGACTCATTTCTTAATTGACTGTGGTATAAAGATTCTAAAAGGAGAGTATTTTTTACCAATGTTGGAATAAAAATTCTCGACTCATTTCTTAATGGACTATAATATAAAAATTCTCAAACCAGAGTATTTTTTACCAATTTTGGAATAAAAATTCTCCACTCGTTTCTTAATGGACTACGATACAAAAATTCTCAAACCAGAGTATTTTTTACCAATTTTGGAATAAAAATTCTCCACTCATTTCTTAATGGTCTATAATATACAAATTTTCAAACCAGAGTATTTCTTACCAATTGAAGTATAAAAATTCTTGACTTATTTCTTAATCGACTACGGTATAAAGATTCTCAAAGGAGAGTATTTTTTACCAATTGTAGTATAAAAATTCTTGACACATTTCTTAATCGACTATGGTATAAAGATTCTCTAAGGAGAGTATTTTTTACCAATTGTAGTATAAAAATTCTTGACTCATTTCTTAATCGACTATGGTATAAAGATTCTCAAAGGAGAGTATTTTTTACCAGTTGTGGTATAAAAATTCTCGACTCGTTTCTTAGTCGACCATGACATAAAGATTCTCAAAGAAAGGTATTTTTTACCAATTTTAGAATAAAAATTCTCGACTCATTTCTTAATGGACTATAATATAAAAATTCTCAAACCAGAGTATTTTTTACCAATTTTGAAATAAAAATTCTTCACTCGTTTCTTAATGGACCACGATATAAAAATTCTCAACCCAGAGTATTTTTTACCAATTTTGGAATAAAAATTCTCGACTCGTTTCTTAATCGACTATGGTAATAATGGTATAAAGATTCTCAAAGGAGAGTATTTTTTACCAATTTTGGAATAAAAATTCTCAACTCATTTCTTAATGGATTACGATACAAAAATTCTCAAACCAGAGTATTTTTTACCAATTTTGGAATAAAAATTCTCCACTCATTTCTTAATGGACTACAATATAAAAATTCTCAAAGGAGAGTATTTTTTACCAATTTTGGAATAAAAATTCTCCACTCATTTCTTAATGGACAACAATCTAAAAATTCTCAAATCAGAGTATTTTTTACCAATTTTAGAATAAAAATTCTCCACACAATTCTTAATGGACCACAATATAAAAATTCTCAAACCATAGTATTTTTCACCAACATTGAAATAAAAATTCTCGTCTTAGAGTCGCGATTACTACACAAGCAGAAGTGAACATGACGAATCGACGGAGTCGTTCGTTTATTATTTTTCGCTTATTTTTCTTCCGGAGCGATACGGGATTATCGAACACGGTACGTCGAAGTCTCCTCGACGAGTACCGATTCGATGGCAGTGTGTGTTTACCTTTCGCGTTGTTCTCTGTCAGGAGACTGATAAGCCGACACGGCCGGCGTCGTTTCGACGGAGTTGCTAACTTTCTTAATTGGTTTCGAAATCAATTGCTCCGAACCCCACTCCCTCTCCTCTCTCTCTCACTCTTTCTCTTTCACTCTCTCTCTCCCCTGTTCCTCGCCAATATTTCAAGCGCGCGTGTTTTCAGACGTTTGTCCGAACGGCTTATGTCTACGTATAAAGACCGTCCACGAACCGGGATGGTATTTGCAGTTCAAATTACCAGAGTTTATTTCCAGCGGCATTGGCCGGGCAACGTTCGAAAGAGTGTAATTGAATGAAATTAAACGCGAACTTGGTCCAACCGGAGGAACACGTTATATTTCCGTGTCTTGGGAAGGATTCCGGAAATACGCTAACTCCGTTGACGAGCGAATTTACTGGAATCGGATTTCCCACTTTAATGCCCTTTAATTGATCGCTTTTGTGCTTCGTAATCCAGTTCCTCCTCGTCGTTTTGCAGCATTCGTTGGGAATTTCATTCCATTCCGGTCGCAATACGTCAACTTTGTTCACCGAAAATCTAACAAACACGTAAATTCGAATTAAGGGTAAACTCGATCGCGAAGCAAATGGAACGAAGTGTCTTATCCGATGGAAAGACCCAGTGTCCGAATAACGGAACACTCTTCGGATATTAAACCTTACTCGAACGGAAACGTTGAAGAGAATCGACAGTTTGTTTCAGTATCTGTGTCTTTGCGACGAAGACACATCGAGGGTTCTATATCTCCGTGACAAAGATATATCGGGAATCGTGTGCCTCCGCGACGAAGATATATCGAGAATCCTGTGCCTTCGCGACGATGATATTATTAACATTAAAGGACACTCCACGTGTACAATTTAAACGTTTCTATCCCGAGTCGTTCTCGTTGATAATTAGAAGAAAGATTCCAGGATAAATAGAGAGAAATAATATACAATTGCACGGACAGGAAGAATAAAACTCGAACACCTTAATTTTCCGTGTTATAAATTTTTGTTTCGTCGAAGTTGGTCGAGGTCGAGCCGAAGAAGTGATTCGACGCGAAAATGGCTCCGCGTGGGTTTTTCAGTCCAGCGAAACGGAGAACTGGAAAGAAAAATAAGAGAGGAAAAAGCACGGGGGCAAGTTCGATGGGAAAGAACGGAAAATTTCCACTGACAAAACTGTTTGAGCGGGCAATCAATAGAGCAAGAGAAACCAGTTAAAACCCACTCACTTAAAACGATCGTAGCAACTTGTTTCCAACCGGCAGAAGTTGCTCGCGTGCCACTGAAAAATATCCGAAAGTTACTTCTCCGCTTGTGCGACCTATAGGCCACCACGGTCGCCAGAAAATGTGGACGAAGCACGGGGTGAATGAATACACCAACGGTGAAAATACGTTGGAAAAAGGTCGGCCCGTTTCCACTGTTCCCCTCGCCGCCACGTCGACGAACGATCGTTACGGATGACCATTCTGTAAATGGGACTAATTGAACCGATAACTGCACGCGAAGTATCCGGCGCAATAAAAAGAAATAAAAAAAACAGAATAGAAAAAAAGAAATCCGGCGATTATCGAAACGCTGATTGGTAAACGTGACTGGATTTTTAAATCGAGGATGTTAAGCTCGCGTTTATCGACTATTTAAATATTATTGGGAGAGGGTTGCCAACGTTGTTCTCGGAACGAAGGTTTGCGATAAATAGAGGGATTTTATAAATTTATATTATTAATTTTCGTTTTGTATCATTTTGAGTCAGAATTGCGTTTATCGATTATTTAATATTTGTTTCGTGTAATTTTGAATTGGAGTTGCGTTCACCGACTATTTAAATATTATTAATAGGTCGCTGAGAGGATACCATTGTTATCGGGTATTACCATTGTTAGAGGTCGCTGAGAGGATACCATTGAACAAGTACCATTGTTCTTGAGACGAAGGTTTCCGACAAGTGGAAGGATTTTATAAATTTGTATTATTAATTTTCGTTTTGTATCATTTTGAGTTGCGTTTATGGACTATTTAAACGTTATTGATAGGTCGCTGAGAGAATCACTGTTAGAATAAAGAACAGATCGGTGGGTATAAATTTTTTATACCCGTGAATCCCCGCTCGTAGTTTCCATTGTTAGAATTTCGTTACATTTTCACTAATTTCGTTCGCGAATAGTTTAATATTCCGTATTGTTTTAATTATTTGATACACCGAAAGGGGATTGGACAAAATCCGATCGCAATGTTTCACTCTTTATCAATTATTTTCCCGCGAATATTCGAGTACAACAAACACCGTGTCGATGGTGACCAATCTCGTCGTTTCACCGTGTAAAATAATATTACGATTATTATGAATTAAATAACAACCTTTGGTCCTTTAACGGTGTACAGTGTCACGGCGACCGTACAACGGGACGACGAACGGAATGTTATCAAAATAATGAAACACGCGAGAGAAATGGGACTACTGTTTTACGGGGACCAAAGAACGAACTGTTGTACAAACCAGGGAAATATTTCGCGATATATACGCAGTTGCAAATATACAGATAAATTCAACGCGCGAGACAATTGTTCTCGCTGCGGAGTTTCCTACCCGCGTTAATAATTCTCGAATGTAATAACTCGCTTTTTCTCGGCAAATATGTAACCTACGAAAACACACGAAGGTCCACCTTGGACTCGAGTAGACCCGTAGACTCAGCTTGGGTCTCCACTTGGACCCGTAGAATCGACTTGGAAAATAACAGTCACGAAGCTCGCTCCTCCTCGGACCCCAGAGAATTATCATAGTTCGACCGCAGTCGAGTGTTGGTCGTGCTGGCACTTCGTTATCGTCTGCGTGAAAATCAACCACCCTATCCCACCCCTTTAGGAAAATTACGCGCCTGTGCGCGCAAAGTGTATCGGTTGATACTCGAGGATCTCGCTTGTACGTAACCGAGAAATGGAGTCTCGAACGAGACGAGGCTCCGCCCCGCTCCGCCCCACCCCGCCCCGCCCCCACCTCCTCACTGGCTCCATCTATCGGAGTCGCAGCAATGGGAATCGGTCACAATGTAAAACCGATGCAACCGAGCGCGGACGGAGCATAAAAAATTTCATTTCTCGGGGCCGGTTGGGTGGTACGAGATTGAATGAAATCTGGACCGAGGAGGCGGGGTACCGGGTTCAAGGGGTGGAAAAAAGTCGTCGGCGGGTTGTAGCCGCATAAAGGCAGAGGATGACGATAGAAGAGGGGGACACGGAGGAGGGACGGTGGGGCACGCGGGACGCAACCGCGGCGGTCTTGCATACTTGAGCGGGAAACGTAAAACGAAAAGGGGTGGGTTAGGGGCACGACACGAGGGGTGATGGTCGGACAAGGGGAGTATAATTCTCGCGGGTCGTCGACCAGGAAAAATATTTACGGCTCGCCTGTTCCGCCCGTCGGGCTGTAAATTTTTTGGCAAGAAGTGCTTTACTTTCCTCGTTCCCTAGCCCCCCCTCTACCCCTTGCGCATCCAGCCCCCCTCCCCATGCCTACTCTTTTACTCTCCTTCTTTCTCTAATGTGTCGCCGACACGAGCTTCGCGACTTTCGGCTACCGGTAAATTGAGCGTTTCGCGGAAACTGCGAACTTCCACGACCCGCTGGGTGAAAGAAAGGGGGGCAGATGGAGGAGTGGGAGGGGGGTGCTATCGAACCAAAACCGTTCGCGAAACAAACAACGCGAAGTGCTCGACTTCCGAGTGCTTGGCTCGGCGCCTCGATAGGTTGGTGTTTCACGACCGTGAAATTTCCATCGGGGGGCCAGGGGGGCAAGGGGGGCTACTATCATTGGAAAACCTTTGTAAGAAGTTTTCTTTGCACCTTGTCGTTTGATAAAGACGTCGAGAAATGAATCGGACGATTAGACTGTGTTTTTTTTTCTTGCAAAATTTCGTTCAGGGGGCCAGGGGGGCAAAGGGGGCTACTTTCGTTGGAAAATCTATATAAAAAGTTTTCTTCCCACCTTGTCGTTTCATAAAGACGTCGAGAAATGAATCAGACGATTAGACTGTGTTTTTTTTTCTTGCAAAATTTCGTTCAGGGGGCCAGGGGGGCAAAGGGGGCTACTTTCATTGGACAACCTTTGTAACAAGTTTTCTTCGCACCTCGTCGTTTTATAAAGACGTCGACAAATTAATCGGACGATTGAACTGTGTTTTTTTCTCTGCAAAATTTCACTCGGGGGGGGGGGGGGGGGGCAAGGGGGTCTGCCCTCGTTGAAGAAACTTCACGGGAACTTTTTCCTCGCACCTTGTCATTTCCTAACTCAGACCTAACCCGAACTTAACCGAACGGCGAACAGTTTCCGAAGTTCGAGTTAGATCGCGATATTTCGTGCGAGACGAGTTGGCGAGAAAAGTAACCGTGGGTACACAGTCCCCGCCCCCCATTTTTTACATTCGAGGATCACGGTCGAGCGTCGACGTTTCGTTTCTTCGGTGTTCCGTCAGTGGAACAAACGAGGCTCGTAAAGGTGTACGCGATAAGCTGGATTCGTTGAAGGAAAGGTTGAAAAGGTGTTCACGGACAGCACGACAAAAGCAACGCGGATAAGCGGCTGCGGCTACTGTGTGTTACCCGCTCTGCTGGAAACTGTATTTACATATTCTCTGTATATTTCACGACGGCGAATTTAATAAAATTTCTGCCGCCAACCCGGTTTACCAGCTTCGTCCGACTCTGCCCTACTCCCCCTTCTCTCGTGTCCACGAGAATATTATTCTCCGAAACGAAAATTTCAGCGAAGATCTCAACGAACAGTCGTCGCCGGCAATGCGCGGTCATTAAACACCGGGTGTTCTTACATTGTTAGCTTCGACTTATCTAAAGCTCTTCACGCATGGTTAAGTACTCTCTTGACGTTCTTGGGACACTCTTTACCGGGGTATTTTTACCAGTCGAGAACGTCGCACCTCTCTGGACACCTTGGAAGTGGAACTGTCGAGGTCTACTGAATAATTTTATCGCGATAAAAAATTCTACAAACCCTTGAGGGCGCAGTGGTACCCCGCTTGAAGATCGAAGCGCGGAGTTGTCTTCGGACGAGGGTCGGTGGAGAATTTTTGCGCGGAACTGAATCGAAGAGGACAATGAACAGGGAGTGCAACAACAAAGAGGATGTTTGATGTCGGATCTTCGATGCAATATTTTTGAATACGAAAGTCTACTAGGATTCTCGAGCAGTCTAATTGGAAGATCAATTAGAAAATGTATTCCAAGTATAGAAATAACAATTGTTCAATAAAGAACTTCCGATAACCGAAAATTTCATCGTCCAATCTCATTCCAAACACCCCCACTCCTGCAGACACGCCTACTCCTTCAAACACGGCCCCTTTCAGACACGCCCCCTCCCCAATTGGCCACTCCTCCTTCCCTTTCAGATACACCCCCTCCCCGATTGATCACGCCTCCTACCCCGTTTAGCCACGCCCTCTTCGCCTTTGTACACGCCTCCCTTTTCGGACACGCCCCTTTTATATTCGGTCTCCAAAATGAGATAAATGTGAGACGATAGCGGTATAAGTGCTGATGTTATTCGCCGAGTTATGTCGAGTTGAAAACAATGTTGCGGAATGCCCGTGGGTTGAGTTAGATCAGCATCGAGTACATTTCTCTTTAATTCTTCGTAATTTGATGTACGTGGCTTGAAATTTATACGTTGTTATAACAATTTGAACAATTTTATTATTGTAGTTTCTGTTTCCTCTTGCTTGTGTAGTTTCGTCGAGTTCTGTATTATCGATTTGTAACGAGGAATATTTTACGAATTGAAAATTTTGTAAAATACGTAAAATTGAATTGTCGATGCTGTTGAAGCTAACCATCCTATACATTTTTCGTAACGTATATTTTAAAACGCGTGAAAACGTATGAGAAGGGAAGGGAGTTTGTTATTCGATATTACAAATAGAAGCGAGTAATTCGGTATTCAAGAACGAGAAGTGGAAGTTCACTGTGCTTCAAGTTTACTGTATCAATGGTACCGAATGCTGTGGAACCGGTTTATATCGAACAGTATACATTTAATAATAGAGGTGCAAGTAACAACTCTGGTAATATACAACTAGTTAAAGTCAACCGGTTCGTAACTATAATCATAAGCCTGATTGCTTACAATATTGACGCTTAATTATGACCGTCAGGGACCTAATTGCTTCTGAAACTGAATTACTATAACTGTCTGCTCGCACTGGCGTGTCTTAATTGACACTTTACTGTAACTTTGAACCTGATTGCTCGGTGTATCCTAATTGGCGCGCAGACTCGAACCGTGTGGTCGAGTTCGAGACTTCGACCGTCCTTTTTTCTCACCCCATCGACGATCACACGATCTTCCCTTCCAATGACCACATTTCGAGGCAAACGAGAAAACAAAAATTGCAATAAAATTGTTTGTAGAATTTTTCTGTTCAAATTTTCACTCTTGGCTCCCAAATTCATTGCAAAAACAACAGCATCGTTCCAACCAGCTGCGATCCAAATTTCCATCCACTTCCAAGAGGAGTGCTCTTATCGAATTCTCGTTCTTGGCTCCCAAATGCTTTATAAAAGCAACAGCATCGTCCCGAGTAGCAACGATCGATACCCAAAAGGAAGCTCTTATCAGTCCTCATTCTTGGCTCCCGAATACTTTGCAAAAGCAACAGTGTCGTTCCAAATAGTAACGATCAATCTCCAAGAGGAGCGCTCTTATCGAATTCTCGTTCTTGGCTCCCAAATTCTTGCAAATGCAACAGGATCGTCCCAAATAACAACGATCGATCTCCGAAAGGAGAACTCTCATCAAATTCTCATTCTTGGCTCCCAAATACTTTGCAAAAGCAACAGTGTCGTTACAAATAGTAACGATCAATTTCCAAGAGGAGCGCTCTTATCGAATTCTCGTTCTTGGCTCCCAAATTCTTTGCAAATGCAACAGGATCGTTCCAAATAACAACGATCGATCTCCGAAAGGAGAACTCTCATCAAACTCTCATTCTTGGCTCCAAAAATTCTTTGCAAAAGCAACAGCGATCCGAATTTCAATTCGGCGATTGATTTCCCCCACCCCAAAAAAAAGAAGCGAATTGCGCCAAATGGTCACGCGCGGCCAATAACTCACGTCACGTGCAAAAAGTCCGGTATCGCAGTTTCGAAACCGGACGACGGTAACGGCGAGACGCGATTTTATTTCTCGTTTCGTTCATTGAATCATAAAAATGGCCGCGACGCGGTAACGGGACTCGGTTCGTCGGCGTGCACTCACAAAAATTGAGCGTGACGCCCGGATGCATAGAGACACCGTTGTTGTCGTTTTTTTTTTCTTTTTTTTTTTTATTCCCGGAGACGATGATAAAGATGACAACATCCAGGACATATCCGACGCGACGAACACGTTCCTGTCTGTCTTCACCCGGACCGTGGAATCGTGAATTAGGTATGACTCGCGAAATGGAATTTCGCGACAACGCGATGCACCCAATGCATTCCCGGGAGAAAGAGCGATGTGCATACATTCGGCTAGAAATTCATGAAAACCGTAATACCAGGCTTCGAACCACCCACGGGGGCGAAGCGGGGGTGGAACACGTTCTTCCGGGGTTCGAGTTAAGTAACAGTTACGCCACTGCGAGGGATGCTTCGAGAAATTGACCACATTTTACGGCACACTTTGTACATTGTATCGATTGGAAAGGAAGTTGGCACACGGAACAATGGAAATTATTACCCGTGTATTTTCTTCTCTTTATCGAACACGGGGTTAAAACTATGAAGCTATTTTCGCGAATACGATAAATTCTCGTTGTACGATCGCCAGATTTTGTCCATTCTACTATCGTCGCTAATCACCACCGAGTAAAGATCACGAGTCGGTGGTTATCTCTGTGAGATAGCACAAATTAAATTGTTTAATTCTTAGTTTTATCCTCACGGGAATATCTTTAACGCATTGGTGAGACTTTCCCGATGAAAATGAGCCCAAACACGATACAATTCGGATAACTTTCAGTTTTCTTTTTATTCTCTTCGGTAGCTTTTCGAAATTCGATAAGAAGTTTCTCAAAAATAATTCGTACGAGTAAAAGTACTCCGATTGGGGTCGTGTTTGGGCTTGTTTTCATCGGGAGAATCTCGCCAATTCGTTGGTAACACTCTCGTGAAGATACAAGGTGAAAAATTTAACAACAATCGCTAAATTCTATCGACGAATTGTAAGTAAATCTCTACGGTAAATTCTGTAATACACATCGTTTCTTTCCCCGTTCGGCTGTACGTAATTTTTGTTCTTTGGGAAGTTTCGTAACTCGCGCAAACAATTCAAGTTCTCGAGCGTGTTCACGCCGGGAAATATTTCTCGTACGTCGATCGAGTTTTCGCGTAAAAATTTTCGGGCGCCGCGGTTAATACGCTCCGTCGCGAAATTTACGAGCGGGATGAACTACTCCAACGGTTCCGAATTTCTCCCTCGAAGACGACGAATATATAACGTCACGACCACCGTGTGTATTTACGTGCATACGTGTGTCTCTTTATATTCCGCCATTCTCCGTCCCGTTATCGATACTCGTCCGGAATTGTCCCGGAATTGCTCTCGCGTAACGCGTATTCCCCGAGTGGAACACATCAAAGGATTCCCGTAGACAAAAGACGAACGAACCAGCGCGGAGGAAATACACCGTATCGCGAAAAAAAAACGAGAAAAAAGGGAGAACATCATTTCAGAAGCGTTACGTCGACCAACGACGACCATAATCTCCGCCGAAATTGAGAAAATCTTCCGAGACGAACTCGAAAACAAAATTTCCAACGATTTATCGACGTGTGACATTTTTCGCGAATAATAACGCTCGTTCGACGTTACGACGATAACTTTTAGCATCGCTATTCGATTCGATTCACAACAAATGCACGCGGACAGATGCCCCTTGCTATATTTCGAATCGTTCGATTAGTGATAAATCGATCGAATTACGCACAGAGAAGGTTACGACTTACGCATAAATTGGCTCGATGTATTCGATCGATTTCGAAACGATGCACAAAAACGTGAGCGACGAATACATTTCTTTCGATAACATTGTTACGCGACAATTATCACGGAAAAGTTACTCGTCCCGCGATACGAGCACCGAGAACATTCAACGTTACGTACGAATCGATCTGCAGAGCGTGTACACGAGCACGAGGCTACAAAAAGAGCAATTTATCGTCAGAAAGTAATTTTCACCGAGGAACAACGATACAAGTCCCACCGGTACCAGTGGAGATTTTTACGCGACAAAATTGCACGCGAGCTTTCACATTTGAAGGTAAAAAAAAAAAACAAAAATCGTTTTTAAAAAAGCGATCCATTGTTCTCGGTTCTTCGTAATTTCCGTCGAATTCCACGGTGTATTCTAGACACGAGTGCCAAGATTAGGTGTTCCGAATCGACGCCAAGAGCAAGAACCACTTGCCCCGCGTTTAATTTTAGACGTTTCATAAACTCGCGTGCCCTGAATATCTCGCGTTCGAAGTCGTGCTCCCCGGTTGAGCGATAGGGGGAAACGAACGATAAGGGAGCGAGCTCTCGTTACGGGGGAACGGTGGGAAAAATAAGTTTTCGTAATCGTACGATCGTTCGTACGTTTGTCAGCGGAGAAAACGAAACGAGCGAGGCGTCCCAGGGTCGTTCGTTAATTATACCTCGCGGAAGAAGTAAGAATTTCCTTACGGATGGGTATCCAACGAAACTGTTCGTTATACTCGGGACTCCCAGCCGCGGTTTTTACTACTTCCAGACCGAACGTTGAAGGAATATTAGAACCGTAAAAGGACACTGAATCCCTCCTTCTTCTCCTCCTCCTCCTCCGCCCTCTTTCTCTTTCATCGTGCCCTACCGAGAGCAAGAAAAATTAGAGTCGAGCTCACCGGCGCGATTCTCGAGCACCACCCACCCGGTAACCCTTGAAATTTTTACCGACCCCGATCCGGAAACTGAATTTCATGCACGTGGAAATATCGTGGACGGGAGAATCTGGCGACGTTTTCGAAGAACTCGTGAAACTTCGGTGACGTTTTATAATTCATCCCCCCGCTCCGCCAAATATTTTTAAAGAACTCGCGAGTTTTATGTAGGTGAAGTTTTAGAATTCTTCTTCCGAATGTTTTCGAAAGGAGCTCGTGAAAGTTATGTGGGAGAGATTTTGTAATTGTCTGATCGAATTTTTTCGAAGGACTTATGACACTTTTGTTGTATATGTGAAATTTTATGATTGTCTGACCAAATGTTTTCAAAGGACTCGTGACATTTATATGTGTGAAATTTTATGGTTGTCTTACCAAATGTTTTCGAAGGACTCGTGACATTTATATATGTGAAATTTTATGGTTGTCTGACCAAATGTTTTGGAAGGACTCGTGACACTTGTGTTGTATAATATATGTGAAATTTTATGATTGTCTGACCAAATGTTTTCGAAGGAATTGTGACACTTGTGTTGTATATGTGAAATTTTATAATTGTCTGACCAAATGTTTTCGAAAGATTCACGAAACTTATGTAAGTGAAATTTTATAATTTCCTCCCCGAATATTTTCAAAGAAAGCCTCGTGAAACTTATATATGTGAAATTTTACAATTTTCTCCCCAAATGTTTTCAAAGGACTTGTAAAACTTCTATACGAGAAATTTTATAATTTCCTTTCTAAATATTTTCAAAGAAGGCCTCGTGACACTCATAAACGTGAAATTTTATAATTTCCTTTCTAAATATTTTCAAAGGAGGCCTCGTAAGACTTATGTACGTAAAATTTTATAATTTCCTTTCCAAATATTTTCAAAGAAGGCCTCGTGACACTCATGAGCGTGAAATTTTATAATTTCCTCCCCAAATATTTTCAAAGAAGGCCTCGTGACACTCATGAGCGTGAAATTTTATAATTTCCTCCCCAAAATATTTGCAAAGGACTTGTTAAAATTCTACACATGAAATTTAATAACTTCCTCCCCGAATATTTTCAAAGAAGGCCTCGTGACACTCATGAACGTGAAATTTTATAATTTCCTCCCCAAATATGTTCAAAGAAGGCCTCGTGACACTCATACACGTGAAATTTTATAACTTCCTCCCCAAATATTTGCAAAGGACTTGTAAAACTTCTACACATGAAATTTAATAATTTCCTCCCCAAATATTTTCAAAGAAGGCCTCCTGACACTCATGAACGTGAAATTTTATACTTTCCTCCCCAAATATTTTCAAAGAAGGCCTCGTGACACTCATGAACGTGAAATTTTATAATTTCCTCCCCAAATATTTTCAAAGAAGGCCTCGTGACACTCATGAGCGTGAAATTTTATAATTTCCTTCGTGACACTCATAAACGTGAAATTTTGTATCTTCCTCCCCAAAATATTTGCAAAGAACTAGTAAAAATTCTACACATGAAATTTAATAACTTGCTCCCCGAATATTTTCAAAGGAGTCCCCGTGAAACTCATAACTCCGAAACTCTATAATTCTCTTCAATGAAACTTCCGTAAAATTGTAGAAATCTCCCTCCGAAAACGGTGTACGTCACCCTCGACGTGTACGATCGATCGACGTGGATCAACATTTTCGAAACGAGGAGAGACGAATCGTGAAAATTTCCAGTTCGTTGGCAATTCGACGATCGGACATTAACGAGAGTCGTTTCTTTATCGCCCTCCATTAACATTTCGACTCCCGGTAGCGAGTAATTAAAACGCCCTCGGTGAAACCGAGCGAACAAAGGGCGAAGTAATACCCGAGTGAAGAAAAAAGAGAGGAAAAAAAGGGAAAAAAATGAGGAATAACACTGGAAGGGACGAGAAAGGGTGGTTACGCGGAGACGAGAGGAGACGAGAGGAGACGAGAGGAGATGGAGACGAGCGGAGACGGTGGTGGTTTCGAAATGAAATTCAAGCGTCGTAACACGGCGTCGTGGGGATAATCGGGCGGGGAAATTGAAACGCGCGTGGCTACGATTTTGAATAAGCGAGGGAACAGGTTTCGAACAAACAGCTCGAGCTTGGTAAACGATTACGTAAAAGCGCGGCCGCGGGGCCTTTCATCCGAGGCGCGAGGGTGTTTGAAAAGTACGCGGAAAGGGCGTGGTGGCGACGCCACGCCGGCTCGAAAGGGCAATCGCTCGTTTGCGGGAAACTCTCCTGATTACCGCGGAACGCGACGAAAACCTTCAGCCCGGAGACTCCCGGAATTTCACACGGATTTCCGCGCTCTTTGCCGCTCGTTGCTCCTTTCAATCATAATTATAAACAGCCCTGGCCAGACTCAACGAGGACTCGACTCACGTTCCACGATGGAGGGCCCGAAAAATTGGCAAATAAACCTTCTCCTCGATCCAACGAATCGTGGTCTTGCGGAAATAATGAAATCGTTTTGGTGAGAGGAGACTCGATCGTCAATTTTGACATTCGAGGTTTTTTTCGCGTGGTAAGGATACTGGAGGTTCGCACTGGTTGTAGAGTACACTCTCTGGGCTAGAGTTTGAACGATAGAATTCGCGAAATTTGTTTGTGTTGTCAAAAGTCCGTGTCAATTTTGATCATCTTGACACTTGGATTTTTGTTATCTACGAGGAAAGAGTATTTGAAGCTTGTGGTCCCTTCAGAATGTACTCTTACGATTTTAGTAAGAAAATTGTGGAAGGATGTAACTCTTTGTTGACAGTGAGAGTCCATGTACTGTCAATTTGGACAATTTTGGCACTTGGATTTTTCTTACTACGAAAAAAGAGTATTTGAAGCTTGGACTCCCTTCAGAATGTACTCTTACGATCTTAGTAACAATATTGACAAAGCATGTAAGTCTTCGTTGACAGTGAGAGTCCATGTACTGTCAATTTGGACAATTTTGGCACTTGGATTTTTCTTATGCCTATTTAAAGCTTGTAGTCCATGTAGAATGCACTCTTATCATTTTAGTAACAAAATTGACCTAATGTGTAGGTCTCTGTTGTCAGTGAGAGTCCATGTACTGTCAATTTGGACAATTTTGGCACTTGGATTTTTCTTACTACAAAAAAAGAGTATTTGAAGCTTGCACTCCCTTCAGAATGTACTCTTACGATCTTAGTAACAAAAATGACGAAGCATGTAAGTCTTTGTTGACAGTGAGAGTCCATATACTGTCAATTTGAACAATTTTGGCACTTGGATTTTTCTTATGCCTATTTAAAGCTTGTAGTCCATGTAGAATGCACTCTTATCATTTTAGTAACAAAATTGACCTAATATGTAGGTCTCTGTTGACAGTGAGAGTCCATGTAGTGTCAATTTGAACAATTTTGGCACTTGGATTTTTCTTACTACGAAAAAAGAGTATTCGAAGCTTGGACTCCCTTCAGAATGTACTCTTACGATCTTAGTAACAATATTGACGAAGGATGTAAATCTTTGTTGTCAGTAAGAATCCATGTACTGTCAATTTGAACAATTTTGGCACTTGGATTTTTCTTATGCCTATTTGAAGCTTGTAGTCCATGTAGAATGCACTCTTATCATTTTAGTGACAAAATTTACCAATATGTAGGTCTCTGTTGTCAGTGAGAGTCCATGTACTGTCAATTTGGACAATTTTGGCACTTGGATTTTTCTTACCACGAGAAAGAAGTATTTGAATCTTATAGTCCCTTCAGAATCTACTCTTACGATCTTAGTAACATTATTGACAAAGCATGTAAGTCTCTTGTCAGTGAGAGTCCATGTACTGTCAATTTGGACAATTTTGGCACTTGGAAATAAATTATCACGATTCAAATATGGAAATTGACGAAACGGAGGGAAACTATAATATTTTTCGTTCGTTCGCAAATTATTCAGCGGTGAAATTATACACGGTCGAAACAGCGCGAGAGCTCCCTCCATCTCGACGAACGCGAATTATTTATATCGAAAAATAGTGTCTCGCTAGAGAAATGCAATATCAAAACCGCGCGTATCGTCGCGCATCGAATCATCGCCTATGTACACATTTTGTTAATAAATTCGCGTTCCGGGGGCGCGTAATATCGCGCCGCGTTTCGCCCGAATTTGCATACCCGGGCAAATGTTATTAACAAGCGTCAAGATTGTTGCACGACGAGTGAATGGAAACGCGCTCGAGATGTTACCGACGAACCCGTACCGCTCGCGTAATGGTTTAATGAACCAATGAATATCAACAACTGTGCAAACGTGGCAAAGATCATTTTGCCACGGTGTATACCGTTGGTACATTATTGTCCAAAGTAAACAATGTTTTAACGCGGTATGTTTGCCAGCCGAGTACGCGAGATCGATCGAACGCTAACTAATTAACAGACCTCGCTGGTGTCCCCACGATTCCGGACAATGCGAGAGCAATTAGGATAGGCTTTGTTCGCGAACAATATCCTGTTGTCGCTTACCCGGAATAAAGGGTAATACTGTCGCGTTCGGCTGAAAATGGCACAACATCTTTTTCCATTCCGTTCCTCGAAAATAGAATGTCCTTCGCCTAATGGCCGTATCTCGAAAGGAATTTATTCCGCGTGCTTAACCCCTTGTCCTACCATTTAACACCGGAACTACCGATGGTGAACGTATTCCTGTTTTTATCAGACCAAGTAGATATCTTCGAGATTAGAAATATCCATTTGTATAGATATTTCTGGTAAGAATATTGTAGGCAAACACACCGTTAGTAATTAAATTATTTTAAAAATAAATTCGAAATAGGTGAAATTAACCCTCTTGGTAGTTCTTGGTAGAATTATCAATGGTGGACGTATTCCTGTTTGTATCAGACCAAGTAGATATCTTCGAAATTAGAAATATCCATTTGTATGGATATTCTAATATCAGCGTTTTAAAATATTCGAAAGAAACCGTTTTTCTTCCGAAAGGCAAACACACCGTTTAAAATAAATTAAATTATTTTAAAAAGAAGTACGAAATAGATGAAATTAACCCTCTTGGTAGTTCTTGGTAGAATTATCAATGGTGGACGTATTCCTGTTTGTGTCAGACCACGTAGATATCTTCGAGATTAGAAATAATCGTTTGTATAGATATTTCTGGTAAGAATATTGTAGGCAAGCACACCGTTAGTAATTAAATTATTTTAAAAATAAATTCGACATAGGTGAAATTAACCCTCTTGGTAGTTCTTGGTAGAATTATCAATGGTGGACGTATTCCTGTTTGTATCAGACCACGTAGATATCTTCGAAATTAGAAATATCCATTTGTATGGATACTTCTGATACGAATATTGTGGGTAAACACACCGTTTAAAATAAATTAAATTATTTTAAAAAGAAGTACGAAATTAACACTTTTGGTAGTTCTTGGTAGAATTATCAATGGTGGACGTATTCCTGTTTGTATCAGACTACGTAGATATCTTCGAAATTAAAAATATCTATTTGTACTCGAATATTGTGGGCAAACAGACCGTTAGTAATTAAATTATTGGGTTGTTTGGAAAGTGATTTCGTTTTCCAAAATGGAGAATATATAATTTAATAAAATGTTTATACACTCTAATAAAATCGTGTTTCATTTTCACTAAAAAAAAACGAAATGATTTTCTGAACAACCTAATATTTTAAAAAGAACTTCGAAACAGGTGAAATTAACCCTTTTGGTAGTTGTTGGTAGAATTATCGATAGTGAACATATTCCTATTTATACCAGATTAGAAATATCTATTTGTCCACGAATATTGTAGGCAAACAAATCATTATTAATTGAATTATTTTAAAAAGAAGTTCGAAACAGGTCAAATTAACCCTTTTGGTAGTTATACCCCCTTGGTAGAACTACCAATGGTAAACGTATTCCTATTTATATCAGACCACTTAAGTATCTCCGATATTAGATAGGAAAAAGACAAATTAATTTACAAGAAAATTAATCTACCATTAGTTGTCTATTTCGATAATTGTTCACGGATATTGTAGACGAACACACCGTTGATAAATAAGTAATTTTAAAAAGAAGTTCGAAACAGGGTTTCTTTCGAATATTGTTAAGAAAATAATTTATTCCCCGCGGTTGATCCCTTGCCCTACAATGAAAATTTTAATAACGTGTACCATAATCAACACTAAAATAAAGTTTCACTGTCTCGTGAACGCTAAATTTTCTTTTTCAAAACATACAAGCCTTATATTTTTAAGAAATGTATTTTTAAGAAAATATATTTGGATCTTACGTTTGGCCCAATTTCCTCGCCACGAGTCTCTCAAGATATTGTAGACGAATAGCTTAACAAGCCATGCAAACCAAAAACAATTACATTTATTTCTATCGCGTAGAATTATTCTAAAAATTCTTCCCAATTCAACATTTTCCACCCCGTATCAAATCTCTCGCATATCTAATTCCTCTGTCCAAATCATAAACAATTACGTTTATTTCTATCGTGTAGAATTATTCCACAAGTTCTTCCCAATTCAACATTTTCCATCTGTATCGAATCTCTCACATATCTAATTCCTCTGTCCAAATCATAAACAATTACGTTTATTTCTATCGTGTAGAATTATTCCACAAGTTCTTCCCAATTCAACATTTTCCATCTGTATCGAATCTCTCACATATCTAATTCCTCTGTCCAAATCATAAACAATTACGTTTGTTTCCTTTCTATCACGTAGAATTATTCTAAAATAATAATTTCGATTCAACATTCTTCCACCCCATATCGAATCTCTCGCGTATCTAATTCCTCTGTCCAAATCATAAACAATTACGTTTATTTCTATCGTGTAGAATTATTCCACAAGTTCTTCCCAATTCAACATTTTCCATCTGTATCGAATCTCTCACATATCTAATTCCTCTGTCCAAATCATAAACAATTACGTTTGTTTCCTTTCTATCACGTAGAATTATTCTACAAAATTCTTCCCAATTCAACATTTTCCATTCCACATCGAATCTCTCGCGTATCTAATTCCTCTGTCCAAATCATAATTTTAATTTGGTTTATTTCTATCGCGTAGAATTATTCAAAAATTTCTCCCCAGTTCAACATTTTCCACCCCTATCGAATCTGTCACATATCTAATTCCTCGATCCAAATCATAAACAATTACGTTTATTTCTATCGCGTAGAATTATTCCACAAGTTCTTCCCAATTCAACATTTTCCATCTGTATCGAATCTCTCACATATCTAATTCCTCTGTCCAAATCATAAACAATTACGTTTGTTTCCTTTCTATCACGTAGAATTATTCTACAAAATTCTTCCCAATTCAACATTTTCCATTCCACATCGAATCTCTCGCGTATCTAATTCCTCTGTCCAAATCATAATTTTAATTTGGTTTATTTCTATCGCGTAGAATTATTCAAAAATTTCTCCCCAATTCAACATTTTCCACCCGTATCGAATCTCCCGCGTATCTAATTCCACACCCCGATCACTCGTATTCCGGTCACGCGCTTCTAAGGATTTCGTTCATCCGGTAACACTGAAACTACTATATAATGCTCTTATCCCGCCGCGTCTGGAATATGCATCGACCATCCACTATATAATAAGATGTATCAGATCTCCGTTGAAAGAATACCCTACGAATTTTCCCGATTAGCACCGAATGGGAATACCGATGTCTCGACGAGATCGAATTGTCTTATTTCACAAGCGGTTTACGCATCGGATGAATTGTAACCGATGTACAAGATCAACCGCAGAAGATCACGATCGTCGTTAACGAGTTCACTTTCTCCGTGTTTTTGTTCATTCGATGAATCTATGCGGGATATGAGTCTTTACCAACTGTGCTCGTAATGAACCCAGAATGGATTCTCACGAGGAAACATTGTTCGTTGGATAGATTTCTTTGCCACGTTTAATCGGATCTAAACGAAACTCGTTCTCTTTAGGCCAATTCGATCGGATTATTTAATACTTAATGAAGCAACTGAAAGGAAAAGTCTTCTCGAGTCTCGTTACGTTTCGAATGATTTTCAAGCACGGTGTTTAGAATCTTCTTTGGTATAAAAAGTGAAATTTGAAGTAATTTTAGCTGTGATGTTTTTTTGGGCCTTTTTAATATTATTGTGTAATTTGATACCGATTTGTTTCTTCTGCTAATTTTGCGTATTTATTTTCGAGTTTCTTTATTTTTTGATATATTCAAAGATAGATGGAACACGAGACAAAGGACTATAGATTCGATTGACGTTGAATGTGACATTGTAATCAGAAATAGAGATCGATTGACCTAATTTAAGGACAGCAAAATTCAGAAATCCATGCTGTATACAATCCCAACGTATCACACAAGTGTACTTGATACGAAGACCATAGAGTGCTGTGGTATTCCACACGAGGCCGTACAAATGAACGCTATAGTATCGCAATTGTTATTTTGCTCGACCATCTCCTCTAATGGGGTACACTGCTTCGTAATTACGTATAACATTATTCGAAACGTAATATAGATCAAGTATTTATACTACTTGGTAACTCCTCGGAGAAACAGACTATTAAAATTCACCTATTTTTACTGTATAAGTCACTTAAGTAGTGCACCACTTTAAGAAACATCACACGCTAATGAACACTATACTGCGTTATAATAATCGTTACTTTACACGAGTTATTCTACGAGAAACACACTGCAGGAACGAACAGCATTGAATTGGGTTCTAATAATTATTCTTTTACACAAGGAGTATTACGTTGTAATAATCGTTCTTCTACACAAAGAATATTACGTTGTTATAATTATTCTTTTACACAAGGGGTATTACGTTATAATAATCGTTTTTCTACACGAGGAGTATTACGTTGTAAGAATTATTCTTTTACACAAGAGGTATTACGTTATAATAATTATTCTTTTGTACAAGGGGTATTACGTTATAATAATTATTCTTTTGCACAAGGAGTATTACGTTATAATAATTATTCTTTTGCACAAGAGACATTACGTTATAATAATTATTCTTTTACTCAAGGGGTATTACGTTATAATAATCGTTCTTCTACACAAGGGGCATTACGTTATAATAATCGTTTTTCTACACGAGGAATATTACGTGATAATAATTATTTTTTTACACAAGGGTTATAATAACTATTCTTTTACCCAAGGGTTATAATAATTATTCTCTTACACAAGGGTTATAATAATTATTCTCTTACACAAGGGTCATAATAATTATTCTTTTACACAAGGGTTATAATAACTATTCTTTTACCCAAGGGTTACAATAATTATTCTTTAACACAAGGGTTACAATAATTATTCTCTTACACAAGGGTTATAATAATTATTCTTTTACACAAGGATTATAATAATTATTTTTTTACCCAAGGGTTATAATAACTATTCTTTTACCCAAGGGTTATAATAATTATTCTCTTACCCAAGGGTTATAATAATTATTCTTTTACACAAGGGTTACAATAACTATTCTTTTACCCAAGGGTTACAATAATTATTCTTTAACACAAGAGTCATAATAATTATTCTTTTACACAAGGGGCATTACGTTACACTAATCATTTTCCCACACAACCAGTATTACGCTATAATAATTACTCTCCTACACAAGATGCATCACGTTACAATAATTATTCCTTCACTCAAGGAGCACCGTTTCCCCTAAAAAGAAAAGAAAACCCCCTGCACGACTGCACCCCCGTACCGAAACTAAACATTTCTTTCCTCCCCTCGCCCAACGAACAGTTCCATTATTTCGTGTTCCATCGAACCGTGACAGGAGCCAATATCGCCCAAGAATCACCAACAAATTGATCGCTACGAAAAGCGGTGTATCCGTTGCAGCAGAGCCTGGAACACTTAACAGATCGGGCGAGCTTCATCAAAGTCGAGAGCGGCTAGCCAGGAATGTTTCCTTGCCAGCGCTGCAGAGTGCACATGACAAGTGTTAATATCTGGCGGAGAGGGGGAAGAGTGGTTCGAAATTTTCACCGGAAGCCCGGCATAAATCCTGCCGCGTGCTCGGGACGGTCTATTGTTTTTGCCGTTTCGCTCGCGAGCCGTGGAAAGACTCGCGTTAAGCGTACCGCCCGGAATCGCTCCGAGCTGCCCCGATATTACACCAAGTATTGCAACTCCGAAATCGCGGCGTGTAAAAATGAAACGAGGCAAGGCTTTCCTGAACGTCGATCCGGGGCCTCGCGCGATCCTCGAAACCCAGCGTCGCGACGCCGACCAGACGATTCCGCTCGAGAGATCCTGGACACTCCAGCGAAACGATCGCTCTCTCGACCGCTGTAACTTACTGAAAAATAGACACACGATCCTCTAACCGGGGTCGTTTTGAAGGCAGGATCTTCGACTTGAACTTGGGGTGGGTGAAATTTTTCTGAAAATTATCTCACACTGAGAAATCATCGAAGAAGTACAGGTTTCCATTGAAACGAGCTTGGAGAATTTCAAGCCAGTCTTGTTTGTTCGAAATGTTTTTTATCAGCTTGAAATTACCGTTTATTTAAAGATCGAAGCTTTATCTTTGCATAGATCCATTGAAAGTTGGTGTAAGATTTTTTTGCAACGTGGTACACCACTTTGAACGAAGAACGTTCCGTGGACGCTGGGATACAGTCTAGGGTGGATGAGGTAAGTATCCAGACGCTTGTGAAATTTGTACCAACGAGGCACAAATGTTAATTAAACACACGAAATAATTACCGAGATCGATCTTTGTAACTTTCTTACGGTTTATATAAAATTTCAAGTCAAAAGTGTTGATCAGTATCAATGCATTGCTATTCCATGTTTCACAAGTGTCTCTGCGGTTAGCTTATCACAATCCAAGTGTCTTTGACCTAAGTGAAAATTAAAATCGCTATAGTGAATTCTCTTTCAAACAACTATCGATTCACCGAGTGCCATTTGACAGTCCCATATCCTTCGTTTCGATGATAATAGTTCCTACAAATTGCTAATAATACAACTAGAGCTCGGATTATGCAAACGTGGATCATTCATAGTGTCAATTATACTGGAATTGATTCACCGATCGTCGTCATCGCGTACACCGAAATTCTCTTCGTACTTTCCTAGCCCGTACGGATAAATCGAGCGGATACGATAATAACCGATTACTCGAGACTAAGTCGTCCCAGCTACTGTCCAAATAATCGATCCTTTCCCCGTATATCAAAGATAATCGAACCGGGGGTGGTGTCGACCCGACAAATTGCGGTATTAATTCACGGCTGTAGAAAAAAAAGGGAAAAAAAAAAGAACGAGAAAATTCGCGCAAATATCAACCGTATTGGGCCAGTTTGCAAATTCGACGCGGTCGTTGCGCTCGTTTAATAGACTCGATGTAACGAAGCGTCGAATATCTGCGGCTTTGCACCTTGATCAATGTTTCAACGATTTTTCCTCGCGTACACTCGCGCCGATACATTTCGACGGGAATTTTGTTAATGCCCCAAGTGACGCGATGACATCGCTGTGCTTTGACACGAGTAACACACGATGCAAATTTCGATGCATTATGCAACCCGAGCCCCTCCCCCCGATAAAGGCACACCGCGCCTGCAGGTCGAGAATTAAACAGAAACCGGCCGAGTTAAAGCGATCTCGATGCGGACCTACGCGGCACTCGGTCGCTTTTACGAGATATCCAGGGCCGTAGACCTGTAATTCGGCGCCCGTGTGTCGTTCGATACCGTACGGGGACGAATTTTTAATTTTTACGCGATTACGACACGGTACACCTTCACGAGCCGTATTAAATGATAATTCAGTACGAAGGAAATTTTCGAGTGTGTGTATATTCAAAAAGTACATTAAAAATTGACGTATAAAAATTAATGTCATTTCAAAGAGAAGAAAACGAAAGGGAAAATTGTATCAAAGGAGATGGAAAAGGAAAATATTTTAAAGACGCGTGAATTGAAAGTATCGAAATGTGAAGTTTAAAGAATTTGAAATTACTCGCGATCAGAACTGAATTTTTTCCAGTAGTGAATGTTTCGTTGGAGAAAATCGGAGAGAGTTTCGAATAATTTCGTAATTCCCGCCACTACCTCGTACCCGCGACAAAATCAATTGGCCGCTCGGAAAGACGGTCCCTCCCCCTCCCCACTCCTACTCGAGCTCTACACGCCCACTTTCACGCGCTAGCAATTTCGCTCCGCGCGAAATTGAACGATCAATTAACCGTGAGCGATCCTACGCGATGCAAAAAATTCACTCGTGGAGTTTCACCTCCGTGTTTCATTTTTCTCGATCGGCCGCGCGCGTTCGAGGAACCCTAACTCCGATAATATTCGATTCCCCGGCTTGGCCCCGCTTACCCTCTTTGTCGAGCAGACGGAACGTAGGTAGCATCGACGATACTTTCGACGAAGATCACCGGGCGCCGTACATCGTTATTATCGTAGTTAAGTGTAATTAGCGTTAATTGGACGAGGAGAGTGTCCTATCGAAGCGAAGTGAACGGTCGCTTAACGGCCAATTAAATCTCTTCCCAGGAATTGCTTCGGCAATTCCGTTCGCTGTCCCCGCCCCCTTCGTTTCCCCGTTTTGTTTGGACGAACGGGGAAATTTTCAGTGAAATTTCGCGTTAATGGATTACCACACATTTTCCTCACACCCCCTCCTCCAGACGTGTTTCTGTTCCATTGTCGAAAATCCATCGACGAAAAGAGTTTCCTTTTTTTTTTCTTCTTTTTTTTTTTACACGGCCATCCGCGGAACCCAAAACGGTGAAAATTGCTTGTCGCGAAAATCTCGTTTAACCGCATCGTCGACCACAACGTTCACGAGCTACTAGGCGCCAGGGTGGGGGTGGGAGGGGGGAGCTTTCGAATATTCTCGCTAATTTCTACCCAAATTCTGTAATTTTCACGGATATTAACCCCGCGTTGCCACTCGCCCGCGCGAGTGAACATAACGGGGAACATTTGGAATTCAACGGAAGCTTAGCGTTCGCGTAACCCCCGGAAACTTTCCATCCGCGAACTTCGTGTTGTTCCAAGACCCCCTCCGGAACCCCTCCGTGCCCCCTCGAGTTACCCGCTTTCAACACGATTATCTTAGGTGGGTCGAAACGTTTCGAACGAACGTTAAACCAGCTGGGTCGCTTTAAAGTTCGATTCTCGGACTTACCTCGCTTATTGTTAACCTCGTGGATCGTTTAGGGAAACCAAGGGTTACGTCGATGGGTACATTTCCATCGAAGAGATTCTTTGTTCATCTTGAACTCTCTAATTAAATCCTTGCGTCGACTTGCATCTGCTGTTGTTGAAAATTAAGAAATACGACGCAACAGTACGACGAATTCACGCGTGCACGCGGTTGATAACCCTCTACCATCCCCCCTCCTCGATGTTGATTCGCTGCGCAAGTGCTCGTAACGAACGACAAAGATCCCCGCGACACGAGTATTGGTTGGAAAGATTTCTCACGAGAGGTGGGGGTAGTGGAGGAGGACACTGGAAGAGTGCACAGGAGTGGGGGGATCCGATTTAAAAGAACCTTTCCCTGTTTCAAAGACCCCCGCGACACGAGTATTGGGTAAAAAGATTTCTCACGAGGGGTGGGGGTAGTGGAGGAGGACACTGAAAGAGTGCACTGGAGTGGGGGGGATCCGATTTAAGAGAACCTTTCCCTGTTTCGCTCCTGGACGAGGAGGGGGATGAATTCGAAGAGAATTCGACTCTTAGGTTATTGACTTTGTTAAATTAAATGTACACAAATTCTCGTCGCGGCAAATATTTCCTTACCCCCCCCCCCTACTCCCCCTTCCACGTGAAGAATCTTTTCCATGGATGGAAATTCGCTCGATAAAAATTCTAAAATTTTCCCAAATCAATGGTGGAGCCGCTGTGTAACCTCGAGGAACGCGAACAAACTCGAAATTTAAAGGGCGAGTCTCCACCGAACGACCACTTTGTTAATAAGCTCAACAGGTGCGGCTTGAGTCGAGGGAAGGGAGGTAAAGAAAGATGATCGTGGGGTACGATTCGCGATACGAAACGAGGCTGGCGAGGTCGAGTGATTTGTCGAGGGAAAAATAATATCGATAAATACTCACGGTTTGAAACAACAGCGTCGAACAGTCGATTCGTCGATTCTGCGTTCGCTCGCTTTCAAGAAACGACTTCTGCCCCGGATTCAAGATCTGAAATCGCTCCTACCGTGTTTTTATCCACCCAAAGATCTCACTGTTGAACTTGGCTCGTAGAAATCGCCACTTGCCCCGTTTTCAAGCAACCCATCCCGCTTTGTTTCACCAAAGCGGGGTCAGTTCGGTATCTCGACCGATGAAAACGTCCGTGCTCACCGGGTAGCTACGTATTGTACTCGCTTCGTACCGAAAGGGCACGGATTAACTTGTTTGTCGAACGTAATGCATATTTAATGGCGACGACTGCTGGGAGGGGGACGTCGAAGCCGAGGCGAACGTGTTTACGACGACAAATAACGTAACGACATTTCTTCTTTCGAAGGAATCGTTATCGCTTCTGGCCGTTGGAAAAAGCGAGATGATTGTTCCTCTCGAACACAAGGAGAGAGATCTCAGCATCGGAAAGAAACGCTCCGGAGTGTTCCGAGCGGATTGAATCCTACGCGTTCGTGGCAGTCCCCCACCAACGGGGCAGTCCATTTCCAGGACTTATTTATTCATTTCGTCTCGGATGACTCGGGTACCGCAGACACCGGGTACCTGGTCGGGCAATAAAGTCTGGCTGGAAGCTCGTTTTAAGCCCGCGACACGCGACACGCCGCGGCGACCGAGCGCAAAAACCAGGCCATTAGTACAACCGTACCGAAACTGAAATGAAGTCCAACGTTTGCGCTGGCTCATGCAAATCATCGTCTGAATTATTCATTAACGACACCCACCTCTTTACCCCCGTCTCTCGCCGCTCCCTTGGGGTAACGCTTGTTCAAAGCCTCCTCTCCTTAAAGCTTCGCCCTTATTTCGCTTCTGTCGCGGTAGCAACCTTCCCCTCTTCTTCTTCTTCTCTGTCCTCTCCCCTCCTACTCTCTGTCCCCTCTCTCTGTCTAGGTTTAGAGAGGAGGGGGATCGATATCACGGTGAACGTTTCTAGCCTTTCGTTGGGTGCGCTCTTCTCTCGAACTAGGTCGCGGATGTTAATTTGGGAATGATAGACCCGATGCTCTTGTTTGACTGGTTGATTACTACCAGATGCTGATCCGCGTAGATGAAAGAGCCACGGAGGAACTTCATTTCCTTTGTTTGAGCATCCCCGGGCCCAAGTCACCGGGTCTTCCCTTTTCGCGAATCGTTAACGGGCTTGCGTTTGTTGTTTAGGGCGACGAGATCAGAGAGATTTCGTACGAACGGTGTGCAACCTGGAAAGAGATCCGTATTGACACGAGAGTGGATGATTTTAAGGCGGATACTCACCTACGAGACTCGAACAGCCTCACTTCCTGCTTCCGAGACACCTGCGTTCGTCGAAGCTGCAACGTAAATAAATATTATCCATCTGGGGGCGTTTCTTCGCATGGTCGAGTGATTTAAGAATGAAAATTATCTATTGGGTTTAACGAAGACGCATTATTTCAAATTCATGCAACAATTGGGTCGTTAATGAACAAATCATTTTCGAATTTGAATTCGGTTAATACGAGCGGGTGGAGGCGAAGGAATATTGATTCGTGACTGAATATTACCTGACAAACATTTATAAAATCGATATTCTTCCTACATAGATACCTATGTATGTTACATCACGTACCTAAATAATTCTAGTCTCACGATATACGTCGTATTTAAATAATTCTAATCTCACGATATATGTGAATCTCCGGAATAAATGTTTCATGATTTGTGACTGAATATTATGTAACAAAAATAATAAAATCCGTATTTTTCCTACATAGATACCTATGTATATAATATCACGTACCTAAATAATTCTAGTCTCACGATATATGTGAATCTCCGGAATAAATGTTCTATAATTTGTGATTGAATATTACCTAACAAAAATGATATCCATATTTTTCCTACATAGACACCTATGTATATTATATCACGTACCTAAATAATTCCAGTCTCACGATATATGTCGTACCTAAATAATTCTAATCTCACGATATATGTGAACCTCCGGAATAAATGTTCCATGATTTGTGACTGAATATTACCTGACAAACATTTATAAAATCGATATTTTTCCTACATAGACACCTACGTATATAATATCACGTACCTAAATAATTCCAGTCTCACGATATATGTGAACCTCCGGAATAAATGTTCCATGATTTGTGATTGATATTACCTAACAAAAATGATAAAATCGATATTTTTCCTACATAAATACCTATGTATGTTACATCACGTATCTAAATAATTCTAGTCTCACAATTTATATCGTACCTAAATAATTCTAGTCTCACATATATGAACCTCTGGAATAAACGTTCCCATTTCTCCCGTATCGTTCGTACACGGATCCACGAGCAGTGAATCGGTATTTTTCACGCTACACTTGACGGACCGAATGACGTTGTTACGTCGAATTAGAAAGCGATTTATCTTTCCCGGGCGTTCTTGACGTCTACTTCGGTCGGAGGTTCGTGTCGTTGTCGCTCAAAAGGAGATTACAAGTGTCCGTCACCTGTAGTTAATTTCAAATGACGCGAACGCTTCGAGCAATTTAACGAGAGCAAAGGAACGTCGCCGAGTGTTACCGTGGAAAATCGTTGGAAAATTCCTCGCGTGGCCGATTCGAAATTTTATCGTCCGTAGAAACCGTGGAAACATCGTTGCTCGAGATTGTTGCTCCGTGAACGATACAACATTGCAATGTCGTCGATGGCGGTACGAGTCTCCCGCACGATGACATCCTGACGTCTCTGGCAACGCGACTAATCGATTTTATGCATTTTTTGCACCGGGATACTTTACGAGCATCGATTACCATTCCACCGCGAACGCCACCGTGTCAATTGCTCTTATATCGCGTTTTTTATCGAGCCATCGCGGCACGTACACCGTACTGTGGAAACTTGTCGCGCGTTTCTCGACGGATTTATAGACACGCTTTAAATTAATATCACCGCTGTGGACGATCGCGAATTGCCACGTACACGCCGCTTCGATCCTTTCTGGCACGCGTGGCGCAAAGTTTGCAACCTGGTGGTCTGGAGTGCGAAACACAGACCAATGGTCACCGCAACGAAACGTACGTCGCGTAATTTAGGGTACAGAATATGGAGCAATGATTGTCGAGTCGAGGTTAACTTGGTAACAACCCTTTCGTTGCAACTCGGTGTATATTCGGAATTATAAAATATTTGTTACGTTTCGTTGTTGCTTGAATTTTAATTTGAGATATTTTTCTAATGGAAAGATTTTTATTCGGATCTCAAGAAAATATCCAATTTTAATAAGTATCGTTGAAATTTTGTTTCAAAATTTTCTTTCGAGCTCCAATTGATAATTATTTCGAGATTAGGTGCGTTGAAGAATAAATAATAGTAAAGAGGTATCGTTGAAATTTTGTTTCAAAGTTTTCTCTTGAGCTCCAATTGATATTTCTTTCAAGATTAGGTGCGTTGAAAATAAATAATAGCAAAGAGGTATCGAAAATTTGTTTCAAAGTTTTCTCTCGAGCTCCAATTGATAATTATTTCGAGATTATGTGCGTTGAAGAATAAATAATAGCAAAGAGGTATCGTTGAAATTTTATTTCAAAGTTTTCTCTCGAGCTCCAATTGATATTTCTTTCAAGATTAGGTGCGTTGAAGAATAAATAATAGCAAAGAGGTATCGTTGAAAATTTGTTTCAAAGTTTTCTCTCGAGCTCCAATTGATAATTATTTCAACATTAGGTGAGTTGAAGAATACATAATAGTAAAGAGGTATCGTTGAAATTTTGTTTCAAAGTTTTCTCTCGAGCTCCAATTGATAATTATTTCGAGATTAGGTGCGTTGAAGAATAAATAATAGTAAAGAGGTATCGTTGAAATTTTGTTTCAAAGTTTTCTCTCGAGCTCCAATTGATAATTATTTCGAGATTAGGTGCGTTGAAGAATAAACGATAATGAAGTGATATTCGTGTGAACACGAAATGAAAATATTGTACGTAGCAGGCATTTGGCGGTAACGACACAGTTTTATTTTTTCTCTCGCACGATAATCTCGCTGGCTTGTCGTCGAGCAGCTTGGCTATTTGTTCCAACAAGCGCGTTGAAACAAAGAACGTTGTTAGAGTAGCGTGTACTTGGGTAATAGCGTGGGTAAGCGAGAGAAAGAAGGATTGGCGTGTAAGATAAATATGAAGATGCACGTAGAAATGTGCAACGTCGAGGACAGAGATGTATAGTTAACGACATACAGAACTCGGTTGACCGAAGAAGAACACCAATCGTAGAGGCTGGACGAGGAGAACAACAAACAAACCTACCAAGATACGAAAATAAGAACAATTAACGAACCGAAACGATCACAGTTGCGATCAACCGTTCGTTTTGCAACAGGTTACAGCAATACTTGAGAGCGCTGAAGATATATATTAGGTTGTTCGAAAAGTCATTTCATTTTATTCTTATGAAAATGAAACACATTTTTCTTTAGAGCGTACAAACATTTTATTAAATTACACATTCTCCATTTTGGAAAAAACGAATTTACTTTCCGAACCCAATATTTCGAACGTAAAATACAATCATGGATACGTGAATGATACTATCGTTTTGAACAATCTCTCGAGAAAAAAATGAACGAGACGAAAATCGAAAGCTTCTCACGCAATCGCACGAAAGTTCCTTGCAACTATTAAAGACGATCTCGTTGAAAAGAGGCCCCCCATGTGTCAAGAAATTCTTTCGAGCAGCGAAATTCTCACGAACCCCCCAGTTTTTCACTTGGAGGCGCGAAAAGAATAGAAAAAAGTCGAGACGCGAATGGAAAACCCGGGAACGACGGAAAAGGGGGTAATATTACGTCAACGAACGTAAGGGGGGGACGAGGGCGGACTGAGAGGGGGGTGTAGCCGCGTTGAAACGCGCGACTTCTTTTTACTCTCGTGCCCCCGTAAAGTTCTTAATTAAATTCAGCTACCTCACGGTGCCGTGGAAAAAGTCTCGAGGAAGAACCGTGAGCCCGCGAATTAAGCGCTTTCCGCGACGAGAGCCGGCCCCCGGCCCCCTTAGCCCCCCTCTCGAATCCTCTTTCGGGGCTGAATAATTCCCGAGACAAGTGGTTCCGTTTCCGCGTGAATAAACAATGAATTATGAATAATTGCAGCGAATTCGTTCGAGCGTGAACGTCGTTTACGGGGACCTTCTCTTGGAAAATTGCACGCCGCGTTAATAACCCCCCATCCCATCCCCCGTACCCCCTCCGTTAGCTCGACGAGCGAAGTCGACTGCGAGTAAAAGAGATGAAAGAAACGGACACGGTTTTGTCTCCGTTTCGTCGGTATAATTAATCGGTTATCACAGTGATTCCGCGGCTGCGTCGCTTAAATTGCTTTTCCAGCTACGGGGCACCATTCGCCCCCATTCGAGTAAAAAATAATCGCTCCAAGGTGTAGACACACGGGGTACGAACCGGGCGCGTTTCACGGCTGTTTTGCACGTGGATGGAAACGTTCCCCGGATCGTGGAGGAATAATTGAATTTGTTGATTATCGAAATAGGAGACTGAGTACGTTCTCTCGGGACGAGTGCTTTCGACGTAAAGTCGAGAAAGATTCTTCGTGGAGGATAATAGCGATCGATAGGATTTTCGCCTTTAAATTATCAATGGATGATCGATGTATCACCACTCGGTTTTCGAAAACCACGAGTTATTGTATACATACGGAATTTTAGAGAACGATGAAGTATCGCACGAAAAGTAAAAATGTTAGGAAATTGTAATTGATCTTCGAAAATAAAGGAGAGTTTCTCGAACGTAGCGATATATGATCTATTATTTGTTTTCGGTTCTGAATAGTTGCGAATTGACGCAAAAGATTCAAAAAGTGGCGGTGCGTGTGGTTACTACCAGTGAATTTACTTCGTGTAAGTTTTATACGTTCTTTCACGTTAGGAAACTTTTCAATATCGTAATACAATGTTCCAAGTTCGCAGCCAATTAGCTCGGTACTACCCGCGACGAATAATTATTGTTCGTCGCGAGTAATACCGATTACCAGGTCTCACCGCGTGGAGGTTGCTGCGAGTGGAGACCCGGAGAGAGATAGATGGAATCAAAGTTCCATCGATCTCTCTCGATACGCGATACAAACGATGTTACCAAACCGGGGAGATGGAAGGAATCAAAGTTCCTTCGATCTCCTGGTTCAGTTCTGCCGAGCAATCACATTGTGGAAAAAATGAGGCAAAATTAGGAAGACGCGACGCGAACCGTGCAGCTGGTTCTACTAGGTCAATCCCGTCTCCCCTCGTTGGGCCCGATTGTCGAGGGAAATGCGCGACGCCTCCACTCCTCCTCAGAGGAGGAGTGCCCCGTTTCTCTCAACTCCGTGTCAGCACACGCAGACCGTGGACCCGACTGTTGAAGCTTTACGAAGAGAGGGTCCTATCCTGGAGGCTTCCGCAGGGACCGGCATGGATACCTGCCCCTGTGTTCACTTCATATCTTCCGAGAAGCGGACACACCAGAAGAGACGACGATTGACCGTTCGGACCAGCTACACGGCCGGTCACTTGCTTATGCAACAAGCAGTGGTGACCGGACCGAGGAACGAGGAAGCGAGCAAAATTAAGCTAAAGATTGGATAATTGCTCGGCAGATCACAGATATTTGTACACGGTGGCCTTAAAACTAACTTATTCTAAACTTAACTAAAGATCCCGCGGCAGTTGCGACGAGGGAGTCCTCTTCGTTCTTCATTTTCCGATGTGCTTACCTAAGAGA
This sequence comes from Ptiloglossa arizonensis, assembly GCF_051014685.1. Classification (NCBI taxonomy): domain Eukaryota; kingdom Metazoa; phylum Arthropoda; class Insecta; order Hymenoptera; family Colletidae; genus Ptiloglossa; species Ptiloglossa arizonensis. The sequence goes on from NC_135049.1 coordinate 28,911,126, forward strand.
AACCTAAAGTCAAGGCGTGATAGAAAATAGAAATGAAGTTGATTAATGGTTAAATACAGTCATGCAGTAACAAAGAAAGTAAATGAAGCAGTGAGAAAAAAATAAGCATGGAAAAACAAGTACGAATTAAAATTGGGGAGTTAGTAAAAAAGAAAGAAGTAAATGTCCATGGCTGTCCGCGGAGGGTCCAGGTACCTAAAATGGAGATGTCCGTCCACCTCGAAGGCTCCTCCTGGAATGAAATTTTTGGCAACCGAGGGGGGCTATGTATACCACAAACAAGGTGACTTACCGTTACTTCGATTGTTATTGTTCGATTTAATCGAATATTTCAAGAAATCGATGGCTTTTTAACCATTATTTATACTAGGACATTGTTAATAATTGTTCAAACTATAATACTACGACGGTTGTTAATAATTATCATAAATAAACATCAAGATATTGCGAAATCTACGAAGACGAACGGTTTCGGTAAATGTTTGTTCATTTCCGCGATTGTTACTAACATTTACGCATGTTCCCAATATTGATCGAACAGTGTGCATCTTATTTATGCATTACACATGATTAAGCACCTTATAGAAATTGATTTTGATCGAGATTCGAAGTAAAAACGTATTTCGTAAAGTTTTAAAGCATGGAAAGTAACAATTGTCTATTTCGTACATTAATTTAACATTTCTTTAATTCTTATAATTTACACAGTACGCGCAGAAGTAGCATTTTTTACTTAAAAGCATCGAAATTCAATTAATCGCTTTTTTAGATAGAAAAATCATCGCGATGAACAATTGTGAATCGATAATCGATTTGTGTGGCCTTGACAATGTCGGTTGAACGTAAATGAAAAATTCCACCGCGAAGGAAAAATACTTCAACGAAATGATATTTCAAGCCATTATTTGTACTGGGACATTGTTACTAATTGTTTAAACTATGATCCTACGATGGTTGTTAATAATTATGATAAATAAACATCAAGTATTGCGAAATCTACGAAGACGAACGATTTCGGTGAATGTTTGTTCATTTCCGCGATTGTTACTAACATTTACACCTGTTTCCAATAGTGATCGAACAATGTGCATCTTATTTATGCATTAAAAATGATTAAGTACCTTATAGAAATTGATTTCGATCGAGAATCAAAGTAAAAACGTGTTTCGTAACGTTCCAAAGCATGGAAAGTAATAATTGTCTATTTGGTACATTAATTTAACATTTATTTAATTCTTATAATTATACAATTCGCCAAGAAAGTGTATTCTTTACTCAAAAGCGCTGAAATTTAATTAATTGCTTTTCTACATAGAAAAATCATCGTGATAAACACTTGCGAATCGATAATCGATATATTTAGCCTTGACAATGTCGGTTGGACCTCAACGAAAAATTTCTTCGCGAACAAAGAATATTTGAAGAAATTGATGGTTTTTAAGCCATTATTTATACCAGGACATTGTTAACAATTGTTTAAACTAGTGTCCTACGACGGTTTTTAACATTTATGATAAATAAACATCAAGATATTGCGAAATCTGCAAAGGCGAACGGTTTCGGTGAATGTTCGTCCATTTCCGCGATTGTTATTAACATTTACGCATATTCCGAACATTTATGTTACAGAATTCATCTTACTTATGCATTGTAAATGAGTGGTTTGCCTATAGAAATTAAATTTGATCGAAAATTAAAGTGAAACGTGGTATTCATACGTTTCTCGATTTTCGATTAAAATTAGTATTTGTAAATTAATTAATGATTTATAATGCACAAACAAGGTGCACATTGTAATGTTAATATTCGGCACGTGCGTAAATGTTAATAACAATCGCTTACAGAAAGAAACATTCGCTAAAACCGTGGCCCTTCGCAGATTTTGCAATACCTTGATGTTTATTTATCATAATTATAATCAATCGTCGTAGGACTATAGTATAAACAATTATTAACAATGTCCTAGTATAAATAATGGCTTAAAATATCATTTCGTTGAAGTATTCTTCGTTCGTGATGGAATTTTTCATTAAAGTTCAACCGACATTGTCAAGGCCACACATATCGATAATCGACTCACAAGTGTTTATTACGATGATTTTTCTATCTAGAAAAGCGATTAATTGAATTTCCTCGCTTTTAAGTAAAAAGTACAACTTCTCCGTGTATTGTGTAAATTATAAGATTTAATCAAATGTTAAATTGATGTACCAAAAGGACAATTATTAATTTCCATGCTTTCAAACTTTACGAAACACGTTTTTACTTCGAATCTCGATCAAAATCAATTACTATAGGTTACTTAATCATTTTTATTGCATAAATAAGATGCACATTGTTCGATTAATGTTGGGAATATGCGTAAATGTTAATAACAATCGAAGAAATGAACAAACATTCACCGAAACCGATCGCCTTTGCAGATTTCGCAATACCTTGATGTTTATTCATTATAATTATTAACAACCGTCGTAGTTTTATAGTTTGAACAATTATTAACAATGTCCTAGTATAAATAATGGCTTAAAACGTCATTTCGTTGAAATACTCTTTGTTCGCGAAAGAATTTTTCGTTGAGATCCAACTGACATTATCAAGGCTACACGTGTTGATCACGATGATTGTTCTATTTAGAAAAGCGATTAATTGAATTTCGACGCTTTTAAGTAAAAAATGCAACTTCTGCGCGTATTGTGTAAATTATAAGAATTAAATAAATGTTGAATTAACGTACCAAATAGACAATTATTACTTCCATGCTTTAAAACTTTACGAAACACGTTTTTACTTCGAATCTCGATCAAAATCAATTTCTATAAGGTACTTAATCATTTGTAATGCACAAATAAGATGCACATTGTTCGATTAATGTTAGGAACATGCGTAAATGTTAATAACAATCGCGGAAATGAACAAACATTCACCGAAACCGTTTGCCTTCGCAGATTTTTGTTGAAATATTCGGTTAGATAGAACAAAGACGATCGAAGTAGGGGAAGTGACCTTGTTGTGGGTATATAAGGAGCCCCCGGTTAACGAAAATTTCATTCCACGGGGTGCCTCGGAGCTGGACGGATCTCTCCATTTTTCGATTTTAGGTATCTGGAAGGAGGGAGGAGGGGGAGGGAGGCCATCTTGGTAACCGGTACTGACTGCCGATAGGCGGTGGTCAGTACTGGCGACCCACTCTCTTAGTCCTTTCTATTTTTTCTCATTTTTTTCTTTATTTAATTTACTTTGTTTGTTCTCCGATTTTAATTTGTACTTGTTTTTCCATATTTATTTTTTTAATTTCTATTTTCTATCATGCCTTGACTTTAGGTTTCTCTTAGGTAGGCACAAGAGGACTTTCTCGTCGCATTCACTATGGGATCTTTAGTTAAGCTTAGAATAAATTAGTTTTAAGGCCACCATGTACAACTATCTGTGATCTGCCGAGCAATTATCCAATCTTAGCTTATTTTTGCTCGCTTCCTCGTCTCCCAGTCCGGCCACCTCTGCTTGTTGCATAAGCAAGTGACCGGCCGTGGAGGTGGACCGAACGCTCGATCGCCGTCTCTTCTGGTGCGTCTGCTTTGAGAGAGAACATGCTGCGGACACAGGGGCAGGTGTTCGCACCGGTCCCTGCGGAAGCCCTTGATCCATCATAAGACCCTCTCTTCGTCATCCTCCGTGAGTCAGGTCCACGCTCTGCGTGGCTCCTGGCTGCGGAGTTGGGAGAAACGGGGCACTCCTCTAGAGGAGTGGACGGCGTCGCGCAGTTCCTTGAGAATCGGGCCCACTGAGGGGAAACGGGACCGACCTAGTAGGAACAACTCCACGGTTCGCGTCGCGTATTCCCCAATTTTGCCTCAATTTTCCATAATGTAATTGCTCGGCAGAATTAAACGAGGAGATCGAAGTAACGTTGATTCCTTCTATCTCTGCAGTTAGAATAAGTTAGCTTTAAGGCTGTGATCTGCCAAGCAATTATCCAATCTTTAGCTTAATTTTGCTCGCTTCCTCGTTCCTACGTGTAGGTGGTCCGAACGGTCTATCGCCGTCTCCTCCGGTGTGTCCGCTTCCAGAGGGGGCATGTTGCGAGCACAGGAGCAGGCATTTTTGCCGGTCCCTGCGAAAGCCTCCGAAATAAGACCCTCTCGTCGTAAAGATGGAGAAACGGGGCACTCCTCTAGGGGAGTGGACGGCGTCGTTCGTTTCCTCTTGAATCGAGCCCACCGAGGGGATACGGGATAGACCTAGTAGGACCAACTGCACTGTTCGCGTCGCGTCTTCCTAATTTTGCCTCATTTTTTCCACAATGTGATTGCTCGGCAGAACTGAACCAGGAGATCGAAGGAACTTTGATTCCTTCCATCTCCCCGGTTTGGTAACATCGTTTGTATCGCGTATCGAGGGAGATCGATGGAACTTTGATTCCATCTATCTCTCTCCGGGTCTCCGCTCGCAGCAACCTCCACGCGGTGAGACCTGGTAATCGGTATTACTCGCGACGAACAATAATTATTCGTCGCGGGTAGTACCGAGCTAATTGGCTGCGAACTTGGAACATTGTATTACGATATTGAAAAGTTTCCTAACGTGAAAGAACGTATAAAACTTACACGAAGTAAATTCACTGGTAGTAACCACACGCACCGCCACTTTTTGAATCTTTTGCGTCAATTCGCAACTATTCAGAACCGAAAACAAATAATAAATTATATATCGCTACGTTCGAGAAACTCTCCTTTATTTTCGAAGATCAATTACAATTTCCTAACATTTTTACTCTTCGTGCGATACTTCATCGTTCTCTAAAATTCCGTATGTATACAATAACTCGTGTTTTTCGAAAACCGAGTGGTGATACATCGATCATCCATTGATAATTTAAAGGCGAAAATCCTATCGATCGCTATTATCCTCCACGAAGAATCTTTCTCGACTTTACGTCGAAAGCACTCGTCCCGAAAGAACGTACTCAGTCTCCTATCTCGATAATCACCAAATTCAATTTGATGGTAAATTACCCAATCTGACATATTAAAATTTTGTTCTACCTTCCGATAACCAGCGAGCGATCCTTGTAAAGCCACGATTCCCCAAACAAGCCAAACTACTCTATCCCCCCAATTGCAATAATTAAACGTAGAATAAAATTATCCATATGAAATCTAAAAATTGTTCTCCGTACCCTAACCGTTATCTCCAATAACGTCTAAGAGAACCGAGAACAGTGCCCCGTACGATTATTATTACCACTTAATACAAAGTTACAACGAGCCCCGAATGGAAAACCTCCGCATGAGAAAATTCCGAGTCCGAGTTATCAACTAATCCTCGTAGCTACCGATATCCTCTCCCTGGTAGGAAGTTCCGTGTCCCCGTAGGAAACGCAATGGGGTCCCGGAAGTGCATAGAAGTCCGGCGGGATCAACGAGCTGGAATCCCTATTTATGGCAAGTATTTCGACATACGTGCGCCAGATATCCTCCGTGTTCTCCCGAGTGTCGTCGTTCCACCATAAAACATTGAAATCCTCGATAGACGCGAAATCGATAGGGTAGCAGTTCGCCGGGCCGATAGATCGGGCTTATTTTGTCAAATAAAGGGGCACCTTAATAACGAGACTTGGAACGGTGCCCTTTGAATCTCCGCGGCTCGACAAATTTTACTTCCCTCTTCCACGCCATTTCTGGACCACCTCCATCCTTGATATCTTTCGACGAAATCTTTATCGCGACCTCCAAGTTGCCCTTGGTGCAAAACGGTTGGCGAGGTTCGAGATTTTGTTTAATTTTCGCCCAAAAATGGGTCCGCTATGACCGCGAGCAACATCGATCCAACGATCATCGATACTTTTGTCTCGTCCGATCGGGGATAATAGAATCGCTCGGTGTCCGTAATTGTCAATTAAGCGTCGACGCCTAGTTCGGAACTAAATACGTAGCCCTCCCCGTATGTGTGTATATGTGTGTGTGTGTGTTGTCTGTCCACCATTCAGGTATACGGTGCGAATATTTTCCCTCCAATTACGCGAGTATCGCGGAAATTTAAGCATCGGTTGAATTTAAATGAAAACGCGCGAGGGAAACTCGAGAGGGAACGCAGTCGACTCTCGAACAATTCTACAGCGGCTTAGGCAGCAATAATTAAATTGCCGTGGCGGAATGGAAATCAACGTTAATTTCGCCAGACATCGGCCGCATTTTTCGAATAAAATCGTGGCTGCGAGCGATTCCGAGCGTCTCGACGCCAAGAAACGTATTCCATCGCGGTTTCTTTTTTTTTCTTTTTTTTTTTGTCCTGGAATAATTCCACCGCTGCCAATCGACGAAAAGGAGGGACAAATTTTTTAACCGCGAATTTTGTTATCCATCGTGGATACCAATTATTTGACAATGGTAGTACGAACTTTAGTAGTAATTCTTAAATTTTTTACTTTCGATCTTCTGACGAGCTGTGTGCACGAAGAATCGAGGATAATTGGTAAAGGAATGTTGGAAAATAAAATTTCTATTTTCTTCCAAACGTCCCCGCTTCTGTATAATGTCTCTTGAAAAAATAAGAGCGAACCTGACTTTTCGAGGAGAGAAATATTTTTGGAAAATTTGAAATATTCAAGTAGTCGACCGAATGCTGACCAACTCTGCTCGAAAATACTTCTTTGGTAACAGAAACATTGTGATCGAAGAAGAACGATCAAGCTTATAAAATGCGCTCTGTGCGGAAATTTGTTATTTCAGATTTTGAGATTCTTCTCTCTTCGCCTAAAAATAACCCAATGACTTAACTCTCCCAATGTAAAATATAATTAACAAATTTCCAAATGTTAGTCACTGGTGCACACAATGCACAATTTCAATTCTGTCTAACTTAAACTTACTACAAGAATAACACACTTTTACAAGTATCCAAAACAAAATTACACTCCCCATATATTAAATTGTTCAGAAAGTCATGTTTTTTCTCGTAAAAATGAAACACGATTTCTTTAGAGTGTATAAACATTTTATTCAATTCTATATTCTCCATTTTGGAAAACGAAATGGCATTACGAACAACCCAATAGTAATAATTAAGTTCCTCTATTTACAAAACGTGTAACCAACGATAAATACCAAGAACAATAAATACAATCGATACTCGACGAAATACGTTCATAATCGATCAAATCCCTCGAGCTGAAATAAATTGCCCTTCGAACTCCAAACGTATTGCAGAGGGTTCGGTATCATTTCACGTAAAACATTTACATGTCTGAAATCGACGTAACAGGGGCGTAAAAAACATTACAAGTGACAAATAAGATATAAATCTCCGTGCGAGAGAAACTCGTTCGCTTAAAGCGGGGTTCTCGAGATACCGTCCATAATCGTGTCTCGTGTCTCTCAGAACCGGAAAATAAGGGTATAACGGTGTCACGAGGGGGATGATGAGGGGTGCGAGGGGGTAGTGAAACAGGAACGCGAATAAGAGCGACGTTTCCTTGAAAATTTACATCCTCCTCCGTGGAATCCATAACAAGAAAACTTCGCCTCGATCTCTCGGGGTGGCCCGATACGAGACAAAGACCATCGATGAACAGGGGGTGGTAAGAGGGGGAGGGAGGGTACGATCGCGAATAAATCCTCGACGACGTCGTGGATTAGGCGTGCCGCTTATCCAATCCGCGTCGCGGACGGATTTACGCTCGAAAGTTTTCCAACGAAAACGAATTCTCTTTTCTCGGCCAGCCCCCTCTCTCTCTCTTTCGGCTGTTCCGTTATCCAGGGCGCACGTACGCGTGTTCCGTGTCTCGTGACAGGGGGTTGTAACAGGGTGAGAGATTCGAGCAACCCCCGGGCACGCGAATTCCTCCCCGATTTCGCGGGACACCGCCTCTTAAAGCGCGGAAAACTTCTCGAGTACAATTCTCTCGCTTTATTTGTCGCGAACATGGCGGAACGTTTCGCGAAGGAATCGTTTTTTGTTTTTTTTTTTCGAGAAAAAGCGAAAGAACGAAGACTCGCGACGATCTTCACGGAGGAACTGGACGTGGAGCGTGTATCATTTAGGCTATTTTGCGATAAGAGTTACGAAGGGGGAATAATTCTTTCGTTGGAACGCGTTTAAGGTTTGGGAAATTAAAAGTGTTCTTAGGGGAAGTAGTAGGAAAGTGTTTTTTTTTTTTAATTTTGTTTCGTAATCTGATGATCTATTATATATCGAGTTAACGATGTGTTTCGGGCGTGGTGGGTCGAGAAGGACCCAGAAAATGCACTCGAAGAGAAACGATCCCCTCTAGAACCCCTAAGAACACTTTTGCCCCTAAGTGTTCTTAAGGGAAGTAGTAGGGAAGTGTTTTTTTCATTTTTATTTTTTTTTTTTAATTTTGTTTCGTAATCTGATGATCTATTGATTATATATCGAGTTAACGATGTGCTCGGGGCGTGGTGGGTCGAGAAGGATCCAGAAAATGCACTCGAAGAGAAACGATCCCCTCTAAAACCCCTAAGAACACTTTTAATTTCGCAAACGTTAAACACGTGATCCAAGGAAAGAATTCTTTCCTCTTCGTAACTCTTATCGCAAAATAGCCTAAATGATTATCCTATTTGGTCTCGAGAAGTTCGTATTGTTACTTTCTTCTTCGAAGCTTCGCATATGGAAACTGTGTGCTTTTATCGAACAGATTTCTTCTTACACTTTGACGATATTCTCCAGATGAGAATTGCAAATGAAAGTTGTGTTAAAATTGTGTCCAGAAATATGTTATTAAGTAAGAGAGCGATACGAGAACAATTTATAGAGGAAGATAGGGATCTCTGTGTACAAACGAACAACGAATGGGGAATCGATTCCTCGTGATCGCGTTTTCGATGCGAAGAAACGCTTTTTTTTTCTTTATTTCGAAACGCGAGCGCAATTTCTTCGCCCTTTTGTCGATCCATCGAGTGTTTCGCTCGTATTTGATTTCCACTTTCCTTATCCACGTGTGCACGACTCTGAAACCCGAGTATGGTTGCTCCGTCTGACAGAGCACGGGTATACTTCACTGTGCGCAGCTTTGCCGGTGAATGGACTCGATAAATCAGAAACGGAGAAAGTGAATAAAAGTGTCTTCAGTTTCGTTGTGTAAACAGAGGCAAATGGATGCGCGAAACGTGTTACCAGAAATATCGTTGCGGATGGAATCGGTTTTGCGGACAATTTTCCACGGGTGGGATCATCCTTGGAAATATTTAGTCCCCGGCCTGTTGAACCGCGATAATAAGGAAACGAGTGTTCGATCGATCCAATTCGGGAGAATCGAGTCACCCTATATATCAGAGCTGCTCGTTTCCTTTGTAACCGTACCACTCTCCAATTGCGAAAAATGTGGAATATTTCAAATGGAAATTGTACTATTTTTGTGCGTCTGTGGATCAATGAGAAAAAGTGTGTTTATATTGAAAAATATAATTCACGACACTTAACGAAGTCCTGTGAATAATCGAGACGTGATTATCCAACTTTGAAAGATATAGAAACAAGCTGATAGAAAATGATCGCTGTAGTTGGTTCGTATCGATACGATGTAGTGTAGGGAGAAGGAAATGTTAGTTCTGTACTGAAAAACACATGGTACCATGAATAAGTAAAATGTGAATAGAGGAATAATTTCTGCCTAGCAGATTTTACAAAGAATAGAAAACATCCAGTACAATACTACTGATAATTCCTCTTGGAATTGATTTTGTATTGTAGGGAGAAGGAAAAGTTAATTTTGTGTTGAAAAACACATGGTACCATGAATAAGTAGAATATGAACAGTGGAATAATTTGCACTTATCAGGTCTTACAAAGAATAGCAAACATCCAATACAATACGACTGATAATTCCTCTTGGAATTAATTTTGTATTGTAGGGAGAAAGAAAAGTTAGTCTTATGTTGAAAAACACACAATACCATGAATAAGTAGTATACGAACAATGGAATAATTTCTGCCTAGCAGATTTTACAAAGAATAGAAAACATCCAATACAATACTACTGGTAATTCCTCTTGGGATTGATTTTGTATTGAAGGGAGAAGGAAAAATTACTCCTGTGTTGAAAAACATACGATACCATGAATAAGTAGAATGTGAACAGTGGAATAATTTCTGCCTAGCAGATTTTACAAAGAATAGAAAACATCCAATTCAATACTACTGATAATTCCTCTTGGAATTAATTTTGTATTGAAGGGAGAAAGAAAAGTTAGTCCTATGTTGAAAAACACACGATACCATGAATAAGTAGAATATGAACAGTGAAATAATTTCTGCCTAGCAGATTTTACAAAGAATAGAAAACATCCAATACAATACTACTGATAATTCCTCTTGGAATTGATTTTGTATTGAAGGGAGAAGGAAAAATTACTCCTGTGTTGAAAAACATACGATACCATGAATAAGTAGAATATGAACAGTGGAATAATTTCTGCCTAGCAGATTTTACAAAGAATAGAAAACATCCAATACAATACTACTGATAATTCCTCTTGGAATTGATTTTGTATTGAAGGGAGAAAGAAAAGTTAGTCCTATGTTGAAAAACACACGATACCATGAATAAGTAGTATACTAACAGTGGAACAATTTGCACTTATCAGGTCTTACAAAGAATAGAAAATATCCAATACAATACTACTGATAATTCCTCTTGAGATTGATTTTATATTGAAGGGAGAAAGAAAAGTTAGTCCTGCGTTGAAAAACACAAGATACCATGAATAAGTAGAATATGAACACTGAAATAATTTCTGCCTAGCAGATTTTACAAAGAATAGAAAACATCCAATACAATACTACTGATAATTCCTCTTGGGATTGATTTTGTATTGTAGGGAGAAAGAAAAGTTAGTCCTATGTTGAAAAACACACGATACCATTTATAAGTAGAATATGAACAGTGAAATAATTTCTGCCTAGCAGATTTTACAAAGAATAGAAAACATCCAATTCAATACTACTGATAATTCCTCTTGGAATTAATTTTGTATTGAAGGGAGAAAGAAAAGTTAGTCCTATGTTGAAAAACACACGATACCATGAATAAGTAGTATACGAACAGTGGAATAATTTTCGCTTACCAGGTCTTGCGTAGAATAAATCGTTCGATCGGATACGAGTCGTGAAGATAGTAATACCGGGCAAGATTAATCTTTGTTTTTCTCTACAATACACGGCGAGTTCTTTCGTTCCGCATCGGGGCAACGTTATCGCGAGCCACGGTTTTCTGGTTCAAAACGCTGTCCAACCCCGATACACGAGCTCGTTCCGCTATTTACTGTCGTGTCTGTTTCACAGCTGCGTTTCTGCTAGTCTGATATATTGCCAGCATATACGCGTTGCCTTTCCGTTTCCTGATTCGGCAGGAAATGAATCGTCCTCGATTAAACCGACAACACCGATAGGCCCTCACGACCACCGAATGTTTAACCAACGTTTAATCGATGCTCGTTCGAATCTTCCTTATTGCTGATTTTTCGAATTTTCGCGGGCAAAATTTTCAACCGCGGAGCCATTAATCGCGGCCCTGTCGCGGGCTCTAATCCCCGAATCGCAGAATTGGCCTTCGGCTGGGTCTCACCAGCGGTCTCGATCCCGAGCAAATCGCTCATGTGCAGTCTCGATGGCGAGCAAATCGCTCGCGGCAGCTAACATGCAGTCTCTAATTAATCCTTGTAAATGCTCCCGTAAATGCAACCACCGCCACTGTGATAGCATCCGCCAGTGACGGATCACGAATATTCGGGGTCCTGGGCAAATTTTAGTACCCCGTGCATCAACGACCATCGTATAAACACGAAAATTCTTGTAGAATAATTCAGAAAAATTGTGTCTCGCTCGTTCATTTTTCTCTAGGTATTTTACCATCTGTGTACTCCATCGCTATGTTTAATTCGACGAATATTTTTAATATTTTTTTAGAATTTGATGACGAATTACGAATATTCAGTCCTGGGCAAATTTTAGTCCTCATGGAACCCTGTGCATCAACGTCCATCGTATAAACACGACAATTCTTGTAGAATAATTCAGAAAAATTGCGACTCAGTCGTTAATTTTTCTCCAGATATTTTACCATCTGTGTACTCCATCGCTATGTTTAATTCGACGAATATTTTTAATATTTTTTTAGAATTTGATGACGAATCACGAATATTCAGTCCCGTGCAAATTTACATTCTTACGAAACCTTGTACATCAACGACCCCCGTTTAAACTCAGGGGTTTAAATTATTTCTTAAATAATTACAGAAATTTTATTGCTATGGTATATTATTCTTACGGTGTAATTCCGAAAAATCACGATTCGCTCGTTAATTTTCCTCCATGTAACTCACCATCTCCATCGTTGTGTTCAATTCAACGAATATCGTTTTAATATCCGATGGAAAATTCGATCGCATCTCGAAGAAGACAGAGTAAGAGAACCTTTTATGAAAATACTCGAACCGACTTTGTGCATCGAGAAACTTTCCTTTTTCGAGAGAGGCATCCGACTACCGGCATTCTTAACCGTTCTTTTTAAACAGAGCGAAAATTAAGTACTCTCTACAGGTCTGGTTCGACTTGAGCGGATTACTCCGGGCGAAATTCCAATCAGCGAACGCGATGCAACTCGTCCGACTCCGAACTTTGTTCTTAATTTCATTTGTCGACGAGAAACTCCTCTCCGCTCGACCCGATTTTTTTTTTATTAGCTCGATAACTGACATCCAATGAACGTTCTTGACTACAGAGAGAGAAAGAGAGAGATGGAGAGAGAGTTTGACAAGATAAACGATCTGGTTTCGAGTAGAGTCGATTCGCACCTTATTTTTGTCACGAAATTGAGGAACGACCGTTGCGTCTCGATCGCTGGAAATTCGTTGGAAAAATTCCTCTTGGAAAATTCTCAGTATGTTCGATCGTCGCGCGACTCGAACGCGGTTAATTCGTGTAATTAATACAAATATTTTCGGGAGCGACACTCGTGGAAACTGGAACGAAGACACTTCTCTTTTTTCATCGGTCGCGAAACGTCGATCCTCTTGACGAGAACAAGCGATCATTATGCACGTTCGTTGATTCGGAAGACACGGCCACTTCGGGTGCCTCGACGACTTTTTCTCCTCGTAAATAACAATCGACGAGAATTTTTTGTAACGATACTCGATACTTTCCGACGTTGTTTCGTAGTATACGATACTTCCGATCTGTATTAATTTCGCATCGATCGAATAACCGTAGTTTCGGAGTTATCCACTTTGAAAAAATCTAGTTCGTGAAAAATGTATAGTGTAAATGTAAAGATTAAAAATAGTACAAATTTCCCGTAGTTGAAAAACTAGTGTTTTCCTCTATAATACATTTTTTGTAATCAAAGTTATTTAATTATCTTTAAATTAGGAGACTAGGGTTCGTACGAAACTTTGCATGGAAATTAGACAAAAACCTATACAAAAAATGGAGAAGAGGAAAAGTCTTAAAAATCAACTGTCGATTCCAAAAATCTCCACTCTTTTCCCTAATTTTTCCCCAAAAAAAAAAAAAAATAGAAACGCGTTACGTTTCGTATGCATTTCCTATAATTAAAGTCATTTAATTATCTCTACATTCGTAAACTAGGATTCCTACGAAACTTTGCATGGAAATTAAACAAAAACCTATACAAAACCAATTCCAAAAATCTCGACCCTTTTCCCTAATTTTTTCTCAAAAAAAAAGCAACAAAAAAAAAACCGAAACGCGTTACGTTCCCTCGCGTGTACACGAAGCTAACAAAAAAAAAAAGCGGGTGAGCGTCGAGGTAGGGCGTCGCGACGATTAATTCGTGAAATATATTTCCTGTGCCCCCCTCTCCCTCCATCTTGTTTTCCTGTTCGATGACCGGATACCGATGAAAACGACGTTCGAATATCGCCAACGACTGTCGGATGTTCTAATTACTCGCCGCTTTGCGCGTTGATCTTTCTCTTCCTCTGGAATTTTTTTTTTTTTTTTTTGTTTCTCTCCTTTCTTTTTTTTTTTTGTGTGTTTCACTCCCCTCCGTTCCCGTTCTTTTTTATTCCGTTCGAAACAATCGGATCGGCGGGGTGCACAAAGCGACGTGCAACGTCGAGCCTCGATACGGAGGAACACGGGCCGCTGGCTGGAATGATACGGGAGAAAGAGAATCGACAGTCGATATTTGTCGGTCGTGGTATTGAAAAATTGACCCGACCTCGGACCCCCTCCCCCCACCCCTCGACCCACGTCCCTCGTCCACGGTGTCTCTATTTCGAAACGCTTCCTATATTTCCGGAGATTTCGACGCGAGTAAAATATCAACCGAGATGGGGATCGATCGATGATTTTTATTTGAGTTGAATACCACGAGAGTAAACTTAATTAGAGAAAAAAGGTAACAAAAATTTGAGGAGGTCTTTGGTGAGTATCTGAAAGTTGGGAGATACTTGGTAAAGCTTAAGATACTTTGTTTTTTCTATGTGTAAGAAATTATTGGAAAATATTTTTCAGAAGTTTTTTTTATAGAATTTTGAAAAAGAAGATAATTGGTATGTATAGTCGAGAAAAATAATTATTTCGGTGAAATGTACTGGTAGTTTGTAATTAACGTATTATTTGTGTCTTTCCTATGTGTAAGAAATTATTGGAAAATATTTTTCAGAAGTTTTTTTTATAGAATTTTAAAAAAGAAGATAGTTGGTATGTATAGTTGAGAAAGATAATTATTTCGGTAAAATCTACTAGTAGTTTTTAATTAACGTATTATTTGGGTTACTTTGATGTTTCACGTTCTGGTATTCCATGATTGATGATTTTTATTTGCGTTTAATACCACGATAGTAAACTTAATTAGAGAAAAAAGAAAAAAAATTTGAGGAGGTAAAAATTTGATACTTGGTGAGTATCTGAGAGTTGGGAGATACTTGGTAAAGCTTAAGATACTTTCTCTTTTCTGTGTGCAAGAAATTATTGGAAAATATTTTTCAGAAGTCTTTTTTATAGAATTTCAAAAAAGAAGATAATTGGTATATATAGTTGAGAAAAATCTACTAGTAGTTTTTATTTAACGTATTATTTGGGTTACTTTGATGTTTCACGTTTTGGTATTCCATGATTGATGGTTCTTATTTGTGATAAGTACCACGAGAGTAAACTTAATTAGAGAAAAAAGAAAAAAAAATTTGAGGAGGTAAAAATTTGATACTTGGTGAGTATCTGAGAGTTGGAAGATACTTGGTAAAGCTTAAGATACTTTCTTTTTTCTGTGTGTAAGAAATTATTGGAAAATATTTTTCAAAAGTCTTTTTTATAGAATTTCAAAAAAGAAGATAATTGGTATGTATAGTTGAGAAAAATCTACTAGTAGTTTTTAATTAACGTATTATTTGGGTTACTTTGATGTTTCGCGTTCTGGTATTCCATGATTGATGATTTTTATTTGCGTTTAATACCACGATAGTAAACTTAATTAGAGAAAAAAGAAAAAAAATTTGAGGAGGTAAAAATTTGATACTTTGTGAGTATCTGAGAGTTGGGAGATACTTAATAAAGCTTAAGATACCTTGTCTTTTCTATGTGTAAGAAATTATTGGAAAATATTTTTCAGAAGTCTTTTTTATAGAATTTCAAAAAAGAAGATAATTGGTATGTATAGTCGAGAAAAATAATTATTTCGGTGAAATCTACTAGTAGTTTTTAATTAACGTATTATTTGGGTTATTTTGATGTTTCACGTTCTGGTATTCCATGATCGATGATTTTTATTTGCGTTTAATACCATGAGAGTAAACTTAATTAGAAAAAAAAAAATTTGAGGAGGTCCTCGGTGAGTATCTGAAAGTTGGGAGACACTTGGTAAAGCTTAAGATACTTTATCTTTCCTATTTCGACACCGGAAGGAAATTAATATAGTAGCTGAATCTGTGTAAGAAATTATTGGAAGTCTTTTCAGAAATTTTTTCTATGAAATTCCAGGAAAGAAGATAATTGGTATATATACACGAGAAAAATAATTATTTCGGTGAAATCCACTGGTAGATTTTAATTAACGCATTTTCGTTCCTTTGATGTTTCACGTTCTGATATTCCATGCTTGTAGAATTCTACGAACGTTTAAAATATGACCAAGAAATAGAATATTGTTTAGAATAATTTCGACAGAACAGTTGGTCACTTTTAATCGACCTATTTATGTTTCTTTTCCCGTTTCGTTTACTTTTCTCTTTTCTTTCGTTTCTCTACGATATTTCCTGTTACAATATTTCGTATCGAGTGCATTGAAATTAACATCGCGAATTTTGCCATCGAATGTAACAAAACGATCATCGTGCTTTCGTACGATTCCCAATCGAGTGTTCCTGGGACTCGCGGTTAATTGGCCGTGTAATTCGTCGATTTTTCAACGAAGCAACGCGTGGAATCGTTCGGTGAAAAAAAAAAAAAAAATGCATAACCGCGTTTTTTTCTCCCCTTCCCCCACCCCCGCCCCCCGTCTCCTCCGCGTTGTTCCGTTTCGAAAGTTTCCGCCTATTTGTTCGCCAATCCCGCATCGACGAGGATTGATATTTTCCGACGAAAGGCAAATTGCGTTCTCCATTCGTCCGTGTACATATCTCGTTTAATATTCTCGATGGTCGCGTTAACATTTTCGCTGATTCGTGTAATTGTTACGATTATGGCCGCGTTTCTACGAGAAAGTTTCTCGCAACGAACGTATGTAACTCTCTCTTCCAGCTTCGTCGTCCTCCGGCGTATGTACCAGGTTGTTTAATAAATATTGTCGTGTTTTCCATTGTAAGAAAAGTAGTATGATACTCTGTCTTTGAACAACTGTAAATATTCCAAAGATAGATCTACACGAAACTTTATATACGTGTTCATCAAACTTCTAAAGATGTTAGTTACAACTTTAGAGAAATAAAACGTATATACCAGGTTGTTTAATAAGTTTTGTCGTGTTTTTCATTGTAAGAAAAATACTATGACACTCTGTCTTTGAACAACTGTAAATATACCAACGATAGATCTACACGAAACTTTATATACGTGTTCATCAAACTTCCAAAGATGTTACCAACATTTTTAGAAAAATAAAACGAACCTGATAACTCCATTTCTTATTGAACGATAAATCTACACTAAACTTCACACACACGTTCATCAAACTTCCAAATATGTTACCAACATCTTTAGAAAAATAAAACGAACCTGATATCTCCATTTCCAATCGAACGACAAAACTTATCGAGCGATCTATCACATATGGACATCCCCTTTGAAATTTAATAACGATCGAGTTCAATCACTCAGATTTCACCCAGTATTTACAAAAAAGTACGAGTTTACGTTTATATTTTACTATTATTTTATATTTACGTTCTCCACCGAGACGAATTAAAATCAGATGTTTATTCGGTAATTATCAAGACACGTTTATACCGACACGCTTGAACCACGGGGCTTAGAGTGATTACAGATTGTGTATACTTTCCTACCCCCGTACCCCACACCCCGTATTGTACGCGTGTTTTATACGAAACGATGGTGAACGTAAAACACGCTCGAACGTGACATACGAGAAGATCGACGCGTATTGGCGTTTAGATAGCGATACGAACGAAAATTGATACGTCGACGATGTTATTTAAAACGATACTTTACCTCGTTAAACGACACCGAGTCTCGTAGATGCATTTCCGGGGTAACGATCACGGTACGCGTTTGAAAAATGTCCAACGATCGTCCACGAACGTGTGAAACAACCAACGACTGATCGTTCGAAGATTATCTATCATCAGGTGACATCAATCTTTAGGAGTTACCAAAAACAAGCCATGATCCAGGTATGACAGTACCTGAATGAGATCGATTGAACTTTGATCTAAGCATCACTCTTATTTACCGTACCCCAAAGAAATTCAACAGGACAAGTCTAATCTTCAAACTGAATACTTGTGTCTCTTGCTAAATATTTTAATATTTTTACTATTGTTTTACGAAGTGTTAAAGTCGAGTAGATTCACGCGACAATAGAATTTTTGTTTCAGTAGAAAAGATTCATCTTTTCAATAATGGAATTATTTTTGTTTGAATATTTATTTTACCAAGTTTTTATTTTTGTTCAAATATTTATTTTGCCAAGTTTTTATTTTTGTTCAAATATTTATCTTACCAAGTGTAACCGTCGCTCGAAATTTTTTGGTAATTTTCTTTTTTTTTGTGCAAGAGTCTTGAATGTGTATGAAAAATATATATTTATGCTTTGGAGAAAGGAACTGGAGTTTTAAATACACCCTGCACGTTCGTTCGAATGAAATTGTTATTACACTAAATTATTTCCCCGTTGAAACGTTCGTTGACCATAATTTTTAAACTTGACCTTCGGATAACCTATACACGTTCACGGGATTAAAATTCTTATTACACTAAATTATTTCCTCCTTGAAACTTTCGTTTAACACAGTTTTCGAAATTCCTATTACGTTAAATTATTTCCCTACCTGAAACTTTCATTTAATACACTTTCCCGTAAATAAAATCCCCTTTCGAACACATTCGAGGGGATCGATTTAAATGACTCACCCTACGTACACCCCGCCCCCGAATTCGAGACCTCGTTTTCGTATCTTTCTTTTCAGTATTAATCGCACTCCCCGATATTCCTGCTCCCTCATCCTTCTCTGCTTTCAAACATGCCAACACACTCTTCGCTTCTTATTCCATCTATTTCCACGTGATAAAATAACTTTGAGGTTAAGTTGAACGCACCCTCTGGCTGTGCCTCGCCATTGGATAGATTATTCACGTAAGACAATATAACCTATCCTGTGCACTTGTGTGCGTTAAAATCTGACCTCGAAACGTATAATAATTTGTTCAATAAGTTTTGTCGTACGATAAAACTTATTGAACAGTATAGTGCTAGGTTGCTCGATAAGTTTTGTCGTTCGATAATTGAACAGTACTACATTGAACAGTACTACATTGAACAGTACTACAATGGACAGTACTACAATGGACAGTACTACATTGAACAGTACTACATTGAACAGTACTACATTGTACAGTACTACATTAAACAGTACTACATTGAACAGTACTACATTGAACAGTACTACATTGAACAGTTCTACATTGAACAGTACTACATTGAACAGTTCTACATTGATCAGTACTACATTGAACAGTACTACATTGAACAGTACTACATTGAACAGTACTACATTGAACAGTACTACATTGAACAGTACTACATTGAACAGTACTACATTGAACAGTACTACATTGAACAGTACTACATTCAACAGTACTACATTCAACAGTACTACATTTAACAGTACTACATTCAACAGTACTACATTCAACAGTACTACATTTAACAGTACTGTTCGATAAAACTTATTGAACAGTACTGTTCTATAAAACTTATTGAACAGTACTACATTGAACAATACTGTTCGATAAAACTTATCGAGCAACCCAGTACTGGTACTGTTCAATAAGTTTCATCGAACGACAAAACTTATTGAACCACCTATTATATACATACGTATATGAAATAACGATATGCGAAAAAATGCAAGGAATTGTGCGGATAAAATGTTACTCCCGTGAATGGATACGATTGGAACGTCGATGAATGCGCCTCGATAAGGAACAAAGTTTATCGGAGGATGCGCGACCATATTCACCCCAACTCGAAAAATAGGCGGATAGAACGATAGACATTGTATAATCTTTTTCGAAATGGATACAAACGTCGTTAGCCGCTTTAAGCGAGCCACCTTTATGCTCTTGATTCCGCCTTTAGCGCCGCGAAACGTATGCGCGGCCTCGCTATTTTATTTATCCTCCCTCTTCTTTTTCCTCTCTTTTTCTTTCTTTCTTTCATTCTTTTTTTATTCTTCTCTCCTCCATTTTGCTCCGCAGCGCGTACACGGAGTCAAAGGCCGTATCAAATGGCCCCCGACAAAAGGTAACAAGACGCTAACGATGCTTTATTTTTCGGACGATTTACGATAAAAGCTACCCGGAGTTAGTCAAATTAACCACCTTCCCTCGGTTGGTGGAAACGCGAACGAATCTCACGCGTGTACGTGTCGAACGAGACGCGAGACACTTGAAACGTTAACAATTTTTCCGAATCGGCAGAAAGAAGAAGAGAAACGAAGAAGAAAGAAAAAAAAAAATGGTCGCCTGCTACGGCCACATCGCCGAACCTGACGCGTATGCTAATGGCAATGAACGATCGTTGGTCGGAAATTTGCATAATTTCAAACGGTCCGCCCGGAGATGCGATCGATTTCACTCCGATGAGCTTCGATGCTCCGAGCCGCGTTAAACTACCGTGTGACAATTTCGTTTCAATTTTTGGCACATTATACTTCGAAACATCGAGTCTGCTCGATACATGTGCATCTTTTCAATTCTATCTCTCGATTTCTTCACTTTTCCTTTACACTCGTATTTTATTTTACACCTTCCTCATGTTTTATCTACCATTCCACTCCGTTTACGGGCACAAGTTATCGTCAAAACGTACTATTATCCCTAAGTCACATTTAACGTACTCGCAATGTTCCTAACCTCTAAAATTCTCAATTTTCTAAATCTCTCGTATTTTACGCAATTTCTCGCGTATTATTCTACTCTATTTATCTCACACAAGTTATCGTTAAATCGTACTATTATCCCTAAGTCACATTTAACGTACTCGCAATGTTCCTAACCTCTAAAATTCTCAATTTTCTAAATCTCTCGTATTTTACGCAATTTCTCGCGTATTATTCTACTCTATTTATCTCACACAAGTTATCGTTAAATCGTACTATTATCCCTAAGTCACATTTAATGTACTCACACGTTCCTAACCTTTAAAATTCTCAATTTTCTAAATCTCTCGTATTTCGCGAAATTTCTCGCGTATTATTCTGCTCCATTTATCGAGCACAAGCTATCCTGTTTCATTTACTGTTCCACTCGGTTTACGGGTAAAAATGATCGTTGAATCGTACTATTATCCCTAAGTCACATTTAACGTACTCACACGTTCCTAACCTCTAAAATTCTCAATTTTCTAAATCTCTCGTATTTCGCGAAATTTCTCGCGTATTATTCTACTCTATTTATCTCACACAAGTTATCGTTAAATCGTACTATTATCCCTAAGTCACATTTAACGTACTCACACGTTCCTAACCTCTAAAATTCTCAATTTTCTAAATCTCTCGTATTTCGCGCAATTTCTCGGGTATTATTCTGCTCCATTTATCGAGCACAAGCTATCCTGTTTCATTTACTGTTCCACTCGGTTTACGGGTAAAAATGATCGTTAAATCGTACTATTATCCCTAAATCACAGTTAACACACCTACCAGTCCCTAACCTTTAAAATTCTCAATTTTCTAAATCTCTCGTATTTCACGCAATAGCTCGCGCCCTGTTCCGCGTATTATTCCGTACTATTTATCGGTGAGAAATTATCGTTACACGCTATTATCGTTACGGTTGGATTGCATTACTTTGTTTTATCCACGCGTGTACATTGTCGAGGTCAGGTCAGCGCTTTAATCGTGTCCCGCCTCGTTCGCGTAATCGTCAGCATACTCCCCCCGCTTATCGGTACACGCGCGCATCCGGTACGCGCGATAAAGACGTTGAATGAAAACGAAATGAAATAAAAAATAAAAAAAAAATAAAAAGAAGACAACACAGAACCCCGAACTGCGTGGAACCGGAGTCCACGCGCATTCCGCAGCATCCGCAAAAACGGCTGGAACGTTCCAGGAATACTTGGCCGCGTTCTCAATGCGGCGATACACGGTGAACACATTCTATGCTTTTCCAGTGGCTGGAAATCGAGCACACTTTTCGAGCGAGGTATCAAATCTCTTTTTTTCACTCTGGAAATTTCCGTTCCTTCTTCGATCTCGGATGTACAAATTGGCGAAAAAGGAGGGAAACCTTTGAAATATCGAGAATATTATCGCGTCGATTATTAACGATTGTCCATCTCTATTTATCGATATACCAGGTGGAGGATCAGCAGGGGATAATAAAACGTGTACACTTGTACTTTTTCGTAATGTGCGCTTACGAGTGAATGCAATATCGGTGAGTAAAATTTTCATCAATGGAAGTAGAAATTCGAAATATTTAAACCTTCTCGAGCCGCAGTGGAAATATTTTAAATACTCGGTAAAGAAGGAGTAGCTACAAAATAGTGTTATAAATTGTTCCACTTGTGTAATCTACCGTACGATTAAATTAAGTGGAAAATACAAAAGGGGACGAAAGATCATCGAGATTGTGCCTGGTTCGTCGAACTTCCTATCCACGAAGGTAGAAACTCGAAATACTTAAATCTTTAAGTATTTAAATATTAAGTATGAAAATATTCCGGATACTCGCTAGGAGAAAGTATCTACAAAGTAACGTTGTAAACGGTCTCGCATCGGCGAATAAATTCTGTAACGATGAAATTAAGTGGAAAGTACAAAAGGGGGAGGAAAGATCATCGAGATTACGCCACGTGGGGTGATGTTCCTCGAATAGTACCGATTCTGTAAATTTCCATTGTTCTCGGCGCCCACGTCGATGCAACACACGGAACGCGAAGCTTAATTAAGACTCCCCTCCAGCTCCTCCAACCACCTCCTCCTTCTCCAGCTCCGTCGCGATATAATTCCATTAACGTGGAAACGGGCGTAATTTTATTTCGTTCCCCGTTTCTCCGATTCGTTGGGTTTCATCGTCTACCCGACGATTTATCGTGTGATTTTAATATCTACGCCCAACCCGGGATTTCTCCGCGCTAAATCCGATTATTATTCGCTAATGGCATTATCCCGGCCTTTTTAACACCGTCGGGACCGCTCGACCGCTCAAAAATCCCCGGGAACTTGCATAATTTCGATGAACACCACCCCATCCCCTCCCCCCTCGTTCATTCGTCCCCCCCCCTCCTCCTCCTACTCTTCGAGTCCAATCGATTCCGCGCTGATGAACTTTAACGCGCCTCGTGTAATGCGTTCGACCGCCAAACAATGGCGCGAAATCGATTTTCCGTCTACAGTGAGCCATCCGGGTTTAGAGTCGTGCTTTGTCTTCGTACTGACGATCGTGAACCGGAAGTAAGAAGGAGAGACGGAT
This sequence comes from Ptiloglossa arizonensis, assembly GCF_051014685.1. Lineage (NCBI taxonomy): Eukaryota > Metazoa > Arthropoda > Insecta > Hymenoptera > Colletidae > Ptiloglossa > Ptiloglossa arizonensis. Next base: position 28,934,265 of record NC_135049.1, read on the forward strand.
GCGAGTAAATTTCCATTTCTGTTTCGAATCGCGCGAGTCGATCAGCCGCGTTTCTGAATCACTACTCGAGGGCTGGAGAGATCGTCGAACGAAAGTTCTCTGGAATATATTGTGAAACGACTCGGTATTCGAATACTATTCACCGGAGACACCAATAGGTGGGACCAAGTGTTAAAGTGAGAGGAATTTTTATCGGTAGGTTCGAATGAACGAAAACAGAGATATTGGAAGATTTGAGAGAGGATTGGTTACAGTTAGAGGGTTAGAGGGTTAATACTATTCTCTGGAGATAAGATTGGTTACTGTTGGAGAGTTAGAGGGTTAATACTATTCTCTGGAGACTCAAATAGGTGACTCTCCAATAGGTGGGACCAAGTGTTAAAGTAAGAAGAATTTTTATCGTTAGGTTTGAATGAACGAAAAGAGGGGTATGGAACCTTTGATAGGATTGGTTACAATTAGAACTTTAGAAAAAATAGCAATAGAAAAATTAATACTATTCTCTAGAGACTCAAATAGGTGACTCTCCAATAGGTGGGACCAAGTGTTAAAGTGAGAGGAATTTTTATCGGTAGGTTCGAATGAACGAAAACAAAGATATTGGAAGATTTGAGAGAGGATTGGTTACAGTTAGAGGGTTAGAGGGTTAATACTATTCTCTGGAGATAAGATTGGTTACTGTTGGAGAGTTAGAGGGTTAATACTATTCTCTGGAGAGTCAAATAGGTGACTCTCCAATAGGTGGGACCAAGTGTTGAAGTGAGAGGAATTTTTATCGTTAGGTTTGGATGAACGAAAAGAGGGGTATTTGAACCTTTGATAGGATTGGTTACAGTTAAAACTTTAGGAAACATAGCAATAGAAAAAATAATACTATTCTCTCGCTGGAGATTGCAATAGATGTCTTTCCAATAGGTGGGACCAAGTGTTGAAGTAAAAGGAATTTTTATCAGTAGGTTTAGCTGAACGAAAACAGGGATATTGGAACCTTTGATAGGATTGGTTACAGTTAGAGGATTGGAGGGTTAATACTATTCACTCGCTGGAGACTGCAATAGGTGTCTCTTCAATAGGTGTGACCAAGTGTTAAAGTATTGGGTTATTCGGAAAGTTATTCCATTTCCCAAAATGGAGCATATATCATTTAATAAAATGTTTACATACTCTAAAAAAATCATGTTTCATTTTCACCAAAAAAAACGAAATAACATTCCAAAAAACCCAGTAACAGGAATTTTTATCGTTAGGTTCAGATGAACGAAAACAAAAATATTGGAACTTTTGATAGGATTGGTTACAGTAATAACTTTAGAAAAAATAGCAATCGTGACGTTTTTACAAATGATTTCTACATTCTTCTACAATCGTCCTCGATCATCGACATCCGTATCAATTTTGCAACGATCAAAGCTTTCTTCTTGAATACTTCAAAGACCCTACAAATAACAGTCGAAGTAAAAATTTCTGAGCGTTTTTCTCTCCATTTCAACGATGAATTCATCCAAGTAAAAAAGTAAAGATTGTCGAATTTAAACGAAAATTCTCTGTCCCGGCGACAAAGTATACAACGTATTTCGATTATTCGTTCCGTGATCCGCGATTCTCGCGGCGTTGTATACGTGAGCGGCGCCATCTTAACCGGAAATCATCGAACGAAGACGATACAGGTCCGCTCGTAGCGTTGGATAACGTATAATAGAATCCTACGGTGAGAAGATGAGTTCCACGCTGGATACTTCAGGATATTAGAAACGTGCGTGGATTACAGACCGCCAGCCCGGTGACAAGAACCGGAAATGGACATGGCCGTCCGATATACTCGTGGCTCTCGGACCCTCGAGTGGACTCGAGACGGAGTCAGACAGTGGGTAGGGGGGTTTAAGAGGAAAAAGGGGAGATTTAACGGTCCAAGGAACTCGAACGGCAAATGGACCCGTGGGGAGGTCGGTGAGAACCCTTTCCGAGTTTCGAAATTGAATGCGCGATTCCGCTTCTGCGTAGGAAACCACCGTAGCTGGTAAAACAGGATAAACCGTGTCCCATCCCGCGTCGATGAAACGAAATTAATTTTACTCGGGGATTTCGGACGGTGTCGGGCCGATATTTGGGGCGAAAGTGGCGTTTTAACGAGCGGGCAACGAGCAACGAAATATTTTTCGACGAGCACGCTGGTAGATCGTCGGGACGATCGGGGTGGAAAGTTCGCGAACGAATTTAATAATTTTATCCGGAGAGTGGAAACGATCGCGGTGAACTACACCGTGGGTATTAGTTCGCCCGATTTCCGAAATGGAACCTGTTATTCCCCGAAAAATTGACCATTATATCGCTCGCGCGTGTCCCGGTGAATTTTTCTCTATCTCCCCCCACTTACACCACCTCTGTCCTTGTTTTGTACGCGATAGATTTGCTTCGACGAGTTCGATACGCGGTAACCCGTTGTTTCGCGCACCCCGAGCGGAATATTAGTTTACACGATTTTGGAACAGAAGCTGTTGTTCCGAAATCGAGCGAATCGTTTCTCCGTGTACGCGCGAATTCTTTTTATTTCGATAAAATATGTGTATATATATTTATATGTATGTATATATATACATACTCGTATACTTCGACGAACTGGATACCGACGTGTACGTCCCATCTTGTTACACCCGTTGATGGGAAGCGCGGAAAATCGCCGATAATACGATTCAAATAACAATTGCCAATTAAAACGACGCGATCCACGAGGGTTGCGTTAAAAACTCCCCGTTTCTACGACGACCGCTGGTTTCCGTATATTTCGATCAGAGTCGTCGAATGCGAGAGGTAGATTGATAAAGAAAAAAGTGAAAAAAAAGAGGTAAAAATTTATATATAGTGTGTGTGTGTGTCGTTGAATACGAGGGGTAGTTTGAAAAAGAGAAATATGAAAAAAGAAGTATATGTGTGTGTATATATATAAAAGTAACAATTTAGGTATATATATACAATATATAGTGTAATGAATTTATGTATATATAGTGTGTGAGTGTATATATATCGTTGAATACAAGGGGTAGGTTAAAAAAGAAAATTGTGAAAAAAGAAATACATGTGTATATGTGTGTGTGTGTGTGTGTGTGTATATAAAAGTAAAAATTTATATATATATATATATATATATATATATATAGTGTGTGTGTTTGTGTATATCGTTAAATACGAGGGGTAGGTTAAAAAAGAAAAATGTGAAAAAAGAAATATGTGTGTATGTGTACATATATATTTATAAAAGTAAAAATTTATATATATAGTGTGTGTGTTTGTGTATATCGTTAAATACGAGGGGTAGATTAAAAAAGAAAAATATGAAAAAAGAAATATATGTGTATGTGTACATATATATAAAAGTAAAAATTTATATATATAGTGTGTGTGTTTGTGTATATCGTTAAATACGAGGGGTAGATTAAAAAAAAAAAATATGATAAAAGAAATATATGTGTATGTGTACATATATATAAAAGTAAAAATTTATATATATATTGTATGTGTGTGTGTATATATATATAGTTGAATACGAGGGGTAGATTAAAAAAGAAAAATTTATATATACATACATACATAAAAAAGAGAGAGAAAGAGTAGGAAAAATCAGTTTGGAAGCGCGATTAAAGTAAACCGGCGGGTCGTCGATGCGAACACCTGCAATTTTAATCCCGTCGCTACAAATTGGACCGCCGATAAATTCGTATGATCCAGATATAAACATACTCCGGGCTGTCTGTATTCGACCCGTTTCCGTCGGATTCGTGTCGCTCGATTTTTTCGCGGGCAAACAAACATCTATTACCGATCCACGCGCGTTTAATTTCACTCGGTTCGCTCACGATAGCCGAAAATCGTACATCCCGCGCGATATGTTCGCAATTCGCCATTTCGAATCGCTCGCGAATTCGTTCCTCGTTCAATTCGTCGTCTCGGTTTTCGATGATTTCCACGTCACGATCTCCTTCTCGCGGGAACTCCGCTTCCCCTTTCGATAAAAGTAAAAGCCGCGAGTACGACCATAAATCGAGCAGTTCTATACCTACAAGCGTCCTTAACCCTGACCACGAGACCAAAGATCGATTATCGAGGCGTTGGATTACCTTGAAATGAAAATGCTCTTCGAAAACGACACTTTTTTCCCTCTTCGCGATAAAAAACATCGAAATTTCTCTTTCCAAAGGACAGTCGATGTTCTTTCGATGATGTTTCTCGAATCTCGAGAGAACCTTCACATTCATACCGATGTTCGAAGAACATACCTCGTGTAGGCATAACCTCGATGATCTTCCATTGCATTTTGCACCTTCTACTTAATTTAATTATACGATAGATTACACAAATAGAACCATTTGTAACGCTATTTTGTAGATACTCTCTTCTACCGAGTAAGTCTAAAATACTTCCACCGTGGCATAAGAATACTTAAATATTCGAAATTTGTACCTGTACAGACTTCACTCACAAGTGAAAGTCACGAAAGAATATTATACGTTTCGATATCACCTACCAATCCTCCAGGGAGTACATCGTTGAACAGAGATGCACGAACGTTAATTATCGACGCGATATTTTCGATATTTCAAAGAGACGCGTTCCATTCCTTGTTCGTTGATTTCTATATCCAACTTGGAAGGAAAATTAATCCGAAGCAGTGGTTCCGCCACTCGTGCCCTTTCGATGATAAAAGATGGATGAAACTTCGATTCTACGCGATCACCGTACCGTGCACGCGCAGCTGCTAGTGCGTGTGACCGCGCATCGGCGGAACCTGTCCGCGAGTAGCTCGCCGGTTCATTTCCGATCTGTCGCGGAGCTCACTCGAGTGGACATTTTTCGTATCGTTTCGACGAGTGGCGAGCCTCGACGTAGGAACGAGGTCGTAAAGTACCGCGAACAGGGCCAATCTTAATGATAATAAAAATAATGATAACCGTGATCGCGACGAGGGAATAATAATCCGTTGAAAACTTAAGGCCGGGACGAAATTGTCGGTAGTAAAAGCTTAGCACTCCATCGATGTTCCTCGTTCCCCCGCGGTTAACCGTGGTAAGTCGAGGTCTGGTCGTTCACCGACGACGACGACGACGACGACATCCCCTACCCTCGTCTCTCTTTTCACCAAGTTTTAACCCGGCAACCCCTCGCGGCCGTCCCTGTGGCGAGAGCCAGAATATGCGCGAAAAGTGGGAAGCGAATAGAGCGGAAACCCGGTTATCCCTCTGGAATTCCAATTTGCCGGGAGAGCACGTGTGTTTTCGCGTGTTCCCTGTCCACGTCGACGAAGAGGAACGAGCCGAAAAGAAGACGACGCCGTGGTTGAACGCCATTGTACGACGAATCGGAGACAGAAGGAAAGGAACAAAAATTACACCCGTGCGTTTGAACTTTCGAACGCCACGGAAAGTTGAATGACGACTCCCGTGGTGATTTGTCCGGGTTGTGAGATCCTTTTTCAGGGATGGTAGTGTCCGAGGTGGTCTATAGTTCAAGGTTCTGGTATTAGAATTCTCGATATTAGAATTCTCGATATTAGAATTCTCGAGTCCATCCAAGTTGTCTGTAATATTTCTGTACAGATTTATACAATTGTAAATAATTGATAGTTAGAGTGTAGATAGGTAATAGTAGATAATATGACTGTGATACAACTCTCTACAACGCTTCTCTCGACTCAATATTCTCTGGTTCAACAATCTTGGCTCAACAATCTTGACTCAACATTCCTCAGCTGAACACTGCCTTTCCTTCCGAAAAAAAGAAAAGACCCTCAATTTAGGCCTGCTCCGAGTCCTGCCAACCCCTTTCTCTTTCATTACCCTCTTCCTTGCACGATCCTTAAAACAGTCTCCTCTTAAAGCTACACTTTTCTAAATTGTAAATAATTAATAGTTAGACTGTAGATAACAGTAAATAATGTGAGACTATGATACAACCCTCTACAACGCTTCTCTCGACTCAACACTCTCTGATTTAACAATCTTGGCTCAACAATCTTAGCTCAACAATCTTGGCTCAACATTCCTCGTGCTGAACCCTGCCTTTCCTTCCGAAAAAAAAAGAAAAGACCTTCAATTTCGTCAACCACCTTTTCATTGAACCCGCTCCGAGTCCTGCCAACCCCTTTCTCCTTCATTACCCTCTTCCAAGCACGATCCTTAAAACCATCTCCTCTTAAAGCTACATTTTCCTAAATACTGTGCTGAAACACTACACTGCATCCTTTGAAAATTCATTGTTCTCAGCCAGAGTAATCCGAAAGCTTGTTACGAAACTAGATCTCAAAGTGAACTTTAACGCGAAGCTACGATTCACGATTATTTCGCAATTTAAACGATCACGTTGCAGAGTTCAACGACGACTTCTGCGATGACGCAGCGGTAGCGAAAGTATCGAAGGTACTCGGTATTTTAACGCTTGAACCCGTTAATTTTCTACAGTTGGTTGCATCGATGAAATTCTCGAATCCGTCCAAATTCTCCGAAGTGAATTTTAAATGTCGGTTAAGAATTGATCGCGATGCAGAGTGGCAGCGGGAACTTCTGCGGCGACTCGTCGACTCTGGAGGATCCTCTTTCGTGGAAGAGGGTATCGAAGACGACGTTCTATTTATATTTTAACCCTCCGTTCGTGACCCACGGTCGACTTTCGATGAAATTTTCAAGACCACTCAAATACTTTTAAAACCTGTTCCATTCGCCCGGGATAACCCAGAACCTCTCCCCGTAATCGGATCGCGGGACAAATCTTCTTAGACTCGTCCACGACGAAAATCCGAACCGAACAGCTCTCCCCGTGCGGATATCCAACGCCTCGTATCCCTCCAGCGTGTATTCCGAACGCCCATGGGCGTTCGACGCAAACCAGCCATCGATATCGCAGCAAGCTCGCGAACGACCGCAATGGAGGTTAAAATAATAACGGAAGCCGTGTAATCGTCCAATGCGGAGGATCGCTAACAAGCCAAACATCGCGTAAACACACACCAAACACGACCAACCAGCCCCGTTGAATTCGAAAGCTTACACACATCGAGTTACTTGTAATTTAACGTTAATCGCGATATTGTGCAAACGCGTGCCGCGTTTACGTATTACCGTGCATAATTGCTATTGTTAAATGTTTCGCGCCACTGAATTATTAATCGAAACAGATTACTGCCTCCGATACCGTGTCGCGATACGTTAAACAACCCGCAAACCCGTGGGATTTAAATAATTCCCCACCCCGGATACATGACTCCCTCGACGCGTACGTTGAGAGAAAAATTCCGCGAAAGAAGAGCGTCGAACGAATTTCAACGAACGATGAAGAGAGGAAAAACCAAAGCCAAGGTTCCAAGAGTTACGTACCAACAAAAAAGGAAAACGCGAACGAGTATCAGTGTGTCTTGAAAACGAGTTTCAGGCGTTTCGAAAACGAGAACCGCGACGAGAGCATCGTTCCACGGGGCGAAGAACAAGCGACGTTTCTTTATTTCTCGCCACCTGTTTCGTTTCGACGTTTCTTATGACGAGTTATCGAACGAACTAATGGACGAATCGACATTTCTTCACCGCGGACCGTCTCGAGGGAACTTCGAAACGACCACGTTTCATCGTTCTTGCGACGTTTCTTTACGTTTTCAAGACCACCGTTAGCCTATTGGTTTTTTTTTCCTTTTTTTCTTTTGGACGATTTCGAGGGACCTTCGAAGCGATCGCATTTGATTTCTTGTACGGTTTTCTTTTTCGTTTTTTTAGAAATCGTCTCGATAGGCAAGAAGATTACACATGAGTGGAAAAATTTGAGGACGACACTTTGGTAACTTACACGTGAGAGAGACACGCGTGAAATATTCACCGGAATTCAGATCGGAAAAATTCTCGTGGGTAGAAACGTCGAAACGAGAAACATCGATTCGAATGTACTTCTGTCTGGAAATTTTAATAATTCGAGCTAAAAGACTTTTCGAAACATGATCCAAAACTGGAGAATGTAACAAGAATTGGTCAGGTTGTTCGATAAGTTTTGTCGAACGACAGAATACGTTAATTCTATACATAGTAATTTTATCGAACGACGAAACTTATTAAAGAATCTATTGTACCAAAGAGAACCGATGATATTCATTCCTGAGGTAGAATTTCACTCGTTTTTTCGAAATTGACGATTTCAATCGTGAAAAAGAAAATTATCGTTTCGTTAAAACACATTGTCCTCGATTTTCACGAGTCGAGGATCGTTTCTGGACGAAACAATTGTTTTTTTTTTTTTTTTGCGGCGATGGGAGAAATTTCGATTTAAGTTTCTGGGAAAATCGATCGAAGAGGAACATTTTCTTCGACGACAATGCACGAAGAGAAAAATTACGTTCGGAGGAATCGCGGTAGAAGGAAACAACGATGGAAAGGAACAATTTTTCCGCGTTGTAGCGCAGAAAAACAAGTTACAACGAGCGCCCTGGGGTGAAACATAACGAGGCGAACCGTCGTGCGACAAAAAGGGGTGGAAACAATTTCCTCGTCTCTTAATGCGAACGATCGTGGAAATCGCGCGATATTTAAAATTATTTACGAGGCACGTGGCACACAAAGAGGACAACCTTTCTCAAGGGAAAAAATCGCGTAGACAACGACCGAGTTACAACGTAGAGCTATAACTAATGTAAAGGGTGTCCCGATCATCATTTATTTACATTTTTCTCGAATCGTTAGCGTCGAAGATCGCGATTCTTCGCGATACACCTGAATAATTTACACGCGTTCTTTCACTGTGTACTTTCTCACAATTAATTTCCCAATTGTCCAAAAGACATGTGTCAAGTTTCGGGATAATCGGTTCGAGGTTTCAAAAATAGCGCGAAATTCGAATCGACCGGTGATAACTGGGACGCTCTGGCGCGGCGACAAAAGAACAAGAACAAGCTCTACAGCATAGAGCTATAACTATTGTAGAGGGTGTCCCAATCATCACCGGTCGATTTATTTACATTTTTGTCGAATCGTTAGCGTCGAAGATTGCAATTTTTCGCAATACACCTGAATAATTTACACGCGTTATTTCACTGTATACTTTTCCAAGATTAATTTCCCGATTGTCTAGATGACATGTGTCACGTTTCGGGATATTCGGTTCGAGGTTTCAAAAATAGCGCGAAATTCGAATCGACCGGTGATAACTGGGACGCTCTGGCGCGGCGACAAAAGAACAAGAACAAGCTCTACAACATAGAGCTATAACTATTGTAGAGGGTGTCCCAATCATCACCGGTCGATTTATTTACATTTTTCTCGAATCGTTAGCGTCGAAGATTGTGATTTTTCGCGATACACCTGCACAATTTACACGCGTTCTTTCAATATATACTTTTCCACGATTAATTTCCCGATTGTCTAAATAACATGTGTCAAGTTTCGTGTTAATCGGTTGGACGTTTTAAAAATAGCACGAAATTCGAATCGACCGGTGATAACTGGGACACCCTGTAAATGACCCGCTTGCGCGACGACAAAAAGAACAAGAACAATGCCATTCATTCTCGACTCTTCTTCTGTTGTGTGTCACTTTCCCGTACCAGTAAATCGTCATTTGAATCTCCGACAATGGACGTCGCCATCGACGGTCCTGACTGCCACCCTCTGTATATATATACAGGGTATTACCTGAAGGGTGGTATCATCGAGTAGAGGGTGATTGGAAAATAAATGGAGAATAACATTCCTCCGTTCGAGGCTTCGTTCGCGAGAATAGTTTGAAAATCTGTAAATTTTTTATCAGTGAAGAATAATCAACTGTTGCAAGCCCCTAATTTTCACCGTGTTAAGATATCCACGAACACTGTAACGAGATACTGTTAGAATTAATGAAACTAACAACAGAAGTAAATTGAAGACAAAATATGAACGTTCGAGAAACCAGCGAATACGAACACGAAGTTGGAACAATTTCCAAACTCGATTTTCCATCGAAGGAAGCTCCCAGCAGGGAAGTTGGCGTACAAGATCGCCCAATCTTGGTTACTTTGGTGCTCGATGAAGCGACGAAAAGTTTCTTTATCTGTCGCGATGATTCGAAGAGTGATTCTCGTTTCGCCACACCGGAATACACGAGATAAAAATAATACCTCGATCGGTGTTATCGAGATCGTGTAAACGACGAACGTAATCAAGGTCGACAATTTACAGCGGGGTTCACCCTGTACGTGTCCTCGCTGGTTGAAAATGGAGAAAAAAATTCGTCACGGATAATAGCTGTCACCGACACGCGACAAGTAGATCGTCATCCACCGAACTGGTATCCCGAAATTCTCGACGATTGCTCGTAGCAATAATAACTTTTACACTCGAGTCGAGTATCGTGAAACGACATGCACTTTATCCTCTTCCCGTCGAGAGTTAAGAGCGCTTCGCGCAAACGTATCGCTAACGAGAATTCCCTTTTCTTCGACTCGAATCCCCTCTACACCCCTACCGAGCTCGAGCAACCACCACCACCATCCGAGGTTTCCACTCGGTTCCTCTTTTTCTCCTGGAGGCCCGTTCGTACAAGTATCCCCGGTAAGTGCCAACCCTCGAATCTTCTCCGAGATTCGTGTAATCAAGCCTTCATTCAGCGAGAATGCATCCGGCGCGAGGAGGGCTTTCGTTTTGCCAGATATGTCGTCGTCCAAAGAGGCGACTGCGCGCGCACCTCGGCCGCCGACGAGATGGGAAAAAGAGCAACCCGTTAGGAATGGAAACGAGGTGAAAACGAGGCCAACGCTACCGTTTTCGGCTAGGCGACAATTTACGCGCGCGAAAATGCATCTCAGCGGATCAGCCGGTAATCGCGGGAAACTTTACTCGCGTTGTTCGCAACCTTCCAAGGCGTTACGATTCTTCCCCTTTTGTCGGGGATTTTACCCTCCCCCTACCCCCTGAAAGTGGTAACACTGGATTCTTTTACGTCAGTTTCCTCCGGATCGAAGGGAAGCCGATTGTGCTCGCGAGAAGATTATCCGACTGGGTCTCCGTTGCACGAAGGTATCTACTGTTCCCGGTTGAGAAATTTACATGTGGATGGATTTGAGAATTGTGTCGAATCGAATGTTTCGGATGGCTTTCGAAAGCTTGGAAGAGTGTTCGCGAGAAGATTATTCGTGTTGGTTTCTATTGCGCGAAGGTATGTACTGTTCGTAGTGGAGAAGTTTACATGTGGTAGGATTTGCGAATCGTGTCGAATCGAATGTTTCGGATGGCTTTCGAAGGCTTGGAAGAGTGTTCACTAGAAGATTATTCGTGTAGATTTCTATTGCGCGAAGGTATCTATTGTTCCCGGTTGAGAAATTTACATGTGGATGGATTTGAGAATCGTGTCGAATCGAATGTTTCGAATGGCTTTCGAAAGCTTGGAAGAGTGTTCGCAAGAAGATTATTCGTGTAGATTTCTATTGCGCGAAGGTATGTACTGTTCGTAGTTGAGAAGTTTACATGTGGTAGGATTTGCAAATCGTGGCGAATCGAATGTTTCGGATGGCTTTCGAAAGCTTGGAAGAGTGTTCGCGAGAAGATTATTCGTGTAGGTTTCTATTGCGTGAAAGTATGTACTGTTCCCGGTTGAGAAATTTACATGTGGTAGGATTTGTGAATCGTGTCGAATCGAATGTTTCGGATGGCTTTCGAAAGCTTGGAAGAGTGTTCACTAGAAGATTATTCGTGTAGGTTTCTATTGCGCGAAGGTATCTACTGTTCGCGATTGAGAAATTGACATCTCGTAAAGATCGCTGTGTTGAATCGGACCTTTTAGATGACTTTCAAAGGCTTGAAAACTGTGTTTGCGAGAAGATTATTCGTGTAGGTTTCTATTGCGCAAAGGTATGTACTGTTCGCAATTGATAAATTGACATCTGATAGAGATCACGAATCGTATAGAATCGGACGTTTTAGATAACTTTCGAAGACTTGGAAATGGGTTCGCTAGAAGATTATCTGCGTAGGTTCTTATCGCACGAAGGTATGTACTGTTCCCAATTGAGAAATTTACATCTACTAAGATTTACGCATCGTGTTGACTAGAATCATTTAGATGGCTTTAGAAGACTTGCGAGTGGGAATCACTCGAAGAAATTAGTCAATACTGTCCACATTACCCTTATCACACTTCTCTTTGACGTAGAAGTCATTTTTCCGTTCTCGAACTGTACATACCTAGAGCTTGTATCTCGATACGAAGAATTACGATCACGGAAGAAGAGAAGATATAGAAAGCATGTTCTGAAAAAAAAATTGTTTCCTACGAATACATATTATCGCTAATTTTTCCATACCCCTTCCCTTGGTAAATAATATTCGTAAAAACATTTTTTCCGGTACTCTATGTAAACACAGTGTATCGAAAAATATTTATAGCCAAATTCGTTAATATTTTTCACCAAGAAAACATATTTTTCTGCGTCTTATAATGTATGGAAAAACACACTTGGTCGAGTGGCGACTTTCGACCGACCTTGAACGCCAAAAAATCAACAGGATTATTCGAGTCGATTATTCGCGAGACTACACATTACCAGTACGATGCCCGACTTGTTACTCACGGGCAGCTATTCGAGTACTGAATAGAAAATTCCCAAATCGTCGGATTGGACGTAATGGGTCCACAGTTTGGCCAGCACGTTCACCGGATCTGACCCCATTAGACTTTTTTCTTCGGGGGAAACTAAAAGGAAAAGTTTACCAACGCTAACCCACCGTACCGTGGAGCACGATGAATCGCATAATTAGAGCTGCTACCCCATCAGAAACAATCGAAAGAGCATCTCAATTCGCGATTGCTCGTTGCAATTCTTTCGATATCACTCTGAACGTTTATAATACAATTTACAAGGTTGATTTTTATATCTCAATTTTTCAGGGTTATACAAAATTTTAAAACATTATTAGAAAAATATTTTCATAAGCTATTCTAGTACCTACAGTTAATTTATAAGTGAATATTTATAATAGAATTTATAAAGTCAATTTTTATATCTCAATTTTTCAATGTCATACAAAATTCTAAAACATTATTAGAAAAATATTTTCATAAGCTATTCTAGTACCTACAGATAATTTGTAGGTGAACATTTACAATACAATTTATAAGTAATAGCTAATGAAAATATGTATTATGTACTAGAATAGCTTATAAAAATATTAATTTTTATATCTCAATTTTTCAATGTCATACAACATACTAATACAATTAGAAAAATATTTCCACAAGTTATTCTAGTACCCACAGATAATTTCTTAAACTATTGTACTTCGAGAATTTTGAATTCCCTCCCACAAATACAAACACTGTTCCAATCGGGCGAATAATCCTCGATCGAGTCGCGAGTGTAAATTTTCCTCACCTTCTGTCTCGCCCGATCGCGATGATCCACGGTGAGTAATCGTCTCGAATGTTATTACGGTCGAGCGTGCGCCCAAGTGTCCGCAAAGAGTGTTCCGTGGTGCGATCGAGAACGAAAAAAAAAAAAAAGAAAAACGAGCAAGACTCGACCGCAGACTCGACGATCGGTGTCACACTGACGGTGATCGTAACGGCGGATATTTCAAAGGTGTCCCCGCGGATCGATATCTGACCGCGGCCAGAAGAAAGACTCTAATTGTGCGCAACGCGCGCCAACTCCGTGAAATCGGGCATGGAATTGAAAACTGAAATACGAGGAAGTTTCACCCGCGGGACCGGCTTCCAAACGATCCCAGAAACTGATATAAATGGCCGGTTGGACGGTCACTCGGGGTAAGCGGTTTGCAATCTACTCGCGAAAAGTTCTTCCGGTCGTGCGATAATAAACCGAACGGATTAAGGCTCAAAGGAGGAAGCAATATCGCTGGATGAAATCGTCGCTGTCGCGATAAAAGCGAGTGTAACCCCCCATTTCCATTTCAGGGAAATCACGATCGTCTCTCGCCAAGGGTGAGCTTTTTCGAATTAAAATCTCTACCTCTTCTCGGTACGCGTAATAACGGGCGTTGGTAAACAACTAATCAACAACAAAGCTTGTCGATTTCTTCCGAAAACACCACCGTGGAAATTTCAATTTCAAAGAATTGAATAATCGCGCGATTCGTGCACGTTTTCAGCGAAGTGCATCTTTCTTGCATCGGGTTTCGGTTGCACTTGTCTTTCGCGAGTGATTGTTGAAAATGGTTCAATTGATGTTCGTCATTCACGGAAATCAATACATTTTGCACACCTAGTGTGTCGTAGAATAGTCACGGAGATGGTATGAAGGTAAGGTTTCAATATTTAACTCTTTGCAGGTCGTATTAAATTTGGACACAGGTGTCGTACACCTGTAATTAATTATTTTCCCAATTAGAGAAAAATTGTCAATAAATTGACAATTATTTTCCCTTGAAAGAGCAGCGATACGTAACATTTAAGATTACGAAGGACAAACAGAATTTATCAATTCTTTCGCGAACTTTAGATGTACGTACAACATATTTGTAAGGTCAATTTTTATATCTCAATTTTCCAAGGTTATACAAAATTCAACGTACAACACTGTGTTTCAATGTAATGCTTTTACGTAAAAATTATATTTTATAGTCCTCCATCGTGCGGTATCTTTCGAAACAGTCTCCAAAGTACAATCCTGTGTGTTCTTTTCGACTACACGTATCGCAAAAATAATTAATTTAGTGTCTTTAATCTTTCCGTTTGAACGTACAGAACAATCTTTACTATTTACATCTTCGTAGTACCGCAATATATGCAGTTTTCCATCAAGTAAAATTGATTTTCTTAGATTCTTTAGACATTCAAGTACGTTCAGAGAAAGTGTAAACTAATACATAGTTGAACAAAGTATAAAATCAGTATAGTTCCTTGCTGTGGTAACTGAGGAACCCTGAAGTGCTCTTGATGATTTTTAAGGTGCTGTTTCATTTGATAGTAAGATACACAGACAATGGAATCACTGTTTCTGTACTTCGACACTGTGTACATTTATTTCATCCTTGTTATATTTCCAATCTACGTGCAACCGAGTTACAGGATCCATACGACCGTAACTGATTAATTTATCGACGAATTTTTAACCGAATGGTACGTTTTCGGACCGCGGGACAACAGTGGAGCGC
The DNA here is from genome assembly GCF_051014685.1 of Ptiloglossa arizonensis. Taxonomy (NCBI): domain Eukaryota; kingdom Metazoa; phylum Arthropoda; class Insecta; order Hymenoptera; family Colletidae; genus Ptiloglossa; species Ptiloglossa arizonensis. The sequence goes on from NC_135049.1 coordinate 28,949,369, forward strand.
GTATTATGAATAAAAAAAAAAAAGGGGGTATCGGGAAGGGGGAGAGGAGAGAAAAAAAAGTAAAACCAAAAATAGGAGAAGAGACGAGCGCGTTACAACGCTCGCCGAACGTCAACGTCGCCCGTAAACAACCCCCGCGTTTTTCGTTATTTATACCGCAAACATTTCAAAGCTGTCCCGCGTTTAATTTACGACCTCGCGCGGATCAAAAGCTGTCTGCTTGTTTTTCGTTAAAAAAGAAGAAAAAAGGTAAAAAAAAAATTAAAAAACAGGGGGAGAAAATACGGATACCGCGAGAGACACACGGAAGAGCCGCGAAAACTGAATACAAAGAGCGCGAAGTTCAACGCGAGAAAATGGTGGACGATACTTCTCGCGAATGGGAATCCCCTTACTTTCTCGCGTCTCGAGTCTGGTTCCAGGAGGAGCGGGGCGAAATTAGATTCAAAACTTGACATTCTGCTTTTTCGTAAAAACGAGAAAGAAGAAGAAGAAGAAGAAGAGGAAGAGGAGGAGGAGGAGGGGTATACTGTTCGCGACGGGGGTTCCCCTCTGCTTTACTTTTGACACCTCGAGTATACTTCTGGGAGGTATGGCGCGAAATTAGATTTTAAATTTGACTCGCTGCTTTTTCGTAAAACGAGGAACATACACTTCGCGGTAGGGTTTCTCGTCTCTCTGTTTTCGTTTCGTGTCTGATTCGGGGAGAGCTCGGGCGAAATTAGTTTCGAAATTTTGTGGAAACATACCTCTCGCGACAGGGGTTCCCCTTGTTCCGATTTTTTGATGTCAAGGGTGGGCCAAAATTACATTCGAAATTTGACTTTCTGCTTTTTCGTGAAACGAAGGAGATAGTTTGCACAGTAGGGTTTCTCTCCCCTTTATTTACGCTTCGAATTTAATTTAGACAGAGCTTGTGCGAAATTAGTTTCGTTTTTTCAGAAAACAGAAAGAAATACCTTTCACGACAGGGGTTCCCCTTCTTCCTATTTTTGATGTTAAGAGTGGGGCAAAATTACATTCGAAATTTGACTTTCTGCTTTTTTGTAAAAAGAAGTACTTTTTACAATAGGGTTTCTCTCCCCCCTATTTTCGAAATTTGACTTTCTGTTTTTTCCTAAAAAGAAGAAGATACTTTTCACAGTAAGGTTTCTCTCTCCCCTATTTTCGAAATTTGACTTTCTTTTTTGTAAAAAAAAAGAAAAAGATACCTTTTACTACAGGGGTTCCCCTTCTTCCTATTTTTAATGTTAAGAGTGAGGCAAAATTACATTCGAAATTTTACTTTCTGCTTTTTTGTAAAAAGAAGTACTTTTTACAGTAGAATTTCTCTCCCTCCTATTTTCGAAATTTGACTTTCTTTTTTGTAAAAAAAAAAAGAAAAAGATACCTTTTACTACAGGAGTTCCCCTTCTTCCTATTTTTAACGTTCAGTAAGAGTGGGGTAAAATTACATTCGAAATTTGACTTTCTGCTTTTTCGTAAAAAAGATACTTTTTACAGTAGGGGTTCTCCTTTCTCTATTTTCGAAATTTGACTTTTTTTTTTTTGTAAAAAAAAAAGAAAAAGATACCTTTCACTACAGGGGTTCCTCTTCCTTCCTCCTATTTTTAACGTTTAATAAGAATGGGACAAAATTAGACTCGAAATTTGACTTTCCACTTTTTCCTAAAACGAAGAAGATACTTTTCACAGTAAAGTTTCTCTCTCCCTATTTACACTTCGAATCTAATTTAAGCACAGCTCGTGCAAAATTAGTTTCGTAATTTGACTCTCCATTTTCTCCCAAAACAGAAAAAAATACCTCCCACGACATGAATTCCCCTTCTACCCATTGTTAATGCTAAAAATGAACCAAAATTACATTCGAAATTCGACCGTCCATTTTTTCGTGAAAAAGAAAGAAGTATACCAAACAGTCCCCTCTCCCTTTACTTTCATCGGCTGGAATCTGCTTCTGAGAGAGGTCGCGCGAAATTAGTTTCGAAATTTAACTCTCTATTTGTTTGCAAAGGGTCGAAGAAAAATACCATTGCCGCGAGGCAACAGAAGGACCGCGAAAATTGGATACTGGAATAAAATGGTGCGCGTGACAATGTCGGACGCTACTTTCCACGATGAGGGACTACCTCCTCCCCTTTACTTTCGTCGAGCGTGATTCCGGGGGGGTCTCGCGCGAAATTAGATTCGAAATTTAACTTCCGATTCGACGCGAGTTTCCCCTAGCCCAGGAGAAAACAAAGGGCTCCCGAGCTCCCTGTTACGACCATTTGTTTCAATTAGTAGCGGAGACTCTCGCGTGATTTGGTGCACCGCGACACCATTTGCTTGCTCGTTGCCACGATGCACCGGCGAGACCGTATATATCCAATCCTGATCTCCGCGTGGTCGTGTTCACGTCATCTCGTTCGCCCCCCTTGGTCCTATTACCCAATGAGGGGAGGGGGAAAAAAAAGAGATAAATCCTCACCCGTGGACCTGGAGAAAAATTACTCTCTCACCGGACATTCGTTACCGCCCCAGAATTTCCTCACGCTCGTCCAACCCCATGTTTCATTCCATCCGGAAAGCCATCTTCGACTCTATCCGAGAGTCCAATTAACCGGGGTTCGTCCTGTGCACGATTCGACTGTTTATATTTTATTTTACACGAACTGGTCACAAACTTGCTCTTTGACACGTACGAGGTGTCCCGATGATTAGACGATCTTGTTTTTGAATAACTTCCCGGAGAAATGAAACCGAAACCGACTTTTCTGGGTTAGAATTTATTCGACGTCTACGCAAAAGTGATCTTGTGTTTCGTGTTTAAGTAACGTCTAAAGGAAGTAAAATCTACCTAATCGACTCTCGTAGCGTTTAAATGTAGTGTACTTACATCGAGACAAAATCCAGGGAATTAAATTTCACCTCATCCCCTTGGGTACATCCTTTCTCCTCTCTCTTAAATCCTACCGCTTAAGGACGTCTTCCTGGTCCGTTTCGATCCTGTAACTTAGTTGCACGTAGATTGGAAAGATAGCAAGAATAAAATAAATGTATACAGTGTTGAAGTACAGAAACAACGATTCCATTGTCTGTGTATCTTACCACCAAATAAAACACCTCAGAAATCATCAACAGCACCTCAGAGTTCAAAAATCTGGATCACCGATATTATCAATAAGCGAGGCACACATAGAGAAGACAATGAGCGAAATACAAGATCGAACTCGTCGTCGAAGAAACACGACGACAGAGGATAACTTCTGATCGATAATCTCGTCACCAAATTCGATCAATAAGCGAGACAATTACCCTATCTTGAAAAGTAGTTTCGCAGTTCGAGTGGTCGGTTGGAAGAAAATCGGATCGATCGGATTAAAGACCAGTGTAATCGCGTTCGATCGATATCTTACCATCCAAAACAGCACTTCAGTGTTCAAAAATCCAAATCATCGATATTATCAATAAGCGAGGCGCACATATAGAAGACAATGAGCGAAATAAAACAAGGTCAAACTGGTCGTCGAAGAAATACGACGACAGAGAATGACTTCTGATCGAAAATCTCGTAACCAAATTCGATCAATAAGCGAGACAATTACTGTATCTTGAAAAGTAGTTTCCCAGTTCGAGTGATCGGTTGGAAGAAAATCGGATCGATCGGATTAAAGAGCAGTGTAATCGCGTTCGATCGAAATCTTACCATCCAAAACAGCACTTCAGTGTTCAAAAATCCAGATCACCGATATTATCAATAAGCGAGGCACATATAGAGAAAACGACGAGCGAAATGAAACAAGATCAAACTCGTCAAAGAAACACAACGACAGAGGATGACTTCTGATCAATAATCTCGCCATTAAATTCGATCAATAAGCGAGACAATTACTCTAGCTTGAAAAGTATAATTCACTCGGTTCGAGTGGTCGGTTGGAAGAAAATCGGATCGATCGGATTAAAGAGCGATGTAATCGCGTACGATCGAAAACGATTACATTCGATATCTTTTTCCAACGAGTCTACAGGATGAACGATTTCGGTACGTTAATCAACGGCTGGAGTCATTAATCCCCGAACGAATGGAAATCGTCGCGAGCTGGCTACGGTTCGGGGCTAGGCTTCGTATCAAAATTCGATCGTAGCCGAAAACAACCGCTCCTTTTTATCTAGCAGAGAGCCGAGCGGATTAGCCGGATTCCGCGCGCGAACATTTCCCATTACGAACGCTCGTAAAACTGTTAAATTGATTGTAAATTCTCGATGTTTCCGCGAGCGAGTTGCAACGGTAATCCCGATATTCGTTTTTATTTCGACCATTGTCGCCCGTTTATACGTCCATGGCCCTCTCCACTGGGTCGGATCGTACCCTTCGAAATTCCTACGAGGACCCACCCTCCTCCATCTCGCGATGTACCGCATTCGTTCCAATTAGCAACAAAGTTCTCGCGCGATTTGGTGCGCGCAACACGACTCCGTAACCTGGTCGTTTCTACGCCGCGAGTCACCGGAACGGGCCTCGTAAATTTCACCGGATATCTCTATTTATCTAGCTTTTTCTCTCGGTGCACGGACTCGGGTTCATTCCAACGGTTTTCATCGTCGAATCGAGGGACAACGTATGGAAGAAATCATTATCGAAGCTCCCTGGAGACCACCGCGTGGAATATTTTATCGAGACGTTGAGATCCACGACAAACACCGAGCATGAACAACGATCGGCTCGAATCGGTGGTTTGCAAACACTTTTTACAGAGCTAGAAACAGAAATTTTTTCATAGAACGAAATTTTTATAGAACGAAATTTTGTTCCGTTCGAAATCAATTTAAAATTAATAGATACGCCAAATTTTTAAAAGAATCTACCCTCCCCGTGTGAAAATAAAGCAAATTTCAGCATTGGAGATTTCTAGATAAAGAATTCTTCGTTCCTATGATTAAATTGATCCATTTAAAATTGATAACCCATTCGTGGAGTCTACCGTCCGAAATAAGAGGTTTGTAATTTCTACGTTGAAAAATTGATTGCTTGTTTTCCACTCGTCGGGGATCATTTGATGGAAAGTCGGTCGAATTACAGTTCGCAACGAATGGTGATAAATCGATCCGTTCGAGTACGATTCGAGACGAGTATTATGCAGAAAGATGCAACGTGGGAACAATGGATCGAGAATACGCGGGATCGTTGGTCTAGGTCGGTTCTTTGATAACTGGAATCGAATAAACGGTACTGATTAAAATGGTATCGACAACGAAACTGCATTTCCGGATTATCCGTTGGTAAACGACGTCCATTCGGCGTAATTATTACAAATGCATCCGCGCGGTCCCCGGTCTCCCATGGGCGCAGTTTTTCCAAGCCCCGGTATCAAAGACGAGCCATCGGTGGATTGGCGGAACAGGATGAATCCGTCGCCAGATGAACAGGGCCAGGGGATGCATATTGCAGCGGTAATATGCGCGCATCGGCCTCGTTTCTACCTGAAAGCGCGCGGCCGTTGCATTATACGTGCGAGTGCACCCCGAGTCCGCCAATTAATTAAATTGCTGCTGTAGGATCGTATCGGGGATGCGGAAAAGGACTCGTCAAAAATTTCCTAGCTTCCAGGTAAACGCGAAACTATGGTACACTCGACTATAAAGGGAATGTACGAACAGCTCCAAGGAGAGCTCGAGCTTCGTCGGCTAAATAAAGCTCCGCTTATGTATTAACGAGGGACGTTGCCGTACGTGTACCGTATATCTTCGAACGAAACATTTTTCAGTGGCTGTTCAAACTTGAATGTTACTTAGGCAAAAGTAAAGCGGGACAACCGATACGAAGGGCCACTACTCCGGGGTATAAAATTGATTGCTACGAAGTACGGTAGCATTGGAAATTTTTGTAAATTTATATAGTGATAAAGGAAAGTTAACCCCTCGTATGTATGCTGTACACTTTCTTTTATTCGAAATATTTTTCAGTAGCTGTTCAAAGTTGAATTTTACTTAGGCAAAAGTAAAGCGGGACAACCGATACGAAGGGTCACTACTCCGGGGTATAAAATTGATTGCTACGAAGTACGGTAGCATTGGAAATTTTTGTAAATTTATATAATGATAAAGAAAAGTTAATTTTTCTAAATTTATATAGTGATAAAGAAAAGTTAATTTTTGTAAATTTATATAGTGATAAAGAAAAGTTAATTTTTCTAAATTTATATAGTGATAAAGAAAAGTTAATTTTTCTAAATTTATATAGTGATAAAGAAAAGTTAATTTTTCTAAATTTATATAGTGATAAAGAAAAGTTAATTTTTGTAAATTTATATAGTGATAAAGAAAAGTTAATTTTTGTAAATTTATATAGTGATAAAGGAAAGTTAACCCTTCCTACGTATGCTGTATTTTTTTTATTCGAAACATTTCTTGGTAGTATTTATAATTTAGGAGTTACTTAGGCAAACCTTTTTCAGTAGCTGCTCAAACTTAAATGTTACTTAGGTAAAAGTAAAACGAGACAACCGATACGAAGGGTAACTACTTGGAGGTATAAAATCGATTGCTACAAAGTACGGTAACATTCGAAATTTTTGTAAACTTGTCTAATAATGAGGGTAAACTAATCCTTCGTACGTATGCAGTACACTTTTTTTTTATTCGAAACATTTTTCAATAGTATTTATAATTCAAGAGTTACTTGGACAAAAATTTCAAGGAACGAACTCCGATACTAGGACCAGGTTTCTCCTTCGAAGTGTAAAATTAGTAGCTTGGAAAGTACGCTAAGGTAGCATTGGAAATTTATGCAAACTTATACACCGATAAAGGAAAGTTAACCCCTCGTACGTGTACTGTACTTTTCTTTATTCGAAACATTTTTCACCGGTATTTATAATTCAAGGGTCACTTGGGCAAAAATTTCAAGGAACGAGCTCCGATACTAGGGGTGGATTTCTCCTTCGAAGTTTAAAAATTAGTAGCTAGGAAGTACGATAAGGTAGCATTGGAAATTTATGCAAACTTATGGACTAATGAGGAAAAGCCACCCTTTGTGCTATATTTTTCTATTCGAAACTTTTTTCCAGTAGTTTTTTCCCAACTGTTTTTTCCAGCTGGGAAAAAACAAACTTTTTTCCACCAATTTAAGAGTTCCTTGAAAAGTAAGCTGAACTCTCGTAGAAGGGGTGAGTTCTTTTTTCTTTAAAATTAGCAAGCACGGTTCTTAAGTATTCTAAATAAATATAAATAAAATCTTGGTGAAATTTCATCAGCAATCAGCATCGGACAGGTCTTCTCTCGTCAGTTGCGACTTCGACTCTTAAACGAATTCTCAAACTTTACCTTTCCACTCTGTCGCTGGCAATCTCGCATCGCTGGTGTTTATTATCTGTTGTTACGTTTGCGTTGTCACCTGGAGTATTGTTTGGACATCGAAAAAAATCTCTGTACCAGCTCTGTACCAGTGACACGCGATATCGGCCGCCATTCCCTCTGCCAAGGGAATCGGAGAACCAATCGTTGACTCTTTCGGTCGTATCTCGAACTCGGTCCTCGCGTTTCAGCTTTTCTCTAACCCGATGGCGAATCCTCGTATCAGACCGTCAGTTTCAGCGTCCACGTGTGTCTACCTATTCCGTAGGGTTCCATTTCCGTTTTGATCTCTGTCCATAGTGACTGCCACCGCTGATTTACTCGAGCAACAATTTAATCGACTATCTCGTTCCACCGGTTCGTTAATTTCGAAATTGGAAAGCGCACCCGGGCTCTCGAATACTTTTTCCATTAGAAAACTCTGCCTTTCACCGAATATGCCGCGCAGAAATTGTTTTCCTATGTTTCTAGGATAAAAGGAACTCGTTTAATCGATCGTGCGACGGGTCGTAAAGTCCCATTGTAGAAGTATATTCTCTATCGAAAGTTCTACCGTCTAGTTTCTCGATTCTTACGCGCGAAAGGCCCCCCTGCCCCCCATTTCTAACAATGTTCAGTTTGATCGATCGTTCCAAGTGCCGTGAAGTTTGCACTCCGTGCAGAAGTATACTTTTTTGTTGTTAATCGGTCCTCTGATTTCGCTAAGGACCATTCTTAAACATAGAAGCCCCCTGCCCCCCTTTTTTTTAATAATTTTCAATTTAACTAATTGTTCCACGTCCTATAATACTTCGAGTAATAAATATACTTCCTTGTTATTGACAGATGCTCTACCATCTTCGAGTATCCTAAATCTTAAGTACAGAACGGGGGGCCCCCCTTTTTTTGATCATTTTCAGTTGAATAAATTGTTCCACGTACTATAATATTCCGAGTAGTAAATATACACCTTTGTTATCGACAGGTGCCCCACTATTTTCGAGTATTCTAATTCTTAAGTACAGAACAGGGGGCCCCCCTTTGTTTGATAATTTTCAGTTCAACAAATTATTCCACGCATCATAATGTTTCGAATAGTAAACACACTCCCTTGCTATCGACAGGTGCCCCACTATTTTCGGGTATTCTAATTCTTAAGTACGGAACGGGGGGCCCCCCTTTTTTTGATAATTTTCAGTTCAACAAATTGTTCTACGCACTACAATATTCCAAGTAGTAAATATACACCTTTGTTATCGACAGATGCTCCACTATCTTCGAGTACCCTAATTCTTAAGTACAGAACGGGGGGCCCCCCTTTTTTTGATCATTTTTAGTTCAATAAATTGTTCCACGTACTATAATATTCCAAATAGTAAATACACTCCGTTGCTATTGACAGGTACCCCACTATTTTCAAGTATTCTAATTCTTAAGTACAGAACGGGGGGCCCCCCTTTCTTCTAATAATTTTCAGTTCAACAAATTGTTCCACGCACCACAATATTCCATGCAGTAAATACACTCCCTTCTTATCAACAGATGCCCACTATCTTCGACTATCCAAATTCTCGCGCGCAGAACACCCCCTGCCCCCTCGTTTCGATAATTTTCAGTTTAAAATCGGTCGTTCGACCCACCAGAGTCACATCCAGGAGAAACTCAACCCTCTTCGATTTTTCCTCTCGGAATCCCAATAACCATGCTTCCACGTTCTCCTCGAGTCCCCCTTCTATTCTTATCAGCGACTCCCCCCGACGATTTCCATCCACGATTCTCGAATTTCGATTACCCTTTCGTGGCGTTCCCCTTTGTTCCTGTATTTCGATTTCTATTAGTATTACATTTTAGCAGCTGCCTTCGAGCGACAATCTCCCCCTCCCCCGTCCCTCTCTCTCTCTCTCTGTGTCTCCCTCGCGTCGTGCTGCATTTCGAATCCCAATTCTCCTGTTCCATTCTGTTCAGCTCGGCCCGTAGCACTCGTTCCCCGCTTCGATGTTTCGATTCGAATTCCATGAAGGGACGAGGTATCGACGCGAACGAAGTAATTACCGTGACTTTTCGAGCAACCGGATCCGCTTTCTTCGACGAGTGTACTGTACAATTATCGAGGTGTTGGTCGTTTATTAGCCGTTGACAATACGACCGAGTATTTCTCGGACCGTACCACGGTGATCTCACGATCGTCTCGCGATTCACCCGAAGATTTTTCGAGCGTCATCTCGAGCCGCGTGGCGCTTCCGCGACCCGATTAAACGTTTAAATTAATTAACGGGCGGGACGGTTTGCCGGAGGATCGGGAGAATTGGAGTTCAGAGTGCAATTAAAGCGACAAAGAATTAGTCGATGGATGCAATTAAGGATTTCGTAGCCGTTGAGAAACGAAGCGGTCGAGAATACGTTTCCGTCGCGTTTAATCCGCGGATGCGATCTCTCTCGCGTATTTCCCGTTACGGTGAAGAGACGAAGAGGAGAGACGAAACAGAAGAAGAAGAAGAAGAGGAGGAAACGTTGTAAAATCCGTGTCACAGTTACGAACAATAATTAACGTTTAAACCCGAGAATCGCGTTGTCGCGGCGGAATTGACTGTCATGGGAAACTTCATCGTTCTCCAACAGGGGGCCCCCCCTCGGTTCGGAGTAAACGTCCGGATGTAATTACAGGCGCGATGTAATTTCGATAAAAGAAACTCACCGGTTCTCGGTGTCGGACACTTTAATAAAGCTCGACGCGGCGGCCTCTAATTATTGTTAATCAAAGCGCAGCGCCCGCGCGCTATTTGCGACAAGCACCGCGGGCGACTCGTTGTTTCCTTTAAACACGGTTTACAATGTACAGAGCCGGTGTGAACGCGTTTCAACGATCGTGTTCCAGCCCAACCCCCGCCTGCTGATCAATTTTCATCGGAGGGTTGTCGCGCGTTCGACCAGAGAGGAAATTATTAAGTTCCCGAACTTGATTCCACGCCAATGAGAGGATCGAGTCGACGAATGATAAAAGTGTAACCGGTGTCCGTGAGGGCGAAGAGGATAAAAAGAGCGAAAGAAAACTATCCCCGCGAACGAGTATCGCTTTGGAGGCGTCGAATAGGAAAATCGATGCTCGTAATTTTCTTGGAAACGCGACTGCATCCCCGGTGGAATCGATTCGTTCTCGTTAGCACCTGCTTAAACGAACGTCGATTGGAATATCGGTTTAAAGTTCACCGTGCCAAACTTCTTTCATTAAACTTACGGAAATTCGAGCCATCTCGTCGTCGAACTCACCTTTACGAGACAAAAAAGAAACACGCGGACGATACAAAGCGATACAGGGGGGGTTCAAGTAGGAAAATTTATCGCGACGATGTAAGTGTTTCCGGTACGAGGGGTTCTTAATTCTATTTCGAGGGGTTCTAAGATTCCTGGAAGGGATCTGTGTGGAACTTTTAATTTTTTAATGTATGGTTGTGAGAGTGGTATAGAGTGTCCGAAATTCCAGGGTACGTTCGATCGGGTGCGACATATTGTGCGTGCATATTGTTTCGTGGGTTTAAATACTTTTTCTCGAGCATTTGAGTTACTACTACGAGGAACTATCACGTTGATAACTGGTACATCGATAGAAGAGAACAGTGAGAAGAGTTGCGAATTTGGTGAAGTTTGCAAAATTTTAAAAATATCTGCCCCCTTCTCCCGAGTTTCTTTAATTTTTAAATTATCTCAAGAACGGAATGTAAACAAAGGAGGAAAATAATTTTGTAAAATTTGCAAAGTTGTACAAATATTTACCCCCCTTCTCGCAAGTTCCTTTATCTTTTAAATTATCTCAAGAACGAAAAAAACAAAAAGAGAGAATAATTTGATAAAGTTTGCAAAATCTTAAAATTATCTGCCTCCTTTCCACGAATTTCTTTATTTTTTAAATTATCTCAAGAACAAAAGAAACAAAAGAGAAAATACAATTTGACAAGATTTGCAAAATCTTACAAACTTCTCTCGAGTTTCTTTATTCTTTAAATTATCTCAAGAACGAAAGAAACAAAAGTGAAGAATAAATGTTTGTGCCTTGCTTGGACTCGGTGGTTTCCATCATTTTCCCGGTGTCTTCGCTGGTTGCCCCCCTGGAATATCCACGGTGTCCAAGTTCTTTTATTAAAGTTGCGCGATTCGTGTCTCCGTGGATCCCTATGGGGGAGTAAAGTGTGCAACGTTGGCACAACGATCGATGAAGTCCGTGGTGTCGAAACAAAGAGCGCTTTGTTGCTCGTGCAAGCTCGGTCAGACCTCGGTCTCTCACGAAATCGCACGAAACGTCCAACTTTCGAGGCACGCGAATTTTTCCACCTGCCTGACGCTCGTTTCGAATTATCCAACTTCTTGCGGGGCTTGTTGTTTCCGAATACAAGCACGGACGTGCCCCCCTTCTCGCGAATACGGTTTCACGGTTTTGACACGGTTGGCCTCGCGTGATCGCCACGTGAGAAAGTCCGAACAATTTCGAGGGATGTCTACCCGAAGCGGAGGAAAGTTATGGGGGTCGAAGGTAATCCATTTTGGTGGAAATTGATGAAATTCGTAGTACTGGAAAAAATTAATAATGTTGAAATTGTTGGACGTGATAATCGAAAGTAGTGGAGGTCGAAGGTAATCCATTTTGGTGGAATTGATGAAATTGGTAGTACTGGAAAAATACGTTTAACTGTTAAAAATGATGATCGAAAGTAGTGGAGGTCGAAGGTAATCCATTTTGGAGCAAATTGATGAAATTCGTATTATTGGGAAAAATTAATAATATTTAAATTGTTGGACGTGATAATCGAAAGTAGTGGAAGTCGAAGGTAATCCATTTTGGAGGAAATTGATAAAACTCGTAGTACTGGAAAAATACGTTTAACTATTAAAAATGATAATCGAAAGTAATGAAGATCGAAGGTAAATCGACGAAATTCGTAGTGCAGAAAAAAATGAATAACGTTTAACTATTAGAAATGAACACAATTAGAACGACTGCAAGCAGACACGCTAGAATATTTGTACGTGTGGGACGTTTTTTTACCAAAGAATGTTTCCACGATAGAATTTTTCACGCTGGTACTCTTTCACCGCAGAAATTTTTCCACGATAGAATTTTTCACACTGGGACTTCTTCACCATCGAATACTTCAACGCTACAATTTTTCTACCACGTCGACACATCGAATTTGAAATAAAATTAAGAAAATATTAAGTCACCCGCGCAAGAAAATTTGTCTCGCGTAATGAATCGTCGTTGCGTTCAAAAAATCTTCGAAGCGCCATTTATGAGTTTTTGAAGCTAAAAAGTTTCATTGATATTTATTGGATTGTTCGGAAAACCATTTCTTCTTTTTTTTTTTGTTGAAAATGACACACGATTTTTCTAGAGCGTACAAACATTTCATTAAATTATATATTCTCCATTTTGGAAGACGAAGTCACTTCCCGAAGAACCCAATAATTTGAAAAATTCGCAAACACGAAGCTTCCGAATTTCTTTCCCCGATTTTTGCGTTTCGATCGATGGAAGTCAAAGAACATTGAGCATTGACCTAGGAAAAGTCTGGAGACGAATCCAATAATTAGAAAAATTCGCAAACACGAAGCTTTCGGATTTCTTTCCCCAATTTTTGCGTTTCGATCGATGGAAGTCAAAGAACATTGAGCATTGACCTAGGAAAAGTCTGAAGAAGAACCCAATAATTAGAAAAATTCGCAAACACGAAGCTTTCGGATTTCTTTCCCCGATTTTTGCGTTTCGATCGATGGAAGTCAAAGAACATTGAGCATTGACCTAGGAAAAGTCTGGAGACGAATCCAATAATTTGAAAAATTCGCAAACACGAAGCTTTCGGATTTCTTTCCCCGATTTTTGCGTTTCGATCGATGGAAGTCAAAGAACATTGAGCATTGACCTAGGAAAAGTCTGGAGACGAACCCAATAATTAGAAAAATTCGCAAACACGAAGCTTTCGGATTTCTTTCCCCGATTTTTGCGTTTCGATCGATAGAAGTCAAGGAACATTGAGCATTGACCTAGGAAAAGGCTGGAGAACTCCAGGATCGTGAAGGTGAAGGCGTCGTATAGGGGTTGGAGGGGGGTGTAACTGGAGGATGTAGTTGTCGTTCAGTGCCGAAGCGAAAAGCAACAATATGTCTAGGTGCCAACAGCCAAACGCCTATCGTAAACATCGATCTGCCAGCCTCCGGTACGGGGACAACGGTGTTTCGAGCAGATAGCGAAATCCCCCGATATCAATTTTACACCGACGACTCGCCCGTCGTAGACAAATGTCGAATTTAAGAATGGTACGAGGGAACCAGCGCGATATCGATACCGTTTCAGACAGGATACGTCCCATAAACGGGCGGAAAGTTGCCGCCTGTGAAAAGATCTCTTCGAAAGGGCGAAAGAGGCCGATAGAAAGGGACTCTTTGCAAACACCGAGAATTTTTTCTCGTGACGAAGTGTCGATGCAACTACCAGACAAATTTTCTAGTAATGCGTTCTTTATGATATTTTACCCAAGTTGGAGGGTCGAAGAGGGTTGGGGCCCTCTGTGGACACTGATCGTTTTTAATTGTAGTAAATAATGGGTACTGAAAGGAATCTAGCACTAATAATTATTACTCGTAATGGAGGATAACTACTAAGGAAATTTCATTGATTTTCAAATAATATTTGAACAAAATCGGAGACTTAAAAAGGAAGTCTCAAACTGTTTGCAAACACCGAGAATTTCTATTCGTGATAAGTGTCGATGCAACTATTACACTAGAAAAATTTTCTAAAATGCGTTCTTGATAATATTTTACCCAAGTTGGAGGATCGAAGAGGGTTGGGGCCCTCTGTGGACACTGATCGTTTTTAATTGTAGTAAATAATGGGTACTGAAAGGAATCTAGCACTAATAATTATTACTCGTAATGGAGGATAACTACTAAGGAAATTTCATTCATTTTCAAATAATATCGGAGACTTAAAAAGGAAGACTTGAGAAGGACACTGATCGCTTCTAATTATAATAAATAGTGGGTACTGAAAGGAATCTAGCACTAATAATTATTACTCGTGATAGAGAGTAACTACTAAGGAAATTTCATTGATTTTCAAATAATATTTGAACAAAATCGGAGACTTAAAAAGGAAGTCCCAAACTGTTTGCAAACATCGAGAATTTCTATTCGTGATAAGTGTCGATGCAACTATTACACTAGAAAAATTTTCTAAAATTTCTCTCGTTCTACTCAACAATTATTTACGATACCTGAAATGTGTTCTTGATAATATTTTACCAAAATTAGGGAATCGAAGACTTTCTCAACCCTCTGTAGTCACTGATCGTTTCTAATTATAATAAATAACATATGCTAAAAGAAAATTAATATTGCTCCACAATTTTTTAATACACTAATATAAATTGTGCTCATTCATGTTTTACCAAAATTAAAGAATTTAACAGAGTCTCAAACCAGCACTAATAATTACTACTCGTAACAGAGAGTAACTACTAACGAAATTTCAATTGATTTTCAAATAATATTTCAACAAAGCCGAGTAACTTAAAAAGTGTCCGAAACTATCCGCAAACACCGAGAATATCTGTTCGTGATACGTGTTGATACAGCCGCTAGGAAGATTTCCCTCATTTTGCTCGACAATTTTTTTTACGATACTGGGAGTGTATAGGGTGCTCGATAATATTGAAATTGGAAATCTAGGAGCGTGTATACGAGGGAAATGGAAATGAAATTGATCGTTTCGCGACCTTTTGCCGTCCCATCTATAAAACAGCGACAGTATGTTTGTCGGGATGCCGTTTGGGATAACAAACAGGGGATTTGAAAGGAAAGATGAACCGTGTCGGGTCGGTGGAGTCGGCCTAATTTCGGCATTGTTATTTCGGCCGAATTTATTCCGCGGAACGAGTACGCTGCGCGATAAACCGCTCCACGTTTGGTAAAAGCGGCATAAATATAAAAGTGACAAAGCTCCCGATTGCGTTCCCAAAGAAAAAATTCAAGGGCCGAAAATTGACGTGACAACGCGAAGGGACCTGATCCTCGAGTCAACGTGTTCGAAAGAATTCTAAATCGCATTTTCTCATGAAAGAAATCTTCTTCCAAATTTGTCTTCATCACCCCTCTCTGTACACCCAAAGGAAACATTTTCCAAAGGAAGAAACTCGCGTAAAAATTTCGAACGAAGAATAAAAAATAAACAAGCTTCTCTTCGCTTTTATCGAGTGACTAAGAATTGAACTACGAGGGAACAATCTATCTCTCTTTGGACGAGTAAATATTTATCCAAGTAACCATTCCATGCTTGGTTCAATTTGTCAATTTTCATTCGAAACGAAATTTTGTCCCTTCTTGCCGAGTTCGTTATCCACTTCGGTATCGTTCGGTGGAAGGATGGAACAATTGCATCAAGAAAGGAAACAAACCCCCTGAACTCGAGGAACAAACGTGTCGATACAAGGAAACGAAGTGACGACTTATTTGGGGTACCTAGAGAGCGTGGATAGTTGAAGAAGTAAAAGAAAGAAACGGTTAGATCCGATCCGTAGCTCGGAGCGGGCAATATGTGGCGATTGTCCTCATCTTTCATCGCGCGTGACACAAGGAGGGTTGAGGGGTCAAAAGACGAAGGCGTGAAATAGAAAGCTCGAGTTGAAAGCTGTCCCCGGAAAGTGGATACAGGCCGGCAATACACGACGCAGCTGCACGTACTTCCTTCCTCGTTCGTGTCCTCCTCCTTTGATCCTACACTGTTCTTTTTTTTTTTTTTTTTTTTTTTCGTCTCTGCCCCTACCCTCGACGACTGAGTTTCACGAATCACCGATGACCCATACGTCCCGAAATGGCATCTCTCGGTTCCTTTCCCCGTTCTTCGATCTTTTCAATCCCACCCTTCTTTGGAAAAGGACTAGAGTTCTTCTTTTTGAAAACATTTCCAAAATCTACTAAAAGCTCCATCTTTAGAAAATAGTAGGTTCTTCTTTTTGAAAAAATTCATGGAATCCCTCTTAATCCTTCACCTTCAGAAAATAGTAGGTTTTTCTTTTTGGAGAAATTCGTGAAATTTGTATGAATCTATAGTTTCAAAATTAGCTTGTTCCTTTTTTGAATGTAATGTTCAACTACTTCCTCATTAACTTTCACTTAGAGAGAGAAACTGGTTCTTTTTTTGAAAAAATTCCTAGAACCTCTATAAACCTCTATCTTCAGAAAATAGTGCGTTCTCTTTTGAAAAAATTGCCATAGTCCCTGTGAACTTCCACCTTTAGAAAATAGTACGTTCTGTTTTTGAAAAAATTCCTACAACCTTTTTTGAAAAACTTATGAGTATCTCCGTGTATCTTTACCTTGAGGACACAACTTTTTTTTTTTAAATGGTCAACTGCGTCCTCAACAACCCCCAACTTGAGAAAACAGTGGAAAATATTTTTGAAAAATTTACTAGCTTCGTCCTTACCATCTGCAAGGCTAACATCGAACGTTTAACGACCACCCAGCAACAATTCGGGCGCACGTTGTCTTCGATTATCGGAAGCCCCCTAAACACGCCGTAAGACGTTGTTACGAAGTTGCAGCGTCAACCATCCACCCAATATCCGTTTCGAAAATTCTGCCCCACTTTGGCCTCGTTTCGTCGTAGCATCGATCCGACTAGATTGCAAGCGACGAACGATCATAATAGGTTGTTCGATCAATCTTGTCGTTCGGTAAGACTTATTGAACAGTTCTGTTCAATGTAGTACTGTTCAATAAGCTTTATCGAACGACAAAACTTATTGAGCAACCTAGTACTGTTCAATGTACTACTGTTTAAGGTAGTACTGTTCAATGTAGTACTGTTCACTGTAGTACTAGTAAGGTAGTACTGTTGACTGTAGTACTAGTAAGGTAGTACTGTTCACTGTAGTACTAGTAAGGTAGTACTGTTCACTGTAGTACTAGTAAGGTAGTACTGTTCACTGTAGTACTAATAAGGTAGTACTGTTCACTGTAGTACTGGTAAGGTAGTACTGTTCAATGTAGTACTGTTCAATATAGTACTGTTCAATGTAGTACTATTCAATATAGTACTGTTCAATGTAGTATTGTTCAATACGCTTTATCGAACGATAAAACTTATTGAGCAACCTAGTACTGTTCAATAAGTTTTATCGAACGACAAAATTTATTAAGCAACCTAGTACTGTTCAATGTAGTACTGTTCAATGTAGTACTGTTCAATATAGTACTGTTCAATATAGTACTGTTCAATGTAGTACTGTTCAATGTAGTACTGTTCAATATAGTACTGTTCAATGTAGTATTATTCAATATAGTACTGTTCAATGTAGTACTGTTGAATATAGTACTGTTCAATGTAGTACTGTTCAACGTAGTACTATTCAATATAGTACTGTTCAATGTAGTACTGTTGAATATAGTACTGTTCAATGTAGTACTGTTCAACGTAGTACTGTTCAATAAGCTTTATCGAACGACGAAACTTATTGAGCAACCCAGTACTGTTCAATAAGGTACTATCGAACGACAAAACTTATCGAAGCACCTGGTACATCGGAAGATGTTTACGTACCCCTCGTCTTTTCGGTATCGGCGGTGCATCGCGAACCCGCAGTAATCCACGGGAGATATATTGCGCTAATGCATCGGTGATTCTTACCATATATAAAGTGCATACAGCGGGTCCCAGCGTCGATCCATAAATTACATCAAACAAAGCCGCGGAACGGAAGAGGAGAGCAGCTAAATCAAAACCCGCTTAAGGAACTCAACGGCTCGGGCCCGCGTGGATGGCACCGTGCCATCGAAATGAAAATTACGATGACTCGGGAGCTTACGGCTGGTCGGAGATAAATATCGGGAGGGGTAGAATCGTGGGCAACCGTTTCTTTCAGCGGATTGTACCCGAAAATCGAGAAACTCGAGCATCGGTTTCGATCGACGACAGTGCTCCCCCCATGGTGGAATCAATTTTTTGCATTTGATATTCCTTTCGAATATTAAATATAATATCCGTTTAAAATTCATCGTCGATAGAGTACCGAAAGGTTTTTATTTAAGCAGATGCAAACGATGTTTTACGACACGGAATATTTTTCGAAGGAACCAATGGTATCGAATGAATATTTTTGTAAATGTTATTCGATACAATTGAAGAATTATTTGTATCGTATATTATACTCTGTGCCATGGAATACTTTCAACAACGTATTTGTTACGATATATATCTTCGATTCATCGTGAGATATTCTATAGTATCTGAATAGAATACTAGAAATATTGTAAATACTATATATATTAACCACCTTGTTTAAAATTTTTGGTCGCAAACACTCGGATCGGAAGAACTTTGAAATTTCTCTTTTTAATTTTCCACCTTCGACAAACGTTGAATCGCGTGCGCGAGAAAAAAAATTAGTTTACCCTGTTGCAAATATTCGATTCGAGCAACGAAATCCCTAGAAACTTCATTGATTTAGGGAGGTTTTCTCGTCTCCGAGTGTCTTCGATGAGAAAATAAAAACGACAGTTGGCCAGGAACCCATTAAACGTACATCGATTTATTTACCGCTTATTCGGTTCCTGGTACCGATACTCGAGATATTTTCGACGTCTTTGACGCTAGGATTTTCCCAAAGATCGTCCCGCGCAGCCATATTCCGGGTATAATATTCTTTGAACACCTTCCTCGCATAGCCTCGCCTTTATTACCCCTATTTATGCTCGCTTAATGCGCCACGTATACCGAGACACCCGGTATTTTACGATACCGATAAGCTCGTATACCCTTTTACTTCCAAAAATGAACGGTGGGTTTTTAAGCATTTCTTGGAAGGGTGTACAGACCATTTTATTTTTTTTTTTTATCAAATTTTATGAAACGCTCTGAAAATCATACTTACTTTTACATCGAAACCCATTCTCAGTGACACTCTTTCGGTGGATGATTCGTCAGACTGAATTTGTCACATTTGAAATTAAAAATTTTTTTTGCAGTTTTCCGTGAACATTAAAGTGAATTTGAATCCTTTTTGTCCTTTTTTGCGTATTTTTAAGTTTCGAATTGTTTACACGCTCTTGACTAATGATATTCTCTTCTGCAGTGAACAATAAAGTGAATTTGAATCATTTTCATCCTTTTTTGTGTACTTTTAAGTATCGAATTATTGACACGCTCTTGACTAATAATATTCTCTTTTGCAGTGAACAATAAAGCGAATTTGAATCGTTTTCGTCCTTTCTTGCCTACTTTTAAGTATCGAATTGTTTACACGCTCTCGATTAACGATATTCTCTTCTGCAGTGAACATTAAAGCGAATTTGAATCGTTTTCGTCCTTTCTTGCCTACTTTTAAGTATCGAATTGTTTACACGCCCTCGACTAACGATATTCTCTTTCACGTTGAACAGGTGCAATGAGCTAATGGCGTAACCGGAAGCACGAGGCCCCGAAACCTTGGCCTCGAGTTCCTCGCGGTGACCGCATCGGCTGCGCCGACTGCATCGGTCGTCGCCGCCCCCCTCCCTCCCACGTCGACCCCCGATACACGTCCCAGAACGTGACGTCACGACGACATGTCGTTCCTGTTGATTCGAGGAGGCCGAAAGGGCCCCATCATCTGTTTCGTCTTCCTCCTACTGATCTTCGCCCTCTACCAGCTGGGCATCATCTGCGGACCGATGAAATACGTGCCCACCGCGATGATGGTCGCCAAAGAGGTGAGTGTTTCAATTGTTGTCACGATCCCCCCTTTTTTTAAAAATTCCAACCTAGAGCACTTGTTTTCACGCTAACTTGAACATTATTTAAACATTATCTATACCACACGCTTGACAATTTTTAGTAAACAGTAAACCCAAATGTATGGTACAAACTCGAAAGTTCACCCAAACACTTTCGAAAGGTGTACTCGATCGAGGTCATAAATCGAAAATGGATCTACGAGCTGATTCTAATTCTGATTTCAAGTAAATTGGCTTTGGAGAATATTTGAGAGACAAGTTTCCACGTTACAGAGTCTATGAGTGTCGAAACTTTCGTCTAAAACCTTATTGTTGAAAGATCACAAACTATAGAAGTATCAAAAAAATTGACTCGGAATAATTCTCGGAATTATTCGAACTGTTTTTTATTATTTTTGAATTGTTGCTGCACAGTTCCATCGGCAAACGTAACCAATTCGATATTAGGAACACCCGTGGTAAAGAACCCCGAGCAAACAGACACGTTCGGGAGAAATTTCCCTGCATTTCGAGCGGCCCTCACAACTCGCATCGTCACGTCCGTGGTTTATACGTCACTTGCACAAGCAATTACGAATTAGTTTCAGCCTAGTTTTCGCGAAATTGTGCGGGCAAATGGTACGTGCCGTGATCGAGGAAAGAGGAGAGGAGGGGGAGGGTCGTCAAAGTCTCCGGCCCCTCGTCCACCTGACTGTAAATTTGGATGAACGAGTCGCGACTTCGCGCGTATATCTACATGTTTCCGCGACGAGAGGATCGCGCGTTTCGACGAACAACGCGACGAAGGCTGGAGCGGCTGGGTGCAACCCGCGCAAAGAATGTTGGCAAAACATTGCAGGGAAGTCGGTGTTTCTGAGAGTCGGAAATTAACGACGGTTGTGTACTTGGGCTACCGGATGCCTGCGAGGGATGAGCTATTTATTTACCAGCACCGACACGATCCTGTTTCACGTACGAGGGAACTACAGCTAGTTTCGAGCGTACCGCCCCCTCTCCCCCTCTCCTCTCGTTCTGACGAAGAGGGGGCACGCTACTCGCGAGGGAATAAGTTATTAATGCTACGGCCCGTTCGCTAGATGAAAATAGTTTCCTAATTTAAGAGTGTGATTAAAAATCTCGACGCGCGACACGGCGAATTACCCTCCGCTCCTCTCTCGCGCGCGCGCCGCATCGGGCCGGTTAATTACAAATTGCAGATTGTAAATTTTGTAAAACGATACGCAATCCGCGCGCGAGAGTTTGTTTTGTAATTGTTGAAGCGCCCCCACCGGGGTTCACTGTGTAACTTTCGCGATATTAATTTGTCACAGAGACTGTTAGAATACAATATCGAAGCTTTCGAGCGTGCAATGTAAAGAGCGGCGTAAATTGGACGCACTGTTAACGATTTTTTCAATCGTAATATTTCCGACGCAGAGACGGAAGTATCGTTCGCCGGACAACGCTACGGGAAAATTAAATCCTCCCCGGGACCGTTTTGAACATCAATTTAGAGTCTCGTGAAATAGAGAATAGAAAATATTTTATTTATAAAATATCTGTCCCCGGACGGGAAATATTATTACCCGTGCCGCGCCCGTGGCAAGAGGAGAAAAAATTGACGAGGGCGAGCAGAGATATATAAAAAAAAATTTTCACTCGGTTGGATGAAATTTCAAGAGTAGAATTTCGTGTTCGATGCCTCCGAGCGGAAAGTATTATTTCGCTTCGTCTATACGTCGCGGACAAAAATACAATCAAATTGTTAATATCGATTGACATATACCTGACGTGCAATGTTCAGCTCGAACGACGAGGCTGCAAGGCCACTGGGCGCTCCCGTAGCGTGAACTTGTCTCGTTTCGGATGCGCTATCTCCGCTTGGAAATTAACGCAGAGTAGCCGCATTGAAAATGAATTACGCACGGTGAATGAATGTACGACCGTGGCTGTGGTCGAGCTGTTTATCGTAACTATGGAGACCGTGGAACTGGAGAGTTGTGTGTTGTGGTTGAAGGGCAACTGATTAATTCACCGACACGAATAATCGAGGAAGTCTCGACTCAACAGAGTCGGTCTTACGATCGAGATTAAACGCGCACTTCTT